>NC_060173.1:13874861-14599861 GCF_021184085.1 Oncorhynchus gorbuscha
AGCACTGTATGCCACACTGTGCTGCACCGGGTGGTGAGTCCAGGTCAAACACAGACAAGAGCCTGAGAAAACCCAAAACCGCTCACAACTTGAATTCCTGCCAGATAATACATTAAACTCCATCAACCTTTCATGCTCTGTTTTGTTGAAGCTCTGAGCTGTGAAACTCTGACTTATTTAAGAGACTAGAAGAAAAATAGTTGTCCATCAGGCAGGCATCTACAGACCACTAGACACGCAGAGAGACAGAGAGAGAGAGAAAGGGCGAGAAATAGGGAGAGAGGGGGTTTGGCTTTCGCTATCATGCTAGCCAGGGGGGCACCGCACAGCATTCGTTTTGTGACAAGGCAGCCAAGTGCAGCAAGTGTCTTTGGGCGTTGATCGTTAGTGATGTATCTAGATCAGCCACCCATGTTGTGCTGATCCCAGCCTGCCCCAGATGGTATCACACTATGTTGGTCTGGCTGACCGCTGCATGCCTCTGTCAGAGCAGAGCTACACTAGCCAATTAGTTGGCTGAAACCATATAGAAGTGATAATAAGAGATAGAATTGGGCTGTTCACATCAAATGTGTGTAACGAGTGGAGAGTGGAGACGAGTGGAGAGTGGAGACGAGTGGAGAGTGGAGACGACTGGAGAGTGGAGACGACTGGAGAGTGGAGACGAGTGGAGAGTGGAGACGAGTGGAGAGTGGAGACGACTGGAGAGTGGAGACGACTGGAGAGTGGAGACGAGTGAAGACGAGTGGAGAGTGGAGACGAGTGGAGAGTGGAGACGAGTGGAGAGTGGAGACGACTGGAGAGTGGAGACGAGTGGAGAGTGGAGACGACTGGAGAGTGGAGACGACTGGAGAGTGGAGACAACTATGGGTCTGGGAGGAAGGGGTGTGTGATGGTAGAGGTGTGTGATGGGAGAGGTGTGTGATGATAGAGGTCTGTGATGGTAGAGGTCTGTGATGGTAAAGGTGTGTGATGGTAGAGGTGTGTGATGGGAGAGGTGTGTGATGGTAGAGGTGTGTGATGGTAGAGGTGTGTGATGGTAGAGGTGTGTGATGGTAGAGGTGTGTGATGGGAGAGGTGTGTGATGGTAAAGGTGTGTGATGGTAGAGGTGTGTGATGGTAGAGGTGTGTGATGGTAGAGGTGTGTGATGGGAGAGGTGTGTGATGGTAAAGGTGTGTGATGGTAAAGGTGTGTGATGGTAAAGGTGTGTGATGGTAGAGGTGTGTGATGGTAGAGGTGTGTGATGGTAGAGGTGTGTGATGGGAAAGGTGTGTGATGGGAGAGGTGTGTGATGGGAGAGGTGTGTGATGGGAGAGGTGTGTGATGGGAGAGGTGTGTGATGGGAGAGGTGTGTGATGGGAGAGGTGTGTGATGGGAAAGGTGTGTGATGGGAGAGTTGTGTGATGGGAGAGGTGTGTGATGGGAAAGGTGTGTGATGGGAAAGGTGTGTGATGGGAAAGGTGTGTGATGGTAAAGGTGTGTGGGAGAGAGGTGTTGGAGGGAGAGCGAGAGAGAGAGAAAGAGGGAGGAGGGAGAGCGAGAGAGAGAGAAAGAGGGAGGGAGAGAGAGAGAGAGAGAGAGTGTGAGCTCCTCTGTTCCAGCTGCTTCACGTGTGCCCAAGGCCAATGGCCTCTCTCTGACTGTTCAGTCAGGGGAAATATTTTTAAAAGCCCTTCCTTCCCCCCCACAAACCACGGGCAGTCCAGGAATTTCAGGTGGGCCGCACAGAGTGACTCCTCGCCGTTCATCAAACATTTACGAGCACAGTAAACTAGCATGACATCAGAATTACATTTGAAATTCCACCACTTACATCATGAGAGAGATGTAGCTCAGTTGGTAGAGCATGGTGCTTGTAACGCCAGGGTAGTGGGTTCGATTCCCGGGACCACCCATACGTAGAATGAATGCACACATGACTGTAAGTCGCTTTGGATAAAAGCGTCTGCTAAATGGCATATATTATGCAGCAGTCACCTATTCAATTCTACAAGCCATTCCCAAAGTCAGACTAAAGTTATGTGATTTGAGGGGGACAACTTCCACCTGAGATGACACTGGAGATCAGACTAGCATGAACACACAGTATTCCCAAAAAAGGGCAGTATAAAATATTATTACCTTTAGAGGTTGAGAAGAAAACAAAAAAGGAAAGCAAGCCCAAGAATGTTCTAGAGCACTAGAACTAGAGCACTAGAACTAGAAGACTAGAAATAGAATCCCAGAACCAGAGCACTAGAGATAGAACACTAGAACTAGAACGCAAAAACTAGAACACTAGAGCACAAGAATGAGAACACTAGAACTAGAAAGGGACTAGAGCACTAGAACAAGATCACAAGAACTAGAGAACTAGAACTAGAACACTAGAACTCTATAACTAGACAACACGTTCTAGAGCATTAGAGCTAGAACACTAGAATTAGAGAAATAGAGCTAGAACATTAGAACTATTGCACAAGAACTAGAACATTATAACACTAGATCTAGAATATTAGAAATAGAGCACTAGAACTGGAGCACTTGCACTATAAAACTAGAACAATAGAACTAGAACACTAAAACACAATAACTAGAGCACTAGCAGTATAACACAAAAAATGGAGTACTAAAACTAGAACACTAGAACCAGAACACCAGAACTAGAAAACTAGAACCAGAGCACTAGAACTATAACACTAGAACTAGACCAGTAGGACAAGGGAGCTAGTACTGGAAAACTAGATCTAGAGCACAATAACACTAGAAATAGAACACTAGAACTAGAGGAGGAAAGCCAGGGCACTAGTACTAGAACACTAGATCTAGGGCACTATAACTAAAATACAATAACTAGAGCACTAGAAATAGAACACTAGAACTAGAACACTGGACATAGAACACTAGAACACTAGAACTAGAGTACTAGAACACTAGAACTAGAGCACAAGAATGAGAACACTAGAACCAGAGCCCTAGAACACTAGAACTACCTAGAACTAGAGCACTAGAACTAGATGTATAACACAAGATCAAGAACACTAAAACACTATAACTAGTGCACTAGATATAGAACACTAGATCACAATAACTAGAACACTAGAACTAGAACAAAAGAACCAGAGCACTAGAACTAGAATGCTGGAACTAGACTATTATAACATAACACTAAAACTAGTGAACGAGAACTAAAACAAAAGAAATAGGGCATTAGAACTAAAACAAAAGAACTGGAACACTAGAACTAGAACACAAGAACTAGAGCACTAGCAATAGAACATAAGAAATGGAGCACTAGAACTAGGTCACTAGAACCCGAATACTACAACTAGAGCACTAGAGCTAGAGCACTAGAACTAGAACAGTAGAATTAGGGAACTAGTATAAGAACACTAGATCTAGAGCACTAGCACTAGAACACTAGAACTAGAACACTAGAACACAATAACTAGAGCCCTGGAACGAGAACACTAGATCTAGTGCCCTGGATCAAGAAGACTAGAACTAGGGTACAATAACTAGAACACTAGAACTAGAACACTAGAACTAGAACACTAGAACTAGAACACTAGAACACTAGAATTAGAGCACTAGAACTAGAACACCGGAACACTAGAACTAGAGCACTAGAACACTTGGACTATAGCTAGAGAACTACAACTAAAACACAAGATATAGAGCACTAGAACCAGAACACTAGAACATTAGAACTAGAACACCAGAAGTAGTGCACTAGAACTAGAACACTAGAAAGTGGGCACTAGAACAAAAAATATAGAACAAGAACACTATAACTAGAAAACTATAACACAAGAACTAGAACACTAGAACTAGAACAAAATAATTAGAGCACTAGAACTTGAACACAAGAACTTGAGCTCTAGAACTAGTGCACCAGAATGAGGTTACAAGAACTAGAACACTAAAGCTAGAAAACTAGAACACCACAACTAAAAAACTATGACTAGAGCACTAGAACTAGAACACTAGAACTACAGCACTGGAACTTGAATACTAGAACTAAAGCAGTAAAACTAGAACCCTAGAACTAGAACACTAGAAAACTAGAAATATAACACTTAAACTGGAACACAGGTACTAGAGCACTAGAACTACAACACTAGAACCAGAGCACGAGAACTAGAACACTGAAACTAGAGCACTAGAAAAAGACAAATGGAACACTAGAACTAGAACACTAGAACTAGAGCACTAGGACACTTGAACTAGAGCACTATAATACAACATCTAGAGCACTAGAACTAAAACACTAGAACTAAAACACTAGAACTAGAAAACTAGAACTCTAGAAATAGAACTAGAACACCGGACCACCTGAACTAGAGCACTAAAACACTTGAACTAGAGCTAGAAAACTAGAACTAAAACACAAGAACTAGAACACTAGAATACTAGAACTAGAGCACTAGAACTAGATCACTAGAACTAGAGCACTAGAACAAGAACACTAGAACTAGGGCACAATAACTAGTAGAATAATAGAACTAGGACACTGGAACACTATACCCGAAGCAGTAGTACTAGAACACTAGAACTAGAACACTAGAAAACTAGAAATATAACACTAGAACTAGAACACAGGTACTAGAGCACTAGAACTAGAACACTAGATCTAGAGCACTAGAACAAGAACAATAGAACTAGGGCACAATAACTAGAACACTAGAACCAGAGCACTAGAACTAGAAAACTGGAACACAAGAATAAGAGCACAGGAAATATAACACTAGAACCAGAACACTAGAACAAAATAATTTGTTTAATTGTTTACTGGAACTAGAATACAAGAGCTAGAAAACTAGAACACCTGAACTAGAACATTAGAACTACAGCACTAGAACTAGAACACTCGAACTAGAGCACTAGAACTAGAACAAAAGAACTACAACACTAGCGCAAGAAGACTAGAACACTAGAAATAGAACACTTGAACTAGAGCACCAGAACTAGAGAACTAGAACTAGAACACTAGAGCTAGAACACTAGAACTAAAACAGGAGAACTAGAAGACCAGAACTACAGTACTAGAACACTAGAAATAGAACACTAGAACCAGAACACAAGAACTTGAGCTCTAGAACTAGTGCACTGGAACTAGTGCACTAGAACTAGGTTACAAGAACTAGAACACTAAAGCTAGAAAACTAGAACACCACAACTAAAATACTAGAACTAGAGCACTAGAACTAGAACACTAGAACTGCAGCACTAGAACTAGAACAAAATAACTACAACACTAGAGCTAGAAGGCTAGTACACTAGAAAGAGAACACAAGATCACTAGAACTAGAACACTAGAACTAGAACACTAGAACTAAAACACTAGAAAAATAGCACTAGAACTAAAACACCAGAACTAGAATACAAGAACTAGCACGCTAGAACTATGGCACTAGAACTATAGGACTAGAACTAGAACACTAGAACTAGAACTTGAACTAGAACACTACAACTAGAGCACTAGAACAAGAACACAATAAGTAGAACACTAGAACCAGAACACAAGAAGTAGAACACTAGAACTAGAACACTAGAACTAGAGTACGAAAACTAGAACACTTGAACTAGAGCACAAGAAGTAGAACACTAGAACCAGAACACAAGAAGTAGAACACTAGAACTAGAAAACAAGTACACTAGAACTAGAACACTAGAACAAAAGAACTAGAGCACTAGAACACTAGAACAAGAACACTAGAACGATAGCACTAGAACTAGAACACGAAAACTAGAACACTTGAACTAGAGCACAAGAAGTAGAACACTAGAACCAGAACACAAGAAGTAGAACACTAGATCTAGAACACTAGAACAAAGGAACTAGAGCACTAGAACTAGAACACAAGAAGTAGAAAACTAGAACTAGAAAACAAGTACACTAGAACTAGAACAATAGACCACTAGAACTAGAACACTAGAACTAAAGCACTAAAACTAGAAAACTACAACTAGAGCGCTAGAAAAAGCTCACAAGAACTACAACACTAGAACTAGTACACTAGAACACAAGAACTGGAACACTAGAAATAGAACACTAAAACTAGAACACTAGAACTAGAACACAATAACTAGCGCACTAGAACTCGAGCACTAGAACACTATAACTTGAACCCAAGATCTTGAGCACTAGAACTAGAATACAAGAACTAGAGCACTAGAACTAGAAGACTAGAACTAGGGCACTAGAACACTAGAACTAGAACACTAGAACTAGATAACTAGAACTAGAACACTAGAACTAGAGAATTAGAGAACTAGAACACAAAAAGTAGAACACTAGAAGTAAAATACTAGAACATTAGAAATAGAACACTAGAACACAAGAACTGGAACACTAGAAATAGAACACTAAAACTAGAACACTAGAACTAGAACACTGTAACACAAGAACTAGAGCACTAGAACTAGAGCACTAGAACTAGAGCACTAGAACAAGAACATTAGAACTAGAGTACTAGAACACTAGAACTAGACCACTAGAACACTAGAACTAGAACACAGGAATTAGAGGAGCAGAACTAGTGCCATGTGCTGAAATAAAAAGGTGCCAGAAATGCTCCATATGCACAAAAAGCTTATTTCTCTGAAATGATGTGCACAAATTAGTTTACATCCCTGTTTGTGAGCATTTCTCTTTTGCCAAGATAATCCACCTGACAGGTGTAGCATATCAATAAACTGTTTGAACAGCATGATCATTACACAGGTGAACCTTTTGCTGGGAACAATAAAAGCCCACTCTAATAAAAGGCCACTCTGTGCAGTTTTGTCAGACAACACAATTCCACAGATGTCTCAAGTTTTGAGGGAGCATGCAATTGGCATGTTGACTGCAGGAATGTCCCCCAAAGCTGTTGCCAGAGAATTGAATGTTAATTTCTCTACCAAAAGCCACCTCCAATGTCGTTTTAGAGAATTTGATGGTACGTCCAACAGGCCTCGCAACCACGTGTAACCACACCAGCCCAGGACCTCCACTTTTGGCTTCTTCATCTGCGGGATCATCAGAGACCAGCCACCCGGACAACTGATGAAACTGAGGAGCATGTATGTCTGTAATAAAGCCCTTTGTGGGGAAAAACTCATTCTGATTGGCTGGGCCTGGCTCCCAGTGGGTGGGCCTATGCCCTCCCAGGCCCACCCATGGCTGCGCCCCTGTCCAGTTATGTGAAATACATAGATTAGGGCCTAATGAATTTATTTCAAATACTGATTTCCTTATATGAACTGTAACTCAGTAAAATTGTTGCATGTTGAGTTTATATTTTTGATCAGTAAAGATTTAAGGCAAAACTAACTTGGCCACTCAGGAACATTCACTGTTTTCTTGGTAAGCAACACCAGTGTAGATATGGGCTTTTGTTTTAAGTTATTGCATTTATTTCCCAGTATCTGGTGGAAAGCAGACTGAACAAGGTTTTCCTGTAGGATTTTGCCTGTGCTTTATCCCCAGTCCTTAATAACGATTAAGAGCATTCCCATAACATAATGCAGCCACTACTGTGGCTGAAAATGTGGAGAGTGGTACTCAGTAATGTGTTGTATTGGATTTGCTCCAAATATAACACTTTGTATTCAAAACAAAAAGTGAATTGCTTTGCCAAATGTTTAGCGGTATTAGTGCCTTGTTGCAAACAGGATAGATGTTTTGTAATATTTTTTATTCTGGACAGGTTTCCTTCTTCTCTGGCAACTGAGTTAGGAAGGACGCCTATCTCTTTGTAGTGACTGGGTGTATTGATACAACATCTAAAGTGTAATTAATAACTTCACCATGCTCAAAGGGATATTCAATGTCTGCTTTATTATATTTACCATTCTACCAATAGATGCCCCTATTGGTAGATGGGTAAAATCTCCCTGGTCTTTGTAGCTGAATCTGTGTTTGAAATTCACTGCTTGACTGAGGGACCTTACAAACAAGTGTATGTGTGGGGTACAGCGATAAGTTAGTCATTCAAAAATTATGTTAATTACTTATTGACTCAAGATATTTCAGCTTGTAATTTGTAAACATTTAGAAAAACATTATGGGGTATTGTGTGGAGGCCAGTGACCACCAATCTCAATTTAATACATTTTAAATTCAGGCTGTAACACAACAAAATGTGGACAAAGTCAAGACGTGAATACCTTCTCACGGCACTGTATAGCTGTCACGTCACCGGCATTCTTGCTGCTACCGATCCATGTTTCTGTTGCTACCGATCCATGTTTCTGTTTCCATTTGTTATGTCTTGAGTGTACACACCTGGTTCCCATTAAGTTATTATTATTTCCCTATTTAACCCTCTGGTTCCCAGTATGTGTTGTGCTTGATTGTTTCTGTTATGTGTTAGTCTTGCGGTTCAGGGTTTGTTATCCCTATGTGGATTTATTGTACTGTTTATTTTCCCCGAGTAAACTACGTTATTTTTTTTACTCAGTTCTGTTTCCTGCGCTTGATTCAGTCCTCACCTATACACCGCTGACAATAGAGTTTTCTGGAAATTATTTTGTAAAACTTGCACAATGCAATTTGGGGAGCAAGTTGACGACAGACAGAAACAGCCCGCTGTCCTTTCTCTCAAGTAAATAGTTATAATCACAAGGCTGGTGGGGCCTTAATGAGACCAAATGGCCCTTTTGAAAAGCTCATTAACGTAGTCGCTAAGTGTGACCCCCTTAGGCCAGGGATTCTGGCCCCGTGCCACTCACCTAACTTTATAGTCCTACTTCACTATTACCCTGGAAAACACAGTCATCCTTCTCTGCATCTGTCCTACAGATGAGGGATCTTAATTTGATCATTTTCTCGCAACAAGTAAGTGATCCTGCAGCAACAAGAAATGTGAACTATAGTATGAACTATAACATAAAAGGTCCAATACAGCCATTATCTCAATATCAAATCATTTCTGGGTTACAATTAAGTATCTTACTGTGATCGTTTTCAATTAAAATGGTCAAAAAGAAACAATGCCTTCTTTGCAAATTTTGTTATGACTATCTGGGAGTGGTGTGAGTATTTATTATGGATCACCATTAGTTCCTGCCAAGGCAGCAGCTACTCTTCCTGGGGTTTATGGATCACCATTAGTTCCTGCCAAGGCAGCAGCTACTCTTCCTAGGGTTTATGGATCACCATTAGTTCCTGCCAAGGCAGCAGCTACTCTTCCTGGGGTTTATTACGGATCCCCAAACAATTACAATACATTCATAACAGATTTCCCAACACACTAGCTGTGTGCCCTCAGGCCCCTACTCAACTACCACATCTACAACACATCATCCCAAAAACTAGGACAGTTCCTGCAACAGGGTGATCAAATTAAGATTCTATACCTACATATGATCCAGCTCTTGTGTGATTTAGGCCCCTGGAGTCTCTATGCTCTGGGTCTTGTACCATTTAACCTTTTGTGGCCTTTACATTACATCCGGCAGTGTTAATGTTTTGCTCAGGTCTATTAGCTCACTGGCAAATTGCAACCAGACTAGGGGACCTGGGCACCTCTATGACAAATCAGGGCCTTGTCACACACTGATCTGTTTCACCTGTCCTTGTGCTTGTCTCCACCCCCTCCAGGTGTCGCACATCTTCCCCACTTATCCTCTGGGTATTTACACCTGTGTTTTCTGTCTGTCTGTGCCAGTTTGTTCAAGTCAGCCAGAGTTTTGTCTCTGCTCCTGGTTTTCCCCCAATCTTCTCTTTCTCTTGTCCTCCTGTTTTTTGACCTTGACCTCTGGCTGTCTGCCGTCCTGTACCTTGGCCCTACTCTGGATTATCGACCCCTGCCTGCCTTGACCTGTCATTTGCCTGCCCCTGTTGTTACAATAAACATTGTTACTTCACACAGTCTACACTTGGGTCTTACCTTGATTCCTGATAGTACAAACTGGCCATGACTGACCCAGCAGACTTGGACCACCTCCGCAACGCCATCTCCTCCCAAGGAGCCACCATTGGTAGGCATGAGGAGTTGCTTCGCGGTCTGATGGAAGGGTTCCAGGCCGTGGCAGAACATCATGACCTAGCATTGGACGCATTGTGCGAAAAATTCTGTGGGTTTCCTACTAGGCACACGACCACGACGGTAACCTCCCAGCCCCTCTGTAACCCGGCTGGTAGCAACGCCATCACCCCTTCAAGAGACATATCTCATTTGTTGGAGTGAGTACACTCCATGCCACCCTGCTGTGGGGCGACAAGTTCAAGTCTCTCCTGGTACTCATTGACTCGGAGGCGATATGAGTCTCATGGCTGTTAAACTGGCATCCGAGGTAGTCAACCCCTCTCCATTCCCATGGGAGTTAGAGCGCTGGACGGGCGCTCTATTGGCTGGGTCACGCACCAGACCACCTCCGTCAACCTACGAGTGTCGGGGAACCACAACGAGACGATCCAGTTCCTGCTGGTTAAGTCTCTGCAGGTTCCCGTGGTATTGGGATTCTCTTGGTTCCAGTGTCTTGTTTGTCCAAGTCAACCAGCTTTTTGTCTCTGCTCCTGGTTTTCCCCAGTCTCTTTTTCTCTGCCTCCTGGTTTTTGACCTTTGCCTCGACCTCTGCCTGACCTGAGCCTGCCTGCCATTTTGTACCTTGGCCTCTACTCTGGATTATCGATCCCTGCCTGCCTTGACCTGTCGTTTGCCTGCCCCTGTTACAATAAACATTGTTACTTCACACAGTCAGCACTTGGGTCTTAGCTTGATTCCTGATAGGCCTGTATATAAGAGTTGAAATAGTAATGTGGGCCCTCCCACAATTGTCAGATACTGACGTCAATATTGATATCTCACCCCCAAGAGTCAATGTATGATTCCAATAATGCTCACATGTAAAGAGTAAACCACACACTGAACAGTTAAACCTTTAGTAGGCCTATTCTCAAGACTCTCGCTGTCAGAGCCTACTCTGAGGCAACCTGATTTGATGAGACATAGAAAAACTGCTCCTTTCTAAATCTGCACCAAGTATCAAAATGAGCACTGTAGAATAGTACTGCTTCTAAATCATAGGTGTATTCTGTACAGAGAGATTAGGAGACAGGGAGTGTCTCCATTCATTCATTCCTACCTATGGTGACATATTGACCCAGCAGCTCCACGAGGATCTAAAGTCCCTGAAGGTTGGGATCCCTGCTCAATACAGCCACATCACAACATGTCAATTCTTCAATAGGATACCCTTTCATACCCTTTCTGCTTCTTGTCTGCCCAAAGGTCTCACATAATACGACTGTCTCCCTCCTGCAGCTCAGACCATCCAGATGACAGCATCCCAATCTAGGCTAACACTTTCTCAAGTGGACATTTTCAAAACAGAAATCTCTCTTACAGAGGCATCATGCACCTCCTTTTTTTGAAAGGACACTGACTGACATCTGAATGAATTATTCATAAAGGAAACTAGGCTATATCTTTGTATTTTTAAACAGTATTTTCAGTGTACAAGTGGCTACATCAGAGGGGGCATGTGCCACTTCTTTTGAAACATTTCATAATAAAGAATCAAAGCTCTTTTGATCCTTAAGGCCCCGAAGCCGCAAGCCTCTTGAGCACATATCTAGACACACAACGCAAACTATATTACTGGGCGATGGTGATCAAGGGTGATAGTCCCTCATGAATCAACTATAAGTCTGTGTCCCAAATGGCACGCTATGGGCCCTGGTAAACGGTACATAGGAAATAGGGTGCCGTGTGGAATGCAGCCAAAATCATGATTGTCACTTGCCAGGGTTGGCTGCTGTGGCAGCAGATTGGAGATATGTTTCTGATTTTTATTTGATTAGGATCCCCAATGGCATCTGCTATTATTACTAGGGTCCTACACATAACAAAAAAGGCATTACAGACAACATACTTTACAATTTACATACATTTAAAAACATTAACATGTAGTGTGTGTGTGTGTGTGTGTGCATCTATCAGTTACACATGCATGTCAGTACATTGACATCGTACAGTAATTGAGTCTGAACTAATCAATGTATCCATTCTCTGTTCTGCTTTACTACACTGCATGGCATGCTGATGATTGTGGGTTAATTGACTGAAAGGTCCACTTGAAGGACTTAACCCATTACCATTCCATGTCAAAACTTTAAGGAGTGGTCATAGGAGTCCTGCGATAACTATCATCATCATTAAGACCCAGCTATAAACCATCGTATATGACTGTAAACAATGTCATACAGTATGCACTTCAACATACATAGAAAATAGACAGTATCATAATTTACAACCCCTCTCAATTAAGTCACCACAAAGAGCATAGCAACCGCATTCCCTTTAAAAATACATCCAAAACAACCTCATAACTACGTAGGCTATTTATCCATTCTATACACCGCCACAAGAATAAACATAGGCAGAATAAAAGGTCAGTTTGGCTTAAAGAAACAAGCTGTAATGGCGATCTGCTATTCAGCACCATTGAAGCGGAAAGCGACAGAATGTGAATCAGAATTCGGAAGTTCAGCACCACATGAGTGGACAGAGAACGTCTCATGTGCACCGTGCAGCCACTCCCACTCAGAGAATTCCCGTGTGTGTGTGTGTGTGTATGTTAAATGATGTCCACAGTGAGTCTTGTGACTGACGGTGTGACCAACCAGCCGCGGAAGCATCACCTCATTCTGGTAGAAGGAACTCCGCGAGGACCCCGGGCTGAAGGAGGCGCGTGGCTCTTACGCAACATGGAGCCCGAGCCAGCCAGATGCGGCTCCAGTTGTACTTGTATCTGACTGGAAGTCACATCTCTCCGGGGAGATGCAGTTAAAGCATCCATAAATGATCTCAGTTGCATCCTCCATTTTCGGCGGTTTGTTTAGTTAATTGGAGCCCAAAGGGAAGCCCGAGAGCTTTTCACGTTTGGAAACACTACGGTCATAAACTTGATTTAAACATTCCTCAAATGTTACCTTGATTGATAAACCTATAAAGCAATAATGATAATGGTCAAACTGACAGATATATTGAAATGTTTATCATTTGGTTAATGATTAACAGACGTTTGTTTTCTGGCCACATAAAATAAAATGAATTGTTAGTGCTAGAATGCTTGATGGAAATATATTGAAAACTTGACTAATTTTAGACACTAAACTATTTATATTTTGCAGTACGCCAATCATCATAAGCACCGTTCTCCATAGTCTTAAACTGCAAGCATTCCGATTCCACTTAATAGCAATGTGAAGGAATGCTGAAAGAGCCCATTTAGCCTACTCACCGACACGACACAGTGAGCTCAACTTTGGTGGCGGGAATGGCAGCGGTGAACGGGTCAAAGTCTCCAATACACGCCATATTCATAAAGCTACTCATCGTCGAAATCTCCCGTTAAACAGTCCCTTTTCGGTCGTATAAAAGAAGGAAGCAACCGTTAAAACGGTGCGCTGCTTAGGGTCGCGGTTGCATGAGGAAGCGAGAGGAGTGTTGCCCACAACAGCCCAGCGTCATGTGTGACTGTTGAAAGAGTCATCTCATTCTAGGATGCAGAGCTGAGAACGAGGTACTAGCCTATTATATGGGTGACAGTGCGGAGGGTGGGAAGCTCACAAGGTCTGCCTAAACACTTGCAGAAATAACATTTAAAAAAATAAAAAGATAACACATTATAGGAGGCCTAAAGGCTACTGTGCTAATGTTTTAGGCAGCCATTGCAAATGCTTTATTGCATAAATTAACATAAGGATTTGTAGCCTGATAATGCTTTGAAAGTATCTACTGAATGATAATACATTACAAAGAAAGACATCCTCGAGGAACACAGTTCTTTGACACTACAAGGGCATCATGGGCCACCTGGTTTTCATTGCCACTCTCTGGACCTTTCCAAATAAAACAATTTGCTGTCAAGACATTGAGTGTCCACCTGGTTTCATCTCAAAATAGTATAGCAGGTTGATTAAATCATATTGCACGCCAGCACACACAGTTATCCGCTTGCTTGGGTTTTGACAGCGATGAAAGTGAGGAAGACAGGCGCACCAAAGCCAGGTGAGAAGAGACCACCTGAGCAAATCGCTCAATTAACAAGTGACTGATTTCTCAACCAGACGCAGCAGCCCAGTGAGCTGAAATAGGAACACCTGCGTCAAATGAGATTATAGTTTAGTCTTAAATTAGCGTTTTAATCAGTGTGCCCAATTGCTGATTGATTGCCAAAACGTCTCATCTTCAGGCGCAGTTGCTGAAGCCCAGGGTCTTGATCTTTTATATCCTGAGACAGAATGGCTTGATCCAATCTGCCATTTACATTAAAACACGTTCATTACTTTTATTACTTTAAAGCCATAATCTGGAGTTTATGTTTTGGGGGTCATGCCCGACACAAGGGATGGGGCTGCAGCTCGTCGCTATCGGATGTTCTGCGGTGCTGAATTTGGGAACTCCCCTATCGCCTCTGCCCATGGTTCTGAAGGGCATTATGCACTTAAGTCAACATGCTCTGTAAATACTGTAGGGTAAGAAAGCTTTCGTTTCAACGACAAAAAATATAGTCACTATACAGATCATTCAATTGAAAACATTATACACTTTGTCTAGTAACTATTGGTTATAACATGTATTAATTCCTAAGTCTATAACTAATTTATTAACTTATTTTTGTTTTACCAGAAATTCAATTGTCAACACACACGTAGGCTACCAATGTGTTCTATTCTGAAAATCAGTAGTATTCTCTGCGATAAAATCATCATGAGCAAAATGACAGCTGTTAAATAATTTACGGTACAATTTCTATTGCAAAGGGCATACTACAAACTTAGACACGGAACCGGAAATTCAGAGACCTTTGCTTTACTCTGTAGTTCAAAAATATTGACCTACACCCTGAAATTGAATGTCATATCATCACAAATACAATCAGTTAAACATGCCTTAGAAACATTTAGGGCCGTTTTTTCATTGAGTTCAGGACTAGCCTTATCTGTCTCTGAGAAACTAGCCCTTACGTGCAGCAATCCTTGATCTAGTTCAGTACCGATTATTTTATGACAATAGTAATTTTTGAAAATAGTCTGAGATTTGGTTCTGATTTTCCGGATGAGTTACAAGTAAATAACAGTTTTCACTTGGATGTTTGTGTTCCAACATTGTATTGTAAGCAATGAGGTCATTACAATGTACAGTTAGCCATTCTGTGCCTTTCTTGTTGAATAATTACAAGTTACACTACTGCCATCTAGAGGATACATCTGGTTAGTATTTTTAAAATAAAATGCTATTTTGAAACCCTGCTCCCTTCCAGTATGCATAGCTTTTTAACGTAGGTGAACGCAATGAGGTAAAAACCTTACTTTCACTTATCCAATCAGGTTCGTAGATCAGTGAGTAGTATAGCTCCAATCCCTGTAGTGCACTTCATCAGTGCTCTCCCCACACCCTCCCTCAAAATAAACGGACCAAGATGTCCACACATAGGGTGGTTTTTGAAGGATGACATTTATTTCACCAGGCATCTGACATCAGAACTGCTACAGTACAGAGTCAGACATTTTGGGGAGGGCCATCTACAGTTAAACCCCAGAGGGGAACCCAGGATTGGTTTTAATACATACAGTTTAACAGAACAAGAGAATCAGGGCTGCATCTGAAATTGCACCTTATTCCCTATATAATGCACTAGCTTTTGACCAGGGTCCATAGTGCTATGTACAAAAGTAGTGCACTATATAGGCAATAGGGTGCAATTTCAGACTCAGACCAGGAAACATAACAGGCTGACACAGGGTCAGGGAGAGAGGCTCTGTTCAAAAGCATTAAGAGTGCTGTTTGAACACCGTCTCCGAACTATGGTCCTCAGATTCCCTTGTGGAGCGAGTTTTGGTGATCAACAATGCTAACCTTCAGTTGATTTCATCATACAATACTGTTAACATATAGATCATGTGTTGCTGGCTGCTGCTACTTGTCCTTTAACATTCAATAGTCCCAGCAGACAGCAGATACAATTAATTATTTGACAGTTAGTTCAGCTTACACCATAGTTGGGGTCAATTCCATTTCAAATCTAGTAAATTTAGGAAGTACACAAAAATGTCATCTCTAATTTGTGTTACTTTCTGAATTGGCTGGAATTGAAATGGTATTGACCACAGCCCTGGCTCACAGCAATCACAAATATGGCAGTTGTAATGTGCAGTAAAAGTGGCACACAGGATACAACCACCACACACGAGGGACTTCCAGGACCAGGATAGGAGGCTTACAGTACAGGCACAGGTAAACGGCTCCTCTCCTCCTCACGCTTTACATTATTATATACAGTACGTAACTACGGTTACCATGTGGACCTCACCTGGGGTCCAGAACAGAAGACCTCTATGGGTCAAAGGTGAGCAAACAACTTAGCAGCACAGGCGTTAGGTTAGTTCACAACTTTTAGAGGGAGGGTGTGGTAACAGCATTAAGTGGAGAATCGTACATTACTACATAGATATAAATTATGAGCAGTGGACGAGTGAGTGAAGACAGTCGGTGTATCCTCAAAGAGACATTGTATTTGCACATAGAGTCAGTAAGGATTACATGTAAAGACGAAGATAGCAGACAGAAGGTGACTGACTGAAGGCGTTTTCCAAGTGGTTACAAGAGTATTGTTAGTTAGTGTATCCAGTTGACAAGCGTAAGACAAGTTTCACAATTTGGTCAGCTACAATAAGTGGGAGCTGAATTCGAAGCAAAATAACATTTAAACCAAGCAGTGATTTAAGGGGGTGCGGTGATTTGTCAGTTGACATAAAGCCACATTGATATCAGATAAGGAGGGACAGTGGTTCTGCTTACAGTGCTTCTGTTCCTTTGCTGTGCCACTGGAGAACCTGGTCCAGGTCTTGTAGGCCAGCTACAGAGCCCAGTGGCCAGCTACAGAGCCCAGTGGCCCACCCATCCTCTTTTCCTCCTCTCCGCACCACTCACCTTCATTAACTCCCCCAGCCCAGAAAGACCCTAATCTGCCTCTATATATATATGTGTGTGTGTGTGTGTGTGTGTGTGTGTGTGTGTGTGTGTGTGTGTGTGTGTGTGTGTGTGTGTGTGTGTGTGTGTCTAAATATGACCCTTGTGGGCTTACTATATACTTAATATGAGCTGAGAGGGAAAGATGTCTACCAAGCAAACAGATAATTTATTCTGCACAAGTCAGTGCAACTGCCAGGCAGGTTAGACTAGATACATTTCCCTAAGGATACATCTATCTCACTCTGGAGAAAGACTACAGCTACTTTTGCTGAGATAAGATTCCAATCCTTGCTTGCACAGTTTTCATGGTTACAATATGTGGGGGCTGGGGGGGTGGTTTCCATGGTTTCCAAGGTGAAAGGTCAGAGGTAAAAGTGCTAGTCAGCAGCGTCCAAGGTTAAGGGTCACGACGGGAGGTCACAGCCATGTTCAGTTATTGGCCACCTCGTCAGTGGTGTCCGCCGTTGTCTCCAAGGTGCTGTCGAGTCCCCCCCGGGCACGCCAGATCTTCACTGTTCGATCACTATCAAATTACAGAGCAGAAAAACAGTGTCACTGCAATGGCTGCATCCTGGCCCTGTGTGTGTGTGTGTGTGTGTGTGTGTGTGTGTGTGTGTGTGTGTGTGTGTGTGTGTGTGTGTGTGTGTGTGTGTGTGTGTGTGTGTGTGTGTGTGTGTGTGTGTGTGTGTGTGTGTGTGTGTGTGTGTGTGTGTGTGTGTGTGTGTGTGTGTGTGTGTGTGTGTGTGTGTGTGTGTGTGTGTGTGTGTGTGTGTGTGTGTGTGTGTGTGTGTAGTGGCTTCCTTTCGTCTTTGCCATAGCCACTGCCCAAGCCTGAAGCGGGGTTGTTTGGTACGCATACAGTCCACACTCAAGGTTTCCAAACGGCCAAACATTCAATGAAATCCAGGGATATGGTGCAACAAAAATGTTTATTCTTCTTATATCTAACAAATAAATGATTCTCCAATCAACTTAAAGCATAGATGACTTTATATGGAAAATACATATTATGACCTGTCTGTATGTCTGTATGGTCAAAAAACTATACTGCTCCCGCATCTAGCAAGGACTCCCTCTCCCGAAGGCCCAACTTCCTGCCTTTATCCTAACACTCTTACCACAATACAATGAATAGGCAAGAGGGGGGGGGGCAAAAACTAAGTTACACTAACAACAAATGAATACATCTCAATCGGGTAAATATAAATCATAAAGGTACTTACCTAATATTTCATCATTTACATTCATATTTAATATATTTACACAAATATACATGGAGCTCCATATGTTCGGTCTTTTATACAAATATGTCCAAATCGGCTCTAACAGTGTGTGTGTGTGTGTGTGTGTGCGTGCGTGCGTGCGTGTTTGTGGTTCTGTGACTCACTCAGATGCTGTGAAGAGGTGGCTGCTGTTGGTGGAGATGCCGTTGATGGGGCTCTCATGGCCCTTGAGTTCCCCCAGGGCCCCCAGCGTGTCTGTGTGCCAAAGCTTGAGCACCCCTCCTCTACAGCCGCTCAGCAGGGCCGGAGAGCCAGGCACCACACCCAGGGCACACACCCAGTCACGGTGGGCATTGGGCACTAGCTGTTAGACATACAGACAACTTAGTACATACAGACTCCGTTTCCCATTCAACTAGTTTTCAGGTAGCAGTGTTTATCAAATAACTTTCCATTTAAAATACCTGCCCCTCACTTCAAGCACCACCTCCCCAAAAGTATGATTCACCAAAATAGTCAGTGACACTTCTTCCTCTGTTACACAGATGAGCATTTATTGTCATGAATCTTCCCCTGGAAGTCGCTGACTGGAAAAGTCATAATCTCTCATTTTAAACCTAACCCTAAATGAAGAAAACTCATTTGTTTGCATACATTTGTACAAATAGCCAATTCTGACTTTGCAGCTGGCCCATCTAGAAGAAATCTCTCAGTTCTGGCTCCAGGGCAAGATTCATGCCAATAAACATCAATCTGTATCTCTTACCTGCAGTAGGTCTTTGCGGGCTAGGTCCCACTTCTTAATGCCGTTGTCCCTGGAGCCACTGAAGAGGACGTCCCCCTGCACCACCAGGGACTCGATACCATCGTAGTGGGGAGGCTCAAAGTTGTGTGTGGGGCCAATAGCACCCAGGGCCCCCTCTGCCACGTCAAACATCTGAAACAGACAGCCCATAAACAGCAGTACTCAAGTCACAGCAGAGAATCAGCTAGATTAATTCGTATTACATAGAAAACAAATACAAAACCCAACACGATCCTTATGCAAACATGAAACAACATGCAGAAAATGGTCTCTGACTGAAAGGTCAACACAATAAGTAATTCAGAGATATCGTGTGTGTTAACTTCTTTTCTACAATGAATATAGAACCCACCCTCACACACACCGTAACGCAGCCCCACACACCACAACCCAGCCTCACACACCACAACCCAGCCTCACACACCACAACCCAGCCTCACACACCATAACCCAGCCTCACACACCATAACCCAGCCTCACACACCAAAACCCAGCCTCACACACCATAACCCAGCCTCACACACCATAACCCAGCCTCACACACCATAACCCAGCCTCACACACCTTGATGTAATGGTCCTTGGAGCCGCTGATGACCAGATCCTGACCGTTCCCGCTCTGGTCCACAGTCAGACACATGACTGGACCCAGGTGACCAGTCAGCTTCCCTGTAGATACAAATCTGACCAAGAGAGAGAGAGAGGATATTGGGATTTAATATGATAGCAAATCTTCTGAGATGCATTGCGTTCCTGCAAGAAAGACAACTTAGAATGGCAACACTCACTGAGAGAACAGGTACAAGCTCTACCACAGATCAGCAAGGGAATCGACATTCAATACAAGCCGTAGCCTCTATCAAATATCTGCACATTATAGTAGTGAGAAAGAGAGAATTGTTCTGAAGACAGAGCCCTTTTCTGGACTTGGCTCTGACAAAATGACTGCCATGCGGTGCCATAGCGTACCTTCCTACGTCCCAGACTCTGACAGAGTTGCCGGCGGCGGCGTACAGGACAGAGCCGCTGGGGTTGAGGGCAATCTGGTTGATCTGGTTCTCTCCTGCCGGGATGGTGACAGTCCGGTTGGTGCTGGACGCACAGGCATCGCCAGGAGTCACCTGACCAGAAGACCTGTAGAATATGATGAATCTGTTAAACACTTCATTCTATCCGACAAATGACCTACAAATCCAGGTAGATGCAGGTAGATCGTCAAGTAATTAACCCCAGATTGTCTTTATTAACAACAGGTGTAGTAACACTTGTACTGGTGTTATGATTGAGTCAAGTTAATCATATACTGGTGCTACAGATGTCATATTGTGTAGCCTGTACCCCCCATAATTGTTATGGTGTTGACCCTCTTATGGCGTTGACTTTACGGTGTTGACACTGTTTCTGTTTCTCCACACTCACGTGAGGGTGCGGATGCACTTGGCTGAGTCTCGGATGTCCCAGACCTTGATGTAGGAGGTGGAGACGGTGAAGACCAGGCTGGAGCTGTAGCGGACTGACACCACATTGTTGTGGTGACCTGCCAGGGACATGATCTCCTGACCCGTTACCAGGTTCCACACCTTACACGTACGGTCTGGAAAGATAACAACAACAAGACATGAGACATTATTGATCTGTGATCAATTAAAGTGATCCGCTGATGAAGATAAGTGAGGAAGAGAAGTGGACAGAGACTGACCTTTGGAGCCGGTGAAGAGGAGGTCATCAGTAGAGTCGACACATAACACCGCTTTAGTGTGACCCTCAGCCACGTGGACACACTGTAGTGTTGCTGACCGACTGCCCTTTGAAGAGGGCACTGGGTTGATTACCCCTCTAGAGAGGAAGAAACCACACACACGCACAGACAGACACACACAGATGTCAATAGCAGGGTCAGAGAAAATGGTGACCGGTTTCCGCCTACCACTGCAGGCACACATTTACATGCCAGTGAGCAACATGCTGCAAATGAAAGTAAAAAACGAAGTTCCCAAAGTGACAAGAACAGTCAGGCTAACAAGAGCAGAACAGACCATACAAAGGACATCACACTGCCTGAGACACGGGGCAGACAAGTAGATGTTGGTGGCGCAACTGGCAGAGATTTTCAATAGAGCTGAAAGTAACATTTTGTCCTTCATATAAACACAATCCTTCTACAATGACAGTACTTTCACTTGAAACTTTAATTGTAATTTAATAAAAGTTGTTGGGTGACAAAAAAAAAGTTGTTGTGCAGGTGGGGACACACCAGATAAAGCACACCGTGTGACTATGTAAGAAAATGACATAGGTGGAGACTTCATCCACGCTATGTGAACAGAAGGAAAATAGATCATTGGAAAGGAAATCTGAGGAAAATGCTTAAGAAATTCTACCAACACATGTCCTGTGCTACACGTGGATAGAAGACACTTGATCATTGTTTACTCTCCCTTCCGGGACGGCTATAAGGACCTCCTCCACCTCCCCTTCGGCAAATCAGAACACGCCTCCATTCTGCTCTTCCAGATTCTTAAACAGGAAGCACCCATGGTAAGGACTGTTCAAAGCTGGTCTGACCAATCAGAGTCTATGCTACAGCTCAGCCTTCAACACAATAGTGCCCTCCAAGATCATCACTACCTTCCTGACGAGGCGACCCCAGGCGGTGAAGGTAGGCAACAACACCTCAGCCACGCTGATCCTCGACACACGCTGATCCTCAACACGAGGACCCCACAGGGGTGTGTGCTCAGCCCCCTCTGTTCATCCACCTCAATCATCAAGTTTGTTGATGACACCAGCGGTAGGCCTGATTATTAACAATGACAACACAGCCTACAGGGAGGAGTCGAGAGTCCTGGCTGAGTGGTGCCAGGAAAATAACCTCTCCCTCAACGTCAACAAAACTAAGTTGTTGATCTTGGACTACAGGAGACAGCAGAGTGAGCACACCTCTATCCACATCCTGCAACATCATTTTGTTGAAATGTCATTTGATCTCTGAGAAATTAAGCTAATCGATTACTCACTTTATATGCACATATTGTATTCTGGACATAGCTCATCCTATATAACTACTGCTGTACATACAGTATTTTTCCTACTTATATATTGTCCATACACACACACAACACATAGCATTTTGTTGCACCTGCTTTAACATCTGCTAATCAGTGTATGCGACAAATAAACTTTGATTTGATTGACATTTTCAATCATCTCTTGTGGGTGTGGGAAATGGAAGGTGATCTAGAACAGGACAGGGGAATTCTGTGGGCAATAAAGTTTTCTAAAATGTAAATCTTGCTAGAGGAGAGGTGACAAAGTGTCATGAGTGGTTTAGATGTAGCTCCTAATGTGCAGTTGAGAGAGAGCTCACCAATCCCAATATCATAGCCTACCTAATGTGTGCAGCATACCTGTAAACAATAGATGTGATTGGTCACTTGACCAAGGCCTCCTTCTTCCTCATAACATTTGTTGTATAGACTATAACTAACTTTTTGAACTAAAAGCAATGGTCATTACTTATTCAATGCGTATAACTTAACTATAAATGTATGCTTATTACTTATAACTTACAATGCTGTGATAAAGTATTTGCCCCCTTCCTGATTTCTATTTTTTTTGCAAATTTGTCACAGATCAAACACATTTTAATATTACACAAAGATAAAACAAAATGCAGTTTTTAAGTGATGATTTTATTTATTAAGGGGGAAAAAACTACCCAAACCTTCATGGCCCTATGTGAAAAAGTAATTGCCCCCTAAACCTAATAACTGGTTGTGCCACACTCAGCAGAAACAACTGCAGTCAAGTGTTTGTGATAACTGGCAATGAGTCTTTCACATCGCTGTGGAGGAATTTTGACCCACTCGTCTTTGCAGAATTGTTTTAATTCAGCCACATTGGAGGGTTTTTGAGCGTGAACCACCATTTTAAGGTCATGCCACAGCATCTCAATCGGATTCAAGTCCAGACTTTGACTAGGCCCACTCCAAAACCTTTTTGTCCTGCTGCAGAACCCAAGTGCGCTTCAGCTTGAGGTCACGAACTGATGACCGGACATTCTCCTTCAGGATGTTTTTAGTAGAGAGCAGAATTCATGGTTCCATCAATCACAGCAAGTCGTCCAGATCCTGAAGCAGCAAAGCAGCCCCAGACCATCACACTACCACCATGCTGACCCCAGACCATCTCACCACCACCATATTTGACTGTTGGTATGATGTTCTTTTTCTGAAATGCCAGATGTAATGGGACTCACACCTTCCAAAAAGTTCAACTTTTGTCTTGTCAGTCCACAAATTATTTTCCCAAAAGTCTTGGGGATCATCAAGATGTTTTTTTTGCCAGAAGTGAGATGAGCCTTTATGTTCTTTTTGGTCAGAAGTGGTTTTTGCCTTGGAACTCTGCCATGGATACCATTTTTGCCCAGTCTCTTTATTATTTATTTTTTACATTTTATTTATCCATTCTTTTACCAGGTAAGTTGACTGAGAACATGTTCTCATTTGCAGCAACGACCTGGGGAATAGTTACAGGGGAGAGGAGGGGGATTAATGAGCCAATTGTAAACTGGGGATTATTAGGTGACCATGATGGTTTGAGGGCCAGATTGGGAATTTAGCCAGGACACCGAGGTTAACACCCCTACTCTTACGATAAGTGCCATGGGATCTTTAATGACCCCAGAGAGCCAGGACACCCGTTTAACATCCCATCCGAAAGACAGCACCCTACACAGGACAGTGTCCCCAATCACTGCCCTGGGGTATTGGGATATATATATATATATTTTGTTTTAGACCAGAGGAAAGAGTGCCTCCTACTGGCCCTCCAACACCACTTCCAGCAGCATCTGGTCTCCCATCCAGGAACTGACCAGGACCAACCCTGCTTAGCTTCAGAAGCAAGCCGGTTGAGTCATGAACACGGACCTTAACTGAGGCCTGCAGTTCTTTAGATGTTGTTGTGGGTTCTTTTGTGACCTCTTGGATGAGTCGTCACTGCACTCCTGGGGTAATTTTGGTAGGCCGGCCACTCCTGGGAAGGTTCAACACTGTTCCAAATGTTCTCCATTTGTGGATAATGGCTCTCACCGTGGTTCGCTGGATTCCCAAAGCTTTAGAAATGGCTTTGTAACCATTTCCAGACTGATAGATGTCAATCACTTTGTTTCTCATCTGTTCCTGAATTTCTCTGGATCGCGGCATGATGTCTTGCTTTTGAGATCTTTTGGCCTACTTCACTTTGTCAGACAGGTTCTATTTAAGTGATTTCTTGACTCAACAGGTCTGGCAGTAATCAGGCCTGGGTGTGGCTGGTGAAATTGAACTCCGCTTTCCAAAAAATGTGATTAACCACAGTAAATTCACGACTTAACAAGGGGGGGGGGGGGGGGGATTACTTTGTCACATAGGGCCAAGGAGGTTCGGAAAATGTTATTTATTAAGGGAAAAAGGCCATCACTTAAAAACTGCATTTTGTGTTTACTTGGGTTATCTTTGTGTAATATTAAAATGAGTTTGATGATCTGAAACATTTAAGTGTGACAAATGTGCAAAAACATAAGACGTCAGGAAGGAGGCAAATACTTTATCACAGCACTGTATGTCTTCCTCTTACTTATCCTGCGGTCTGTCTGCTCTCTCCAGACACCCTGTCAGACGTACAAATACGTTGCCTTGGCTACGAGGACGGGTGGAGGGGGAGGATGGGGGAGACGGGGTGCTGGCGTCCGAGTTCTTCGTCTCACAGCTGGTACAATGGACAGGGAGGCTGAGGCTCAGTTTACATACATAAGCAGAGGTCAGTTGCCTTTGAACTGAGTGTGTAGAGTGTACAAGTTCTCTCACACACACACACACACCCCCCAGTGGAAATGCACATTCATGGACACACACACACACACACACACACACACACACACACACACACACACACACACACACACACACACACACACACACACACACACACACACACACACACACACACACACACACACACACTACCGGTCCAAAGTTTAAAAACATTTTAATGACCATTTTCATCATTGTAGAATAATAGTGAAGACATCAAAACTATGAAATAATACATATGAAATCATATAGTAACCAAGAAAGTGTTAAACAAATATATTTTATATTTGAGATTCTTCAAATAGCCACCCTTTGCCTTGATGACAGCTTTGCACACTCTTGGCATTCTCTCAACCAGCTTCATGAGGTAGTCACCAGGAATGCACTTCAATTAACAGATGTGCCTTCTTAAAAGGTAATTTGTGGAAATTATTTCCTTCTTAATGTGTTTGAGCCAATCAGTTGTGATGTGACAAGGTATACAGAAGATAGCCCTATTTGGTAAAAGACCAAGTAGATATTATGGCAAGAATAGCTCAAATAAGCCAAGAGAAACGGCAGTCCATCATTACTTTAAGACATGAAGGTCAGTCAATACGGAACATTTCAAGAACTTTGAAAGTTTCTTCAAATGCAGTTGCAAAAACCATCAAGCACTATGATGAAACTGGCTCTCATGAGGACCGTCAGAGGAATGAAAAACTCAGAATTGCCTCTGCTGCAGAAGATAAGTTCATTAGAGTTACCAGCCTCAGAAATTGCAGCCCAAATAAATGCTTCACAGTAACAGACACATCTCAATATTGACTGTTCAGAGAAGACTGTGTGAATCAGGCTTTCATGGTCGAATTGCTGCAAAGAAACCACTACTAAAGGACACCAATAAGAAGAGACTTGCTTGGGCCAAGAAACACGAGCAATGGACATTAGACCGGTGGAAATTTGGAGACCAAATTGGAGATTTTTGGCTCCAACTGCTGTGTCTTTGTGAGACATGGTGTGGGTGAACGGATGATCTCTGCATGTGTGGTTCCCACTGTGAAGCATGGAGGAGGAGGTGTTATGGTGTGGGGGTGCTTTGCTGGTGACACGGTCTGTGATTTATTTAGAATTCAAGGCACACTTAATCAGTATGGCTACTACAGCATTCTGCAGTGGTACACCATCCCATCTGGTTTGTGCTTAGTGGGACTATCATTTGTTTTTTTCCAACAGGACAATGACCCAACACACCTCCAGGCTGTGTAATGGGTATTTTACCAAGAAGGAGAGTGATGGAGTGCTGCATCAGATGACCTGGCCTCCACAATCCCCCGAACTCAACCAAATTGAGATTGTTTGGGGTGAGTCGGCCTACTGACTTAAGGAAATGCAGCCAACAAGCATTTGTGGGAACTCCTTCAAAACTGTTGGAAAAGCATTCCAGGTGAAGCTGGTTGAGAGAATGCCAAGAGTGTGGAAAGCTGTCATCAAGGCAAAGGGTGGCTATTTGAAGAATCTCAAGTATAGCATATATTCACTTTGAGAAACAGAAGTTAATCATATAATAAGCAGAAGACTGTTTTGGTACCACATGATTTCATATGTGTTATTTCATAGTTTCGATGTCTTCAGTATTATTCTACAATGTGTAAAAAATTAAGAAAAACTTTTGACCAGTAGTGTACCTCAGATAGTACAGGCTAAAATAAATAAACATCTTTCATTGTTGGAAACTATCCCCTTCTTCACTGCCTTTTAGAACGCTTTTTAAAACACAGGATGCTCTGCGCTCATTTCTGAGACTCAGCACAAGTCTTTTCATGTTTGGGCGAAAACATTGAGTTGTGCACACTCATCACCTGGGGTCCTGAGAACTGATCGGGAAAGACCGTTTGTTCCCTCAGGGTTTGAATCAAAATGGAAACAGCTTTCAGCATGGTTCCCCTCACCCCAACCTTTAGCTTTTTAGATTACATCCACTTCAAAGCGTTTTGAGAGGAACAGCTGGTTAGCGCTGTAATGACAATATATAGGATTTATATATCATATTTGCCATATTTGCATTATAGGGTTTGAAGAGGTTGAGAGGGCCAAGTTGAACACTGAATTAAAATGGAATACTAAAGAATCACTTTGAGAAACAGAAGTTAATCATTTCATCTCATTCAAGAGGGATATAGGAACATATTTAGCTATATTTCCCAAGAGTAAGCTCATTACTTGACATTCAGTGCAGAACTTGGCAGGGTAAGTTTATAATTACACCAGGCAGATACTTGTTGATTAAGATACCACATGCTCCCTGAGATAGGAAATTAAGAAAAGGGAAAGGTGGATATCATGGTCTGTTGGGAAAACATGTGCTTTTGGCCTCCGGCCACCAGAGCGTCGCTAGTCTCTTACTGTTTGATCTCCTTCACCTTAGCCGCCGCTTGTGCCCTGTCATAGGTCTTCCTGCGAGAGAGCGGCGAGGGCTCTGGAACTCTCTTTTCCGCCCCCGAGGAGGAGGCAGCCATGGAGCCGGAACTAACATTTAGTTTGGTTGTTATTAGCAACGACATAAAACATAAGGAACAAAAAGGACAACAAGGATGTAAACAAAATAAGAAATAAAACAATGTGGAGGCGGTGAGCATGCAGTACACACACAGCACACTGTTACCTGACATTCAGTCCCAACAAAGACGTCCTCCTTCACAGAGCTCGTGGTTCATCAGGACACTATGGTGTTGCATTAGGGCTATACTCTGTCACACTCAAATCAGTCCCCAGTTCCACATCTTACTAATTCAAGTCCCACTAGAATTGGTTCTCAGCCAACACTCCAGCAACTCAGAGAAAAGGTATTGCTGCTCAAGCCATAGAAAGCTACTGTGCACTACTGGTTAGAATTATTAACTCAGAGTTAAATGTTAAAAGATGAAGCTGTTATTGTTGTGGAAAGTTAACATAGGGCTATTGCAGTTGGAGCATAACATCTAGCGAGAGAACATGAGACCTGCATGATCATACTGTACAAGCCTTATAATCACGTGCCTGTCTCTGTGTGTGCATGCATTTGTTTGTCTGTAGTATTAGTGTTATTTCTAAAGGAATAAGGTTTTTGGTTTCTACTGGCCTAGGAAGGACACTTACAATCCAATAGGGCAGGTTTAAAGAACATGTCGGGCAAAGTCAGGCAAATTGAAAACAGATTAAGCAGCAGTTCTATGAACATGCAGGAAGTAGCTGGTTAGCAGTCAGCACGAGCTGGCCCAGACTTACATGCTGCCCATCTTAGAGGCCAAGCCAGGAGAATGAGCCATAAAGTCTCTGTCCCTGACTGATGAGCCAATGGGGGTCTCAGGATCTCTGCCCTCTTCTGGTGTTTCAGCCAATGGGAGACAGGGGGAGGAGAAATCTCCGCTGGGCATGTCAGGGGCAGCGTCACTATTGGCGTAGAGCAACTCCATCTGAGTGGTGGTTCTTCTACGAGCCTGCGAGGGGGGAAACATATTTACATTCAAGAAAACAACAAGCTTGGAAGAGGAAGACTAAACACACAAGACCTCACACGCCCCCAGGAGGACAGTAAAAACAAGACCTCACACACACACACGTCCCCACGAGGACAGAAAAACAAGACCTCACACACACACACGTCCCCACGAGGACAGTAAAACAAGACCTCACACACACACACCACACACACACACACACACACACACACACACACACACACACACACACCTCCCCACGAGGACAGTAAAACAAGACCACACACACACGTCCCCACGAGGACAGTAAAACAAGATCACACACACGTCCCCAGGAGGACAGTAAAACAAGACCACACACACACGTCCCCAGGAGGACAGCAAAACAAGATCACACACACACACATCCCCACGAGGACAGTAAAGCAAGACCACACACACAAAGATAGTAAAACAAGACCACACACACACACACACACACACACACACACACACACACACACACACACACACACACACACGGACAGTAAAACAAGACCACACACACGAGGACAGCAAAACAAGACCACACACACACACACGAGGACAGCAAAACAAGACCACACACACACACACACGAGGACAGCAAAACAAGACCACACACACGAGGATAGTAAAACAAGACCACACACACACACAAGGATAGTAAAACAAGACCACACACACACACACGAGGATAGTAAAACAAGACCACACACACACACAAGGGTAGTAAAACCAGACCACACACACACTTCTGTAGCTCAGTTGGTAGAGCATGGCGCTTGTAACGCCAGGGTAGTGAGTTCGATTCCCGGGACCACCCATACGTAGAATGTATGCACACATGACTGTAAGTCGCTTTGGATAAAAGCGTCTGCTAAATGGCATATATTATTATTACACACACACACACACACACACACACACACACACACACACACACACACACACACACACACACACACACACACACACACACACACACACACACACACACACACACACACACACACACACACACACACACACACACACACACACACACACACACACACACACACACACACACACACACACACACAGTAAAACAAGACCACACACACACGGATAGTAAAACAAGACCACACACACGGATAGTAAAACAAGACCAGACACACACAGATAGTAAAACAAGACCACACACACACACACACACACACACGAGGACAGTAAAACAAGACCACACACACGGTCCTTCTGTAGCTCAGTTGGTAGAGCATGGCGCTTGTAACGCCAGGGTAGTGGGTTCGATCCCCGGGACCACCCATACGTAGAATGTATGAACACATGACTGTAAGTCGCTTTGGATAAAAGCGTCTGCTAAATGGCATATATTATTATTAAAAAACAAGACCACACACACGAGGACAGCAAAACAAGACCACACACACACACACGAGGACAGCAAAACAAGACCACACACACACACACGAGGACAGCAAAACAAGACCACACACACGAGGATAGTAAAACAAGACCACACACACACACAAGGATAGTAAAACAAGACCACACACACACACATACGAGGACAGCAAAACAAGACCACACACACACACGAGGATAGTAAAACAAGACCACACACACACACGAGGATAGTAAAACCAGACCACACACACACACACACACACACACACACACACACACACACACACACACACACACACACACACACACACACACACACACACACACACACACACACACACACACACACACACACCACACGAGGACAGTAAAACAAGACCACACACACACGGATAGTAAAACAAGACCACACACACACGGATAGTAAAACAAGACCACACACACGGATAGTAAAACAAGACCACACACACACACACACGAGGACAGTAAAACAAGACCACACACACAGATAGTAAAACAAGACCACACACACACACATGAGGATAGTAAAACAAGACCACACACACACAGATAGTAAAACAAGACCACACACACACAGATAGTAAAACAAGACCCCACACACACACGAGGATAGTAAAACAAGACCACACACACGTCCCCACGAGGGTAGTAAAACCAGACCACACACACACACACACACGTCCCCACGAGGATAGTTAAACAAGACCTCACACACACCCGTGTCCCCACGAGGATAGTAAAACAAGACCACACACAAATTTGTCCCCACGAGGACAGTAAAACAAGACCTCACACACACACGTCCCCACGAGGACAGTAAAACAAGACCTCACACACACACGTCCCCACGAGGACAGTAAAACAAGACCTCACACACACACGTCCCCACGAGGACAGTAAAACAAGACCTCACACACACACGTCCCCACGAGGACAGTAAAACAAGACCTCACACACACGTCCCCACGAGGACAGTAAAACAAGACCTCACACACACACTTCTGTAGCTCAGTTGGTAGAGCATGGCGCTTGTAACGCCAGGGTAGTGGGTTCGATTCCCGGGACCACCCATACGTAGAATGTATGCACACATGACTGTAAGTCGCTTTGGATAAAAGCGTCTGCTAAATGGCATATATTATTACACACACACACACACACACACACACACACACACACACACACACACACACACACACACACACACGTGTCCCCACAAGGATAGTAAAACAAGTCCACACACAAATTTGTCCCCACGAGGATAGTAGAACAAGAACTCACACACACGTCCCCACGAGGACAGTAAAACAAGACCTCACACACACGTCCCCACGAGGACAGTAAAACAAGACCTCACACACACACACACACACACACACACACACACACGTGTCCCCACGAGGATAGTAAAACAAGACCACACACAAATTGGTCCCCACGAGGACAGTAAAACAAGAACTCACACACACGTCCCCACGAGGATAGTAAAACAAGACCACACAAACGTCCCCACGAGGACAGTAAAACAAGACCTCACACACACGTCCCCGCGAGGACAGTAAAACACACACTAACAGGCTGATAATCATACCTTGCTCCTTGTTTTGGTCTCTCCACAGAGTTTCATTAGATCTGATGCCAGGGAGCTGGAACGAGGAAGTGGAATGAATGAGTTACCATAAAACCATAAGTCAAATGTAAACTAATTTATTTTTTGTTGTAATTTGAGTGATACTGACTGTCCCTCTGTTGCAGGACTCTGGGCAGATTCGTCACTGCTGCTGTCATCCTCGTTCTCTGTGAAATTCAAGGACCAAAAATATCAGTTGTACTGTATGTCAGAACCAAACAACATCCATAGACAAGTATTATTCTTTGTGTGTTATGACTAAATAACAACAAACTTCAGTTGGTTTACTTTTGAAGTTCTGTCTAGTAGTCCAAATACCTGCCTATTATCAAACCAAACATGGAACAAGGGTAAAAACCTTTTATTGAACCAAAGGTTATGCTAGTACTGTGTTGGCTACAAACAGATGTTAACAAGATGTGGTTTAGATTATTGAACAAGGTAGATGTGATGATAATGGACAAGGAGAAGAAGCAGATGATGTCAGCGCAGCGCCATGCCGTTTTATACAAGTTGCTTGAAAAAGTCCTGAAAAGAACTGGTCCTTGTCCAGTCACTGAGATGGAAGCGTTGACAGGGCTCAGGGGTTGAAAGGGTGAGAGGGTAAAGAGAGGTCAGGTGTGAGGGGCTATGAGAGATCAACAAAGTTGGAATCATTAGTCTGACTGTCAGTATGGTTTGCCTACAGGGTCCAACTGAGACAAACTTCCTGGTTCTACCTGTGAAGGGCGGGGTTCTCTAAAGATACAGGTACAGTAGTTATATTAGCAGGTGCTACACTATTAGGCATGGTGGCTGTAACACACTGGGAGAGGGGTTCTTTCACATTGGGAGGAAGAGAAGGAGGGTCAGCTGACAGATGGAGGGAGGCCTGAAGACATTACACCTCATGCACCTGCTCATGTTATGTTGCTGAGTTAGTTTCCAGGAGGGGGACCCATGCATTCATATAAACACATATATATATAAATATATATATAGAGAGAGAGAGAGAGTCTGGTGTCTGTTACTTACCCAATGGCATGTTACCTAGCTCTGTATACATTAAGGCACCATGGGCAGGGGAACAGAAAAAAGGCAACACACAAATCAAAAACACATTCACTCATTCCCCCATAATCAAAACCACATTCATTCATTCCCCCATAATCAAAACACATTCATTCATTCCCCCATAATCAAAACCACATTCACTCATTCCCCCATAATCAAAACCACATTCACTCATTCCCCCATAATCAAAAACACATTCATTCATTCCCCCATAATCAAAACCACATTCATTCATTCCCCCATAATCAAAAACACATTCATAATATATATATAATATATTCACTCATTCCCCCATAATCAAAACCACATTCATTCATTCCCCCATAATCAAAACCACATTCATTCATTCCCCCATAATCAAAACCACATTCATTCATTCCCCCATAATCAAAACACATTCACTCATTCCCCCATAATCAAAACCACATTCATTCATTCCCCCATAATCAAAACCACATTCATTCATTCCCCCATAATCAAAACCACATTCATTCATTCCCCCATAATCAAAACCACATTCATTCATTCCCCCATAATCAAAAACACATTCACTCATTCCCCCATAATCAAAAACACATTCACTCATTCCCCCATAATCAAAACACATTCACTCATTCCCCCATAATCAAAACACATTCATTCATTCCCCCATAATCAAAACACATTCACTCATTCCCCCATAAATCAAAACACATTCATTCATTCCTCCATAAATCAAAAACACATTCATTCATTCCCCATAAATCAAAAACACATTCATTCATTCCCCCATAATCAAAACACATTCATTCCCCCATAATGAAAAACAAACGAAAAGACAGCATATGAGTGCTCGGTCTACTGTTCAACAGTCAGGGCATCCTCCTCAACAGATACTGGTTCAATGGAACCATAACAAAATGTCAACCCCGCAAAAAAAAACCTCTCTCTATAACCATACAAACCATGAAACAGAAAACCTCTCTATAACCATACAAACTCTCTCTATAACCATACAAACCATGAAACAGAAAACCTCTCTATAACCATACAAACCTCTCTCTATAACCATACAAACCATGAAACAGAAAACCTCTCTATAACCATACAAACCTCTCTCTATAACCATACAAACCATGAAACAGAAAACCTCTCTCTATAACCATACAAACCATGAAACAGAAAACCTCTCTCTATAACCATACAAACCATGAAACAGAAAACCTCTCTCTATAACCATATAAACCATGAAACAAAAAACCTCTCTCTATAACCATACAAACCTCTCTCTATAACCATACAAACCATGAAACAGAAAACCTCTCTCTATAACCATATAAACCATGAAACAAAAAAGGTCAAAAACAGATGGGTTTTCAAACTTGATAAATAATGGAACACAAAAACGACAGAGGCTTGGTCCCAGAGGCTTGGTCCCAGAGGCTTGGTCCCAGAGGCTTGGTCCCAGAGGCTTGGTCCCAGAGGCTTGCTTAGTCCAACTGACTTTTGTGTGATTGCAACAATTTGTTGGGGTGACTTTTAAAAGCAGCATCTATTCAGGAGGAGGCAATGAGCAACATCAACTGAAACAGGCCCAAATCATCATACAGTAGACCATAGCCACCAGCCCTGCTTCTGGAGGCCATCCCAACAAATCAGTGTGCTGACAAGGTGAACACAAACACGCAGGTACACTTCAATGCCTTTGCTTAGATACTTTGGCTGAGTTATTGCTTCAATCCTACATAATTATGGGGTGAGCCAGACCTGTTAGCGCTGTGGGCTTGACCTCACGGACTGCCAGTGGCAAAGGCTGAGTAGGTCAGGGTCAAGGCCTCGGACTGAACTACAGGATGTAGGACCGTAATTTGAGCCAGTTTGCAACAGCAGGAAAATAATCCCCAAATGATGAATGTTTCTTTAGGGCAAATCAAGTCTGACATTTTAAAGTGGAAACTACAAACTTTAGAAGCCTTTTTAAATCTTGAATACACTACAAGCTTTACATTTCCTGTTCATCTTACATCTGTATACGTCTTGCAGTGTGTGGCTGGCAGGTTGTGGCTAAGTGCTGTTACCTTGCAGAGCGTTCCCCAGCAGGGCGTCCAGTTCGGGGTTAAACTCAGCCTTCTCCTTCAGCATGTGGAACAGCAGCTGGTTCTGAGTGGCGCTGGTGATCTCAGTCTGCTTCAGCCTGCCCTCCATCACCTTCACCTGGGACTCCCTCTGAGCCGCCTGCAGACCCTGGGATTGGTTAGAGGTCAAAAGGTCAACGGTCAGCTATAAGATGGGTCACACTAAAAGTCAGCAATCAGAGCTATGCTTGTGTGTAATACTTCACAGTATACAAACAAAAGATGAATACACAATGAGGAGGGTGCTTGTGCATATACACACAGAACTAAACACATTAACAATCGTAGAAACAGACTTTAATTGGGTACATATGGAACCTGGGGTTAAACTAAACTCAGATAAACCAATGGTGTGAGAGACGGGGTAGGAACTAGGGAGGGACAGGTAAACGGCAGTAAGTTATTTACTCTGTTGATGGCCATAGACATGAAGTGGTCCAGCAGGAAGCGGGCTTCTGTTAGGGTACAGGAGCTGATGACTGCGGAAATATCCACCGTGTCAACCTCCTCCTGTAAATGCAGATATTATGGTCACAGTGTATAAAAAACTGCCTAATATCAGCCCAATCACCTTCCTGTGTGCGTCTGCGCGCACGCCTGCGGGTCTGCGCGCGTGTGCCTGTACGTGCGTGCCTGTGTGTGCATCTGCGATCGCGCATTTGCGCCTGTCTGTGCGCGTGTGTCACCTTGGCTTCCTCCATCTGCATAATGTTGGCCTGGCAGTCAGCGATGCTGTCGTTGATGTAGTCGATGTTGGCAACCACGGCATCCACTTCCTCGTTGAGGGGAAGCACCGCCTTTTCAGCCTCAGGCCCCTCCCCCGCCAGCCTGTCCCTCTTTCTGGTCACCTTCTCCCTCCGCTTGGTCAGCTCCTCACGTTGCTGTGGAGGAGGGAAGAACGATTGAGGGGGGAGAAGAGAGAGTTAGCCAACGTTTTCAATATTAATGTTAATGCTAACACGGCTAATTTAGGTTAACATAGTAAGTATCATACCATATGTAAACAATATTCACCAGCAGTTCATGTTTACCAGCAGTTCATGTTTACCAGCAGTTCATGTTTACCAGCAGTTCATGTTTACCAGCAGTTCATGTTTACCAGCAGTTCATGTTTACCAGCAGTTCATGTTTACCAGCAGTTCATGTTTACCAGCAGTTCATGTTTACCAGCAGTTCATGTTTACCAGCAGTTCATGTTTACCAGCAGTTCATGTTTACCAGCAGTTCATGTTTACCAGCAGTTCATGTTTACCTTGAGTAGGCGGTTCATTTCAGACTCCATGTTGGATATGGTCATCCTCTGCATGATGACATCAGAGATACGACGCTCCAGAGACTGCCACTTCACCCTGGCCACTCTGGTGGAATATATGCCTGTTGACCGCCTGTAGTAGGACCTGACACACACACACACACACACACTTTTGAGGCACGTACACTGTAGTTGCATGCAAGTCTCATGTTCTCTCGCTAGAAGCTGTAAAAGCCATACTGATTGCTCTACATAAACACCATGCAGTGTAATACAGAAACTTAAACACACAAAACAGCACTGCAGTGACCTGTTGTCCAGTCCCCACCTGGTTCCGTTGGTGGCGGTGGAGCCAGAGGACTGCAGGCGTCCTGAGGGGGGTCGTTGGGAGGAGTCTTGGAGGGGCTCTGGGAGACTCACCTTCCTGCTGGTCACCTTACCAGACATAGGCCTGGCCTGTCTCCTCAGAGCAGACACCTGACACAGAGACACACACACACACGTAAGTCGACAATCATCGAACACCAGGATCACCACCGCCTGATGCTGAAGTTTGCTGAACTTAATAGAATAGTATGAGCTTTATATTTTATTTACACAACTGCCATGTTTCTTGTTATCAGTGATTTTCAGGACGTGTTGAACTCTTATGAACCAATGCTATCATTGACAGTCTACTCTCGCTGTACCTCTGCTCTCTGACCCTGACCAATGGTTCCTACAACCTCCGTTCCCAGGCGAATATCCTATTCCAGGTACCAAAGGTTACAACAGAATTTGGGGGAAAAAGCTTTTAGTTTCTGGTCCTAGAATAAACTTCAAAATTCCTTGAACTTAGATGATTAGATCCAACTAGATCATTTCAAGTTGAGAGTTAGTGATTTGTTGCAGGATGTGTGTGTAACTGCTTTCTAGTATTGTGTAACTGTATAGTTTACAGCACTGCTGTACACCACATCCTTTCACTACTACGTGTTGCTCACCTCCTCAGTCTTCCTGCGCAAAATGAGCTCCTGTTGTCTCTTCTGGGCTTCTAGGAGCTTCAGCTGGTGCTGTGAAACACACATATCAATGACATTCAGTAACACCAGTAGCAGTAAGTTGCATTAGCATGGGATTCAGTAACACCAGTAGCAGTACGTTGCATTAGCATGGGATTCAGTAACACCAGTAGTAGTAAGTTGCATTAGCATGGGATTCAGTAACACCAGTAGTAGTAAGTTGCATTAGCATGGGATTCAGCATTCAGTAAACACCAGTAGTAGTAAGTTGCAGTAAGTTGCATTAGCATGGGATTCAGTAACACCAGTAGCAGTAAGTTGCATTAGCATGGCATTCAGTAACACCAGTAGTAGTAAGTTGCATTAGCACAGCATTCAGTAATGGCAGTAAGTTGCATCAACATGGCATTCAGTAACACCAGAGGCAGTAAGTTGCATTAGCAGGTGCTTAAAGCTGGAACACTTAAATGGTGAAACTGCTACAACTTTATAGTCACTGGATAACGAGCTATAAGAAAACAGTTTGGGTCAGCATGATGAAGAGGCCCGTTCAGCTCCAAGCCTGACAAACTAAGCTACGGTCCTATGGTTCACCTCCTGTTTGCGCTGGTCCTTCTTGAGGGTGGCGATCTCTCGGTTTCTCCTGGACTCTGTCATCCTGTTCTTCTCCTGCTGATCCTTCATCTGCTTCATCAGACGAACCTGCACAATACAGCACATTCACATTTACATCAATATCAGTCTTGAATTACTTAACATTCATAGTGGAGCGATGGAACTCGGCAGCGGACCCTGTTCGACTTCATTCCGGCCGAGTCCTCCCATCAATATCAGTACAGTATCAATGCAGTACCAACAAACATTAACACCTCACAGTGGTTAACAGTGTCGTATCGTTCGTCTTCTTGATACCTTTGTCTTCTTCATCTCTGTGACGTCCAGTTGGAGCTTCTTCAGCTGTGTCTCGTACTTGGATTGGTTCTTGAGCAGGCGTGCGTGTTCCTTCTGGGCTGACTGTAGCTTCTGTAGTTCCTTGTTCATGATGCTCAGCTTCTTCTCGTACTCCTGCTTGATCTTCTTAGCCTTATCGTCGCTGCACGTCTCCACTGAGCCTAAGGGAGGGGGGGAGGGGGGACCAGAGACAAAAGGGTCATTTTTTCACCCAAGGAATGCTCCTGCCCTGCTGTAATCCTTCACACCTGATCCTATTGGTCAGCTGTTCACCAGGGGTCTTATTTTTATTTATTTTTTTACCTTTATTTAACTAGGCAAGTCAGTTAAGAACAAATTATTATTTTCAATGAAAACAGTGGGTTAACTGCCTGTTCAGGGGCAGAATGACAGATTTGTACCTTGTCAGCTCGGGGATTTGAACTTGTAACCTTTCGGCTGCTAGTCCAACGCTCTAACCAGTAGGCTACCCTGCCGCCCCATTTACTCAAGGTGCTTGCAAATATACTCTAAACCTTGCCTGCACCAGTTTTCCTGCAAATGTTGGTAGTTCTACATTTTGAACCTGGCAGATAAGTGTGCACATCTCCACGCATATCACAGGACGTCTCTCCCTTTCTGACATAACTGGTTTAAATGATTCCTGCTACACAACAAATAGTAGTCTACCATTTATCAAAATCCCCCATTCAATAGCCAAGCATACAGGAAAGTAAATAGACCGGTAGCCTTGACCCTATGAGACATTACGGCTATATTTGATGTGTGATAGGATTAGGTGCATGACATCATAGCCCATTTCATTTCAGAGCCTATACCAAGGCAGGAGATAGAAACACAATCATGTATTGACAAACAATATAATGAACAACAAGTTGTCTTATGCAAAGAAGTATGGGTTCTAACATTTCTTTTTAAATTATTCAAAAGGACAATCAATCTTGTAGAAAACGCAACCAGTGTTTGTCACTTGCTAGGCAGCACGGATGTTTAGTTTGGAGAAGTCACTGTAACATTCTGCCCACACCTCTACACCCCTCTACACACACCTCTACACACCCCCTCTACACACACCTCTACACCCCTCTACACACACCTCTACACACCCCCCTACACACACCCCTCTACACACCCTCTACACCCCCTACACACACACCCCTCTACACACACCTCTACACCCCCCTACACACACACCTCTACACACCCCCCTACACACCCCTACACCCCTCTACACACCCTCTACACACCTCTACCCCCCCTGCACACCCCTACACACACCCCTGCACACCTCTACCCACCCGTACACACCACACACACACACACACACACACACACACACACACACACACACACACACACACACACACACACACACACACACACACACACACACACACACACACACACACACACACACACACACACACACACACACACACCTCTACACCCCCTACACACACCCCTGCACACACCTACACACACACCTCTAACCACCCCTACACCCCCCTACCCACCTCTACCAACCCGTACACACACACACACACCTCTACACCCCCCTACACACCTCTACACAGCTGGGATCAAATTTGACATTGCGCTTTCTTTTAGGCACCATCATGGCCCAGTTTCATCATATCCAAATCATAGAGCAAATGAGGGTGTTTTCATTGCTATAAAAGGTGAATGGAGGGGTGTTATCCAGGCAGGAGCGTTCACTACCACACAAATATAATATGCCTCTGATTTATCAATGAAAATACAGAGCATTTGGGAAAATATTCAGACCCCTTCTCCTTTTCCACATTTTTCTACGTTACAGCCTTATTTTAAAAATGGATTAAATCATTTTCCCCCTCATCAATCTATATACAATACCCTATAATGACAAAACAAAAACAGGTTTTTAGACACTTTTGGATTCATTTGTATTTATTTTTTCCCATACTGAAATATCACATTTACATAAGTATTCACATGGATGTAATCGCTACATTTGGTAGCGATTACATCCTTGAGTCTTCTTGGGTATGATGCTTCAAGATTGGCACACCTGTATTTGAGGAGCTTCTCCCATTCTTCTCTGCAGACCCTCTCAAGCTCTATCAGGTTGGATGGAGAGCATTGCTGCACAGCTATTTTCAGGTCTCGTCAGAGATGTTCAATCAGGTACAAGTCCGGGGACTGGCTGGGCCACTCAAGGACATTGAGACTTGGCCAAAAGCCACTCCTGCATTGTCTTGGCTGTGTGCTTAGGGTGGTTGTCCTGTTGGAAGGTGAACCTTCGCCCCAGTCTGAGGACCTGAGCGCTCTGGAGCAGGTTTCATTCAAGGATCTCTCTGTACTTTGCTCAGTTCATCTTTCCCTTGATCCTGACTAGACTCCCAGTCCCTGCCGCTGAAAAACATCCCCACAGCATGGTGCTGCCACCACCATGCTTCACCGTAGGGATGGTGCCAGGTTTCCTCCAGACATGACACTTTGTCATGGTCTGAGAGTCTTTAGGTGACTTTTGGCAAACTCCAAGCGGGCTGCCATGTGTCTTTTACTGAGGAGTGGTTTCTAAATTGCCACTCTACCATAAAGGCCTGATTGGTGGAGTGCTGCAGAGATGGTTGTCATTCTGGAAGGTTCTCCAATATACACAAAGGAACTCTAGAGCTCTGTCAGAGTGACCATCGTGTTCTTGGGCACCTCCCTGACCGAGGCCCTTCTCCCCCGATTGCTCAGTTTGGCCAGGCAGCCAGCTCTAGGAAGAGTCTTGGTGGGTCCAAAATTCTTCCATTTAAGAACGATGGAGGCCACTGTGTTCTTGGGGACCTTCAATGATGCAGACATTTTTTGTTACCCTTCCCCAGATCAGGTGCCTCGACACAATCCTGTCTCAGAGCTCTACGGACAATTCCTTCAACCTCATGGCTTGGTTTTTGCTCTGACATGTACTGTCAACTGTGGGACCTTATGTAGACAGGTGTGTGCCTTTCCAAATCATGTCCAATCAATTGAATTTACCACATGTTTCTACAACTTGGAGTCCACATCTCAGAGATGATCAATGGAAACAGGATGCAACGGAGCTCAATTTCAAGTCTCATAGCAAATGGTCTGAATACTTATATAAATACTTTAAAAAAAATTGTAATAAATTTGCAAAAATGTATAAAAAACGGTTTTTGCTTTGTCATTCTGGGGTATTGTGTGTCGATTAAATGAGGATAAAAAATTTAAAAAATCAATTTTAGAATAAGGCTGTAATGTGGAAAAAGGGAAGGGGCCTGAAAACTCTCCGAATGCACTGTATGTTGCGTATATCTTGTTTACTAAATTCTAGCGTACGTGGAGATTCTAGGATTGGCATGCGCCACAAATTATTGGAATTTATCCAACTTTCGCACGCAAATCCTAGAATCCCCACGTACGGCGGAATTTTTTAAGAAATGCACGCACGATTGATAATTGAGCCCCAGAACCTCAAGTGATAAGCTGAATCAAGTATGTTAGAGTAAGGGGTAAAGTAAAATCCAGCTCTCCAGTAAAATCCAGCTGTTCAATTGCTTTCTTTCAGGTCACTGGTTCTAAAGAACCACAGCAAAATCAAAACTCTTCACAGTGTCAACTGAAGCCAGTGACGGCCTTAGCCATACCCCGTAGCTCTGCAGCAGTCACACTTTTCACTTCCTACCGTGATAACGCTTACCCATGTTGTGCAGCACCCGGTCTCTCTCCAGCTGTGTGTCTCTGATCTTGCTCTGCAGCATCATCAGTTTCTGTTCGTACTGCTGTTTGAGCGTGTGCAGACGGCGCTGGCTGTTCTCCAGTTCATCTATCAGCTTCTGCTTGATGGCGATCTCACACGTGATGTTGGCCAGGTCTGCCTGGAAGTTCTCTGGTGGGTGAAGTACATTCACATGGGTTTCACATAGACAGACATATTTAGTAGTTCTCAACACAGTGATGTTGGCCAGGTCTGCCTGGAAGTTCTCTGGTAGGTGAAGTACATTCACATGGGTTTCACATAGACAGACATATTTAGTAGTTCTCAACACAGTGATGTTGGCCAGATCCGCCTGGAAGTTCTCTGGTAGGTGAAGTACATTCACATGGGTTTCACATAGACAGACATATTTAGTAGTTCTCAACACAGTGATGTTGGCCAGGTCCGCCTGGAAGTTCTCTGGCTGAAGTATAGTAAACATGGTGGCATATACTTTACAGTAGCTGTTACACACCCTTTAAAATAAAACATATTGCCTTTATTCAACCAGGTAAGTTAATGAAACAAATTTCTCATTGTGCAAGAATGTTAGTTCCTTGATGCTGCAGGGAGTCTCTAAAATAGATAGCACTCCAAGGTTTTTGTCTTACAACAAATCAATGAGTTCATTTACATGCACACTAATAATTCAATATTAAACTGATTATGGCAGTAGGCTGATTATGGAATTAGTCATGTAAACACCTTATTCTGTTGATCTTAAATCAGTGTAAGGTCATGATCAAAGTAAGTATACGCTGATTAAAACACCTGGTTTCAAACTATTAATACATGTAAAAAGCTTAAATTGGTGTTCCAGCAAAGTATTTGATCTGAGTATGTGACAGCACCGGGTCGCACCAGCCTCCCTCTTAAGCTCAGGTAAAGTGAGTTCTGAAAAACTTAAAAGTATACATCTTAGAAATAGTTTACATACACATTTTATATGTCCGTGGTAGAACGTTTATTTTGATTGGTGATTTTCTGCATTTATTTAAGTCCCATCAGGTAGCCTGATTTCAGATGTGTCCATGGAAACAGGTCTATTAGGGAAATTGTTTTTGCAAAGCATGTACACGTTTTAAACTAACTATTATATTAATCGGACTGTCCACAATAATCGTATTATTGCATGTAACCCTACTCAATGACCCAAACATGGAGAGCCATGTCCCTTCTATACATGCTATTTCTACGATTTGGCTATTTTACCTTTCTCATCTGACTCAGAGTCTGAATCATCAGAGCTCTCCTCCACATCCATCTCCTCCTCTTCCTCCTCCTCCTCTTCCTCATCCTCATGGTCACTCCCCTCCTGAGGTCACAAATAAAAATAGAATAGAAAATGATCCAGTGTCAGCAAAATGGGGTGGGTAAAAACACTTCTCTTAATCCTGAGATATCATTGGACTAATAGGTTGTCAAATATACCATCTCAGGCTCGTCATTGGACCGCTCAGTCAGCTCTTTTTCCATCCCTTGGTCTTGGTCATTGTCGGGGACTTCTTCCTTGACGACACTAGTCGGGGAGAACAGAGAGACAGGGTGAGAGAACATTGAACTGAGCAGACCAAAGGTTCAATAGTATTTATTTTCTAGAGGGGGAAAAAGACAACCGAAAGCATAATAGCATGACAGAATATGCAGCAGCACAAAACAAAGTACAGTACAGTAATTATCTGTAAAGGAATCCGTTTTTTTTAGTATCTTCCAAAATAAAGGGTGTTAAAAAAGCTAGACGTAAGGCCATTGGTGGTGCATGAAAACAGAACCAATAGCATTGTTTCCATCATATCAGCAAGTCGGGGTGAACAAACAAGTGAGCACAGAAAGAACTGAAGTTTTCCTTCTGGTGTGTCAACTGCCTGCTAAACAAAACAAAATGGCGGTTTAGAAGAAGCGAGGGATGGGAGTGGCAATGTGGTAAAGGGAAGGGGGAACCTGTGACAAACCTGCCATCCTCCTCCTCTACAAGCTCCTCCCTCTCTCTCTCTTCCAGCAGCTGCTGGAGCCTTCAGGGAAAGGTAAAGGTCGAAGGTCACAGGAGAGAGGTGACAAGGAAGGAACGAAGGAAGGAAAGAAATCAGGAAGTACAGAGATTTGGAAGGAAGAGAAGTCATAGGGAGAAACAAACTGTTACTCACCATGGCAACACATTGAGGATATACTGTACAATAATTGCCAGTGTAGTAGAGTTTGTTTTTTCCAAAACAAGCAAACAATTAATTTGGTTCCATAACCACCATCTCTTTTTACCTCTTCTTCTTCTTCCTCTCCTTCTTCTTGAGTTTCTCCAGATCTTTCTTGGCCATCTCGATGATGTCGGAGGCCTCCTTCTCGGGGGCCAGGAGGGCAGGGGAAAAGGTTCCAGGGTAGAAGGACTGGCGTGAGGAGGCACGGGACAGGTTCTTACGCAGGTTTTCATTCATAGACTCACTTTCCAGGAGTTTGGCCCTAGGGGGGGGGGCAGTAAAGCTTATTGACAAATTGAAATGACAAAAGAAAGGTATTAATCTTAATATAGAGGAGACATTTACTTACCTGAGGTCCTCTATCTCTTTGATATAGCTCCGGATCATGTTCCCAATCTCTTCACTGCCCTCACCTGAATAAACAACACACGAAAACCTTAGGAAACACACTTACACACACACACACACACACACTTAAGAACTGTTTAAGACGTGAGGGGATTGGCACAGACATATCGACACATTCGAAAACCCACACCTCACATTCCCTCATCTCTCACAGGAGACATACACACACCCCACTCACCTGCCCTGGCGAGGACCTGGTTGGCCTGGTCACTGAGGTACTGTGTGAGTCTGGCCCTCTGGGCGTCAATGGTCTCCTGCATGGCTTTGACCCTGATCCTCAGGTTGCTGTTCTCAGTCTGCAGCATGGTGTTTTCATGGACCATGTCATTGATGCTCTCCATACCATCCTCTCCCACCATACGCTTACCCTACCAGAGGAAAATGGGATTAGATATAATTATAATTCACTAAGGGGAAATTATTTTCGGACTCTTTTTCATATACTTCCGTTTTCTTCTCATCTAATTTACTTTCTCACTCCTCTCTATCCATACCCCCCCCTCTCTCAGCCTCTCTCCCTCAGTGTCACAACGTGTGACCCTTTCCTCAACTCTTAACTAGGCCCAACAAAACACGCACTTTTGGTCATGTAGTGTCAGTGCATCACATGATTTTGCTCCCTCTCCCTCCCCATCTCTCTCTTCCCCCTCCCTGCCCATTGCTCTCTCTCCCTCCCTCCCCATTGTTCTCTCTCCCTCCCTCCCCATTGTTCTCTCTCCCTCCCTCCCCATTGTTCTCTCTCCCCCTCCCTCCCCATCTCTCACTCTCCCCCTCCCCCCATTTTTCTCTCTCTCCCTCCCTCCCCATCGCTCTCTCCCTCCCCATCTCTTTCCCTCTCCCCCTCCCTCCATCTCTCTCTCCCCCATCTCTCTCCCTCCCCCCATCTCTCTCGCTCTCCCCCTTCCCCATCGCTCTCCCTCCCTCCCCATCGCTCTCAATCCCCATCCCCCTCCACCCCTATCCCTCCCTCTCCCTTCCCTCCCTTCCCATCCCATCTCCCCCTCCCTATCCCCCTCTCTCCCCATCACTCCACTCCCCTCTCCCATCCCTTCATACCTCCCCCGTCCTTCCCTCATCTCTCTCTCTCCCTCCCTCCCCACATCTCCATCACTCCATCCCCCTCTTCCCCCCTCCAACCCCTTATCCCTCCCTCCCCATCCCTCCCTCCATTCATCCCTCTCTCTTACGGTCCTGTACTCTATCAGTTCCATCTGTAGCCTGGCGATTTCTGTCCTGAGAGCAGAGATCTGCTGGGAGGCCTTGTCCTGGTTCACCATCACCTTGTTCTTAATGTTCCTGGCTCTGTTAGCGTACTTCAAGGCGTTCAGAGTCTCCATGAAGTCCCGGTCAGACGGACTGATGCAGGCTATCATCATCGTTTGGCTGAGGGTAATGGGAGAATTCAAATTAACATGGGTTCCTCACTGTATGCATTCAACAACATAACAGCTTTGCCTTGGCAAGCCAATGACAAGTGAGCTAAACAAGAAACAGACTGTCAACTCAAAGCTGACTCTTAATATGTACAATTTGTATTGATTGACAAAATGCATTTAGTTTGACACGCACATCATACCAGATTACTATGACAACAATGCTTATAGAGAGAGGCAGAAAGGCCAGACCAATGGCAAACAGACCTGTTTCCACCTAGAGAGTCCTGTAGGAGCCGGGTGAGTTTGGAGTCTCTGTAGGGCACGTGCGTGGATCGCTTGCTCCTGTCTCCCAAAGCACTAATTACATTCCCCAGAGCAAGCTGCAGTTTGGAAGAGTTGACCAAAAAACACAACTCAGAAAAGCTGACATTGAAAGGTATTTTCAGAAAGATTCTCATTCCAGGAGTCTACTTGTGTTCATACTGGGCTGTCACGACTTCACAGTATTTGCAAGGTACTGCTTTTAACCACTAGATGGCTCTTTAAGGTTCAGAAATAAAATGCTGCCTCTTTTTAAAGGACTCATCTGACATGATATAATATTCCTATATTGTATTTTGACCAGATCCCTATAGTGTGTTAGGGAAAGGATGGGTCAGAAGCTACATACTACTATAGGGAATAGGGTCCATTTGAGCCACAGCCAAACTCTCACCAGTCCACAGTTGATGGAGATTCCCTCCTTAGCTCGGTCTCCTGTAGCACCGGTTCTCTTCAGCCTTTCAGAACCGGCCAGGTCCACAAAGTGAAACTTGGCAGTCAGTGTCTCATACTCTTCCATCTCTGAGTTGCCGTTAGCAATCCTGTTGTCAGTCTCGATGTTGTCTGTCTCGTTGTTGTCTGTCTCGTTGTTGTCTTTCTGTGAGGTAGAAATAACAGGCAGCAGATAGCTTAGAGGATAAGTGCATTGGGCCAGAAAGCAAAAGTTTAGGTGAAGTCGACTAGGTGAAGAATCGGTCAATGTGCCCTTCAGCACGACACTTAACCCTAATTGCTAATGTAAGTCGCTCTGGATAAGAGCATTGGCTAAATGATCAAAGTGTACATGTAAATAACACCAAGATGGATGCCTTTGTTTCAGTACCACAAGTCAAAAGCACTGTCCATGCCATTAGTGTAATGTAACTTAGAATGCCAGTACCACAAACATAGAATGCCAGTACCACAAACATAGAATGCCAGTACCACAAACATAGAATGCCAGTACCACAAACATAGAATGCCAGTACCACAAACATAGAATGCCAGTACCACAAACATAGAATGCCAGTACCACAAACATAGAATGCCAGTACCACAAACATAGAATGCCAGTACCACAAACATAGAATGCCAGTACCACAAACATAGAATGCCAGTACCACAAACATAGAATACCAGTACCACAAACATAGAATGCCAGTACCATAAACATAGAATGCCAGTACCATAAACATAGAATGCCAGTACCATAAACATAGAATGTCAGTACCATAAACATAGAATGTCAGTAATAAGAGCACTTTCTGTTAGAGGTCGACTGATTATGACTTTTCAACGGCAATAATGATTATTGGAGGACCAAAAAAAAGAGGATTAAATCGTACGAAATTAAATTAGATATTTCTGTATTTCATTTTCAATAAAAGGTGCAAAAATGTCTGAAAACAGGTTTTCACTTTGTCAATATGGGGTATTGTGTGTAGATGGCTGTAACAACAAAATGTGGAATAATTCAAGGGTTTTGAATACTTTCTGAAGGTACTGGATATAAAAACATGATTGACAGTAAGACAACAAAAACACTTAATTAAAACGACAAACACAGATCTGCAAGAGCCTACAAAAAAACAAAAAGTCAAACAAATGACAATTACAACAATACTGAATGAACAATTAATTTTAATTTATTTTATTTAAACTTAATATAATAGATTTTATTTATTTAGTCTCAAATAAATAATGAAATATGTTCAATTTGCTTTAAATAATGCTAAAACAGTGTTGCTGAAGAAAGTAAAAGTGCAATATGTGCCATGTAAAAGAACTAATGTTTAAGTTCCTTGCTCAGAACATATGACAGCTGGTGGTTCAATATTCCCAGTTCTTCAATATTCCCAGTTAAGAAGTTTTAGGTTGAGGTTATTATAGGAATTATGACGCGTTGACTATCTCTCTCTATACCATTTGTATTTCATATACCTTTGACTATTGGATGTTCTTAAAGTCTAAATATTGCTGCTACATTGCACAACCTTCAATGTTATGTCATAATTATGTTAAATTCTGGCAAATTAATTACGGTCTTTGTTAGGAAGAAACACAGTTTGCAACGAGCCAGGCGGCCCAAACTGTTGCATATAACTGGACTCTGCTGGCACTGAACGCAAGAGAAGTAACACAATTTCCCTAGTTTAATATTGCCTGCTAATATGCATTTATTTTAACTAAATATGTAGTTAAAAAAATATATACTTCTGTGTATTGATTTTAAGAAAGGCATTGATGTTTATGGTTAGGTCAATTTGTGCAACGAATGTGCTTTTTCGCGAATGCGCTTTTGTTAAATCATTACAAGTTGAAGTAGGCTATGATAAATTAACAGGCACCGCATTGATTATATGCAACGCAGGACAAGCTAGTTAATCTAGTAATATCATCAACCATGTGTAGTTAACTAGTGATTTATGTGAAGATTGATTGTTTTTTATAAGATAAGTTTAATGCTAGCTGGCAACTTACCTTGGCTCACTGCAGCCACAAGGTCCTTTTGATGCTGCACTCACGTAACAGGTGGTCAGCCTGCCGTAACAGGTGGTCAGCCTGCCGTAACAGGTGGTCAGCCTGCCCTAACAGGTGGTCAGCCTGCCAAGCAGTATCCTCATAGATTGGAATGTAATCGGCGTCCAAAAAGGCTGATTACCGATTGTTATGAAAACTTTCAATTGGCACTAATTAATCAGCCATGCCGATGTCGGTCGACCTCTACTTTCTATCGATGTCATTCACATTAAACTAGCATAATAAAACATGATAGCGTAGGAGCAGCTGAGTGGCTATATGATTTCTGTAAAATGTCAAGGTTAGGAGTAACTCCAGTCACTGTCATAGCATGTCGTAACAGTGCCGTAACACGTGACAGGAGTCGCCTCATAGCAACAAAAGAGTAGATCCGGAATAAGATAGGAGTTGGAAAGACAAAGGGACGGGCCCTCGGGTCAATGAATAATCTGCTTTTGTACGTACATTGTCGGATGCACAGACTCTGACTTGGCACAGGTGAATGGTGAAGATGGCATGAGAACGGGAGCTCTGGACATTCATCTGGGTGCTGGCGGTGGTTCGACACAGAGCACCCAGCTTCAGACACTGCATCATCTGGGTGAGGAGACAGAGACGAGATTGTAAATGATCTTTTATGCGGTAACATGTCCAGTGTTATTCCTGTTTTTAAAGTCCTACATTGTATGTACACAGCCATACATTTCTTCTGAACCCCCAGACTATACATCCCAATGCACACACCTCTGCCTCGGAGGCTACCGTCCGTGTGGTCACCCCTACTGTGTAGATTCCTCCATTAGCGTCCTCGTGGATTTTTATGTGGGATTTCTGCGTCCGAGCTTCCAGGTCCCGTGTAGAGTCAAACAGATCCAGCACCTCCTCATTGTAAAGCTTAACCAGGACATACAGAAATACAATATTACACTCTTATCTGTTACCGTTCTGAATTCAGCACTGTGAAATTATATGGAAATATCACACCTTCTAACAGTATGTTTATATCCTATGCCAGAGTTCTGAGATCACAACTATGCAAAATCACATCTGATTATGTTATAGAGAGAGACAGACAGCCGGACAACGCTGGGACCAAATGGGTCTCCCAATCACGGCCAGCCTGGGATCGAACCCGAGTCTGTAGTGACACCTCAAGCAATGTGATGCAGTGCCTTAGACCGCTGCGCCACTCGGGAGGCAGCAAGAATGACCTTTCTACGACAGTAGCTTAGTGTTAGTGGCGAAGGTCCTAGTGGCTAAGGTCCAGAGCAGTATATATTCTAAATAAATAGCTCTGCCAGTGCCTAGTTTTATGGAAGGGGGGTGAACAAGTAACAACATTTCTTTTGGTTGATTTGTTGAACTTCCTGTTGCCAGTCCACATGCTACTGATAGAGTACCCAAATGAGGTGTTACCCATTTCTATAGTCATTCCCATCTCTGGTTGTTATAAGAGGCTATGTGGGATAAACCTAAGATGCAAACAAAACGTCCCCCATCTGGTTTTCCATGTATTATGGTAGAGTATAAGTTTTAAAGCTGCTAAATGCTAATACTGTTATGCCAAAATATGTAGATATTTTAAATGGCCGCCAATAGCATGCTAGCAGATAGCCATAGACTTCCAGTCATTGTGCTAACCCTAGTTAGCAATTGTGCTAGTGCTAGATAGAAACTTCCTTCAAACTGCACACAGAGACATAAAAATGTCATCCAAAGTTCATTTGATTTCTGGGGAAGTAGATAAAAGGGCGAAAATTACGAAGTATCCCTTTAATGTGTGCATTTAAACAGTGAGTTATTTGTTTGTGCTGATAATCGATCCGTTTGTTTTCTCTGTGGTAACTCAGACATAGAATTAGTATTGGTAGAATGGACATTCCCATTCACTGTTCTGAGGCGGCTGGAGTGATCATTGCTTACAATATTGGGTAGATTTAGCAAAATCCTGTTGATTTTCCGGCCAAATCCTTTCTACTAACTCTATTTCTATGACAAATACAATATGTTACTCTGTCATAAAAAGGAGCAGACTAAGTCTGTCCTCATGAGGCTTCTGTCAGTATGACAAGCAAACACAACTGTGCAGTCATCCCGTGTTAACCCTTGCCACCCCAAACCGTGACCCTAACAAACCTGCTCCCATCCGCTGACAGCTGTCCACTGTCAACAGTCTGAGAAACGTGTGTAGGAGACTAGAGATGGGAGCTAGTTAAATTGTGCCGTGTCAACACAGACTGACACTGGCGCTACGTAATCCTGGGGTTCTTGGTTACAAGAACCCCATTCTACTGGTAAATATGTTATAGAGTGAGGTTAAGAGACATAACCACACTCTCAGACACAGAGGATTACCTAAAATAATACACAAACAGCCATGTCAGGCTTACGTAGCGCCAGCCTACGGTTGATGTATTATTATTATTTGAAGTAATCCTCTGTGTCGGAGAGTGTGGTTTTGTCCCTAGCTCACTCTATAACATATTTACAAGTAGAATGTTACCTATATTCCCTGCCTCTGTGTCTCCGTAGTCCATACCTCCAGGAACTGTGCGTTGATCTTAAACTCAGGAATGGGTCGTCCCTGCTCTTTAGCGGCCTGCTGGCGCTCCTCGATGCCCCTGAAGAGGTGGCTGACCGCCCGGGGTATGATCCCCAGCTCCTCTTCCCCGATATTAACATCAAACCCTGTACCCATGGTGTAGGTCTTACCTGACCCCGTCTATAGGAGGAGGAAGAGGAAGATGAAGGACAGAAAAGGGGAAGAAAAAAGGAGGATAAGATGGGGTGGCAGACAAGAGAGAGGGGGAGAGAAAGAGGGGAGGATGAGAGAAGAGCAGGAATGGAAAGAGGAGGAAGGGGGAGAGGAGGAGGAGGGAGCAAAATAAGGACGAGGAAAGGAGGGGGGAATGGGGGAGGGGATGAGCAAGGAGAGAGATAATGAGATTAATTTATGCAACTTAATTAATTGAAGTTTCATTTCAATCTGCTGTGCTTGTAACGAAGTGGGAAGAACCCCAGGATTCTGCTGACTGGGTCAAACTGTTGGGACTGTGTTAAAGATGAATTAGTCCAGCACAGACTAGACAGACACATATCCTACCAAATGTCTCTAGTAAAAACACAGGGTAAAACTGAACCAGGCGACCGAGAGCCAGGGCCAACCACTGTACAGTATGGTAGAGAGACAGACAAGAAGTAGGTCACCAGTCACTGCAGCAGTGGTGGTGTGGAACAGATGGGTGGGGGGGGGAGGAGTTCACATAAAAACATTAATGAATATCTTAAGAGTTGTGCAGGCCTACTTAACTGCATCACTTAAGACCCACCAGCATTGAAATCCCCTCCCATCAAACAGACTTTAGTTCTAGGAAGCCCCTATGACAGAGAGAGAGAGGCTCAGCCGCCAAACTGCATGAGGAGTAAGAACTGTTGAATAGGAAAAGAGAGGGAGAGGGATAGTGTGTGCTTTAGTGGTGCTACTACAGATTCAGAGAGCTTTGTGAGGGCTTGCAATGACAGAAGCACCTCCAATACTCTCAGAAACCTTTTGTAAAAACTAGAGGTCGGCCGATTAATCGGAATGGCCGATTAACTAGGGCCGATTTCAGGTTCATAACAATCGGAAATCGGTATTTTTGGACACCGATTTGGCCGAATTGTTTTTTTTTTGCAATTTAATACCCTGCCTGAGTGGCAGGCTGACTACCTGTTACACGAGGGCAGCAAGAAGACAAGGTAAGTTGCTATCTAGCATTAAACTTATCTTATAAAAAACAATCAAATCTTTAACAATCACTAATTAACTATACATGGTTGATGATATTACTAGTTTATCTAGCGTGTCCTGCGTTGCATATAATCGATGCGGTGCCTGTTAATTTCTCATCGAATCACAGCCTACTTCGCCAAACGGGTGATGATTTAGCACTGTCGTTGCACCAAACCTAACCATAAACATCAATGCCTTTCTTTAAAATCAAAACACAAGTATATAGTTTTAAACCTGCATATTTAGTTAATATTGCCTGCTAACATGAATTTCTTATAATTAGGGAAATTGTGTCACTCCTCTTGCGTTCCGTGCAAGCAGTCAGGGTATATGCAGCAGTTTGGGCCGCCTGGCTCGTTGTGAACTGTGTGAAGTCCATTTATTCCTAACAAAGACTGTAATTAATTTGCCAGAACTGTACATAATTATGACATAACATTGAAGGTTGTACAATGTAACAGCAATATTTAGACTTAGGGATGCCACCCGTTAGATACGGGTGGCAAAATACGGAACGGTTCTGTATTTCACTGAAAGAATAACCGTTTTATTTTCGAAATGATAGTTTCAGTTTTGACCATAATGACCAAAGGCTCGTATTTCTGTGTGTTATTGTGTTATAATTAAGTCTGTGATTTGATATTTGATAGAGCAGTCTGACTGAACGATGTTAGGCAGCAGCAGGCTCGTAAGCATTCATTCAAACAACACTTTGGTGCGTTTGACAGCAGCTCTTCGCTGTGCTTCAAGCATTGAGCTGTTTATGACTTCAAGCCTATCAACTCCCGACATTAGGCTGGTGTAACTGATGTGAAATGGCTAGCTAGTTAGCGGGGTGCACGCTAATAGTGTTTCAAATCGGTGACGTCACTTGCTCTGAAACTTAGAGTAGTTGTTCCACTTGCTCTGCAAGGGGCGCGGCTTTTGTGGAGCGATGGGTAACGTTGCTTCGAGGGTGGCTGTTATCGATGTGTTCCTGGTTCGAGCCCAGGTAGGGGCGAGGAGAGGGACGGAAGCTATACTGTTACACTGGCAATACTAAAGTGCCTATAAGAACATCCAATAGTCAAAGGTATATGAAATACAAATGGTATAATAGAGAGAAATAGTCCTATAATTCTTAGAATAATTACAACCTCAAACTTATTACCTGGGAATATTGAAGACACATGTTAAAAGGAACCACTAGCTTTCATATGTTCTCATGTTCTGAGCAAGGAACATAAATATTACCTTTCTTACATGGCACATATTGCACTTTTACTTTCTTCTCCAACACTTTGTTTTTGCATTATTTAAACCAAATTGAACATATTTCATTATTTGGGGCTAAATTGATTTTTATTAATATTAAGGTAAAAGAAAAGTGTTCATTCAGTATTGTTGTAATTGTCATTATTACAAATAAATAAATAAATAGGCCGATTAATCGGTAGCAGCTTTTTTGGGGTCCTCCAATAATCGGTATCGGAGTTGAAAGATCATAATCGGTCGACCTCTAATAAAAACTATATAAGCACTCCAAGAGCTAAAAAGCATTCAACAAAAATCCTGAATATATACATATAAAGAATATTGGAGGGGTCAATGGGTTTTCAGGACACAGGATTATTATACCAGTTCAGTCTTTGAGTCCTGATCAAACAGAAGTTTTACATTACACAAATACCAGCCTTACAATGTCAGGCACAGTGCAAACTAGTGGAATATGGCTGGAATAACTGCTTTAGCCTACTGCATACTGTAGATAGGGCCCAGAGTTTTCCCAGGTCATTTGACCCCTGGGCAAGAGTTCTGTCCTTCAACCCAAATATCAACACTTTGTGACTCCGGAGCCCCAGGTGTCAGTCGAGACAGGGCTGTGTAGAGACTTGCCTGGCCATAAGCAAAAATGGTGGCATTGTATCCTTCGAAGCAGCCCTCGATCAGCTTCTCAGTGCAGCTAGCGTAGATGCTGTCCTGACAGGAGTCCATGTCGAACACATAGTCGTAAGTAAAGGCCTTGTCTTTACCCAGCATCACCTGGGGCTCCCCTGGGGTCACAAATGTACAGATGTGACATCCCTCGATCTTCTCCCGGGCCAGTTGAGGACGAATCCTGGGGGAGATAGAGAGAAACAATGTCATTCAGTCAACAAGCGACAAACATACTGTAATTGGCCTAAAACCTACAGTACATTTGGAAAATATTCAGACCCCTTAACTTTTTCCTAATTGTTACATTACCGCCTTATTCTAAACTGGATGCAATATTTTTCTCTCTCAATTTACACACAATACTCTATAATTACAAAGCAAAAAAAGGTTTTTTGAAATGTTTGCTAATTTATATACAGTACCCCTTCAAAAGTTTGGACTCAACCTACTCATTCAAGGGTTTTTATTTTTTACTATTATCTACATTGTAGAATAATAGTGATGGCATCAAAACTATGAAATACCACGTACGGAATCATGTAGTAACCAAAAAAAGTGTTAAACAAATCAAAATATATTTGAGATTCTCCAATCGAGCCACCATTTGCCCTGACAGCTTTGCACATTCTTATGTAAATGTGATATTCCTGTTTTTTTATTATTATGTGGCATTGTATACATTGAGGTAAACAAACAATTTAATCCATTTTTTGAATAAGTCTAACATGACAAAATGTGGAAAAAGGTAATGTGGTCTGAATAGTTTCCAAATGCACTGTATGTAAACGTAATGCTGTTTTTAGTAAGTGTTCAATACGTACAGCACCACTGTTGATTTAAGTTGTTGTAATATTAAAATGTACACTTCAAACAAGGAGTTAACAATGGCATATTACTTACAAGTCTACGAAAAGGCCAGTCTAGCAACAGGAAGTATACAGTAACCGGTCGGGCTAAAGCAGGATTTGGGCAACTTTCTTTAGTTCATTTCCTGCAATTCTGAACATTTTGCCATGGGGGCGTAGAAAAATGTTGCCTTCTCAAAAAAAGCAAGTTTGCTGCATTTCTACACATTTTGCCATAGGATGGTGGCAAATGTTTGCAGTTTTAAGTATGATAACTGATTATCAATGCCCCCCCCCCCCCCCCAATTGGTAATTCGACCATGCTTACTACAAGTTTAGATAGATGTCCGCTAGACTAACTTACCAATCTAAAATGTTTTGCTGACATTGAGTGACTGCTGATGCACAACCACATTTTGAAATTGCACCTATTATTCTAAGTTTAGACCCCGACTGAGTTGCCCCCCACAAAAAATAATTGGGTCCGTGGGCCGCCAGTTGCCCATCCCTGGCCTAAAGCATTAGCTCATACGTTAGGTCATAACGCTACCCCGAATCTATAACCCAAGACTCCTAAAACATGCCTGCTGGCTTAACACAGTGCCTTCAGAAAGTATTCATATCCCTAGACTTATTCCAGAGTTCGTTGTTACAGCCTGATTTCAAAATGGATTCAATAAAACAAATTCTCACACATCTACACGCAACACCCCATGACAAAGTGAAAACATGATGTTTTTGGAACATTTTGCACATTTATTGAAAATGAAATACAGAAGTATCTCATGTCTGTATCAGCTTTGCACATCTGAATTTTGGTATTTTCTCCCATTCTTCCTTGCAGATTATCTCAAACTCTTAAATTAGATGGAGTGCGTAGATTTTCAATGGGATTCAAGTCTGGGCTTTGGCTGGGCCACTCAAGGACTTTCACATTCTTGTACTGAAGCCATTTCAGTGTTGCTTTGGCTGTATGCTTGGGGTCGTTGTCCTGCTGGAATGTAAATCTTTGCCCCAGTCGAAGGTCGTTTGCACTCTGAAGCAGGTTCTCATCAAAAATGTGCCGTTATTTGGCTCCATTCATTGTTCCTATAGTCTCTTCTGCTGAAAAGCATCCCCATAGCATGATGCTGCCACCACCATGCTTCACAGTATGGATGGTGCTTTAAAAAAAATCTTAATTTAACTAGGTAAGTCAGTTAATAACAAATTCTTGTTTTCAATGATGGCCTAGAAACAGTGGGTAAACTGCCTTTTTCAGGGACAGAACGACAGATTTTTACCTTGTCAGCTCAGGGATCCGAACTTGCAACCTTTCGGTTACTAGTCCAAAGCTCTAACCACTAGGCTACCTGCCGCCCCGTGTTAAACAGGTGATGAGCTGTGCCTGGTTTTCTACAGCTTTGCATTCAGGCCAAAGAGTAAAATGTTTGTCTCATCTGACAACAGAATCTTTTGCCTTATACTTACGTCTTTCACGTGCCTTTTTGCAAACTCCAGTCTTGCTGTCATGTGCCTTTTTCTCAGGCGTGGCTTCCATCTGGCCACTCTCCCATAAATCCCAGATTGGTTAAGTGCTGTAGAGACTGTTGTCCTTCTGGCAGGTTCTCCCATCTCAGCCAAGGAACTCTGTAGTTCTGTCAAAGTGGTCATTGGTCACCTCCCCTGACCAAAGGTCCTTCTTGCCCGATTGCTCAGTTTGGTCGGACAGCATGGGTAGTTCCATATTTTTTCAATTTCCCAAAGTGCTTTCAACACCCTAGAAATGGTTTTATACCCTTCCCCAAATATATGCCTCATCACAATTATATCTCTGAGATCGACGGATAGTTCCTGGGACTTCATGGTATAGTTTCTGCTCTGACATGCACGGTCAACTGTTGGACCATATTTAGACAGGTGTGTTACTTTCTAAATCATGTCCAAACAATCAACTTGGCCACAGGTGGACTCCAGTCAAGTTGTAGTGACATCAAGGATGATTAGGGGAATTGGATGCACCAGAGCTTCATGTGGAGTGTCATAGCAAAGGGGTGTGAATTAGATACTTTTCAATACATTGGAGAAAAAAGTCTAAAAACATGTTTTGTGTAAATCTATTTTTATCAATTTTGATTTTAGACTGTAACAACAAAATGTGGAATAAGTCAAATGTATGAATACTTACTGATGTCACTGTACGCATTTGTGTGTGTGAGACTGAGTGTGTGTGAGTGTGTGGAGTACGAGTGTGAGCTAGAGATGCCCCAATGCTGAATGTCTATAATTCCCTCCTGATAGCTGGCCAACTGGCCCTGGATTATTAAACCTGATGTCAAATCCAGAGAGAAAGAGAGACTGTGCTAGAGGGCAAGAGAAACAATGTGATTGCAGATAAAGAGCTAAAGATATAGAAGGTAAATACATACAGTTGTGCGTTTACATATGCTGCCTGTACCATACCACTGCATTCAGGTCTAATACAGTGTTGACAATATATTGTAACAGCTTCTAGTATCTTGTATCTTCTGCCAGCCATTTTACACAAATGGGAGACGTTTATTCTTAGTGTACACAACTCCTCTGGTAAAAGGACCCCACTGTTACGGTCAAACTAACGGCTAAGAAAGGCACCTGGCAGTGGGCCTGCCTTCCTGCGTGAATATAAGGACTGTATTGTCCCCTGTGGGCACAGAGAACAATGTTGTGGTTGGTGCACAGTGCACTCACTGTGTCTGTGTGACACTGGATCCCACCATTACCCCCAACGACCAAACCTACTACAGGATTACACAGCTTGCTGGACAGAGGGACGGATGGAGAGACGTAGGGATGGGAGAAGAGATAAGCCCTGCCTGAAGGTCATGGGATGTCCGCTAGATAACAGTAACACAGGGTTATGACATGGTACAAGGCAGGGGTGGAAGACCAATGCCAAACACTCCTGTTTTATAAGCCTGCATGAAATAGACAGTGGGGTAAACAAGGTCAGCAGAACATCAACCAGTAGGCCAGATAAATTAAATGGTTATGATTCTAGGAGCTAGTTCTACTGTGAAATAAAAACAAACAGTTAAAGAAGTATTAGGATTCTGTAGAGTCATCCATATTTGACAACATGGCAGAGAAGACAGTGAGCGGGGGCAACAGTTAGGGCTGGGAATTGTCAGGGTCCTCACCATAAGATATTATCACTAGAGGCGATTATGGTTTTTCAACGCCGATACCGATTATTAGAGGACCAACAAAAAAAACTTGATACCGATTAATCGGCCGATTTTTATTTACTTATTTGTAATAATGACAATTACAACAATACTGAATGAACACTTTTCTTTTACCTTAATATCAATAAAATCAATTTAGCCCCAAATAATGAAATATGTTCAATTTGGTTTAAATAATGCAAAAACAAAGTGTTGGAGAAGAAAGTAAAAATGCAATATGTGCCATGTAAGAAAGCTAATGTTTAAGTTCCTTGCTCAGAACATGAGAACATATGAAAGCTGGTGGTTCCTTTTAACATGAGTCTTCAATATTCCCAGGTAAGAAGTTTTAGGTTGTAGATATTATAGGACTATCTCTCTCTATTATACCATTTGTATTTCATATACCTTTGACTAGTGGATGTTCTTATAGGCACTTTAGTATTGCCAGTGTAACAGCATAGCTTCCGTCCCTCTCCTCTCCTCCCCCTTCAGGCGCCGACAGAGATGTTTCCTAGGAAACTATGCATTTTTTTTTTGTTATTTCTTACATTGGTACCCCAGGTCATCTTAGGTTTCATTACATACAGTCGAGAAGAACTACTGAACATAAGAGCAGCGTCAACTCACCATTAGTACGACCAAGAATATGACTTTCGCGAAGCGGATCCTGTGTTCTGCCTTTCACCCAGGACAACAGAATGGATCCCAGCCGGCGACCAAAAAAAACGACTTCGTAAAAGGGGGAAACGGAGCGGTCTTCTGGTCAGACTCCGGAGACGGGCACATCAGTCTCTTGACAACAAGGTTGATGATATCCGAGCAAGGGTAGCATTCCAGAGGGACATGAGAGACTGTAACGTTCTTTGCTTCATGGTAACATGGCTCACTGGAGAGACGCTATCGGAGTCGGTGCAGCCAGCTAGTTTCTCCACGCATCGCGCAGACAGAAACAAACATCTTTCTGGTAAGAAGAGTGTGTGATCATAACAACATACAGGTACTCAAGTCCTTCTGTTCACCTGATTTAGAATTCCTCACAATCAAATGTCGACCGCATTATCTACCAAGAGAATTCTCTTCGATTATAATCACAGCCTATTCCCAGCATATTCCCCCCCCCAAGCAGACACATCGATGGCTCTGAACGAACTCTATTTGACTCTTTGCAAGCTGAAATTCATTTATTCGGAGGCTGCATTGATTGTAGCTGGGGATTTTAACAAGGCTAATCTGAAAATAAGACTCCCTAAATTTTATCAGCATATCGATTGCGCAACCAGGGCTGGAAAAACCTTGGATCACTGCTATTCTAACTTCCGCGACGCATATAAGGCCCTGCCCCGCCCTCCTTTCGGAAAAGCTGACCACGACTCCATTTTGTTGATCCCTGCCTACAGACAGAAACTAAAACAAGAAGCTCCCGTGCTGAGGTCTGTTCAACACTGGTCCGACCAATCTGATTCCACACTCCAAGACTGCTTCCATCACGTGGACTGAGATATGTTTCGTATTGCATCAGACAACAACATTGACGAATACGCTGATTCGGTGAGCGAGTTCATTAGAACGTGCGTTGAAGATGTCGTTCCCATAGCAACGATTAAAACATTCCCAAACCAGAAACCGTAGATTGATGGCAGCATTCGTGTGAAACTTAAAGCCCGAACCACTGCTTTTAATCAGGGCAAGGTGACCGGAAACATGACTGAATACAAACAGTGTAACTATTCCCTCCGCAAGGCAATCAAACAAGCTAAGCGTCAGTATAGAGACAAAGTAGAATCTCAATTCAACGACTCAAACACAAGAGGTAGGTGGCAGGGTCTACAGTCAATCACGGATTACAAAAAGAAAACCAGCCCCATCACGGACCAGGATGTCTTGCTCCCAGGCAGACTAAATAACTTTTTTGCCCGCTTTGAGGACAGTACAGTGCCACTGACACGGCCCGCAACTAAAACATGCGGACTCTCCTTCACTGCAGCCGACGTGAGGAAAACATTTAAACGTGTCAACCCTCGCAAGGCTGCAGGCCCAGACGGCATCCCCAGCCGCGCCCTCAGAGCATGCGCAGACCAGCTGGCTGGTGTGTTTACGGACATATTCAATCAATCCCTATTCCAGTCTGTTGTTCCCACATGCTTCAAGAGGGCCACCATTGTTCCTGTTCCCAAGAAAGCTAAGGTAACTGAGCTAAACGACTACCGCCCCGTAGCACTCACTTCCGGGATCATGAAGTGCTTTGAGAGACTAGTCAGGGACCATATCACCTCCACCCTACCTAACACCCTAGACCCACTCCAATTTGCTTACCGCCCAAATAGGTCCACAGACGATGCAATCTCAACCACACTGCCCTAACCCATCTGGACAAGAGGAATACCTATGTGAGAATGCTGTTCATTGACTACAGCTCGGCATTTAACACCACAGTGCCCTCCAAGCTCGTCATCAAGCTCGAGACCCTGGGTCTCGACCCCGCCCTGTGCAACTGGGTACTGGACTTCCTGACGGGCCGCCTCCAGGTGGTGATGGCATTGATGTTTATGGTTAGGTACACATTGGAGCAACGACAGTCCTTTTTCGCGAATACGCACCACATCGATTATATGCAACGCAGGACACGCTAGATAAACTCGTAATATCATCAACCATGTGGAGTTAACTCGTGATTATGATTTATTGATTGTTTTTTATAAGTTAAGTTTAATGCAACTTCTAGCAACTTACCTTGGCTTACTGCATTCGCGTAACAGGCCGTCTCCTCGTGGAGTGCAATGAGAGGCAGGTGGTTAGAGCGTTGGACTAGTTAACTGTAAGGTTGCAAGATTGAATCCCCGAGCTGACAGGGTAAAAATCTGTTGTTCTGCCCCTGAACAAGGCAGTTCCTAGGCAGTCATTGAAAATAAGAATGTGTTCTTAATTGACTTAAATAAAGGTGTAAAAAAAAATACAGATTTCCAATTGTTATGAAAACTTGAAATCAGCCCTAATTAAAAATCGGCCATTCCGATTAAATCGGTCGACCTCTAATTATCACGATACTTATGTGCCCCCCACCACCATTCTTGACACACACGGGAAACTGTTGACTGTGACAAACCCAGCAGCATTGTAGTTCTTGACACAAACCAGTGTGCCTAGCATCTACTACCCATGCCCTATTCAAAGACAATCTTTTGTCTTGTCCATTCATCCTCTGAATGGCACAGATACATAATCCACGTCTCAGTTGTCTCAAGGCTTAAAACCTGACTCCTTCCTTTCATCTTCACTGATTGACATAGATTTAACAGGTGATATCAATAAGGGATCATGGCTTTCCCCTGGTCAGTCTGTCACGGAAAGAGCAGCTGTTCTTAATGTTTTGTATACTGAGTGTGTCTGCTGCAGAGAGACGAGAGAGCATGACCTAACGAGTTCTGATCAGTCATGGAAATAAAAGTGCTGAAAACAGGCTCACTATTTAAAATGGAGAACAAGCTATTAGATGAAAAAATACTGGAGATTTAGCACAGGTACAGTACAGCCGACTAGAGCTAGCTAACTCTACCTACAGTAGAAAATAAAAACGTATTTAATTTACAAATCGATACTTGGAGACAAATATTTATATATCATTCAAAAATAATATTTCTATAGTATAACTGTATAAAACAATAGCAACAGTAACATTGGCCTAGCTTTAAATTCACTCAAAATCTGTTTGCGTGACATGATGTAATACACAAATACACAAATTCAAACTATTTAAACTATTTAAAATAAACTTTTAGGTTTAAGCCTCTTTTGATTTGGTTGAAGAGAGAAAAAGGAGCCAACACGTTATCAAACTTTTTAACCTCAAATTCGTTCCTCCTTGTCATTTAAGGCTGTCATAATGTATTAAGCACACAGGTGTTAAGCCCAGAATGAAATCCATTTGCTGACATGCCAGTCTCAGAACCTCCCCTTTCTACCAATTGAAGATTTCCTGCACACTCTAGAGAGCTAATCCTATTCCATTACCACAAGGGATGTCTTTGTTTCAGGCAGTTTAACATACTAATTTGCCATGTAATCCTACCGTTACAAAAATTTGTTCTCCACCCCTCTCTCCCCAGGGCACATGGTCTCTCCCAAATATGTAGTGATCCTCCTATCCCCTCCCATGTATAGTGAGCCTTCTCAGTTTGGGTTGGGGGGCAAGATAAAGAAAAGTTGATTTTTGAACATCTTTGCCAATGTCTTTTTGTATTTTTTATGAATTCTTCAAGGTTTCAACACAGAATTAAATCCTGATATACTTTAATACTGTACATACCCCCGAGTGGTGCAGTGGTCTAAGGCACTGCATGTCAGCATAAGAGGTGTCACTACAGTCCCTGGTTCGAATCCAGGCTACATCACATCCGGCCGTGATTGGGAGTCACATAGGGCGGTGCACAATTGCCCCAGTGTCGCCGGGGTAGGCCTTTATTGTAAATAAGAATTTGTTCTTAACTGACATGCCTAGTCAAATAAAATAAAACATTTATTTAAAAAAGGCATACAAAATGTATTTTAAAACCAGTGAAATAAAGTGATTGAGCCTCTATTAAAGGTTTTATCTAATTTCAGCCAGTAGTTTTGAAAGTAATGCTCACGAGCCAAAACGGGTCCAGAAAATTGTGCACAATTGTGTACAACGTCATATTTCTGGAGCCTTCATAGCGTGTGGCCGAACAAAGAAAAGGAAACTGTGACGGGGAACCTCACAATACGACATTACCATGATACTTAGATGCCGATACGATATGTATTGCGATTCTCACAATTCTGTGTATTGTCAATACTGCAATTTGTTTTGCGATTTGATGTTCCAAACATATTGCTAACTAGATGTCTGATGCAGATAGACAAGAGAGAGCATTATAAAACGAGATGATCAGTCATGGAAATAAGTGCTGAAAACATGTTGGCTCACCATTTAAAAAGAAGATGGAGAACGAGCTATAGGATGAAAAATACCCGAGTATTTGCAGACGTACAGCCGACTGTCGTCAGCTAACGGTACCTAGCAAAAATACCTGGAGTTCTATTGGGGGCTCTGAGGAGCTCTACTGTGCGTTTCTCACACAAACACTTGCTCGCATGCCCACACACATATGTATGAGACTGTGCCAGTATGTGTAGTATCAGAGCCAAGCTTTAGTCCAAGCTTTGATGCTGGATAAAGACCTGCAGCCACGTCCTTTTATCCACTATGGAGGGAAACTGGGGTTCCTGAAAGTGAGCTCTGTTTAACCCTAATTCGTTTTCAACATTAACGTGCCTCAATTTACACCTTCACAGTTTAAAAGACTTAATGTGTGTTTGAAGGACAGTGTCTGCTGTCTCACAGTCTGCAGTGTAGGCCTACTGTACGTTCTTTGTGTTGCGGTGGGAGGCTTCAAAGAAGGGAAGAGGTTGCCATGGTGACTGGTAATGGAAGTGGACATTAATAGAATAATCCCATCCCAGCAGGATATCATGATGCCACTAAACCAGTCGAATGACACCCTATTCCCTATATAGTGCACTACATTTGACGAGGGTCCATTGGTTGGCGTCACGTAGCCTTGAGGTAGACAGGAGACAGACATCCTCGGCATCATCCTTTAGAGGCATCTTTAGCGTGTCTCTAATCTAATCTACTTGATTATGAGAATACTTGAGTTAGTATGTCTTGGTGAGTGACATTTGGAAACAACAACAAGGGGACAAAATAGTGGTGCAGATCAAAGTCTGTGTCTGTTTGCTTGTTTGTGGCAGATTTCAGTTAGTGAAAGGTCTGAATGGCCTGTCTATGATATACATATAAAAGGGAAAAATTATCAAATAGACCGTATCCCCTCTGACACAACCACGTATAGACCATATCACCCTATGTCACAACCACGTATAGACCATATCACCCTATGTCACAACAACGTATAGACCATATCACCCTATGTCACAACCACGTATAGACCATATCACCCTATGTCACAACAACGTATAGACCATATCACCCTATGTCACAACAACGTATAGGCCGTATCACCCCCTTTATCAAAACAACAACAACAACGTATAGGCCATATCACCCCCTTTATCAAAACAACAACAACAACGTATAGGCCGTATCACCCCCTTTATCAAAACAACAACAACAACAACATATAGGCCGTATCACCCCCTTTATCAAAACAACAACAACAACGTATAGGCCATATCACCCCCTTTATCAAAACAACAACAACAACGTATAGGCCATATCACCCCCTTTATCAAAACAACAACAACAACGTATAGGCCATATCACCCTATGTCACAACAACGTATAGGCCGTATCACCCCCTTTATCAAAACAACAACAACAACAACGTATAGGCCATATCACCCACTTTATCAAAACAACAACGTATAGGCCATATCACCCTATGTCACAACAACGTATAGGCCGTATCACCCCCTTTATCAAAACAACAACAACAACAACGTATAGGCCATATCACCCCCTTTATCAAAACAACAACGTATAGGCCATATCACCCCCTTTATCAAAACAACAACGTATAGGCCATATCACCCTATGTCACAACAACGTATAGGCCGTATCACCCCCTTTATCAAAACAACAACAACAACAACGTATAGGCCATATCACCCCCTTTATCAAAACAACAACTGGATAAGAGCGTCTGCTAAATGACTTAAATGTAAATGTAAATGTATAGGCCATATCACCCCCTTTATCAAAACAACAACGTATAGGCCATATCACCCTATGTCACAACAACGTATAGGCCGTATCACCCCCTTTATCAAAACAACAACAACAACAACGTATAGGCCGTATCACCCCCTTTATCAAAACAACAACAACAACGTATAGGCCATATCACCCCCTTTATCAAAACAACAACATATAGGCCATATCACCCCCTTTATCAAAACAACAACATATAGGCCATATCACCCCCTTTATCAAAACAACAACGTATAGGCCATATCACCCCCTTTATCAAAACAACAACAACAACGTATAGGCCATATCACCCCCTTTATCAAAACAACAACATATAGGCCATATCACCCCCTTTATCAAAACAACAACATATAGGCCATATCACCCCCTTTATCAAAACAACAACATATAGGCCATATCACCCTATGTCACAACAACGTATAGGCCGTATCACCCCCTTTATCAAAACAACAACGTATAGGCCATATCACCCTATGTCACAACAACGTATAGGCCATATCACCCCCTTTATCAAAACAACAACGTATAGGCCATATCACCCTATGTCACAACAACGTATAGGCCGTATCACCCCCTTTATCAAAACAACAACAACAACGTATAGGCCATATCACCCCCTTTATCAAAACAACAACGTATAGGCCATATCACCCTATGTCACAACAACGTATAGGCCGTATCACCCCCTTTATCAAAACAACAACAACAACGTATAGGCCATATCACCCCCTTTATCAAAACAACAACGTATAGGCCATATCACCCCCTTTATCAAAACAACAACATATAGGCCATATCACCCCCTTTATCAAAACAACAACATATAGGCCATATCACCCCCTTTATCAAAACAACAACGTATAGGCCATATCACCCTATGTCACAACAACGTATAGGCCGTATCACCCCCTTTATCAAAACAACAACAACAACGTATAGGCCATATCACCCCCTTTATCAAAACAACAACATATAGGCCATATCACCCCCTTTATCAAAACAACAACATATAGGCCATATCACCCCCTTTATCAAAACAACCACGTATAGGCCATATCACCCCCTTTATCAAAACAACAACATATAGGCCATATCACCCCCTTTATCAAAACAACCACGTATAGGCCATATCACCCCCTTTATCAAAACAACAACATATAGGCCATATCACCCCCTTTATCAAAACAACCACGTATAGGCCATATCACCCCCTTTATCAAAACAACAACGTATAGGCCATATCACCCTATGTCACAACAACAACAACAACGTATAGGCCGTATCACCCCCTTTATCAAAACAACAACAACAACAACGTATAGGCCATATCACCCCCTTTATCAAAACAACAACAACGTATAGGCCATATCACCCCCTTTATCATAACAACAACGTATAGGCCATATCACCCCCTTTATCATAACAACAACGTATAGGCCATATCACCCCCTTTATCAAAACAACAACAACATATAGGCCATATCACCCTATGTCACAACAACAACAACAACAACAATGTATAGGCCGTATCTCCCTATGTCACAACAACAAAAACAACGTATAGGCCGTATCCCCCTATGTCACAACAACAACAACGTATAGGCCGTATCCCCCTGTCACAACAACAACGTATAGGCCGTATCCCCCTATGTCACAACAACAACAACAACGTATAGGCCGTATCCCTCTATGTCACAACAACGTATAGGCCGTATCCCCCTATGTCACAACAACAACAACATATAGGTCGTCTCCCCCCATGACACAACAACAATGTATAGGTCGTCTCCCCCCATGACACAACAACAACGTATAGGTCGTACCCCCCCAGACACAACAACAAAGTATAGGTCTTATCCCCCATGACACAACAACAACGTATAGGTCTTATCCCCCCCATGACACAACAACAACGTATAGGTCGTACCCCCCATGACACAACAACAACGTATAGGTCGTATCCCCCCATGACGCAACAACAACGTATAGGTCGTATCCCCCTGACGCAACAACAACATATAGGTCGTATCTCCCCTGACGCAACAACAACGTATAGGTCGTATCCCCCTGACGCAACAACAACATCGTATAGGTCGTATCCCCCCTGACGCAACAACAACATCGTATAGGTCGTATCCCCAACAACGTGACGCAATCCCCCGACAACAACGTATAGGTCGTATCCCCCGAACAACAACGTATAGGTCGTATCCCCCGACACAACAACGTATAGGTCGTATCCCCCGACACAACAACGTATAGGTCGTATCCCCCGACACAACAACGTATAGGTCGTATCCCCCGACACAACAACGTATAGGTCGTATCCCCCCGACCCAACAACGTATAGGTCGTATCCCCCGACACAACAACGTATAGGTCGTATCCCCCCGACACAACAACGTATAGGTCGTATCCCCCGACACAACAACGTATAGGTCGTATCCCCCCGACACAACAACGTATAGGTCGTATCCCCCGACACAACAACGTATAGGTCGTATCCCCCGACGCAACATCGTATAGGTCGTATCCCCCTGCCGCAACAACAACGTATAGGTCGCATCCCCCGAACAACAACGTATAGGTCGTATCCCCCCGACACAACAACGTATAGGTCGTTTCCCCCTGACCCAACAACGTATAGGTCGTTTCCCCCTGACCCAACAACGTATAGGTCGTATCCCCCGACACAACAACGTATAGGTCGTATCCCCCGACACAACAACGTATAGGTCGTATCCCCCGACACAACAACGTATAGGTCGTATCCCCCGACACAACATCGTATAGGTCGTATCCCCCCTGACGCAACAACAACAACGTATAGGTCGTATCCCCCATGACGCAACAACAACGTATAGGTCGTATCCCCCCTGCCGCAACAACAACGTATAGGCCGTATCCCCCGACACAACAACGTATAGGCCGTATCCCCCGACACAACAACGTATAGGCCGTATCCCCCGACACAACAACGTATAGGCCGTATCCCCCTGACACAACAACGTATAGGTCGTATCCCCGACACAACAACAACGTATAGGTCGTATCCCCCGACACAACAACAACGTATAGGTCGTATCCCCCGACACAACAACAACGTATAGGTCGTATCCCCCGACACAACAACAACGTATAGGTCGTATCCCCCCCGACACAACAACAACGTATAGGTCGTATCCCCCCGACACAACAACGTATAGGTCGTATCCCCCCGACACAACAACGTATAGGTCGTATCCCCCGACACAACAACGTATAGGTCGTATCCCCCCGACACAACAACGTATAGGTCGTATCCCCCTGACACAACAACGTATAGGTCGTATCCCCCTGACACAACAACGTATAGGTCGTATCCTCCCTGACACAACAACGTATAGGTCGTATCCCCCTGACACAACAACGTATAGGTCGTATCCCCGACACAATGTATAGGTCGTATCCCCCGACACAACAACGTATAGGTCGTATCCCCCGACACAACAACGTATAGGTCGTATCCCCCTGACACAACAACGTATAGGTCGTATCCCCCGACACAACAACGTATAGGTCGTATCCCCCTGACACAACAACGTATAGGTCGTATCCCCCTGACACAACAACGTATAGGTCATATCCCCCCTGACACAACAACGTATAGGTCGTATCCCCCCGACACAACAACAACGTATGTTGCCTATTGCCTGTTTCGACAGAATGTGCCACTATTCAAATCAGACAAAGAATAACTGTCATTACAGGCCTCAATAATGACATTGCAATCTACACTAGCAGTGTAAACACTTGCAGTGACTAGTGTAACTAGTGTAACTAGTGTAACTAGTCACTTTCTCCAGAATATATCACTCCAGAGCTCCCTGAGAGGATGGTGTTTATCCTGTTGCCATAGTAAAAAAAAGGTTGCCAAGGAAATACGGAACCCACACATGGAGGTTTAGTGCAGTGAAGCAGCATCCCAGAAGGAACCTCCTTTTAACAACAGGTTCAGGATCAGATGGCCAATCCTCAATCTTTAGGCTTGCTTAGGGGTGAATCATAACTTCCACTTAAAAAGCAAAAATTTGACTTAAGTGGAAGTTAGGATTCACGCCTTAATTACAGAGCAGAGCAAACTAACTGAACCCAGACCAGCGCTGACAGGCACTTCCAGTCTGTCTGTGGATTAGCACGCAAGGCAGGGTCAAATAATGACCTTACGTCAGTTAACTGGTTTCCCTCCAAGTTATGAAATGAAACTGTACCATCTCCCCCCATTAAATCGAGACAGACGGTGTGAGTCCTGGACTACAACATTTGAGTTATTTTGCAGACGCTCTTATCTAGAGCAAACATTTTCATATTTGTTCGTACTGGTCCCTCAGTGGAAATCGAACCCACAACCCTGGTATTGCAAGTGCCCTGCTCTACCAATTAAGCCACACCGGAACCAGACAGTGTGAGTACTGGACTACAGCGTTACAATAAAGTTAGACTGAAAAACAAACTCAGCATTGTGGCTACAAGTGAGCTCTCGCTTAAAGATCAGGATTCAGGGAGGATAAGATATCCTTAGTGACTATGGAAAAATCCCTCTCTTTTCCCCTTGTTGACAACAGATGAGATGATTAACTCCAGCTAACCCTCCCCTCCAATGGGCTCCCCTAATAATCACAGGCTAGGGTGGACTGTTTTGTGACCTCTGACCTACAGGAAGCAGTAAAGCAGTGTGCCTCAGAGAGACGCATGTCTGGCCTGGTGCTTCACTCTGGCTGGAGAGGGAACAGTCAGAGCAGAGGGGTTGTTTTCTAATTGTCAACAAATGGAAAATACAAGCACATGCACACACACACACACGAGAGGAAAACAGAGGGAGAAAGATCCCCTTCCCCCCTAACACTGGTGGTAAAACCTGCAGAAGTTATCACTAGCCTTAACTAATCACAGAGTTATGGCAGCCTAAGCAACTTACAACACATGACAGTGGTAGATCCTTGAACAACAAGCAAAGTTTCTCATGACATGACAACAAGAAATGATCACCAGGTTGTCATTATCAATAACAAAGATATAAAAAAACAGACATTGCAAGTTGTATAATGTGCAACAACATAACAGTTTAATAATAGAAAACAAACTCAGGGATGTCAATCAGCTGCAACTCACCCAATGATTGTCACAATTTGATTAAAATGACATGGCAAGACGAAGGAACAACAAAGCCCAATGTATTCAGGGAATAGCGCTGCTTTTCATTAGAAAAACGCCCCTCCCTCTCTCACCCCAAGGCCCTCCAGGACATCAAGCTTGGGATCCACCTGCAGCCAACCGTGCTGTGTTGACAGGGGACTCCCAACTTTGTGTCAACAGTGGGCCAACCAGTGAGGACTTGACACAAAAGCTAGGCCCAGAAAATGCAGACAGAGAGAGGTGAAAAAGACTACCATGTGAAGCTGCTTTCAGGCAACGAGACGAGCCTAAACGTTAAAGTGGAAGTTCACTGGAAATAGTCGGGAAGTGAACAAAGATTAAAGAACACTTGCTTCATGTTACGAAATAATATACTTTTCTTTACAATGCATAGCATACACAGCAATGGTCATTTAACACAACATGGTGATTCATCCTGGCAAGAAAGCCGTTTCACCTGATGGAAATGTACCACATCCACATCATGCATATGCAGATTCCAACAGTGTGTGTAGCTTGTGTGTGTAGCTACCAGTGTGTAAGCTTCAGGACAGGTGGACAGGACTCATTTGTATGGCCTGCCTCCAGCACGGCAGAAGAGAATGTATTTGTATGACATGGTAAGGCGAGTGGCAGACTGTGTGTGGGTGTGACAATATGACTACAGATGTGTGGAGGGGTGAAACTGATTGCTTATGGTTACGGTATAGTAATCATATGATATTCAACTAGGCCAGGAAGGGGCAACTGGTGGCCCACAGATCAATAAAACAAACTCAGTCGGGGTCTCAATTTACTGTTGCAAGTTCAAATAGTAGAATAGTAGAATACACAAGGCGCATTTTCAAAATGTGGTTGTGCATCAGCAGTTTTCCTCTTGTTATGTCAGTCACTGATAGTCACTCAATTAGCCATGTCAGCTAAACATTTTCGATTGGTAAATGAATCTAGCAGGACAGCTATCTAAACTTGAAGTAAGCATGCTCACTCAGATAACTCACTCAGATATTATATTAAAAACTGCTAAATATCTCTCCACCCTATGGCAAAATGTGTAGAGTTGCAAGAAATTAGCTGTGAAGTTATCATTTTTTTCTCGATGGCCCATGGCAAAATGGTTAGAAATTAACTCTAAAACGTTTAAGTTGGATATGGGTAGGACTGGCTATGACTACATGTGTGGATATGGATATGGATAGGACTGGCTATGACTACATGTGTGGGTATGGATATGGATAGGACTGGCTATGACTACATGTGTGGATATGGATATGGATAGGACTGGCTATGACTACATGTGTGAGTATGGATATGGATAGGACTGGCTATGACTACATGTGTGGATATGGGTAGGACTGGCTAAGACTACATGTGTGGATATGGGTAGGACTGGCTATGACTACATGTGTGGATATGGGTAGGACTGGCTATGACTACATGTGTGGATATGGATAGGACTGGCTATGACTACATGTGTGGATATGGATAGGACTGGCTATGACTACATGTGTGGGTATGGATATGGATAGGACTGGCTAAGACTACATGTGTGGGTATGGATATGGATAGGACTGGCTATGACTACATGTGTGGGTATAGATATGGGTCGGACTGGCTATGACTACATGTGTGGGTATGGATAGGACTGGCTATGACTACATGTGTGGATATGGATAGGACTGGCTAAGACTACATGTGTGGGTGTGGATATGGATAGGACTGGCTATGACTACATGTGTGGATATGGATATGGGTAGGACTGGCTATGACTACATGTGTGGATATGGGTAGGACTGGCTATGACTACATGTGTGGATATGGATAGGACTGGCTAAGACTACATGTGTGGGTATGGATATGGATAGGACTGGCTATGACTACATGTGTGGATATGGGTAGGACTGGCTATGACTACATGTGTGGATATGGATAGGACTGGCTATGACTACATGTGTGGATATGGATAGGACTGGCTATGACTACATGTGTGGATATGGATATGGGTAGGACTGGCTATGACTACATGTGTGGATATGGGTAGGACTGGCTATGACTACATGTGTGGATATGGGTAGGACTGGCTATGACTACATGTGTGGATATGGATAGGACTGGCTAAGACTACATGTGTGGGTATGGATATGGATAGGACTGGCTATGACTACATGTGTGGATATGGGTAGGACTGACTATGACTACATGTGTGGATATGGATAGGACTGGCTATGACTACATGTGTGGATATGGATATGGGTAGGACTGGCTATGACTACATGTGTGGATATGGGTAGGACTGGCTATGACTACATGTGTGGATATGGGTAGGACTGGCTATGACTACATGTGTGGATATGGGTAGGACTGGCTATGACTACATGTGTGGATATGGATAGGACTGGCTCTGACTACATGTGTGGATATGGATAGGACTGGCTATGACTACATGTGTGGGTATGAATATGTATAGGACTGGCTATGACTACATGTGTGGGTATGGATATGGATAGGACTGGCTATGACTACATGTGTGGGTATGGATATGGATAGGACTGGCTATGACTACATGTGTGGGTATGGATAGGACTGGCTATGACTACATGTGTGGGTATGGATAGGACTGGCTATGACTACATGTGTGGGTATGGATAGGACTGGCTATGACTACATGTGTGGGTATGGATAGGACTGGCTATGACTACATGTGTGGGTATGGATAGGACTGGCTATGACTACATGTGTGGGTATGGATAGGACTGGCTATGACTACATGTGTGGGTATGGATATGGATAGGACTGGCTATGACTACATGTGTGGGTATGGATATGGATAGGCCTGGCTATGACTACATGTGTGGGTATGGATATGGATAGGCCTGGCTATGACTACATGTGTGGGTATGGATATGGATAGGCCTGGCTATGACTACATGTGTGGGTATGGATATGGGTAGGACCGGCGAGCCACTGTGGCCCCTCATGATGAGTTCTGAGTTTTTGTAGCCCTTACCTCCATCAAAGTCGCTCATCCCTGAACTAGGCTATTGTTGATGACTAAGGAAAAATAAGAGATATGCATACTGTAACTAAAGAGGTGACAGTGTGACAGACAGCTTGCTAAAACAAGCATAGAGTGCTATTTAAGGACAGAAACCTATTTATGTTTATCACCAGTTAGGCTGCCAGTCTGACAACATAATATGTTGCTACCTTGCTATAAGTAGAGAGGCTAATAGCGAGTAATATATTATTTGTGTTACATACGCAGAGCTACTTATGGACACTTTAGTTGAAAGGGGAGTGTGTGACAGAGAGAGAGAAAGACAATGACACAAGAGATAGAGGGCGTGAAAAAGACAAAGAAAGAAAGGAAAAAATAGGGAGAAAATGAGCAACATTTTCATGGGTGTGGTGTACCCATGCCAACCAATGTACTATAGAACCACATTAAATTTGTTTTGCAAGTGCAAAAGTCAACACGAGTTGGAGGGGTCTTCATTCTGTGCCATAAAGCATGTCCACATGGGGGCCAGGAGTTTCCGCAGTCGCAGTGGTTTTCCCATTATGCGGATGTGTCTGGGACTGGCAGAATGCGCTGACCCCTCAGACGTCATGTTATAGATAACCGAGGTCTTCCAGCAATGCAGTGGTCTATTTCTGGGCAAGTTCAGTTTAAGTGTAGGCTATGCTTAGTGCTGCCTGCCTCGGAAAGGAATCACCTACAGTTCTGAAAGAAGGTCACCCACATGGTCTATGCTAAAAAGGCAAGCCTTTACAGAGATTCACTTTGAAAAGGAAAATGGAACTACTGCGGGGACTAGAATTAGGATACATTACATATCGAAATGACAGGACTTAACTAGCCTATACTATAGGCGCCACAATCAAAGCACACTGCTATGTTGCATGCTGCTAACACAAGGATGTCTCAGTACCAGAGGTATGAAGCAGAACACATCCGATATACCCCCTCACATATTAACACGCATGCACACACACACACGGCCAGTCTGTGGGCCGGGCCAGTGGCGGACTGAGTGTGACACCGTAGCTTGGCTCAGTGGACCAGGACAAAGCAGAGAGTCTGGGAGGCTTACAGGGCCCTTTGTGTTTGTCCAACGCTGCCATGGGTGACAAATACAGATCTGAATGTTCCTCAATCTCTCCTCCTACTCTTCTTCCCCCACCACAGCCTGCTCAGGGCAAATACACATGCTGGAGAGAAGTGTGTTGTCCTTACCTTCCGGCCTGTATAGCCAAAACAGTAACATATTATTGTTCTGCTGGGCATTGTCCCTTAAGACAGTTTGTGTACCAGATCCCACAGAACATTACTGTCTTGATGTGGATATTAGCACAAGTCATGTTCATCCACCTATAGTTGTAATTACATGATTATAAGGACTAACAATGGAAAGCCAGTTATTCTGGTAGTCAAAACCAGTCCTACAGATGAGTGCAGTGTTCGCACAGACAGTGGAAAGTCAAATTCAAGGACTTTCAAGTACATTTTCCAGCACTAATACTCATTTTTAAGGACCATCAATTTGTAATAGTTCCTATTCGCCACAAGATCTTTGAAATTGTTGCATGTTGCCTTTATATGTGTTTAAGTGTACATGCTAACAATATTACATTTCTTTACATTTAAATTGACTTTATATTTCACTCAATTTTAGGTCCCACGGGCTTTCCCAAAACATAATAACATGAAAGTGAATTCTAACAGTGTAAAAGGCCCTTTGTTGAATCTAAATGGTTGTTTTCTAAAAGCATTTGAAGAGAAAGAAGTTATGAATGTGTTTGATAAGATTACAGATTAGCTCAAGGGACCCTATTTACATTTTTGCCAAGTTTGGGCACTACTGTACTACTACTCTCTCCCCCTGTCGGTCTCACTATTCTCTGTAAAGAAAAGCTATTTTGTTCTGAGAACTTATAGTAGCCCATCTTTTGATTATAGCTAGATTAATTTCAGTCAACTGCTCTTGCTGAGATCAGGCTCTGTTCAACATTAGCTTCTAAATGCATCCTTCTAGCCAGCTAGCTAGTTATAGCTGGCTACCTGGCTGACAGCCAGAGCTCGAGCTACTTATCTAGCTAGACATCTAAATTAAATATCAGCAACTATTTACCAGTTGTACACTCATTCTCTGAGTCAGGGGTTATTGTTTGGGTGATGTCTGTTGAAATTGCAGGAGTCGAGGGATAAAAATGAATTTAAAAAATGAAAATCGCACTGTCAGCCTTAGTCTCTTTGACCTTGCCACTATAGGTCTGGGCTGAGGTAGCTTGTTTCAACTCTCGGCCTATGCTGTGGTGGTGAATTAAATTGCTGCTTACAAGGCAAATATGAGGGAGCATATTCATGATTCCACTCATTCGCAAAGGTAGACGCTATTAGAACTCAGATCAAGAAGCCTTCTGAGCATTGATCAACGCTGGGAACACAATAATAAGTGTGCAAATGATAATTAACTAAATTAAAAAGGTGCGTAAACAGTGTTTACCCTCCACCACATCCCTGTTTGGGTCTGGCAAAACACCTTCATAAACATCAATATACTGCCAGGCAGGATTGTATCTACATTTGCCCGACATTTTAGCTATCAATGTGACGTTTGGCGGCGCATAATCAGGCAGTTCTGTACCTGACTGGCTGAGTGGCAGTGTGGGTGGAATGAGTGAGCTCACCTGGCAACCAGAGAGCCAAACATGTGAGGAAATAAAACTCAGTAGTCTGCCTGGAAATTAATTTGCAAGACTAATACATTTTTCTAATATTTTTCATATTAACATATTTGAGAATTGTCTGTTCTCTTCTCATTTAAATTCAAGTACTTTAAGCACCTTGTGCGAACCCTGTGAGTGAAACAAGCACGTTCACACGCTTACACACACACACACACACACACACACACACACACACACACACACACACACACACACACACACACACACACACACACACAGTAAAAAGTCAGTAATGTAGACAAACATCTCTTACCACCTTGACTTGACTGAAGGGCCTCTCCCATTATGTGTAGTTTAAGTAGTTTGCATTGACATAATAACCTTATCTGGCTGGTTCAACAAGTACCTCTTTACCTCAACTCCTCCTCTCATTACAACCATTAATAACTGTCAGGAAGAGCTGTTCTGTAGAGTATTGTACTAATACAGCCTTTACTGTACAAACCACTGAGAATAGTCAGAAATGTGTCCTGTATCACTCTCCCCTCTATGCACACACACACACACAGTAAAGGTTGGCTTATACAATGTATAGGCTTGCCACTAGATTGGGAACACACGTGTTGACCCCAGGTCAAGGGGAGTATGTTAGCCGCATGTCAGCAGCCGTGGGGAAGCCAACTAGAAAGTTAGACTAGTTTGGACTGGAAACAATGAGAGCACATGTCTTTAGGCCAACATGACCCCCTCAGTATGGGCCATTTACTAATGAGAAGACTACTTTTCAGTATTAGCTATGGACCCTCTGGCCGGCACCATGGGAGGACAAAGTCTTGCAAAATAGGAGACTGATGTGGCTTACGTGGCCTAGCGTTTAGTGCCACCACTCCGAAGCACACATGCATTGCATGGCCGTATTGGAATGGGTTAAACTCCATCCCTCTGCCCTGTGACAACCTTCCCTCCTAGCTTTCCATTCAGTCACTCTTCCATTAGCTGTTCAATCAAAAAAAATATCTGAAAATACAGACAAACAATAATAGGAGACTGGGCCAGGAATATGGTCACTCTCTCTCTCACAAGCACACACGCACACGATGAGAACTCAGAGATTGGAGACTGGGTCAAGGGTCTCAGTTATTCCAGAAGGATTGTTACTATGGGGACCGTGGACGTGAAGTACCATAGAGCTGACAAAACAGTCAGCTGCTTGTGTCAGACATTATTATACAACACTAATCTAACAGAGAACATCACAATATTCACACTGAATTACTAGACGGTCTACTGGGTGTGTGTCTGTGTGAGAGAGACTGACAGAGAGATGGAGACAAAGAGAGACAGACACACACATACAAAGTGAAAGGCAGGCTAGTACTGCATGTGTGCCAACTGCCAACTGTCCCATTGTGCCATTAGAGACATCTGTCAGTGTGCCACCTGACCTCAGCATGTCTCCTAGCAAGGAGCAGCCTTATTCTGCAGATAACAGACTGTGGATGGCATTCATTCTTCATGTGGAAATACATAAGCCTGTCTAAGGAATTAACCAAATATTTTAGGGTCCTATGATTAACACATTCTATAGCCTTAAGTATGAACAAAATAAATAACGTATTATTTGGCTACTGTTCACTTTCTGTAGGCTGCTGAGTTAAAGAAGGCCATTGCAATGTATTCTTAACTGTAAACAAAGAATCAATTAACCAGAAACGGCTAGAGGTTTTTGCGTATTAAACGGTTGGCTGTCTTCCTTGAAGCCTGTCAGTAAAGCGCTCCTTTCATCGATCAACTGTGGATCAACTGTCTTCTTTGAAAGGATGCCCGAAAGAGACTCCGGCACACGGCCAAGGAGCCATAAAGGCCAGATCTGTCTTTCCAACCGTTCAATCGTTACAAAACAAGCATGATACTGTAGCATCCATTCCTAGGCTGGTGGGAGAGACAAATGGCATGCGAAGACACCTGCCATATGTGCACCCTTCTGGTTTTTTCTTTGGGCGTGTGATAATGCTGCGTCATGCATGGAGACAATGTTGGCTATCACATTTCTTTAGTACTTCTGTGACACGCGACACAATAGCCTAGCCCTATATGGTGGTTTATGTAAACTATCAACTGCAAATTCCTAAATTCATATTGTGCGTCCTCAAAGACCATCATACGGCAACACATTTTACAGAAAAATATGTAACTGTTGGCTACAAATGCATCCCAATGTTTCCACAGAGTTTCTGATCCAGTCTTTGATGTTAGCCTACTATGAAATAAATCATAAAACGCCTAGAGTGGCACCTATCAACAGATGATGCAAGGCCTAAAATTAATCTCCTACATCTCCTTTAACGGGTCATGCATTCTGCTGGGCTGGCTGGTGGTGACAGGTAGGCTACCTCCCAAATATGTAATTGTGCCAACAGTTATGCAAAGTAAAGCAATTAAATGTACGGCTTGAAGACTTACCTCAATGCCACCCGGACTGAGTTTTCGTCCTGTCCCATCGACATGATTCCAGTCTACTGACTATCGATTGATAGAAGAACAAAAAAGAACGGTATCTATCCGATTTCTTTTCATCCGACAGGCTGGCTGGCGAGAGGCGGAGAGTGGAGTTGCGCACCACTCAACAAGCAAGTTGTCTGAGCAACAGCGCAACTCACCTCGACTTTACTTCAGCCATATTTCAGATTATTATGGGTCTATAGATTTTAAATAAAATACTGCGACTGGTCGGTGCTCCCTTGCATTTCCAGCTAGAATACATTCCTTGACGACATTCTGTTTGAAGCGGAAAGGCTGTTGCGTGGTCCAGTCGATTTCGCTCCTTGCTCTTTGGTTGGGAGAGGGACACACGCCTCCCGCACAATGCACACACCGATCCTGCTCGAGCCGCAATGCGTCACCAAGCCACGCCTTCTTCTCGGTGCGCTGTGGTGAAGGTTGAGTGTTGACATCACAATGCGCATGGAGGTCAACTCCAATTTAGACTTTTAGAAGAAATGTAGTGCGTGAGTGACGTCATGCCACGTGTACTCTTTGAATAACATTCTGACAAAATAATAGTATGCTTTCAATGAGGACCATGATACTGCTTGTTATCAGTCAGATCATCAAAATCTAACTGACAGATCATGAACAACCAATAAGACTACTAGCCTACTACATCATAGAGTAAAAAAAATGAATAAACATTTATTTTACCATTTGGTTTGAAAATAATTCGTTTTTTCCCCAACACACTTACACACAGTTGAGACACACAGCAGTTGGTAGGCTCCATCTATACAGAACTCTTTGTTGTCATCAAATCGGTGCCCTTTCATTTTCCTCTAGCATGTGAGATGCTTGTGGCTTTCTTGTTGTAGCTGAGGATTTAATGTGACCATGACTTTTTAGTGTCATACACTCTGAATTACTACTATGATATATCACCTTTTGCTGTAACACTGTCACTCATGTTAAACAGCGCCCCTATGCAATCATCTGGTATTACTACAGATGTAAATACCCATTGAATAACCTTTTTTAGTAGACTACTTTGCCTATATGACCTGTGAATCATCTAGTGCTATTTTTAAAATATTTTTTAAAACTTGACCCTTGATAGGCAAGTCAGTTAAGAACAAATTATTTTTTACAATGACGGCCAAACCCAGGCCAATTGCGCGCCGCCGGCCAGTTGTGATACAGCCCAGGATCGAACCAGGGTCTAGCACTGAGATGCAGTGCCTACACCTAAGGGACTTCATGTGCCCTAACCCTAACAATATATGTATCTCCTTATGGGGAAGAACAACAGTTGTTACTGTTAGATATTAGAGTACTTAGGATGTTGTGTTAAATACATTTTAAATCCATACCAATTAACCCCACCCTGGTAAGTCCTTTTATTGTTGAGGTCTACCGGCCTTAATCTCCACCCTATGAACCTCACCCCCTTTCCTCCAGTCCCCAGGCCAGAAGCAGTAGTGTCTGGTTACAGTCCTCTCACAACAATTTATTATATATATATATATTTTTTTTTTTTATGAACCTTTTATTTAACTAGGCAAGTCAGTTAAGAACAAATTCTGATTTACAATGATGGCCTACTCCGGCCAATTGTTCACCGCCCTATGGGACTCCAATCACAGCCGGATGTGATACAGCCTGGACTCGAACCAGGTACTATAGTGATGCCTCTTGCAGTGAGATGCAATGCCTTAGGCCGCTGCACCACTCAAGAGCTGGTCTGACTATCACCAAGCATTCACCTATCAGTCAACACAACCCACTATAGAGCTTGAACAGAGCACACAATGTCAAGTATGTGGAAATACTGTAAACTACTGAATGAACATGGTGCTGGGAAAAATGCTGAAGATAGGAAAAAACTATGTTTTTTTTTCGACCAACAAATAGTATCTATCAACAATTTCATAGCATAAATGAATTATATACAGCAATGCTTCTAATTTGCTTTATACACAAAGCACGTAGCCTAGTGGTTAGAGCATTGGACCAATAACCAAAAGGTTGCTAGATCAAATACAAGAGCTGACAAGGTAAAAATCTGTCATTCTACCCCTGAACAAGGCAGTTAACCAACTGTTCCTAGGCCGTCATTGTAAATAAGAAATCGTTCTTAACTGACTTGCCTAGTTAAATGATTTCCCTTTAAATTAAAGTTAATTAACTACAGAATATTTCACTTTCTATTCAATTTGACTGGGAAACACTTGCCATGCCAACCTGCAAAAAAATGCATGTAGGCTTTAATTTGTATAAATACAGTAGGTATGAAACAAGCAGACATAATAATCCACCAAAACGTAATAATCCACCAAGACAAGCAGACATAATAATCCACCAAAACGTAATAATCCACCAAAACGTAATAATCCACCAAAACGTAATAATCCACCAAGACAAGCAGACATAATAATCCACCAAGACAAGCAGACATGATAATCCACCAAGACGTAATAATCCACCAAGACAAGCAGACATAATAATCCACCAAGACAAGCAGACATGATAATCCACCAAGACAAGCAGACATAATAATCCACCAAAACGTAATAATCCACCAAGACAAGCAGACATAATAATCCACCAAGACAAGCAGACATGATAATCCACCAAGACGTAATAATCCACCAAGACAAGCAGACATAATAATCCACCAAAACAAGCAGACATGATAATCCACCAAGACAAGCAGACATAATAATCCACCAAAACAAGCAGACATGATAATCCACCAAGACAAGCAGACATGATAATCCACCAAGACAAGCAGACATAATAATCCACCAAGACAAGCAGACATGATAATCCACCAAAACAAGCAGACATGATAATCCACCAAAACAAGCAGACATGATAATCCACCAAGACAAGCAGACATAATAATCCACCAAAACAAGCAGACGTAATAATCCACCAAGACAAGCAGACATAATAATCCACCAAAACAAGCAGACATGATAATCCACCAAAACAAGCAGACATGATAATCCACCAAGATGTAATAATCCACCAAGACAAGCAGACATGATAATCCACCAAAACAAGCAGACATGATAATCCACCAAGACGTAATAATCCACCAAAACAAGCAGACATGATAATCCACCAAAACAAGCAGACATGATAATCCACCCAGACAAGCAGACATGATAATCCACCCAGACAAGCAGACATGATAATCCACCAAGACAAGCAGACATGATAATCCACCAAGACAAGCAGACATGATAATCCACCCAGACAAGCAGACATGATAATCCACCCAGACAAGCAGACATGATAATCCACCCAGACAAGCAGACATGATAATCCACCCAGACAAGCAGACATGATAATCCACCCAGACAAGCAGACATGATAATCCACCCAGACAAGCAGACACGATAATCCACCAAAACAAGCAGACATGATAATCCACCATGACAAGCAGACATGATAATCCACCAAAACAAGCAGACATGATAATCCGCCCAGACAAGCAGACATGATAATCCACCAAGACAAGCAGACATGATAATCCACCAAAACAAGCAGACATGATAATCCACCAAAACAAGCAGACGTAATAATCCACCCAGACAAGCAGACATGATAATCCACCAAAACAAGCAGACATGATAATCCACCAAAACAAGCAGACATGATAATCCACCAAAACAAGCAGACGTAATAATCCACCCAGACAAGCAGACATGATAATCCACCAAAACAAGCACGTGGAACACCACAGGACTGCATTTGATCATGTGCACTTTGATTGATTTGAATGCAAGGCAAAAAAAGAATCCCGAAACTTCTGAAAGGAAAGGTTAATTTCATTAGGTTTATCAATGTGCAATCTGTAGCAAATATAGTAATGTCATCAACATATTCAAACAAATTAAGGCTAGTGTGCCAATAAAAAAATTAAAAAACGTTGGTCCTGGCTGAGAAGCCACACATCTCCAGATAGTACCACCTTACTACTACTGGAGCTAAAGAAATGACCAAATCCATGGACAGAAACAAATGCATAGAAAATTTGTCTCGTCCACCAGTCAGTTAGGAGAGTTGAAGTCTCGTCCACCAGCCAGTTAGGAGAGTTGAAGTCTCGTCCACCAGCCAGTTAGGAGAGTTGAAGTCTCGTCCACCAGCCAGTTAGGAGAGTTGAAGTCTCGTCCACCAGCCAGTTAGGAGAGCTGCTATATGCTAAAGGCCCAGTCAAGTGAGTTTAACACCACTGCCTGTAAATCCACCAATCAAAAGACATGAAGGTGTGAGAGAGAGAGGTTCCTTGACGCGCCACGTCTACTCCATGTCCGAGGCATCATTGTCTGAGAGGATGTCACTCCCTTTTACCCTGTTGTACAGGATGTTTCTGGATCCGTCCCCATCCCCGTCAGACGCACTGCAGGAGCAGAGGTTTCCAGAGAACAGGGCCTCCATCTCCTCCAGCCTGCGACCCTGGGTCTCTGGCAGACAGCCCATCACAAACAGCAGCCCCAGAACACTCAGGCCTGAGTAGAGGAAGAATGCACCTGGAGGGAGGAAGAGAGAAATGGAGACACCGGTTAGCTTGAAGGAGAAGAGGTTGAAACATTTAGTGTAGTGAACTATGCATTTAGTGTAGTGAACTATGCATTTAGTGTAGTGAACTATGCATTTAGTGTAGTGAACTATGCATTTACAACCCCTAATCCAGTTCAGTCAGGCAGTCATTCAAATCATCAGTCAGTTTATCAGTCAGACAGGCAGTAGGTTCTCAGTTATAGCTTTTTAACACCCATCACAATTAGACAGTATCTATGTAGAGGAGCAGCACCATAGTAGGTGAGGTACTCAGCGACGTGGAGGAAGGTGAGTGACACCAGGACGTTACAGATCCAGTTGACTCCGGCTGAACAGGCGTTCCCAGTGCTCCTGGCCCACAGAGGGTAGATCTCACTGTTCACTGTCCACGGCATGGGCCCCATACCTACAGCACAGACACACAGACAGGCACGGATAGAGATGAGGACACAGACAGAAAAGAGTTATAGATTTATATTTCAAAAACTGTAAGCAGTATATACTGTACTATGAAGAACACTTCAAACTGATATGAAACCCTCCAGGTGGGAAAATATACAACTTTTTGAACTTTGCGTGTGTGTGTGTGTGTGTGTGTGTGTGTGTGTGTGTGTGTGTGTGTGTGTGTGTGTGTGTGTGTGTGTGTGTGTGTGTGTGTGTGTGTGTGTGTGTGTGTGTGTGTGAGTGAGGGAGGGAGGGAGAAAGGGTGTTGTTCTCACCTGGAGCAAAGAAAGCCAGGTAGAGAATGAGCCCAAGCAGCACTATCCAGGAGTAGGAAGTGGGGCAGTAGTTATAGGCCCAGAGAGACCCATCACTGACCTGGCTGGGATTGGAACACCTGTACATAGCCAAAACACATCAGATAATGTGGCTAAACAGAACTCAGATACAGCAGAAATAAAGCCATCTCCAGCTTCAGAGACAGACAGACTGACAGACAGGCAAGAAGTAACAGAGTCACACACACACACACAAATCCCTAACCTGCCCCAGGCGGCTTCATCGGTCGATGTTTTATTGACAGGTATGCAGGAAGAGTTGTATACAGTGGAACCGTTCTCACGGTAACAGAACCCACAGTCAGGATCCAACATGCAGGGCTGACAGGACCTGGGGACAGTTAACAGTGTGACACCTTTCACTCTATTGTGGTGGGGACAGGAAAAAAATCTCAAGCCTTATACAGTATTAGGTAATACAAGTCAAACCCAGTCTCACCCATATAGTGTGCAGGAGGTGGAGTTGAAAGAGGTGTCAGTGGGGTGGAGAGTGACTGCAGGGGAGTGCTGGGCCGATAACAGGAACCCTATAGCCAAGACCGTCAGACTCAAAGCAGTACCTAGAAGACAGAGAAATTAAGAAGTCTTCTGACTTAATGCAAAGCACATTTTTACGTTTTAAGTTAAAAACTAGGCGGTATACCGTATGCCGGGGTATTTGGAAATTGCCACGGGATGGTTTTTCAATACCGTCAATACAGTTGAAACAATTTTTTGTTTTTTAAATACACTTGAATATTTGTAGCTACTTTTGAAGTAAATACCAGCAGTCAACTTGTGCAATACGTTAAGCGATAAAGCAGAATGCGTTCTTCATTTCACCTGTTAAGCTTACCGCTAGTTCCCACTTACATTTACAAGCACACAACGATTCAATTGTATTTGTCACGTTTCGTAAACAACAGGTGTGGACTAACAGGGGAATGCTTACTTACAGGCCCTTCCCAACAACGCAGAGATAAATAAATTAAAGTAAAACTGAAAGTAAAGGGGCTGAATAATTTTGCACGCCCAATTTTTCAGTTTTTGATTTGTTAAAAAAGTTTGAAATATACAATAAATGTCGTTCCACTTCATGATTGTGTCCCACTTGTTGTTGATTCTTCACAAAAAAATACAGTTTTATATCTTTATGTTTGAAGCCTGAAATGTGGCAAAAGGTCGCAAAGTTCAAGGGGGCCGAATACTTTCGCAAGGCACTGTATATAACTAGGAATTTCTGTAAGTCAGTCACTGCAGCATGCACCAGGTGATCTATGGATTTCACAACTAAATGTTTGCCAGCTAGATATCTTATAACTGTTAAGTTAACTGTTTAAAATATGCTAAATGCTCTGCAGTTGTGCATTTGGTTTGCTAACTTAATAGCTAGTTATCTAGCTAGCTAAGTGGTTAGCTTCTTGGAAAATCAAGGTATGACATTCTGGATATTCAAATTTGTATTTATTTAACTCGGCAAGTTAGATAAGAACAAATTCTTATTTACAATGACGGCCTACGCAGGCCGAACCCCAACGACGCTGGGCCAATTGTGCACCCCCCCTTAGGAACTCCCAATCACAGCCGGTTGGGATACAGCCTAGAATTGAACCAAGGTCTGTAGTGACGCCTCTAGCACTGAGATGCAGTGCCTTAGATCACTGCGCCACTCAGGAGCCCAAGCTTATTAAGAACCATATCTAACTGCCCCTTGGGATAAAATGTGAATATCCCCACACACATACACACACCCATTAAGCTCCCCAGCGTAAGCTTCCTGCGTCCGACTCTTTCCACAAGCCACACCCCCACCAGGGTGAACAGGAAGTTGGTGGCGGCGGTGGCGGAAGCCAACCAGATGGCCTGCTTGTCGTCCCTCACTCCCGCCATCTGTAGGATGGTGGCGCTGTAGTACCTGATAGGGACAACAGAAGGAGAAGGCATGAACACGGAGGATAAGCAGACCATAGGAGGCTGCTGAGGGGAGGACGGCTCATAACAACGGAGCATATGGAATGGCATCAAACACCTGGAAACCATGCGTTTGATGTATTTGATACCATTCTACTTCAGCCATTACCACGAGCCCATCCTCCCCAATTAAGGTGTCACCAACCTCCTGTGAAGCATACCGTAGGGAAGAGAGTGACTGGCAGGTAGACAGGACGATGAGACCACTTTAGATGAATGAGATGCGGCCATAGATAAACACAATGATTTCTGATGAAGGAAAACACCTACATGACAGTGTTGATCCCAGAGAGCTGTTGGAACATCTGCAGGCCGCAGCCTACGATCAGGGCTCTGCGGGTGGGAGGGCGAGTCAGCATACGCCACAATACTAGGCCACCTGGTGGACAGAGGGAAATTTGGTAACACTTTTATGAACATTTAAAAACAGCTGCATTATACATTTTAGGGTCTATAGCACCAAATGTTTTAGTTTCCAAGAGAATGCATTATATGATGAATTAACCTGCTAAATTGGAGAAAGGCCCAATTGGTGAGACCTATTTGAGAAATATGTGTGTTCTATGGCTGCATTTACACAGGCAGCTAAATTCTGATCTTTATGCACTAATTGGTCTTTTGACCTGATGTGATTGGTCAAAAGACCAATTAGTGGAAAAAAGACCAGAATTGGGCTTCCTGTGTAAATGCAGCCTAAGTTATGTGCATAAAACTGATATGAAATGCTTCAAGAATCAAATTAACTTATACAACAAAGGCTACGTTTACACAGGCTGCCAAATTCTGATATTTTTTCCACTAATCAAATTAGATCTTTTCACATCAGATACTTTTCAGAGCTGATCTGATTGGTCAAAATACCAATTAGTGAAACAAAGATCAGAATCGGGCTGCATGTGTAAAGGCAGCCAAAGAAAAACAAAGAGTTGCCTCTGAACCAAGAACACACATTGAGAGGCTTAGGCTCTCATTCTTTTGACCAATCAGATCAGCACTGAAAAAGATGATGTGATTGGTCAAAAGAACAAATGTGTAAATGCAAACAAACTTAGGAACAAATCAACATTTACTGGGGGAAGGTCTGGTCCAACTCAAGGTGTCATTATGAAAACTGCACCCCCTCCCCAAAGTTCAAACATTTTTCACATGACCCTCCCCTTGTACTGTAAAATAAAGTGAACACCCTCACTCCTCAAACTTCTCTCTTCCTTATATATATATATATATATATACAGTGCCAGTCAAAAGTTTGGACACACCCACTCATTACAAGGTTTTTCTTTATTTTTACTATTTTCTACCTTGTAGAACAATAGTGAAGACATCAAAACTATTAAATAATAGAGTCATGTATTAACCAAAGAAGTGTTAAATAAATCAAAATATATTTTATATTTGGGACTCTTTAAAGTAGCCATTTATTTAGAATTCAAGGCACACTTAACCAGCATGGTTACCACAGCATTCTGAAGAGATATGCCATCCCATCTGGTATGCTCTTAGTGGGACTATCATTTGTTTTTCAACAGGAAAATTTCCTAAAACACACCTCCAGGCTATGTAAGGGCTATTTGACCAAGAATGAGAGTGATGGAGTGCTGCATCAGATGACCTGACCTCCACAATCACCCGACCTCAACCCAATTGAGATGGTTTGGGATGAGTTGGACCAAAGAGTGAAGGAAAAGCAGCCAACAAGAGCTCATTATATGTGGGAACTCATTCAAGACTGTTGGAAAAGCATTCCAGATGAAGCTGGTTGAGAGAATGCTAAAAGTGTGCAAGAGTAGTAAAAATAAAGAAAAACCCTTGAATGAGTAGGTGTGTCCAAACATTTGACTGGTACTGTGAGTCTATGGGTCGCTGTTTCAGATCATCTGGATGTGCCATGGCTAGTGTGTGTGTCTGTGTCCGAAATTCATGCGTAAACGTATGTGTGTGTGTGTGCACTTCTATGTGTCACCTCCTGCATCCTTCTCCTCATCCTCGATGTTGGTCCTCATGCTGTCATACTCCTTTTCAATGTTCTGACCCCCGCGGATCCTGCTGAGCACCTGCCTGGCCTGCTGGGTAAGGCCCTTCTGAAGGAGCCAGCGGGGACTCTCTGGCAGGAATAGGAAACCAAAGAACTGGAGCACCGCAGGGACAATGGACAGACCCAACATGTACCTACAGACAGACAAACAGAGAGACAGATAGGGAGTGAGAGAGACACACACACATGGGGAGGGGGGGGGGTATCAAATTCAGTTCCACAGAGCTGTTTTAAGTTCCTGATGGTTTGCTTTTGGAAATGAACATTTTAATTTCACACAAGAACAGGCTCCAATCTTGGCCAAACACCAGTATTTTATCCCAGACTGATTCACATATAAAAAAATTGTTTAGTTGTCAAGGACAGTCAAAGACAAAACAGGAATTCTGGATGAGGTCAAGTTGTTTCTCACACATTTAAAATCCACACCAATTTTCTTCTTCTCTCTAGCCACTGCCTCTTCTCTCTAGCCACTGCCTCTTCTCTCTAGCCACTGCCTCTTCTCTCTAGCCACTGCCTCTTCTCTCTAGCCACTGCCTCTTCTCTCTAGCCACTGCCTCTTCTCTCTAGCCACTGCCTCTTCTCTCTAGCCACTGCCTCTTCTCTCTAGCCACTGCCTCTTCTCTCTAGCCACTGCCTCTTCTCTCTAGCCACTGCCTCTTCTCTCTAGCCACTGCCTCTTCTCTCTAGCCACTGCCTCTTCTAGCCACTGCCTCTTCTCTCTAGCCACTGCCTCTTCTCTCTAGCCACTGTACTTCTCTCTAGCCACTGCCTCTTCTCTCTAGCCTCTTCTCTCTACCCACTGCCTCTTCTCTCTAGCCACACTGCCTCTTCTCTCTAGCCACTCTTTCTCTCTAGCCACTGTATCTGCCACTGTATCTTCTCTCTAGCCACTGTATCTTCTCTCTAGCCACTGTATCTTCTCTCTAGCCACTGCCTCTTCTCTCTAGCCACTGCCTCTTCTCTCTAGCCACTGCCTCTTCTCTCTAGCCACTGCCTCTTCTCTCTAGCCACTGCCTCTTCTCTCTAGCCACTGTATCTTCTCTCTACCCACTGCCAAATGCTTCCTCCAGTTTCTAAATATGGCACATTTGAGAAATGGAAAAAAGAAAACCCAGCCAAAATATACACCAAGATGTTCAACCAAAACCATGACGGAAGAGCCTAAACTTGTATATATCAAAGTTATTGTTATTCATTATGTATCTATTATTACTTTCTCTCTGCATTGTTGAGAAGAGCCTGTAAGTAAGCATTTCACTGTTAGTCCACACCTGATGTTTTACGAAGAATATGACGATTAACATTTTATTTGAGGCTCCTGTCTCTCATGGTTGTGTGCTTGTAAACAAACAACATGTGACTGGAGACTACCAATATGCTTCATAATGAAAAATAATGAGACAGGTGAAATGAAGAACGAGATCTGCTTTATCTCCTAACGTATTGCACAAGTTGACTGCAGGTATGTTTTACCTGCTGCTTTTGTTTGAACATATTGGTGTGTATTTTGGCTTTTTTTATATATATTAAAAAACAAACATTTATCAACAATGTATATTTTCATCATCTCACTCAAAATACTATGAGCTGATGTATCCATTACAGAGTCTCCAGTAAAGGTGAGAAAACACCATGGAAGTTGCATCATGTTCATAGACAAATCTGGTGATATCAGACAGCATTCCTAGCCACGTCCTCAGAGCATGCGCAGACCAGCTGGTTGGAGTCTTTACGGACATATTCAACCTCTCAATATCCCAGTCTTCTGTCCCCACTTGCTTCAATATGTCCACCATTGTTCCAGTACCTAAGAAAGCAAAGGTAACTGAACTAAATGACTATAGCACCATAGCACTCACTTCTGTCATTATGAAGTGCTTTGAGAGGCTAGTTAAGGATCATGACACCCTGCCTAGACCCTCTTCAATTTTCTTACCGCCCCAATAGATCCGCAGACAATGCCATCGCACTGCACACTGCCCTATCCCATCTGGACATACCAGATGGGATAAGAATACCTATGTAAGAATGCTGTTCATTGACTATAGCTTAGCCTTCAACACCATAGTACCCTCCAAGCTCATCATTAAGCTCAGGGCCCTGGGTCTGAACCCCGCCCTGTGCAACTGGGTCCTGGACTTCCTGACCGGCCTCCTCCAGGTGGTGAAGGTAGGAAACAACACCTCCGCTTCACTGATCCTCAACATAGGGGCCACACAAGGGTGCGTACTGAGCCCCCTTCTGTACTCCCTGCTCACCCATGACTGCGTGAACACGCAGGCCTCCAACTCAATCATCGAGTTTGCAGACGACACAACAGTAGTAAGCCTGATTCCCAACAATGATGAGACAGCCTACAGGGAGGAGATGAGGGCCCTGGTGGAGTGGTGCCAGGAAAATAACCTCTCCCTCAACGTCAACAAAACAAAGGTGCTAATCGTGGACTTCAGGAAACAGCAGAGGGAGCACGCCCCTATCCACATCGATGGGACCGCAGTGGAGAAGGTGAAAAGTTTCAAGTTCCTCTGCGTACACGTCACTAACAATCTGAAATGGTTCACCCACACAGACAGTGTGGTGAAGGAGGCTGAAGAAATTCAGCTTGGCCCCTAAGACCCTCACAAACTTTTACAGATGCACAATTGAGAGCATCCTGTCAGGCTGTATCACCGCCTGGTATGGCAACTGCACCACCAACAACCGCAGGGCTCTCCAGAGGGTGGTGCGGTCTGCACAATGCATCACTGTGCACATTGCCTGCCCTCCAGGACACCTACAGCACCTGATGTCACAGGAAGGCCAAAAAGATCATCAAGGGCATCAACCACCCAAGCCACGGCCTGTTCACCCTACTATCATCCAGAAGTGAGGTCAGTACAGGTGGATAAAAGCTGGGAGAGAGAGACTGAAAAACAGCTTCTATCTCAAGCCCATCAGACTGTTAAATAGCCATCAGTAGCCAGCTACCACCCGTTTACTCAACCCTGCACCTTAGAGGCTGCTGCCCTATATACATAGACATGGAATCACTGGCCACTTTAATAATGGAACACTAGTCAATTTAATAATGTTTTACATACTCATTTAATATGTATATACTGTATTCTATCCTACTGTATTTTAGTTTATGCCACTCCAACATTGCTCGTCTTAATATTTATATATTTCTTAATTCCATTATTTTAGATTTGTGTGTATTGATGTTAATTGTTAGATACTACTGCACTGTTGGAGCTAGGAACACAAGCATTTCGCTACACCCGCAATACCATACGTGACCAATAAATTTGGAATTTTGATATTAGAACCATCTTCCGTTCTTCCACACATGCAAGGAGAAGTTCGAAATGGAAGCTGAAGTCCCTGGAGTGACTGGGGTGTTAAAATACTCATCGCTCCTTGGGCTGTAAGCTGGGTAGTTGTTGTGCCTAAGAATTTACATTACGGCCTGTTTCTATTCCATTCACTGTAGATAGATGGTAGTGGATCGTTATGTCAATATTGTGGTTACTATATAATATGGATGCAAAACAAAAGATTATGCAGTGTTTTTTTTTCTTCAGGCATTTAGCAGAGACACCTCAAAGCAGCTTCCAAAGCTAACTAAACCAAAAATCTAACTAAACCGAGAACTGTAGGCTATTGTAACTGAAGCGTCCCGTTCTAGTATTACTAGTTGAGTATCCATGGCAATATAGAATAGAATAGGGCCTATCTCTGATAAAAACTTACCTCCAGCCATTGTGGTGCAGGTAAGTAAAGGCCCCGTCCACAACACTGGCAATAAACTGTCCGGCTGTGATGAAGAGGGTGTAAGTGGTGACCAGCTGACCCCTCAGGTGTGGTGGGGAGACCTCCGCAAGGTAAACAGGAACCGTCATGGAGGCAATCCCTAAAAGGAGGGGGGGGGGGTCTTTATATGTGTTTTTTGTCTTTGTCAGAAGACAAAGGTGTTTGTAAAGACTTCCAAAATAATCCTATTGGCTGGCTTGGGAAAACAACCACATACATGTGAAACTGCTCAGTCAGTCATGGCTCTCAATTTGGTTATTGTTAGGCTACTTGTCCAGTAAATGTTTGAACTAAATAAACAAACCTTACCTATTCCCAAACCAACTGTAATCCTTCCGACAAGAAGAACCTCCTTGTTTGGAGCAGCACCTAACACAACTCCTCCAGCAGTAAAAATGAAGCTGGCCATTAGTATGCAGATCCTGCGCCCGAAGAGCCCATTCAGAGTCCCGCCAGCCAGGGCAGAGAGCGCCGCTGCACCCACAGTACTGGAGACCAACAACTCCTGCCATAGAGCGGTCAAATGCATTTCTTTTTTCAGGAGAAGCATAGCCCCAGAGACCACCCCGGTGTCATAGCCAAAAAGGAAGCCACCCAGGGCAGAAAAAAACGCCAAGACGTACACGAATACCGGTGTAACATCCTGGTCGGTGGCCAGCTCCGGTTCGCCGGCGGCAGAGGTGACGGTGACGCCAGGGTTGTTGGTGCTCGATTCAGACGGCGCTCTGATGAGACTCCGCCGCTCTCTGTCGTCCGTCACTTTCTTCCTCATGACGCGGCTGGGGTTGCTCATACTACGCACATTGTATTAATTGTCGTTTCTGTTGAGGGACATAAAGAGAAACAACTTCACAAACGTTCAACCAGGGCAGAGAAAAATAGATACATGAGTAGGCTGGCTATACAGGTAACTCCGTTTTGATTACCATTCACTCGGGTAATTTACGCGTGAAATGGAGGGGAGGGGATAGCCATTTTGGTTGGTCACTGAGTGAAGGGTATGTATGACGCTAGAATAAAATCAGCTCTGATTACGCACATGAAAAGTCAAACATGTTTATAACAACGTTATAACATTCCAAGCCACATTCCTAATTTCTAACCCGGAATGTATTGCTGTGTATGCCTAACAACTTGGAGCATTTTCCCCAACCACAAAATATTATATAGGGAAATAAGAAATAGGTGTATAGGCTACTGTTTTCTTATTTCCCCAAAAACATGAAATATAGAATAGCGGACCATTACGGGTAAGGGAGGTGAGCGGATGGGAGACTGAGTGCAGGATGTCTATTATACTGAATGGATGACGAATATACCAAATAAAACTATATGTACAAATCCAAAAATGGAAATTAACTCACAAACAAGTATTAGCTGAATCAACTTTTCAAGATAGGCCTAGTTAAACAGCTAAACATATGCCTAAGCTGCACAGTCAGCAGCATAATGTCCAATAGACCCACAGCAGACCCTCTGTTACAGAACTTAAAGCAGACTGCTTTTTATATACATATTGATCACGTCTCACTGATCAATAATGGTGCGCAGGGATATCTACGTGTGCGCACCTCTGGATAGGGAAGCCCCTTGACAAAGCGCGAGAACAAAATCTTTGTTAGAGCAAATTCTCACAAAGTCAAAATGGGCTAAATCGTAAAAATCCATGACAACAAAACATTCGATTTTTGGTCGTTCACAAATATACATTGTAGAAATAAGCGGTGTTTATTACTTTATGGCTGTGGTAACTAGTTACGAGATAGAGGAACTAGTTACGACCCTTGTGACTGGTCGTGTGCCGTAAAGTGATTCGTTGAATGGCGCTTTACGCATTGATTCATAGAACAATTGGAACGCCCAGACAGTGATTTCCAACAGTTACCACAGCCACAAAGTCAAAATTGTCTATAACATAAAAATGCTGGAATTGTTGTTGCTTTCTGGTCTTAATTTAATGTTAGGCATAACCTTAGTAGTGTGGTTAGGTTTAACATCACATTGTAAGACGATAAACTGTAGAAATAGCCTACTTTGTGGCTGTGGTAACTAGTGACGACCGCACAGACTGGCCTAGCTCCGCTTCCAGTCCTATCCTAGTCGCTTATCTATCAGTGAATATGCAAAGAACTGTAAATGCTCAGTTGAAAGTTTGAAACTCATCACACGCCTTTTGGAGTTTTTCCCAAAAGGAAGTAGGCTACAGCTGTGCTTTCAGAATAACACAACGACCAGTTTATAAGAAAATATTACCTTTATGGACGATAATCTTTGGAGCAAGTTTTCTGGACTGTAGCCAAACAGCTGACTCCACTGCTGTCTGCTCTAGGCTATGCTACCAAACGGGTAGTTTTACTGAAGTCGTCACATGATTCATCTGACGATTGGCGAGGGAAGGAGTCACGCCTGCCTGTATCTTACATGGGGAACGTCTTTGAATTCCTAAGTCGAAACAACTTCCACAGCCTACATTAAAAAATAATGGAATTTCAGAAATACTAGTACGACAACTTCTAAGTTTGGGTCCGCTGCCGTATTATGCTATGCGTTCAGTTACATTGTTAGTGTGTCTTCAATGGCTGCAAGTGACAGTATCAGTGCAACGTTGTTGCTTTTCATGTAGTCCACTGTCGCTTTTGGAGGATTGTAACTATAGATACATGCATTTAAAGTCGTCATTTATCGAACAACATATCAAATACAATGGTTAACAAGGAAGAACTGGAAGAAAGATTGAAAAAACTATTAGTGAGATTGAAAAACCTACAGGAGGGGAAGCAGTTGAGTACCCTGGTTCAGATCATCCAAGACCTTCTTTTCCTGGCGCACACTGATGACTGTGGTAATAAACCATACATTATAGTTATTTCTAGAATATTTAATACTATTTTCCATTATGTATACCAATTTATAGTTTCCTACTGATTGTGTATTTGTGTTTAATCTCTATGCAGTGTACTTTCTGTAGGACAGATGTTTAAATGTACAAAGTGTCAATTTCAGACTTCTGTTATTCTCATCTATCTAAGCCAGGCAATTGTTGAAGTTGCACCCAGTTAAAAATATAAATTAGCTCGTTATTGAACTGATAGAACATGTCATTACCTCTTCTGCTCTCTCCTCTCCCTCTCCTGTCCCTCTCCTGTCCCTCTCTTCTGTCTCTTCTGTCCCTCTCCTCCTCTCCTGTCTCTCCTACACTTTCTCTCCTCTCCCCTGTCTCTCTTATCTCTCCCTTCTCTCCACTATTTCTCTTATCTCTCCTCTCCCCTGTCTCTCCTCTCCTCTGTCTCTCCTCCCCTCTGTCTCTCCTCCCCTGTCTCTCCTTTCTCTCTCCTCTCCCTTGTCACTCCTCTCCCCTTTCAATCCCCTCTCCCCTGTCTCTATTATCTCTCCCGTCTCTCCACTATTTCTCTTATCTCTCCTCTCCCCTGTCTCTCCTCTCCTCTGTCTCTCCTCTCCTCTGTCTCTCCTCCCCTGTCTCTCCTTTCTCTCTCCTCTCCCTTGTCACTCCTCTCCCCTGTCTCTCCTCTAATCTTTCCTGTCAGCAGCAGAGCTATTTGAGGATAAAGATGTCCATGTGCCTCTTATGGTGGTGTTGTCGACTTACAGCAACAGCAGAGGGGTGCAACAGGTAACCCATTATCACAACTCACTGATCATCAGCCAGCTGAGCGCTATTGTCTTTACACATATAATACAGTTGTACTGTAGTACAAATCAAACAGAAGGCCTGGATAGGAGTGTGACTAAACACCTGCTTGGGTCACATGACCTCATCTGTCAGGGTCACACTTTACATTCAAGCTCTAGTGTGAGATATTCTAATGACTTGTTGTTACGCTGTACTTAAACTGTACTTGACTAGACTTACAGGAATATGTACACTGTCTTGTAAAGTGTTACCAGTGATTTTATTTATACAGTATACAGTTTATTTATCAAATATCTATTTTCCCTGTAGGTGGGATGGTCGTTGCTGTGTCGGCTGATGGAGATATGTCCTTCCACCTTGGACTCACTGGTCAGGCCCCTGGGAGCAGGGAAAGACTGGGAGGTACTTGGAGTGCATCAGTAAGTAGTGGAAGACCCCCTTACAGTGCTTTCGGAAAGTATTCAGACCCATTGACTTTTTACACATTTTGTTACGTTACAGCCTTATTCTAAAATGGATTAAATAAAACATTTTCCCAATCAATCTACACACAATACCCCATAATGACAAAGAAATAACTGATTTTTTTTATTTTTTATTTGAGCATGTAACGTCGTTCGTCTGTTGTATGAAGAGAGTCAGACCGAAATGCAGCGTGTAGGTTACTCATGACTTTAATGAAGATAAATGCGGTACATGAAATAACTGAAGAAGAAAACAACAAACGGAACGTGAACTAATTACAGCCTATCTGGTGACTAACACAGAGACAGGTACAATCACCCACAAAATACAACGCGCACTCAGGCTACCTAAATACGGTTCCCAATCCGAGACAACGAGAATCACCTGACTCCAATTGGGAATCGCCTCAGGCAGCCAAGCCTAACTAGACACACCCCTAATCATACACAATCCCAATTAATACAAACCCCAATACGAAATACAACATATAAACCCATGTCACACCCTGGCCTACCCAAACATATAACAAAAACACAAGATACAATGACCAAGGCGTGACAGAACCCCCCCCCCCCTAAGGTGCGGACTCCGGGACGCACCTCAAGAGCATAGGGAGGGTCCGGGTGGGCGTCTGTCCATGGTGGCGGTTCTGGCTCGGGACGTGGACCCCACTCCATAAATGTCCTAGTTCCTCCCCTTCGCGTCCTGGGGTAATCCACCTTCTCCGCCGACCATGGCCTAATAGTCCTCACCCTGATCCCCACATAACTGAGGGGCAGCTCGGGACAGAGGGGCAGCTCGGGACCGAGGGGCAGCTCGGGACCGAGGGGCAGCTCGGGACCGAGGGGCAGCTCGGGACAGAGGGGCAGCTCGGGACAGAGGGGCATCTCGGGACAGAGGGGCATCTCGGGACAGAGGGGCATCTCGGGACAGAGGGGCATCTCGGGACAGAGGGGCATCTCGGGACAGAGGGGCATCTCGGGACAGAGGGGCAGCCCGGTACAGAGAGGCAGCCTGGTACAGAGAAGCTCAGTACTGAGAGGAAGCTAAGGCAGGTAGTAGGCTCCGGTAAATCCTGGCTGGCTGGTGGAACTGGATGATTCAGGTTGTCTGGCCGATCTAGAAGATCTTGGCAGACTGGCACTTCTGGCGGATCCTGGCAGACTGGCACTTCTGGTGGATCCTGGCAGACTGGCGACGCTGGACCGACTGGCGACGCTGGGCAGACTGGGAGCACTGGGCAGACTGGGAGCACTGGGCAGACTGGGAGCACTGGGGCGCTGGACAGACAGGAGACTCCGGCAGCGCAGGAGAGGAGAAAGGCTCTGGCTGCGCTAAACTGGCGGGAGACTCCAACAGAGCAGGAGAGGAGAAAAGCTCTGGCTGCGCTAAACAGGCGAGGCGCGCTGGACGCTCTGGGCCGACTGGGAGCACTGGCGGCGCTGGACAGACGGGAGACTCCGGCAGTGCAGGAGAGGAGAAAGGCTCTGGCTGCGCTAAACAGGCGGGAGACTCCGGCAGCGCAGGAGGGGAGAAAAGCACTGGCTGCGCTGAACAGGCGAGGCGCACTGGAGGCCTGGTGCGTGGTGCTGGAACTGGTGGTACTGGCGCGAGGACACGCACAGGAAGCCTGGTGCGGGGAGCTGCTACCGGAGGACTGGTGTGTAGAGGTGGCTCTGGATAGACCGGACCGTGCAGGCGCACTGGAGCTCTTGAGCACCGAGCCTGCCCAAGCTTACCTGGCTCGATGCCCACTCTAGCCCGGCCAATAGGAAGGGCTGGTATGTGTCGCAGCTGGCTCTGCACCCGCACTGGAAACACAGTGCGCTCCATAGCATAACACGGTGCCTGCCCGGTCTCTCTAGCCCAACGGCGAGCACAGGGAGTATGCGCAGGTCTCCTACCTGGCATAACTATTCTCCCCTCTAGCCCGCCCCAATACATTTTTTGGGGTGACTTTCCGGTTTCCAACCGCGTCGCCTTGCTGCTTCCTCATACCTGCGCCTCTCCGCTTTAGCTGCTTCTATTTCCTCCTTGGGACGGCGATATTCTCCCGGCTGCGCCCAGGGTCCTTTTCCGTCTAATATCATCTCCCAAGACCAGAAGTCCTCATATTGCTGCTCTTCACAATGAACAGGGAGAGTAGGCTCAGGTCTGACTCCTGACTCAGCCACTCTCTCTGCGCTTTCCCCCGTTACCTTCGGTTTTCGCTCTGTATAGCCGTGCTTTCCTTTTCGATTCCATATGTCTGTAGCCCTCCTCGCATTGCTGTAGGGAATCCCAGGCGGGCTCCTGCACTCGCTCTGGGTCGGCCGCCCACCTGTCGATTTCTTCCCACGTAGTATACTCCATGCTTCTGCTGTCCAAAACGTCCTCCTTCAGATCCTGCCAGTTCACACGCTGCTCGGTCTGTGAGTGGTGGGTGATTCTGTATCGTCGTTCGTCTGTTGAATGAAGAGAGTCAGACCGAAATGCAGCGTGTAGGTTACTCATGACTTTAATGAAGATAAATGCGGTACATGAAATAACTGAAGAAGAAAACAACAAACGGAACGTGAACTAATTAAAGCCTATCTGGTGACTAACACAGAGACAGGTACAATCACCCACAAAATACAACGCGCACTCAGGCTACCTAAATACGGTTCCCAATCCGAGACAACGAGAATCACCTGACTCCAATTGGGAATCGCCTCAGGCAGCCAAGCCTAACTAGACACACCCCTAATCATACACAGTATCCCAATTAATACAAACCCCAATACGAAATACAACATATAAACCCATGTTACACCCTGGCCTACCCAAACATATAACAAAAACACAAGATACAATGACCAAGGCGTGACAGAGCAAATCTATTAAAAATACAAAACAGAAATACCTTATTTACATCAGTATTCAGACCCTTTGCTATGAGATTCTAAATTGAGCTCAGGTGCATCCTGTTTCCATTGATCATCCTTGAGATGTGTCTACAACTTGATTGGAGTCCACCTGTGGTAAATTCAGTGACATAATTTAGAAAGGCACACACCTGTCTATATAAGGTCCCACAGTTGACAGTGAATGTCAGAGCAAAGACCAAGCCTTGAGGTCGAAGGAATTGTCTTTACAGCTCCGAGACAGGATTGTGTTGAGGCAAAGATCTGGGGAAGGGTACCAACAAATGTCTCCATCATTCTTAAATAGAAGAAGTTTAGAACCACCAAGACTCTTCCTTGTGCTGGCCGCCCGGCCAAACTGAGCAATCGGGGGAGAAGGGTGTTGGTCAGGGAGGTGACCAAGAACCCGATGGTCACTGACAGAGCTCCAGAGTTCCTCTGAGGAGATGGGAGAACCTTCCAGAAGGACAACCATCTCTGCAGCATTCCACCAATTAGGCCTTTATGGTAGAGTGGCCAGACGGAAGCGTCTACTCAGTTAAAAGCGCATGACAGCCCGCTTGGAGTTTGCCAAAAGGTACCTGAAGACTCTCAGGCCATGAGAAACAACATTTTCTGGTTTGATGAAACAAAGATTGAACTGGCCTGAATACCAAGCGTCACATCTGGAGGAAACCTGGCACCATCCCTACTGTGAATCATAGTGGTGGCAGCATCATGCTGTGGTGATGTTTTTCGGCAGCAGAGACTGGGAGACTAGTCAGAATCAAGGGAAAGATGAACGGAGCAAAGTACAGAGAGATCCTTGATGAAAACCTGCTCCAGAGCGCTCAGAACCTCAGACAGGGTGAATGTTCACCTTCCAACAGGACAATGACCCTAAGCACACAGCCAAGACAACGCAGGGGTGGCTTCGGGACAAGTCTCTGAATGTCCTTGAGTGGCCCAGCTAGAGTCCGGACTTGAACCTGATTGAACATCTCTGGAGAGAACTGAAAATAGCTGTGCAGCAATGCTCACCCATTCCAACCTGATAGAGCTTGAGTGGATCTGCAGAGAAGAATGGGAGAAGCTCCTCAAATACAGGTGTGCCAAGCTTGTAGACTCAAGGATGTAATCGCTACCAAGGATGCTTCAACAAAGTACTGAGTAAATGGTCTGAATACTTAAGTATATGTGATATTTCCGTTTTTTGTCTTTAATACATTTGCAAAAATGTAAAAATAAAAACAAATGTAAAAAGGTTTCTGCATTGTCATTATGGGATATTGTGTAGAGATTGATGAGGGGGAAAACATGATTTAATCCATTTTAGAATAAGGCTGTAACGTAACAAAATGTGGAAAAAGTCAAGGGGTCTGAATACTTTCCGAATGCACTGTATGTCCTTGCAGTATGTGTTCATCCAGCTAACTCAGGGTATTGAGGGTATTTGTGGGTAGGAGGAGTTGTCCTTGTTTTGTTGTTACATTCTGTCTGTACAGGAAACACAAGGAAGGAAGTCCAAAGCCACACAGGGAATTGAAAGGGCACAAATGCAAAAGAAACCTATTGTTAAGACACTGTTCAGTGCTGTTGGTGCAAAAACTGAATAGAAAATTGTGTGTGTGCACGTGCATACTATTTGTGTGTTTGTGTGCACATGTGTGATTTTATATGTGCTCGCTCCACTATGTTTTACCCTGTGTATGATTTCCAGGCAGATCCTTAAGGTGTTGTCCCAGCACAGTGGAGACTGCAGAGTGATGATGGTTGGGCTCAGGGCACTGGCTCTGCTCCTCAGATCAGGTACAATAAAGCATATTTTGAAAAGGACAGGAGAAGAACTACCTCTTGCAGGTTTAATGCATCAATTATTTCTTTGACCACTGGGTCTTAGTCAACTCTTTTTATATGCTATTATATAAATATGTAATACATCTTTCTCCTATCTGGAGGTCATTCTACAACAGTTTCACCCACATCCCATGACTCAAGATAACAACGGGCCACAGACTTCTGGGAGCCGAGTCACTCAACTAGAAATATGTTATGGTAGTTGTTAAAAAGTCACTAGATCAGTCTAGTACACACAAATGATTCCTAACAACAAAAAGAACATTAAGATACCAGCATGCTGTGCCAGGTTAACCTCAGAATGAGCCGTCGGCAGCTACATACAGTAGCTCTTTGCCGTATACTAAGTTAAAGTTTGAGGCATTTGATTGCCTATGTTTGTCTATGGAGATTGCATGGCTGTGTGCTCAATTTTATACACCTGTCAGCAATGGGTGGGGCTGAATTAGCCAAATCTACTAATTTGAAGGGGTTGTCCACCTACTTTTGACAATGTAGTGTATCTGTGTAAACATAGCCTTACAGCAAAACTACAGACAGTGTGACAAGAGCGTACCTTCATACAATATCTGCACATACAATAATCGACAGTACTACATTTTCAGAGACTACTTTTGGCTAGTGAGCTCTACTTTCAGAACTGCTGGCTAAAAAGGATACAAAAGTACTGGAGAATCTCTTGAAAGCATTATTGTTAGGAATTCAAGGACTGTAAACATAGCATATACACGTGACCGTCATATCACTTGTTGCTTGTAGTGGAGTACAGTAAACAGACAAACATGACAGTGTATCACTTGTTTTTGCACTTAGTGTCTGTAAGGAGGGGATTTTCCGATCATGCTCAAGTGATAGGAATGGCAGCCCCCCCCCCCCCCATTACAGGCAGAAACTGCAACAACAAGTGGTATATTATACTATCAGACAATGTTTAAATTGTCCATGTCTTGTACCTGTACTCCACTACTCAGGCCAATAGTGTCCTCTCTATTTATCTGTCATCAAGATAATCAATTCATCATATTGTCTAACTTGGCATATCTCATCTTAAAGTCGCTCTGTCTGTCGATTTCTGCCCTCAGTCAATTATTTTCAGTTATTGACAGATCATGTAATAGATATGACATCATACCCATGGTTGCCAAGGAGCCCTTAGAATGCAGCAAATTGAATTAGGTCACGTGGTCCCCTCTCCCCACCACTCCAACCCTCTCTTTAGTCAAAGGGACAGTACAGTATCAGTGTTAAGTGAAGGTTAAGCGAGACAGAAATGTGCACACACAGCACAGGAGTTTCCAGGACTGTCCTTGGGGGGGAGGTATTTACAAGGTAGGAAGTGAACCTAGGTGCTTTCAGTTCCTCTATGGGCGAAAGGTCAAAGTGTCCTTAACCAGCGAAGAAATGCATCAAAAATGTCTATGATCCTGTGTAAATAAGTCTATATTTTGATAGACAACATTATAGAAACCTTTTGACAAGACATTAATAAGGCTCATACATGCTTATAACAAGTGATTAAACATTAGCACTGCGGGGTCAGATTCAATTCAAGTGTCACCAGATGTTTTTTTCTCTGTGTCTAGATGTGATCGTGTTGTTGATTCGGGATGAGGAAGAGGATGTGTTTAGTTTGATCGTTGAGGGGATGAAGACTTTCCCCTCCAGTGAGGAGGTTCAGATTCAGGGCTGCCGTGGTCTCCAGCTGCTACTGGACAGAGGTGAGATATACACTGAGTCTAGAAAACATTAGGGACACCTTCCCAAAATTGAGTTGCACCTCCTCTTTTGCCCTCAGAACAGCCTCAATTCGTCAGGGCATGGACTCTACAAGGTGTCGAAAGCGTTCCACAGGGATGTTGGACCATGTTGACTCCAATGCTTCCTGCATTTGTGTCAAGTTGGCTGGGTGGCCTTTAGGTGGTGGACCATTCTTGATAGACACAGGAAACTGTTGATTGTGAAAACCCAGAAGCGTTGAAGTTCTTGACACAAACCGGTGTGCCTGGTACCTACTACCATACCCCGTTCAAAGGCACTTGCCATTCACCCTCTGAAGTGCACACATACACAATCCATGTCTCAATTGTCTTGAAGCTTAACAATCCTTCTCCTCTTCATCTACACTAATTTAAGTGGATTTATCAAGTGACATCAATAAGGGATCATAGTTTTCACCTGGATTCACCTGATCAGTCAATGTCATGAAAAGAGCAGGTGTTCTTAATGTATTGTTCACTCAGGGTAGATTCCTAGTCACTAGCGGAGATTCCTAGTCACCAGCGGAGATTCCTAGTCACCAGTGGAGATTCCTAGTCACCAGTGGAGATTCCTAGTCACCAGTGGAGATTCCTAGTCACCAGTGGAGATTCCTAGTCACCAGCGGAGATTCCTAGTCACCAGTGGAGATTCCTAGTCACCAGTGGAGATTCCTAGTCACCAGTGGAGATTCCTAGTCACCAGTGGAGATTCCTAGTCACCAGCGGAGATTCCTAGTCACCAGTGGAGATTCCTAGTCACCAGTGGAGATTCCTAGTCACCAGTGGAGATACCTAGTCACCAGTGGAGATACCTAGTCACCAGTGGAGATTCCTAGTCACCAGCAGAGATTCCTAGTCACCAGTGGAGATTCCTAGTCACCAGTGGAGATTCCTAGTCACCAGTGGAGATACCTAGTCACCAGTGGAGATACCTAGTCACCAGTGGAGATACCTAGTCACCAGTGGAGATACCTAGTCACCAGTGTATATACCTAGTCACCAGTGGAGATACCTAGTCACCAGTGGAGATACCTAGTCACCAGTGGAGATACCTAGTCACCAGTGGAGATACCTAGTCACCAGTGGAGATACCTAGTCACCAGTGGAGATACCTAGTCACCAGTGGAGATACCTAGTCACCAGTGGAGATACCTAGTCACCAGTGGAGATACCTAGTCACCAGTGGAGATACCTAGTCACCAGCGGAGATTCCTAGTCACCAGCGGAGATACCTAGTCACCAGTGTATATACCTAGTCACCAGTGGAGATACCTAGTCACCAGTGGAGATACCTAGTCACCAGTGGAGATACCTAGTCACCAGTGGAGATACCTAGTCACCAGTGTATATACCTAGTCACCAGTGGAGATAATAATAATAATAATAATAATATATATGCCATTTAGCAGACGCTTTTATCCAAAGCGACTTACAGTCATGTGTGCATACATTCTACGTATGGGTGGTCCCAGGAATCGAACCCACTACCCTGGCGTTACAAGCGCCATGCTCTACCAACTGAGCTACAGAAGGAGATACCTAGTCACCAGTGGAGATACCTAGTCACCAGTGGAGATACCTAGTCACCAGTGTATATACCTAGTCACCAGTGTATATACCTAGTCACCAGTGTATATACCTAGTTACCAGTGGAGATACCTAGTCACCAGTGGAGATACCTAGTCACCAGTGTATATACCTAGTCACCAGTGTATATAATAATATATGCCTTTAGTCACCAGTGTATATTCTACCTAGTCACCAGTGTATATACCTAGTCACCAGTGGATATACCTGGAGTCACCAGTGGAGATACCTAGTCACCAGTGTATATACCTAGTCACCAGTGTATATACCTAGTCACCAGTGTATATACCTAGTCACCAGTGTATATACCTAGTCACCAGTGGAGATACCTAGTCACCAGTGTATATACCTAGTCACCAGTGGAGATACCTAGTCACCAGTGTATATACCTAGTCACCAGTGTATATACCTAGTCACCAGTGGAGATACCTAGTCACCAGTGGAGATACCTAGTCACCAGTGGAGATACCTAGTCACCAGTGGAGATACCTAGTCACCAGTGGAGATACCTAGTCACCAGTGGAGATACCTAGTCACCAGTGGAGATACCTAGTCACCAGTGGAGATACCTAGTCACCAGTGGAGATACCTAGTCACCAGTGGAGATACCTAGTCACCAGTGGAGATACCTAGTCACCAGTGGAGATACCTAGTCACCAGTGGAGATACCTAGTCACCAGTGGAGATACCTAGTCACCAGTGGAGATACCTAGTCACCAGTGGAGATACCTAGTCACCAGTGGAGATACCTAGTCACCAGTGGAGATACCTAGTCACCAGTGGAGATACCTAGGCTGTACTGCAAATTGGGGATTTTACCTTGCTATCAAAATCTGCAAAGAAGTCCTTTGGGGATTTTTTTAATGTGTCCTGGGATTTTTCAGGCATATTCTTTCATACTCTGACTGATGTTGTGGGCATCTCTGTGTTGGCAGTGTCTGATGACGATCTGGTAGAGTTTCTGGAGAACCAGGACCACAGTGTGGTTCTAGGTGCTCTCCACCATTTTCACGACAGTGAAGACCTGTTTCTGCAGGCCATGAAGGTACTCCTTCCCCTCGCAGGTCCTGGTAAGTCCCCAATGAAGAAGAATACAAAACATGTCTGTTTAACCCACCCCTCTTTGCTGCTTTTTCTCTTTTCTCTTATTTTTCTCACATTCCTTTCTCGGACAGTATTTCTGGGACCAAATAAATGATTTATAATTTATTTTCTGGCTGCTAGGCCCACTGAAAACAATTAATTAGATTTGAGCCTTTTCTCGAAGATTGGTAGATTTTCTCAGTAAATATATAGTTAGGTTCTTGTCTCACTCCTCACAATGATTATCTTCATTTGAGTTGACCCAATGTCAAGCCTGTTTTCTGTGTGGTATGGGAAATCACCATGTTGTTGTTGTTGTTGTTGTTGTTCTCTGACGTCTGTGTACCTTGTGTATCATGCCACTTATTTTTCAGATTGTGTTCTTTTTTGTGTTTTCTTTTCTGTAGGGTTGCACAATTCTGGCAACTTTCTCAAAATATCCAGGTTTGCCAGAAATCCTAGTTGGAAGATGGAATGAGGAGGTAATAAGTAAGCAATCTGGGAATCCTCCAGGCTCCAACCTGGATTTCTGGAAAATCTGGGACTTTTCAGAAAGTTACCAGAATTTGGCAACCCTACTTGTCTGTTTCATTTGCTGCTGACATTGAGTTTCCCTTTGGGGATCAATGAAATATTAATCTATCATTCAATCAATCAATCATAGCCAGTAACGTGGAGATCCTGATGTCGGGGGGAGAGAGGTGTTACAGTGTGGTGGCTGGAGCCATGGAGTCGTTCCCAGCGGTCGAGGCACTGCAGGAGGTCGGCTGCTGTCTGTTCAGAAAGTTTACATCAGGTCAGTTCCAGGGTCAAAGGGTCAGAGGTCATGAGCAGTAGGATTTAGAGCCAAAATACTTTATTTGTTCTTCAGCCACACGGCAGTCCCTGCAACTTGCTGTAAAGTTAAGCGATGAGTCTGGGGTAACCCCCCGACACCACAAACATACCCCTCACCAATAGTTCAATGTATCTCTTTCAGAAAGATATTGTAGTATTCTGGTGCTGAATGGGGTGCATAGGGTCACTGTAAGAGCCTGTTTGACTTACCCTGAGAACGCCACTCTACAAGCTGCTGCTCTCTCCTGTCTGGCTGCCCTCAGTGAGTACACACACACACACACATACACACACAGTTTGTTGACTACACCACGGTTTTACGCCTATAGGGACAACAGGTCAGCCTAAAGGGAGGAGGTAAGTGAACTGGCATTGTGGTGTCATGACAACAAGCTCTCTGTCAATATCAGCAAAACAGAGGAGTTGATTGTTGACTTCAGGAAGCATAGGAAGGAATATGCCCCGAATCCACATCAATGGGACAGCAGTAAAAAGAGTCACAAGTTCTAAGTTGTCAAGAGGTAGCAACATCTATTTCCTAAGGCACCTGAAGAAATTCAGGATGCCGTCCTGGATCTTCTCCAAATACTAACGCTGCACCATCGAGAGCATCCTGCCGGTTGTACCACGGCCTGGTATGGGAATTTCTCCATCCACGACCACAAGGCCCTCCAGGGGGGTGGTGAAGACGGCCCAGTACATCACTAGGATTGTGCTCCCACCCATCACAACTGTTGCTACCTGACTCTTATTATACTGCTCAGTTTATACACTAGCCCCCATCCTCCCCTTCCTCAAAGCAGAAGTAAATATTGGACTATAAATTGTGCCTTGTATTATACGTAAAATATTTAATATTATTTACTTTATGTACATATTCTTCTTATTTTGTATTTATTTATTTTACTTTTTCTCCTCAATTTTGTGGTATCCAATTGGTAGTTACAGTCTTGTCCCATCACTGAAACTCTCGTACTGACTCGGGAGAGGCGAAGGTCGAGAACCATGCGTCCCTGCCGAAACTGCTCGCTTAACCCGGAAGCCAGCCGCACCAATGTGTCGGAGGAAACGCCGTCCAACTGGCGACCATGTCAGCGTGCATTGCGCCCTGCCTGCCACAGGAGTCGCTAGAGCGCGATGGGACAAGGACATCCCGGCTGGCCAAACGCTCCCCTAACCCGGACGACGCTGGGCCTCAGCCCGGGATCGAACCTGGATCTGTAGTGACGGATCAAGCACTGCAGTGTCTTAGACCGCTGCTCCACTCTGGAGGCCATATTCTCATATTTTATTACCTCTTATTGTTGTAAGCATTTCGTTTGGACGGTGTATACCACTCATAGATACGGCTCATGAAACTTGAAACACACACACATATCTTTCTTCACACCTGGCTCACCACTGTTGTTTCCTGTTTCTCGTCCACTCAGCTGAAACCATAGTGCAGAGCAAAGCTGTGGTGAATGAAGGGATGGAGGAGGGAGAGGCGGAGGAGAACAGAGGTAAGGAGGAGGTGGTGGATGATGTGGGGTTGTGCTGGATGGAGGCCTGCTGCAGAGCTCTGGAGGTCCATGCTGCTGATTCCACAGTGCAGGTAAGTCCTCAGCACTTTATATCACACATCATCTATTAGCTAGTCTTGTATTGACATTTTAGTCACTGTCCTACTACTCTTCAGTCTTTCTGTCTGTCCTCATCTCTCTCTTTCTGTTTCCTACCATCACCCCCCTAGGAAGCTGCATGTTGGGCCATACACAGCCTGCTATTGCATGGCAGCGAGTCATGGCACCATTCCACAGAAGAGCAAGACGGAAGGTAGTCCGTGAGCATGAGCTTTCCTCATGGTGTAGTCATCGACCATTCGCTTAAGCGTTTACAATTTTGCTGGTATTGTGATTGACAGTGATGGTGTGCTCCCCAGGACACCAGTCCACAGACAGATCATGGCTGCCATGCTGCTCCACTCTTCCTCCCCTGGGGTGTTCCAGGCTGCTGCCAGCGCCATGGGAACACTCATCACCTACAATAGTGAGTCAGACTAGCTCCTGTTACTCCCCATAAACTGTCTGAGGTGACATTCAGTCAGGTCAGGCTTCAGCCTCTGCATATTACTGCTAAAGATTTAACAGCTTGTGTGTGTGTGTGTGTGTGTGTGTGTGTGTGTGTGTGTGTGTGTGTGTGTGTGTGTGTGTGTGTGTGTGTGTGTGTGTGTGTGTGTGTGTGTGTGTGTGTGTGTGTGTGTTTGCAGGTAAAATGCGATCTCTGTTGTTGTCCAACGGCCTCCACGTGAACGTGGTGGAGATGATGAAGAGACATCTGTCCTCTCCAGAGGTCTCCGCAGGTGGATGTAAACTGCTCCACCTGCTCTTCAAGGGAAGGTAGGAATAATTTCAACTGACGTGATTTCCACTGACATTTACGCATTCCTGTTGCGGGCTTGAGTATAATTACATCAGTCAACTTCTGAAGAGGTTCCTACTTGCAGAGCAGGTTTCTCTTGTGGAACAGGTTTGTCTTACAAAACAGATTTGATCGCAATGAGAATATTCAGTATAAATACAGGTTAACAGTATGTTCCAAACTTGTTAGTTTGGGGTATCAGTACTCCGGGTTGACAATCACTGCTTCAGTTCGAAGGTATGTAATGACTAACATAAAAAGAGGAACTGATGATGCACTTCCCAATTTGGAAATTGCACCTTGTGAATTCTACTATTACAATTTTCAAGAGTAAGCCTGACTGAGTTCCTTAAAATTATTATCGTTTTTATTGGGGGGGGGGGACCAGTGGTCCCCATGGTTTGAGGTTTGGGAACCACTGGTCTAGGGTACTACTCATGTCCCTTGCCTCTCTCTGTAGGATGGCCAGTCTGGATGAACTGGACATGGCCATGGGTCAGATCCTTAGGGCCATGAAGGTCCATAACTTCATACCTGAGGTCCAGCTGGAAGCTCTGAGGGCCAGCCTGGCCTTCCTCTGTCCTGGTAGGAGACGCACATAGACAGTCAACACTTATGGTGTACAAGTGTTCCAGCATTTACATGTGTTTTTAAAAGTATTTAGGTATGTGTACGTGTTCACAAGTGTTGAAGCATTTTTGAGTGTGCACACGTGTACATATGTGTATCAAGCTCCAGCCATAGTGCTCAAAGCAAGACTGCTAGAGTCCTTTTGTCTTAGTCAGCTGTATTTAGCTAATGAAATCTGAATGTATTTTCGGTCATCTTTTGTGTGTTTGAGCAGATCGAAGTTTGCGGGTGTCTGATCACGGTGTGTCTGTGGCTGATCCAGACACAGTGGACGTGTCTCTGAGGGTGCAGAAGAACCAGAGTGTGGTGGAGGGGGCCCACACAGTCTACCTAGAGACACTCAACAGGGTAATCATATCACCCCATGCAATTCATTCCCTGCTCAAATCAGGGCCCGTGTTCACAAAGCATCTCAGTAGGAGTATTGATCAAGGATCAGGTCCACCCTGTCCCTGTAATCTTATCAATTGTGATCTAAAAGGCACATCCTAAAACTGTTACTAGATCAGCACTCTTAATCTGAGACAATTTAGGAATACAATCCCTGGTCCCTAGAATTCACAGTTATCCTTGTTAATAATAGACTCACATTAAAATATATACCTTTTTGTTGTTTGTGAGGTAGTTTATTAGCAGTGCAGCCATCCAGGAGTGTGGCCTGCGTGTTCTGTCTGCCCTGGCTGACTGCTCTGGTGCTGTAGACCTGCTCTGTCAACAGGGGGCGATAGACACTGTGCTGCACACACTACAGATGTTCCCTAGGGAACGAGGTGAGAGAGAGTAGTTACACTGCTTGCTAAATCTGGCACGTTTACAGAAATGGCGATCAATGTGCATTGTCCCTGTCAAGTAACGTGAATAAAGACAAGTAAAGCAGAGACATAAAGGCTCTGCCCCTGACTCCCTTCCTGCCTCTTTAATATAAATACACTGACTCCCTTCCTGCCTCTTTAATATAAATACACTGACTCCCTTCCTGCCTCTTCAATATAAATACACTGACTCCCTTCCTGCCTCTTTAATATAAATACACTGACTCCCTTCCTGCCTCTTCAATAGAAATACACTGACTCCCTTCCTGCCTCTTCAATAGAAATACACTGACTCCCTTCCTGCCTCTTCAATAGAAATACACTGACTCCCTTCCTACCTCTTCAATATAAATACACTGACTCCCTTCTTGCCTCTTCAATATAAATACACTGACTCCCTTCTTGCCTCTTCAATAGAAATACACTGACTCCCTTCCTGCCTCTTCAATAGAAATACACTGACTCCCTTCCTGCCTCTTCAATATAAATACACTGACTCCCTTCCTGCCTCTTTAATATAAATACCCTGACTCCTTTCCTGCCTCTTTAATAGAAATACACTGACTCCCTTCCTGCCTCTTCAATATAAATACACTGACTCCCTTCCTGCCTCTTCAATATAAATACACTGACTCCCTTCCTGCCTCTTCAATATAAATACACTGACTCCCTTCTTGCCTCTTCAATAGAAATGCACTGACTCCCTTCCTGCCTCTTCAATAGAAATACACTGACTCCCTTCCTGCCTCTTCAATATAAATACACTGACTCCCTTCCTGCCTCTTCAATATAAATACACTGACTCCCTTCCTGCCTCTTCAATAGAAATACACTGACTCCCTTCCTGCCTCTTCAATAGAAATACACTACTGGGGTCTAAACCTCCTCTACTGCCTTGTGTCTAAGAAGAAGCTGTCCAGAATGATAGTTCCCGTCCTGGCGTCTGTTCTCGTTACCAGTCTCCTGCAGTACAGGGAGGACACAGAGATGCTGTTAAAGGTGAGTAATCCTCTATGGTCCTCAAAGCCATATTTGTCTAGAAGATTTCCAGTTATTTCAATTAATGACACATTTTTTTAAAACTAAATAGGGGTTCCAGGTGGCCCTCCGAATGCTGGATGCCTGCTCAGGGGCAGCAGGGGAGCTGCAGAGGGAAGGCTTTGACAGCGAGATCTTCCTCCAGCTCAAAGAAGGACCACCTGACCGGTACAGCTACCCGGTAAGCGTGTGTGTTTCTGTGTGTCCTCATACTCTGTAATCCTTGGTCTTCTTCCTTCCTTACCCATCTCATAACTTCCCCTTCTTCCCCCATTATCCCCCCACCTCTCTCTCTCTCTCTCTCTCTCTCTCTCTCTCTCTCTGTCTCTCTCTCATCTTTGTCTCTCTCTCTTCCTCTAGCTCTCCCAGCTGCATAAGGCTGCATGCCTGGCCCTGTCCAAGATGTGTGGCGATGCAGAGCTGAGGTACAGTATGCTGGAGAAGGCCTGTAAGGACGGGGATGTGCTCATGGCTGAGTGTCTCATCCAGCTAGGAGCCGACATCAACAAGAAGACCAAAACCGAGTCGCTCATATACCAGGTCAGCAATGATCTCTATGGGGATCTGATGAAATGTAATTTGTGTGTGTGTGTACGTCTGTATGTGTATGTATGTATGTACAGTTGAAGTTGGAAGTTTACATACATCTTAGCTAAATACATTTAAACTCAGTTTTTCACAATTCACGACATTTAATCCAAGTAAACATTCCCTGTCTTAGGTCAATTAGGATCACCACTTTATTTTAAGGATGTGAAATGTCAGAATAATAGTAGAGAGAATTATTTATTTCAGCTTTTCTTTCATCACATTCCCAGTGGGTCAGAAGTTTACATGCACTCAATTAGTATTTGGTAGCATTGCCTTTAAATTGTTTAACTTGGGTCAAACATTTTGGGTAGCCTTCCACAAGCTTCCCACAATAAGTTGGGTGAATTTTGGCCCATTCCTCTTGACAGAGCTGGTGTAACTGAGTCAGGTTCGTAGGCCTCCTTGCTTGGCCACGCTTTTTCAGTTCTGCCCACATTTTCTATGGGATTGAGGTCGGGGCTTTGTGATGGCCACTCCAATACCTTGACTTTGTTGTCCTTAAGCCATTTTACCACAACTTTGGAAGTATAGTTGGGGTTATTGTCCATTTGGAAGACCCATTTGCAAACAAGCTTTAACTTCCTGACTGATGTCTTGAGATGTTGCTTCAATATATCCACATAATTGTTCTTCCTCATGGTGCCATCTATTTTGTGAAGTGCACAAGTCCCTCCTCCTGCTTTTCAAAGCCGATCATTCAGAGTATCTCTACCGCTCCTGCTGTCTCTAGAGAGTTGAAAACAGCAGGTCTGGGACAGGTAGCATGTCCGGTGAACAGGTCAGGGTTTCATAGCCGCAGGCAGAACAGTTGAAACTGGAGCAGCAGCACGGCCAGGTGGACTGGGGACAGCAAGGAGGCATCAGGCCAGGTAGTCCCGAGGAATGGTCCTAAGGCTCAGGTCCTCTGAGAGAAAGAAAGAGAATTAGAGAGAGCATACTTAAATTTACACAGAACATCGGATAAGACAGGAGAAATACTCCAGATATAACAGACTGACCCTAGCCCCCCGACACATAAACTACTGCAGAATAAATACTGGAGGCTGAGACAGGAGGGGTCGGGAGACACTGTGACACTGTACCCCCAGACAGGACCAAACAGGCAGGATATAACTACACCCACTTTGCCAAAGCACAGCCCCCACACCACTAGACAGATATCTTCAACCACCAACTTACCATCCTGAGACAAGGCAGAGTATAACCCACAAAGATCTCTGCCACGGCACAACCCAAGGGGGGCACCAACTCGGATTGTTGGAAAAATTGTTGGATTGTTGGAAAAATGACTTGTGTCATGCACAAAGTAGATGTACTAACTGACTTGCCAAAACTATAGTTTGTTAACAGGAAATTTGTGGAGGCGTTGAAAAACTAGTTTTAATGACTCCAACCTAAGTATATGTAAACCTCCGACGTATGTACAGTACCAGTCAATAGTTTGGACACACCTACTCATTCAAAGGTTTTTCTTTATATTTATTATTTTCTACATTTTGGAATAATAGTGAAGACATAAACTATGAAACAACACATGGAATCATGAACTTATCCTTTGCAGCAGAGGTGACTCTGGGTCATTCAGGCCCTAAACATTTTCTAAATTATTACATTTTGGGAGCTCAGTTCTTAGGCTTTGCCCTTCGACCCCCCCCCCCCCACCTGCTCAACCACTTCCCCACTGCATCCCCTCCCAGGTGTGTGAGCAGGGCGGGCCTCTACAGCTTGTGGTGCTGCTTCTCAGTCGAGGGGTCCATGAGCAGCACCTGCGTGGGGCCCTGGGGGCCAGCGTGCGTCGTGGGGACGGCCCTGCGATCATCCAGCTACTGGGGCGTCTGGGGCTGGACCTGAACAACAATGCCCTCTGTCTGGGGGGGGTTCAGGCTGGGTCGGGTGGATGCTGCCTGGCTCAGCCCCCTGCTCGCTGAACGAGGTCGCGCCAACAGTCTACCCTCCAGCACAAGTGAGTCTAGTCACTGATGCTGATTTCCAGTTATAGACTCTTCTTCTTAGATTCTCCTGTAGATCTCTATATCTTATTTGAAGGAAAGCTGTAACTATCATATTGCCTACAGATTTCCAATCTAGAATGAATAGAACATTTATTTTGTTATGTACTGTACGTGTGCATATGTATTTGGGTTAAAAACCTGGGATAAAGGATGTGTGTTCTCTCTGTTGTGTTTTCAGGTAAGGGTGCATGTTTAGCTCGGTACGTGTTATCCTTCCAGAGGGGTAAGATGACCCCTACCCCCTCCACCCCCAGGTCTCTAGCTGACCCCTGCCTTACCTCTGGGTACATGTCAGACGAGAGTGATGACTCCAGCTTCCTGTCTTTAGAGGACAGTCTTGTCTTCAACGACGATATGGAGAGTGACGGTGAGGACCATGGGACACACAGAACAGTGCTCCTTGTCAACGTTCAAATCATGTTTATTTCAAACTTTTTACTCACTCTTGATAATCACAATGGAATCACTTGGTAAAAATAACAACAAGTTAAACAAGGTTATTTGGTATCTAATAAACTTAGCAAAAAAGAAACATCCTCTCACTGTCAACTGCATTTATTTTCAGCAAACTTAACATGTGTAAATATTTGTATGAACATAAGATTCAACAACTGAGACAAAAACTGAACAAGTTCCACAGACATGTGACTAACATAAATTGAATAATGTGTCCCTGAACAAAGGGGGGGTCAAATTCAAAAGTAACAGTCAGTATCTGGTGTGGCCACCAGCTGCATTAAGTGCTGCAGTGCATCTCCTCATTTGCACCAGATTTTCCAGTTCTTGCTGTGAGATGTTCCCCACTCTTCCACCAAGGCACCTGCAAATTCCCAGACATTTCTTAGGGGAATGGCCCTAGCGCTCACCCTCCGATCCAACAAGTCCCCGGTGTGCTCAATGGGATTGAGATCCTGGCTCTTCGCTGGCCATTGCAGAACACTGACGTTCCTGTCTTGCACGGAATCACACACAGAACGAGCAGTATGGCTGGTGGCATTGTCATGCTGGAGGGTCATGTCAGGATGAGTCTGCAGGAAGGGTACCACATGAGGGAGGAGGATGTCTTCCCTGTAACGCGCAGCGTTGAGATTGCCTGCAGTGACAACAAGCTAAGTCCGATGATGCTGTGATACACCGCCCCAGACCATGACCGACCCTCCACCTCCAAATCGATCCCGCTCAAGAGTACAGGCCTCGGTGTAACGCTCATTCCTTTGACGATAAACTCAAATCTGACCATCACCCCTGGTGAGACAAAACCGTGACTCATCAGTGAAGAGCACTTTTTGCCAGTCCTGTCTGGTCCAGCGAAGGTGAGTTTGTGCCCATAGGAGACGATTTCTGGTGAGGACCTGCCTTACAACAGGCCTACAAGCCCTCAGTCCAGCCTCTCTCAGCCTATTGCGGACAGTCTGAGCACTGATGGAGGGATTGTGCGTTCCTGGTGTAACTCGGGCAGTTGTTGTTGCCATCCTGTACCTGTCCCACAGGTGTGATGTTTGGATGTACCGATCCTGTGCAGGTGTTGTTACACGTGGTGTGCGCTGTCTTAGGCGTCTCACAGTACGGACAATGCAATTTATTGCCCTGGCCACATCTGCAGTCCTCATGCCTCCTTCCAGCACGCCTAAGGCACGTTCACACAGATGAGCAGGGACCCTGGGTATCTTTCTTTTGGTGTTTTTCAGAGTCAGTAGAAAGGCCTCTTTAGTGTCCTACGTTTTCGTAACTGTGACCTTAATTACCTACCGTCTGTAAGCTGTTAGTGTGTTAACGACCGTTCCACAGGTGCATGTTCATTAATTGTTGAATTGGACAGTGTTTAAACCCTTTACAATGAAGATCTGTGAAGTTAGTTAGATTTTTACGAATTATCTTTGGAAGACAGGGTCCTGAAAAAGGGACATTTCTTTTTTTGCTGAGATTATAATAGCTAATTTGGTGACTGTTAATTATTGGCCACAGTTGCCTTATTTTGGGAATGTCTTGCTTACTGGATGTCTCCTTATTTTCACAGGAAGTGATTCGCTTTTGTTGGCACTATCCACCAATGATTTGTCGGAGGAGTGGAAGGCAGGGTCACAGAAGAGGAAGAATGGGCGTCGCAGGCACTTTAGCTCCGAGGTGGGCTATCTTCTTTACGACCAATAGAAATATTGTTTATTTTTTTAACTTACTCTATTTCAGAGAAAAAACTTAACTGTCCCCCTCTCTCTTTCTTGCTCTCTCGCTCTCTTTCAATAAATGAATTAATTAAGATATGTGCCAATCAATTTACCAATTAAACCAATTAATTTACTAACCAATCAAACAGTCCTGTATCCATCCGAAGGGAGTCCAGGGTGAGGTTGAGCTCAACGAGCCACTTCAGAGGAGGTATGGCAGGACAACCCCTAACCAGAAAGGTACTTACAGTACATTAGTTTTACTTGCCCTTGTTCAAAATATCAATGGTATCATATCAATGGTTATCCATTATTTCTATTGTTTCTACTACAGGTATTCACTCCCCAGTCTTGAGCTCTGGGTATAACTCCTCCCCTCTGGTCGGGGACAGAGAGTGGATCCGCCTGCTGGACCTATCAGGGAATGAGCTGGACTCTGTGTCATGTTTGTTGGGCGATGGTTCTGTCCGACAGCAGCTGGAGCACCTGTATCGACTAGACTTGAGCCAGAACAGCCTATCAGAGTTCCCCTCTGGGCTGTGTGAGGTGTGGGGTCTGTTCAGAATGCTTCAATGTTGTATAGATGATGCAAAATGTAAAAATGGTGGGGAATTCAATGTTCGGTTAATCTACAGAATCTTGTCAGCATCTAAAAAAAGTATTCATCATTTTATATCATTTGTTGTTGCGATGATTTATTTAATTCTTCAAAATAATAATAATTATACTTCTTAGAGCTTGAAGAGTCTGACACGTCTGGATCTCCAAGGCAACCAGTTGCAGTCGTTGCCGGCAGAGCTTCTGGCCCTGCCCTCACTGACCATGCTCAACGTGTCACGTAACTGTGTCGGCCCGCTTCTGACCCTTGACCCTGCCGTCACCTGCCCGTCGCTACGGCAACTCAACCTGTCCTACAACCACATCACCACCTTCCCCCACCAGCTGGGCCGGGCAATGGAGCGACTGGAGGAGCTGTCCCTCGAGGGGTATGATTGGAAATGGAGTTCTTTGGATCACTGCTGAATGTTTTACTTTAGCTGTGTAATAGGCACAAAATTATATTAAAAATAATTACAAAGCAGGAATTGGTGTTTAGTTTTTGTCAAACATGTACATTTGACCCATCTGGCGCTAGACAAGTTCAATTAAGTCCTCAAAATATTTGAAAGAAAACTACTCTGATTTGAACCCAAGTATGTGACATAAAATATCATGAATATAACTTTGTCTCTACACCTTTTCCTCTCCTGTAGGAACAGAATGAGTGAGCTGTGGTCTCCTCTGTGTCTTCTGGAGATGAAGCTCCTAGACATCAGTAAGAACAGTGTGGAGAGCATCTCACGTGACTTCCTGTCTGGCTGCCCCAAACTAGAGAACTTCAGTGCTTGTACCAACCATCTCAGTAAGTACATGTGAACGCAGTTACTTACTTAATCCTTTTTAATGCTGACAGAACATGGGGTCTGTACTAGTTCTCCAATGCTGTCTTACAATGGATTATTATTTGGTACAATTATTAGGCATATCTGTGAAAGTCATTCAAGTCAAACCGATTTCTAGAAAAAGTATTGCCAGACAAATTAATAAATGTTGTTAATTCTAGATAAACAGTTAATTTGTGTATGTAGTGACATAAGAACATATTCATTGTATGACATTGTGTTTTGTGTTTCTGCTGTCATAGGTTCGCTGTCACATCTTCCCTCAAAGATAACAACTCTGAAGTTATCACATAACAGTTTCACTACCATTCCTCAAGCCGTTCTGGATCTTCCAAAGTAAGTTTGATGTTTTAGTGAAGGCAACTACATTGTTGTAGAAGGCGTTTATTAGTTAACTATTATTTGAGTAAAAACTGCTTATTAGTGTGCAAAAATGTATCTGACTTGAGATTCAATACAACTCATCCTTGATTTTTCTTTGCTTTCAGTTTACGGTCTGTGGATATGAGGACCAATGACATCACAGTTTTACCGGGGCCGTGCGCCTGGGCATCGGTCAACCTGCGGGAGCTCATGTTCAGTCAGAACCGCATCGGAGTGCTGGACCTGAGTGGACCTGAAGTTTACAAGTGGGCCAGACTGGAGAAACTACACCTGAGTGACAATAAGCTCACAGAGGTCAGCATTTATTTATTCATCTTATTAATATTTCATTGACATTGTCATTTAGCAGACGCCAAAGTGACTGACAGTGATCACACGTGTCACAATAAGTATGTGACATTTGTTAGCACCAGGCAATCTAACTAACTACCATTAAAACGGTCGTATATGGTGAACAGGGACAATACAGTACTCAATGCTTCTCACACCTCCATCATAAACTGCATGTTCTCTCTAGAACAGGTCTCTTGGAAAATATATGTTATCTCAAGGAGAATAAGAAGGTTAATTAAAATATAAAAATATAAAAGTACATTTCCTATCAGTGGTATTATTGACCTTTTCACCCCTGTCTGTTTCAGGTCCCTCCTCAGATCGGCCTGCTGGAGGAGCTGACCTCTCTCGACTTGAGCCGTAATGGCGGCCTGCGCTCCTTCCCTGACGAGATGGGCAAGCTGAGCCGGCTGTGGGACTTGCCACTGGATGGCCTGCGCCTCAGCCTGGATCTCAAGCACATTGGCAACAAGACCAAAGACATAGTCAGGTGAATGTCTGCAAAGAAATGCTTACTTGCAGGTTCCTTCTCGAAGTAAATGGCTCAAAATAACACATATTTTCGCATAAGTATAATACAGGAAGGCACCATTTATAGTCTAATATTTACTTGTGTTTTGGGGAAGGGGGATGGGAGGCAGTGTATAAACTGAGCAGTATAATGGTAGCAGCAGTTGTGATGTGTGTGTAGCATGAATGTGTGTGTGCTAAGTTATGGAGAATCAGAGCAGGTGGTCAGGCCAGTTCATGTGTTTAGCAGTCTGATGTCTTGTAGATAGCCTGTTGGTGTCAGACCTCATGATCCGATACCATCTGAAAGACGGTAAGGGAGAGAACAGCTTGTGACTGGGCTGTGTGGGGTCCTTGATGATGCTGTGTGCCTTCCTCAGGCACCGTTCTGAGTAGATGACCTGAATGGGTGGGAGCACGGTCCCAGTGATGTACTGAGCTGTCTTCACCACCCCCGGAGGGCCTGTGGTCGTGGATGGCGCAATTCCCATTCTAGGCCGTGGTACAACCGGTCAGGATGCTCTCGATGGTGCACATGGTTTCCAGGTGTTTGTGAGCCCTTATTACGAGCCCTTCTCTCCTCAGGATTGAGGTCAGGACTTTGGGATGGACACTCCAATACCTTGACTTTGTTGTCCTTAAGCCATTTTGCCACAACTCTAGAAGTATGCTTGGGGGTCATTGTCCATTTGGAAGACCCATTTGCGACCAAGCTTTAACTTTCTGACTGATGTCTTCAATATATCCACATACTTTTCTTACTTCATGATGTCATCTATTTTGTGTAGTGCACCAGGTCCTCCTGCATCAAAGCACCCCCACAACATGATGCTACCACCCCCGTGCTTCACAGTCGGGATGGTATTCTTCAGCTTGCAAGCCTCCTCCTTCTTCCTCCAAACATAATGGTCATTATGGCCAAACAGTTCTATTTTTTATTTCATCAGACCAGAGGACATTTCTCCAAAAAGTACGATCTTTGTCCCCATGTGCAGTTGCAAACTGTAGTCTGGCTTTTTTATGGCGGTTTTGGAGCAGCGGCTTCTTCCTTGCTGAACGGCCTTTCAGGTTATGTCGATATAGGACTCGTTTTACTGTGTATATAGATACTTTTGTACCTGTTTTCTCCAGCATCTTCACAAGGTTCTTTGCTGTTGTTCTGGGATTGATTTGCACTTTTCGCACCAAAGTACGTTCATCTCTAGGAGACAGAACGCGTCTCCTTCCTGAGCGGTATGACGGCTGCATGGTCCCTTGGTGTTTATACTTGCGTACTATTGTTTGTACAGACGTGGTACCTTCAGGCATTTGGAAATTGCTCCCAAGGATGAACCAGATTTGTGGAGGACCAGAATTTTTTTCTGAGGTCTTAGCTGATTTCTTTTGATTTTCCCATGATGTCAAGCAAAGAGGCACTGAGTTTGAAGGTAGGCCTTGAAATACATCCACAGGTACACCTCCAATTGATTCAAATCATGTCAATTAGCCTATCAGAAGCTTCTAAAGCCATGAAATAATTTTCTGGAATTGTCCAAGCTGTTTAAAGGCACAGTCAGCTTAGTGTATGTACACTTCTGACCCACTGGAATTGTGATACAGTGAATTATAAATGAAATAATCTGTCTGTAAACAATTGTTGGAGAAATGACTTGTGTCATGCGCAAAGTAGCTGTCCTTACCGACTTGCCAAAACTAGGAGTGGTTGAAAAATGAGTTTTAATGACTCCAACCTAAGTGTATGTAAACTTCCGACTTCAACTGTAGCGTCATACCAAAGAAGACAAGGCTGTAATCGCTGCCAAAGGTGCTTCAACAAAGTACTGAGTAAAGGGTCTGAATATTTATGTACATGTGATATTTCAGTTTTCTGTTATACATTTTTCTAAACAATTTTCGCTTTGTCATTAAATGGTATTGTATGTAGATTGGTGAGGGAAAAAACAATTTAATCAATTTTAGAATAAGGCTATAATGTAACAAAATGTGGAAAAAGTCAAGGGGTCTGAATACTTTGAATGCACTGCATTCCTCAATGTTGATGTTGAGTCCTATTTGGATGAATCTTTGAACATTATTCCAATCAACATTCTTAAAACAATCCTACAGTATTGGGGGAGATGGCTTTGTACGCTTTACAGATGTTTGTGTATACATGGTCTTGCATGCTGGATCCTCTTTGGGCAAGATACATGTTGGCGATATATAAAATAATAATAATAAAAATAAAAAAAACATGTATTGACATTTAACCCAAAAAGCAATGCTATCTGTCAGAGGGAATTCTGAATGAACAGGTGGTGGCTTTTGATAGGTTTGAATTTGCTCCAGATTTCCCCTTTCAAACAAAAGCTTAATCCCGTTCACAAAACTCCCCCAAATAAATCACTCTCTCCTGTATCCTGTAACTCAGGTTCCTCCAGCAGCGTCTGAAGAAAGCCGTTCCGTACTACCGGATGAAGCTGATTGTGGTTGGGAATGCCGACAGTGGTAAGACTGCTCTGATCCGACAGCTGATGAAGCTCAAGCGTTCTCAGTGGCAGATGGAGCGGCCCACCGCTGGGATCGACGTCAGAGATTGGACCATCCGGGACCGGGATAAGAAGAACATGGTGCTCAACGTCTGGGACTTCTCAGGTGGGTCAACCGTCAACTGCCAACTGTGCCATCTGGTCTGGATACTTACTAGTGATGTGAGATTTTTTTTTTTTTTGTATATCACAATATTATTTTGGACGATATTATGTTGATACACTAAATCAAATTGTATTTGTAACATGCGCCGAATACAACAAGTGTAGACCTTACAGTGAAATGCTTACTTAAAAGCCCTTAACCAACGATGCAGTTTTAAGAAAATACCTTAAAAAGTAAGAGATAAGAGAAACAAATAATTAAAGAGCAGCAGTGAATAACAATAGCAGGGTGAAATACAGGGGGAACCAGTACAGAGTCAATGTGGAGGCTATATACAGGGGGTACCAGTACAGAGTCAATGTGGAGGCTATATACAGGGGGTACCGGTACAGAGTCAATGTGGAGGCTATATACAGGGGGTACCGGTACAGAGTCAATGTGGAGGCTATATACAGGGGGAACCAGTACAGAGTCAATGTGGAGGCTATATACAGGGGGTACCAGTACAGAGTCAATGTGGAGGCTATATACAGGGGGTACCAGTACAGAGTCAATGTGGAGGCTATATACAGGGGGAACCAGTACAGAGTCAATGTGGAGGCTATATACAGGGGGTACCAGTACAGAGTCAATGTGGAGGCTATATACAGGGGGTACCGGTACAGAGTCAATGTGGAGGCTATATACAGGGGGAACCGGTACAGAGTCAATGTGGAGGCTATATACAGGGGGTACCGGTACAGAGTCAATGTGGAGGCTATATACAGGGGTACCAGTACAGAGTCAATGTGGAGGCTATATACAGGGGGTACCAGTACAGAGTCAATGTGGAGGCTATATACAGGGGGTACCAGTACAGAGTCAATGTGGAGGCTATATACAGGGGGAACCAGTACAGAGTCAATGTGGAGGCTATATACAGGGGGTACCAGTACAGAGTCAATGTGGAGGCTATATACAGGGGTACCAGTACAGAGTCAATGTGGAGGCTATATACAGGGGTACCAGTACAGATTCAATGTGGAGGCTATATACAGGGGGTACCAGTACAGAGTCAATGTGGAGGCTATATACAGGGGTACCAGTACAGAGTCAATGTGGAGGCTATATACAGGGGTACCATTACAGAGTCAATGTGGAGGCTATATACAGGGGGTACCAGTACAGAGTCAATGTGGAGGCTATATACAGGGGTACCAGTACAGAGTCAATTTGGAGGCTATATACAGGGGGGTACCAGTACAGAGTCAATGTGGAGGCTATATACAGGGGGTACCAGTACAGAGTCAATGTGGAGGCTATATACAGGGGGTACCAGTACAGAGTCAATGTGGAGGCTATATACAGGGGGAACCGTACAGAGTCAATGTGGAGGCTATATACAGGGGGAACCGTACAGAGTCAATGTGGAGGCTATATACAGGGGGTACCGGTACAGAGTCAATGTGGAGGCTATATACAGGGGGTACCGGTACAGAGTCAATGTGGAGGCTATATACAGGGGGTACCGGTACAGATTCAATGTGGAGGCTATATACAGGGGGTACCGGTACAGAGTCAATGTGGAGGCTATATACAGGGGGTACCGGTACAGAGTCAATGTGGAGGCTATATACAGGGGGAACCGGTACAGAGTCAATGTGGAGGCTATATACAGGGGGTACCGGTACAGAGTCAATGTGGAGGCTATATACAGGGGGTACCAGTACAGAGTCAATGTGGAGGCTCCTTTGTCTTGATCACTTTGAGGGAGTGGTTGTTGTCATTGCACCGCATGGTCTGGTCTCTGATCTTCTTATAGGCTGTCTTATCGTTGTCAGTGATCATGCTTACCACTGTTGTGTCATCAGCAAACTTAATAATGGTGTTGGAGTTGTGCCTGGCCATGCAGTCATGAGTAAACAGGGAGTACAGGAGGGGACTGAGGACGTACCCCTGAGAGGCCCCTGTGTTGAGGATCAGTGTGGCGGATGTGTTGTAAGCTACCCTGACCACCTGGGGGCGGCCCGTCAGGAAGTCTTGGATCCAGTTGCAGAGGGAGGTGTTTAGTCTCAGGGTCTTTAGATTAGTGATTCGTTTTGAGGGAACCATGGTGTTGAACGCTGAGCTGTAGTCAATTAATAGCATTCTCACATAGGTGTTCCTTTTGTCCAGATGGGAAAGGGCAGTGTGAAGTGTGATAGAGATTGCATCATCTGTGGATCTGTTGGTGCGATATGCAAATTGGAGTGGGTCTAGGGTTTCTGGGATAATGGTGATGTTGTGAGCTATGACCAGCCTTTCAAAGCATTTCATAGCCACAAACGTGAAACTTGACCCCAAGTATCGCGTTTGCCTGGTAGCATTAGAAAGCCCTAGTCGGCTAAAACGGCTCAATCTCTGGTATTTTTCATCCTATAGCTTGTTCTCCGTCTTCTTTTTAAATAGTGAGCCATGTTTTCAGTACTTTTATTTATACATGACTGAAACTCATTTTCTCATACTCTCTGGTCTCTCTGCAGCAGACATACTGCTTGGAACATTAAATCGCAATAACGAATCACAATACAATGCCTTCAAAGTATTAATACCCCTTGACTTATGCCAAATTTGGTTGTGTTACAACCTGAAATCAAAATGGATTATTTTTTCTCACATATCTACACACAATACACCATAATGACAGCGAAAATGTTTTTTAAAGTTTTTGCACATTGTATTGAAAATAAAATAAAGAAATATCTAATTAACATAATTATTCACACCCCTGAGTCAATACATGTTAGAAACCTTTGTCAGGAGTTACAGAGTCTTTCTTGGTAAGTCTCTAAGAGCTTTGAACAACTGGATTGTATAATATTTGCACGTTATTTTTTTAATTTTTCAAGCTTTGTCAAGTTGGTTGTTGATCATTGCTCGACAACCATTTAAATCATGCCATAGATTCACAAGCAGATTTAAGTCAAAACTGTAACTTGGCCACTCAGGAACATTCAATGTCATCTTGGTAAGCAACTCCAGTGTATATTTGGCCTTGTGTTTTAGGTTATTGTCCTGCTGAAAGGTGAATTTTTCTCCCAGTGTCTTTTGGAAATCAGACTGAACAAGGTTTTCCTCTAGGATATTGCCTGTGCTTAGCTCTATTCCATTTCTTTGCATCCTACAAATGGCAAGCATACCCATAACATGATGCAGCCTCCACCATGCTTCAAAATATGAAGAGTTGTAGTCAGTGATGTGTTGGATTTGCACCAAACATAATGCTCTGTATTCAGGACATGAAGTTAATTTCTTTGCCACATTTATTGCAGTATTACTTCATGCATCCTGTGCGCAACAATGCACTGCTTTGGAATATTTTTTCTCTGTACAGGCTTCCTTTTCACGAGTCATTTAGGTTAGTATTGTGGAGTAACTACAATGTTATTGATCCATCCTCAGTTCTGCTATCACAACCATTAACTAACTGTTAATGTCACCACTGGCCTCATACAATCCCTGAGCGATTTCCTTCCTCTCCAGCAACTGGGTTAGGAAGGACACCAGTATATTTGTAGTTACTGGTTGTATTGATACATCATCAATAGTGTAATTAATACCTTCCCAATGCTCAAAGGGATATTCAATGTTTGCTTTTTCACCCATCTACCAATAGATGTCGTCTTTGGTTGAATCTGTGTTTGAAAATTACTTAACTGAGGGACCTTCCAGATAATTGTATGTGTGGGGTACAGAGATGAGGTAGTCATTCAAAAACCCTGTTAAACACTATTATTGAACACAGTGTGTGTCCATGCAAGTTCTTATGTGACTTGTTAAGCACATTTTTACTACTGAACTTATTTACTGAGCCATTTGATTAGATGTTCAGGAGTCTTATGGCTTGGGGTATAAGCAGTTTAGAAGCCTCCATTACCGCTGTGGACTAATAAACTAATAAAAGAATGGACGAGAGGTCCTGGACCTGAAGAACAGTTTGCATTTCTCCCACAGTCAGCTCGATGAGTTTAGACAGGAGGATGGCAAGATGACAGCAATCTGTATGTCATTGAGAGAGGACACCAGTTCTGTATGTGCATGCATAATAACAATGAAAAAAAAAAGCTGATTATATCAGTCAAGGCGGAACAACGTGGTTGTGGACAAAATTGCAGAATCTCCACGAGTGAAATGATCTCAGTGAAACTGAGGATGGACCATAGGAAGAATGAGAGTGCGCCAACAGGACTGGAAAACCCACCGCCATCCCAGGTGACAGGCCCAGGTCGATAGTGGTCAAGTTCCTGAGGTTCAAGGACCTGATAGCTGTTCTGCAAAGAGCCAACATCTTGAGAGGAATGTACTGTATATCTTCCTCAACAAGCACTGTCCTGAAGCTGTAGAGAAGACCTTAAGTCAAGTGTTATTAAAGTGTTGTGGTTGCAGGTTCACCTGGCACATCTAAAGCCTTTTCTTGCTATAGGCCACCAAGTGCTAAACACTATTATTGAACACAGTGCGTGTCCATGCAAGTTCTTATGCAACTTGTTAAGCACATTTTTACTACTGAACTTATTTAGGCTTGCCGTAAAAGGGGTTGAATACTTGACTCAAGTTATTTCAGCTTTTCATTTTTAATTAATTTGTTTTAAAAAATTATTATAATAATCAAAAAACATAATTCCACTTTGGGGTATTGGGGGTGTAGGACAGTGACACAATCTCAATGTAATATGTTTTAAATTCAGGCTGTAACACAATAAAATGTGTGAAAAAAGGTTCAAGGGTATGAATACTTTATGAAGGCAGTGCCCTCGTAAAGTATTAAGATGACTTTCCCTTTTCCACGTTTTGTTGGGTTACAGCCTTATTCTGAAATGGATTAAATGGTTTTTTTCCTTCTCATCAATAAACACAATACCCATAGAGACAAAGCAAAAACAGGTTTTTAGAAGTGTTTGCTAATTTATTACAATTGAAATACTGAAATATCACATTTACATAAGTTTTCAGACCCTTTTCTCAGTACTTTGAAGCACCTTTTGCAGCGATTACAGCCTCAAGTATTCTTGGGTATGATGCTACAAGCTTGTATTTGTGGAGTTTCTCCCATTCTTCTCTGCAGATCCTCTCAAGCTCTGTCAGGTTGGAACGGGGAGCGTCGTTGCACAGCTATTTTCAGGTCTCTCCAGAGATGTTCGATCGGGTTCAAGTCAGGGCTCTGGCTGAGCCACTTAAGGACATTCAGAGACTTGTCGCAAAGCCACTCCTGTGTTATCTTGGCTGTGTGCTTAGGGGCAGGTTTTGTCAGGATTGAGGGGAAATGAACGGCGCAAAATACCCAGATCATTGATGAAAACCTGTTCCAAAGCGCTCAGGACCTCGGACTGGGGCAAAGGTTCACCTTCCAGCAGGACAACAATCCTAAGTACACAGCCAAGACGACGCAGGAGTAGCTTCATTACAAGCCTCTGAATGTCCTTGGGTGGGCCAGCCAGAGCCCGGACTTGAACCCGATCGAACATCTCTGGAGAGATCTGAAAATAGCTGTGCAGCAACGCTCCACATCCAACCTGACAGAGCTTGAGTGGATCTGCAGAGAAGAATGGGTTAAACTCCCCAAATACAGGTGTGCCAAGCTTTTAGCGTCCTACCCAAGAAGACTCAAGGCTGTAATCACTGCCTAAGGTGCTTCAACAAAGTACTGAGTAATGGGTCTGAATACTTAAGTTAATGTTGATTTCAGTCTTTTTTAATCAGTACAAAAAAATGTAAAAACATTTTTTGCTTTGTCATTATGGGGTATTGTGTGTAGAATTTTACTTTAGAATAAGGTTGTTACGTTGCAATGTGGAAAAAGTCAAGGGGTCTGAATACTTTCCAAATGCACTGTATGTTTGGGTTTCACGGTCTGGATTGAGTCTTGAAGGTTTTGTTCTGGCGGTCTTGACCCTCTCTCTGCTCTTTGTTCAGGTGGGGAGGAGTTCAGTGGTTCTCACCCCCACTTCCTTACCCCCCGGGCCCTCTACCTGGTTGTGTACGACCTCAGTAAGGGGGCTGCCCAGGTGGACGCGCTCAAACCCTGGCTCTTCAACATCAAGGTGAGTCCCACCCATACCTTTTTGTAAATGTTTTGTTGTTTTTTGTCACTGTTGCGAGTGCATACATTTTCGTACACACAACTGGAAGTAGTATTTTTTACATTGCAAATACTGTTTTCTCGATTGAACTTGCCTGGAGCAATCAAACCAGTGGAATAAACCCCAAAGTGCAAAGCAAACCCGCCCATCTGTCACTCCAGATAGGCTCAATCAAATGTTCAATGTATTTTAAAGAATACAATTCCATAATGAATGTCTCATGTCGTCACTTCCTTTTGACTAGATGTTCTGGAGTCTTATGGCTTGGGGTATAAGCAGTTTAGAAGCCTCCATTACCGCTGTGGACTAATAAACTAATAAAAGAATGGACGAGAGTTCCTGGACCTGAAGAACAGTTTGCATTTCTCCCACAGTCAGCTCGATGAGTTTAGACAGGAGGATGGCAAGATGACAGCAATCTGTATGTCATTGAGAGAGGACACCAGTTCTGTATGTGAATGCATAATAACAATGAAAAAAAAAGCTGATTATATCAGTCAAGGCGGAACAACGTGGTGGTGGACGAAATTGCAGAATCTCCACGAGACCTGGACGAGTCTGAGGACAGAGTGAGTGAAATGATCTCAGTGAAACTGAAGATGGACCATAGGAAGAATGAGGTGGAGTGCACCAACAGGACTGGAAAACCCACCTCCATCCCAGGTGACAGGCCCAGGTCGATAGTGGTCAAGTTCCTGAGGTTCAAGGACCTGATAGCTGTTCTGCAAAGAGCCAACATCTTGAGAGGAATGTACTGTATATCTTCCTCAACAAGGACTATCCTGAAGCTGTAGAGAAGACCTTAAGTCAAGTGTTATTAAAGTGTTGTGGTTGCAGGTTCACCTGGCACATCTAAACCCTTTTCTTGCTATAGGCCACCAAGTGCTAACTGTCAGTATCTAAATAATGTGTGAAATGCTTGATAGTGTATGTGATGTAAACAGCGAGGTCAACTTTTTTGGTGACCTGAATATTGAATGGTTTTCATCAAGCTGTCTGCTCAAGAGGAAGCTTCTCACTGTAACCAGTGCCAGTAATCTGGTTCAGGTTATTCATCAACCTACTCAAGAGGAAGCTTCTCACTGTAACCAGTGCCAGTAATCTGGTTCAGGTTATTCATCAACCTACTCAAGAGGAAGCTTCTCACTGTAACCAGTGTCTGTAATCTGGTTCAGGTTATTCATCAACCTACTCAACAGGAAGCTTCTCACTGTAACCAGTGTCTGTAATCTGGTTCAGGTTATTCATCAACCTACTCAACAGGAAGCTTCTCACTGTAACCAGTGCCAGTAATCTGGTTCAGGTTATTCATCAACCTACTCAAGAGGAAGCTTCTCACTGTAACCAGTGCCAGTAATCTGGTTCAGGTTATTCATCAACCTACTCAAGAGGAAGCTTCTCACTGTAACCAGTGCCAGTAATCTGGTTCAGGTTATTCATCAACCTACTCAAGAGGAAGCTTCTCACTGTAACCAGTGTCTGTAATCTGGTTCAGGTTATTCATCAACCTACTCAAGAGGAAGTGTCATGTTTGTCATTTATTATCATGTCTTGTCCCTGTGCTCCCCATGCTATTCGTTTCCCTCTGCTGGTCTTATTTGGTTCTTTCCCTCCTATCCCTCTCTCTCCCCCTCCCTCTCTCACTCTCTCGCTCTCTCTTCTCTCTATCGTTCCGTTCCTGCTCCCAGCTGTTCCTATTCCCCTAATCATCATTTAGTCTTCCCACACCTGTTCCCGATCCTTTCCCCTGATTAGAGTCCCTATTTATTCCTTTGTGATCCGTTCCTGTGCCGTCGGTTCCTTGTATTGTATTCACCATGCTGTGATTGCGTTTCGCCCTGTCCTGTCGTGTTTTTGCCGTGATTGTGTATCACCCTGTCCTGTCGTGTTTTGTGCCTTCATCAGATGCTGCGTGTGAGCAGGTGTCTCAGTCGACTACGGCCTGCGCCTACCGAAGCGACCTGCAGTCTGTGGTCGCTTCTCCAGTTGTTTCCCCTCTACAAGTCTAGAGGATTTCTGTTATTCCGTTTTGGACTTTAATAAACTCTGTTTCTGTTAAGTCGCTTTTGGGTCCTCTTTCACCTGCATGACAGAAGGAACCGACCAAGGAATGGACCCAGCGACTTCAGACGCTCGTTACACTGCCGTCGAGATCCAAGGAGCCATGCTCGGCAGACACGAGCAGGAATTGTCCGCTGCTCGCCATGCCGTGGAGAACCTGGCCGCTCAGGTTTCCGACCTCTCTGGACAGTTCCAGAGTCTACGTCTCGTGCCACCTGTTACTTCCTGGCCTGCCGAGCCTCCAGAACCTAGGGTTAATAACCCACCTTGCTACTCCGGGCAGCCCACTGAGTGCCGCTCCTTTCTCACGCAGTGTGAGATTGTGTTCTCTCTCAACCCAACACATACTCTAGAGAGAGCTCGGGTTGCTTACGTCATTTCACTCCTTACTGGCCGGGCTCGAGAATGGGGCACAGCTATCTGGGAGGCAAGGGCTGATTGCTCTATCAAATTCCAGAACTTTAAAGAGGAGATGATTCGGGTTTTTGACCGTTCAGTTTTGGTGGGGAGGCTTCTAGGGCCCTGGCTTCCTTATGCCAAGGTGAACGGTCCATAACGGATTATTCCATTGAGTTTCGCACTCTTGCTGCCTCTAGTGAGTGGAACGAGCCGGCGCTGCTCGCTCGTTTTCTGGAGGGACTCCACGCAGTGGTTAAGGATGAGATTCTCTCCCGGGAGGTTCCTTCAGATGTGGACTCTTTGATTGCTCTCGCCATCCGCATAGAACGACGGGTAGATCTTCGTCACCGGGCTCGTGGAAGAGAGCTCGCATCAACGGTGTTTCCCTGCTCCGCATCGCAACCATCTCCCTCCTCTGGCTTTGAGACTGAGCCCATGCAGCTGGGAGGGATTCGCATCTCGAATAAGGAGAGGGAACGGAGGATCACCAACCGCCTGTGCCTCTATTGCGGAGTTGCTGGACATTTTGTTAATTCATGTCCAGTAAGAGGCCAGAGCCCATCAGTAAGCGGAGGGCTACTGGTGAGCGCTACTACTCAGTCCTCTTCATCTAGATCTTGTACTACTATGTCGGTCCATCTACGCTGGACCGGTTCGGGTGCTACATGCAGTGCCTTGATTGACTCTGGGGCTGAGGGTTGTTTCATGGACGAAGCATGGGTTCGGAAACATAACATTCCTTTCAGACCGTTAGACAAGCCTACGCCCATGTTTGCCTTAGATGGTAGTCATCTTCCCAGTATCAAATTTGAGACACTACCTTTAACTCTCACAGTATCTGGTAACCACAGTGAGACTATTTCTTTTTTGATTTTCCGTTCACCGTTTACACCTGTTGTTTTGGGTCATCCCTGGCTAGTATGTCATAATCCTTCTATTAATTGGTCTAGTAATTCTATCCTATCCTGGAACGTTTCTTGTCATGTGAAGTGTTTAATGTCTGCCATCCCTCCCGTTTCTTCTCTCCCTACTTCTCAGGAGGAACCTGGCGATTTGACAGGAGTGCCGGAGGAATATCATGATCTGCGCACGGTCTTCAGTCGGTCCCGAGCCAACTCCCTTCCTCCTCACCGGTCGTATGATTGTAGTATTGATCTCCTTCCAGGGACCACGCCTCCTCGAGGTAGACTATACTCTCTGTCGGCTCCCGAACGTAAGGCTCTCGAGGATTATTTGTCTGTGTCTCTTGACGCCGGTACCATAGTGCCTTCTTCTTCTCCGGCCGGGGCGGGGTTCTTTTTGTTAAGAAGAAGGACGGTACTCTGCGCCCCTGCGTGGATTATCGAGGGCTGAATGACATAACGGTTAAGAATCGTTATCCGCTTCCCCTTATGTCATCAGCCTTCGAGATTCTGCAGGGAGCCAGGTGCTTTACTAAGTTGGACCTTCGTAACGCTTACCATCTCGTGCGCATCAGAGAGGGGGACGAGTGGAAAACGGCGTTTAACACTCCGTTAGGGCATTTTGAGTACCGGGTTCTGCCGTTCGGTCTCGCCAATGCGCCAGCTGTTTTTCAGGCATTAGTTAATGATGTTCTGAGAGACATGCTGAACATTTTTGTTTTTGTCTATCTTGACGATATCCTGATTTTTTCTCCGTCACTCGAGATTCATGTTCAGCACGTTCGACGTGTTCTACAGCGCCTTTTAGAGAATTGTCTCTACGTAAAGGCTGAGAAGTGCTCTTTTCATGTCTCCTCCGTTACTTTTCTCGGTTCCGTTATTTCCGCTGAAGGCATTCAGATGGATTCCGCTAAGGTCCAAGCTGTCAGTGATTGGCCCGTTCCAAGGTCACGTGTCGAGTTGCAGCGCTTTTTAGGTTTCGCTAATTTCTATCGGCGTTTCATTCGTAAATTCGGTCAAGTTGCTGCCCCTCTCACAGCTCTTACTTCTGTCAAGACGTGTTTTAAGTGGTCCGGTTCCGCCCAGGGAGCTTTTGATCTTCTAAAAGAACGTTTTACGTCCGCTCCTATCCTCGTTACTCCTGACGTCACTAGACAATTTATTGTCGAGGTTGACGCTTCAGAGGTAGGCGTGGGAGCCATTCTATCCCAGCGCTTCCAGTCTGACGATAAGGTTCATCCTTGCGCTTATTTTTCTCATCGCCTGTCGCCATCTGAGCGCAACTATGATGTGGGTAACCGTGAACTGCTCGCCATCCGCTTAGCCCTAGGCGAATGGCGACAGTGGTTGGAGGGGGCGACCGTTCCTTTTGTCGTTTGAACAGACCATAAGAACCTTGAGTACATCCGTTCTGCCAAACGACTTAATGCCCGTCAAGCTCGTTGGGCGTTGTTTTTCGCTCGTTTCGAGTTTGTGATTTCTTACCGTCCGGGTAGCAAGAACACCAAGCCTGATGCCTTATCCCGTCTGTTTAGTTCTTCTGTGGCTTCTACTGATCTCGAGGGGATTCTTCCTTATGGGCGTGTTGTCGGGTTGACAGTCTGGGGAATTGAAAGACAGGTTAAGCAAGCACTCACGCACACTGCGTCGCCGCGCGCTTGTCCTAGTAACCTCCTTTTCGTTCCTGTTTCCACTCGTCTGGCTGTTCTTCAGTGGGCTCACTCTGCCAAGTTAGCTGGTCATCCCGGTGTTCGAGGCACTCTTGCGTCTATTCGCCAGCGCTTTTGGTGGCCGACTCAGGAGCGTGACACGCGCCGTTTCGTGGCTGCGTGTTCAGACTGCGCGCAGAAGAAGTCTGGTAATTTTTTTCTGCTTCTGCTCCTGGTCTTGCTGGGTCTCAGTCTGTTCCCTGCCATCGCATCTCTCCTGTTCTTGTCCCTGCCCTTGCTGTGTCTCAGTCTGTCCCTAGTTCTCATTTTTTTTTTTTAGAGTAGTACCCTAGTTTCCCTTTTTATCGTTTTTCGTTACGGTCCTGAGGAGAGGAGTTGGGTTCTTTCTCGGGACGTGCTGGACCGTTTGATCTATGATTTCCTCCGTTGCTGCCAGTGTTCCTCCTCGAGAGCGCCAGGAGGCGCTCGGTGAGTGGGGGGGTACTGTCATGTTTGTCATTTATTATCATGTCTTGTCCCTGTGCTCCCCATGCTATTCGTTTCCCTCTGCTGGTCTTATTTGGTTCTTTCCCTCCTATCCCTCTCTCTCCCCCTCCCTCTCTCACTCTCTCGCTCTCTCTCTTCTCTCTATCGTTCCGTTCCTGCTCCCAGCTGTTCCTATTCCCCTAATCATCATTTAGTCTTCCCACACCTGTTCCCGATCCTTTCCCCTGATTAGAGTCCCTATTTATTCCTTTGTGATCCGTTCCTGTGCCGTCGGTTCCTTGTATTGTATTCACCATGCTGTGATTGCGTTTCGCCCTGTCCTGTCGTGTTTTTGCCGTGATTGTGTATCACCCTGTCCTGTCGTGTTTTGTGCCTTCATCAGATGCTGCGTGTGAGCAGGTGTCTCAGTCGACTACGGCCTGCGCCTACCCGAAGCGACCTGCAGTCTGTGGTCGCTTCTCCAGTTGTTTCCCCTCTACAAGTCTAGAGGATTTCTGTTATTCCGTTTTGGACTTTAATAAACTCTGTTTCTGTTAAGTCGCTTTTGGGTCCTCTTTCACCTGCATGACAGGAAGCTTCTCACTGTAACCAGTGCCAGTAATCTGGTTCAGGTTATTCATCAACCTACTCAAGAGGAAGCTTCTCACTGTAACCAGTGCCAGTAATCTGGTTCAGGAAGCTTCTCACTGTAACCAGTGCCAGTAATCTGGTTCAGGTTATTCATCAACCTACTCAACAGGAAGCTTCTCACTGTAACCAGTGCCAGTAATCTGGTTCAGGTTATTCATCAACCTACTCAACAGGAAGCTTCTCACTGTAACCAGTGCCAGTAATCTGGTTCAGGTTATTCATCAACCTACTCAACAGGAAGCTTCTCACTGTAACCAGTGCCAGTAATCTGGTTCAGGTTATTCATCAACCTACCAGGGCGTTTACACCACTGGAACAAGATCATCCACATGTATTGATCACATTTTTACTAATATTGTAGAACTGTGTTCTAAAGCTGTATCCGTATCCATGCAGTGATCACAGTATAGTGGCTATATCCAGGGAGCCAACCTTCCAAAGCTGGTCCTAAAATAGTGTATTGCTGCGTCTCTTATGTGGATGATGTTAAAAAATATGTGTTGGTCTGAGGTGATTAATAATGAGCATGCTGACGCTGCACATTTGATTAATTTATGAAATTGCTTCTTCCAATTATTGATAAACATGCGCCTGTTAAGAAACTGACTGTTAGAACTGTTTAAGCTCCATGGCTTGATGAGGAATTGAAAAACTGTATGGATGAAAGAGATGGGGCAAAAGAAGTGGCTAATGAGTCGGTGCACGTCTGGCTTACTGCAAACTGAGAAATTATGTGACTAAACTCAACAAAAAGAAAAAGAAACTGTAGTATGAAGCCAAGATCAATTAAATAAAGAATAATGGAGAAAAAAAACTTGAGTACTTTATATGAAATTAGACAAATTCAACTCCATCTTTCATCCAATCAGAAGGCATATTCATCAAAAACTTTAGTTGCTAATTATTTGAATGATTACTTCATTGGCAATCTTAAGCAGTACATGCCAACAAACAACAAACAGTGAGCCATCGTACTCATGTATAAAGAAAAATGTAATAATGAAAGAAAAGCATTGCAAGTTAGAATTTTGTAAAGTTAGTATGGGAGTGGTGGAAAAATCAATCAATAATGACAAACCTGGCATTGACAACTTAGATGGAAAGCTATGGAGGATGGTAGCTGACTCTATAGCCACTCCTATCTGTCATATCTTTAATCTGAGCCTAAAGGAAAGTCGGTCATTCCGCTACCCAAGAGTGGTAAAGCACCATTTAATGGTTCTAACAGCAGACCTATCAGCTTGCTGCCAACTCTTAGCAAACTGTTGTAAAAAAAAAATGGTGTTTGACCAAATACAATGCTACTACTCTGTAAACAAATTAACAAGACTTTCAGAATGCTTATAGAGATAAGCACTCATGTAATGCATTGACACAAATTACTGATGATTGGTTGAAAGAAATTGAAAATAAATAGATATTGAGAGCTGTACTGTTAGATTTCAGTGCAGCCTTTGATACTATTGACCATAACCTGTTGTTGAGAAAACGTCTATCTTTTCAACCTCTGCCATATCATGGATTCAGAGCTCTCTATCTAATAACACTCAGATGGTTTTCTTTAATAGGAGCTTCTCTGTCAAACAAGTGTGGTGTACCGCAAGACACCTCTCTAGGCCCTCCTCTCTTTTCTATTTTTACCAATGACCTGCCACTGGCATTTAACAAAGCAGGTGTGTCCATGTTTGCTGATGATTCAACCATTAACGCATCAGCAACCACAGCTAATGAAGTCACTGAAACCCTTAACAATGAGTTGGAGTCTGTTTTGGAATGGGTGGCCAGTAATAAACTGGTCCTGAACATCTCTAAAACTAAGAGCGTTGTATTTGGTACAAATCATTCCCTACGTTCTAGACCTCCGCTGAATCTCCTAATGAATGGTGTGGCTGTTGAACAAGTTGAGTGGACTAAATTACTTGGGTGTTACCTTTAGTTTCTGAACAGTCATGGTCAAAACATATAGATTCAATGGTTGTGAAGATAGGGAAAGGTCTGTCCGTAATAAAGAGATGCTCTGCTTTCTTGACACCACACTCCACAAAGCACGTCCTGCAGGCTTTAGTTTTAGCCTATCTTGATTATTGTCCAGTCATATGGTCAAGTGATGCAAAGAAAGACCTAGATAAGCTGCAGCTGGCCCAGAACAGAGCGGCAAGTCTTGTCATCACAGGGCTAGTATTAATATTACGCATACCAGTCTCTCGACTACGCGTTCAGAAAAGACTGACTGCGTCACTTCATGTTTTTATAAGAAACATAGTTTCAAATAATTTGCATCGTCAAATTACAATCCCGCACTGACACACACACTTATCCCATCAGACATGGCACCAGGCGTCTTTTCACAGTCCCCAGGTCCAAAACAAATTCAAGGAAACATACAGTATTATACAGAGCCATGAGTGGATGTAACACCCGTCTTATATAGCGCAAGTGAATAGCAAACCTGGTTTCAAAAGACACAATGCGACACCTCATTGCACAACACCTCTCTCCCATGTGACCTACTTGTTGTGTGTATGTACTGACATGTATGTGTATCTGATAGATGCACACACACACACTATATGTTTATGTTTTTAAACATATGTAAATTGTAAAGTATTTTGTCTAACATATTTTTTCGTTATATGTTCGACCCCAGTAAGACTAGCTGTCGCCATTGGTGTCAGCAAATGGGGAACCTAATAAATCAAAAATGTAATCTCGAATGCTTTCATTTACTATTCCACCATAATGCTATATCTTACCATGTTTGTCCATCTGTCTGTGTAGGCGGTGGCCCCCCTGTCACCAGTCATCCTGGTGGGGACACACACAGACGTGAGCGAGGACCTCCAGCTGCAGGCTTGCCTGGATAAGATCCGCCAGGAGCTCCTCAACCACCAGGGCTTCCCTGCCATCCGGGACTACCACATGGTGGCGGTGTGCGAGGACTCGGACTCCATCGGCAGACTCCGCAAGGCTATCGCCAGGGAGGTCGCCAACTTCAAGGTAGCTAGTGTTGTTAGCCCTAATGTTTATGTCATTTAGACTAGCCAGAATTTCCACTGATGTTCCACATATACCATCATCCCAAGCTCTAGCTTGCCTAAAAGGACAATCCTTGACAGCTTTGTTAGTACCTTTGACTTATTTCAATGGTCCACGTAAGTTCCATACACAGCACTGTGTGCAAAGCCACTATACCTTTTAGTGACCCTCCACACCCCTTTCACTCCCGCTCTCCACAGATCCAAGGGCAGCTGGTGATGGGGCAGCTGGTCCCAGAAAGCTATTTGGAGTTGGAGAGAAGGGTGCTGCTGGAGAGGGCCAGGGTGCCGGGGGAGTTCCCCGTGCTCAGACACCAATACCTGCTACAGCTCATCCAGGAGAGCCAGATACAGCTGGAGGAGGCTGAGCTACCCCACGCTGTTCACTTCCTCAGCGAGGCCGGTCAGTGGGGTGGGGTGTGTGTGTGTGTGTGTGTGTGTGTGTGTGTGTGTGTGTGTGTGTGTGTGTGTGTGTGTGTGTGTGTGTGTGTGTGTGTGTGTGTGTGTGTGTGTGTGTGTGTGTGTGTGTGTGTGTGTGTGTGTGTGTGTGTGTGTGTGTGTGTGTGTGTGTGTGTGTGTGTGTGTGTAATTGGTTTCTTCATTAATGTGTTGGAATCCCTGGTCATAATTATGCTGGTGCCATGGTCTTCACAACGTAGGAGAACGTAGGAAATTATCTCAGCAAAAAAAGAAACCCTGTCTTTCAAATAATTTGTAAAAATCCAAACACTTTCCCATGCTTGTTCAATCATAAACAATTAATGAACACGCACCTGTGGAATGGTTGTTAACACACTAACAGCTTACAGACGATAGGTAATTAAGGTCACAGTTATGAAAACTTAGGACACTAAAGAGGCCGTTCTACTGACTCTGAAAAACACCAAAAGAAAGATGCCCAGAGTCCCTGCTCATCTGCGTGAATGTGCCTTAGGCGTGCTGCAAGGAGGCATGAGGACTGCAGATGTGGCCAGGGCAATATATTGCAAAGTACGTACTATGAGACGCTTGAGACAGCGCTACAGGGAGACAGACAGAACGGACAGCTGATCGTCCTCGCAGTGGCAGACCACGTTTAACATCACCTGCACAGGATCGGTACTGCCAAACATCACACCTGTGGAACAGGTACAGGATGGCAACAACAACTGCCCGAGTTACACCAGGAACGCACAATCCCTCAATCAGTGCTCAGACTGTCCACAATAGGTTGAGAAAGGCTGGACAGAGGGCTTGTAGGCTTGTTGTAAGACAGGTCCTCACCAGACATGACCGGCAAAAACGTTGCCTATGGACACAAACCCACCGTCGCTGGACCAGACAGGACTGAAAAAAAGTGCTCTTCACTGACGAGTCGCGGTTTTGTCTCAGCAGAGGTGATGGTCGGATTCGCATTTATCGTCGAAGGAATGAGCGTTGCACTGAGGTCTGTACTCTGGAGCGGGATCGATTTGGAGGTGGAGGGTCCGTCGTGGTCTGGGGCGGTGTGTCACAGCATCATCGGACTGAGCTTGTTGTCATTGCAGGCAATCTCAACGCTGTGCGTTACAGGGAAGACATCCTCCTCCCTCATGTGGTACCCTTCCTGCAGACTCATCCTGACATGACCCTCCAGCATGACAATGCCACCAGCCATAATACTCGTTCTGTGCATGATTTGCTGCAAGACAGGAATGTCAGTGTTCTGCCATGGCCAGCGAAGAGCCCAGATCTCAATCTCATTGAGCACGTCTGGGACCTGTTGGATCAGAAGGTGAGGGCTAGGTCATTCCCCTGTCATGACGTTGGCCTGGGGGTAGGTTTATGACAGTCATAAGTACCTCTTTCCCCCTTTTTCCTCTCTCTACCCTACTGATGTGAAATTTGTAAACCCCTTGGTTAACGTAGAGATTCTGGGAACATCAGAAGGTGGGGGGAAATTAACTATATTCTGGTAGTCCGACCAATTGAACATATGTGGTGGTACTTAATGAATATCAATGAGAATGTCATCTGGGACATTCTCATTGATGATAGGATGACATAAACTCTACAGTGGAAAGTCTGCACATTGTAGTTATCGGAGTCACATGGAATTGTTGTTCAATTTAAATGTTTGAATATTAAATTATTGGTGAAGAGATGATATGTAATTTTAGCTTCCAAATGAGAGATTTGGGTTTTCATAAGGTTATGGCTCTGCTTAATCAGATAAAGCAAAGGGCTGCAAGGATAGGAACCAGTGTGTGACCCGGGCGTTACTGTCCTTGTTCCGTGACATCCAAACCAGTGGTGCATGGTCCGTTACGAGGGTGAAGTGCCTTCCCAATAAGTAATATTCAGCGTCTCCGGCACCCACTTGATCGCTAGACATTCTTTCTCCGCAGTCTTTCAACATTGTTTTTACCTCGGCCCTGATAGCCTCTCTTCTTGCATCTGGTATGCAATAGGGTCCCAACTTCACCTTTTTCCCAGGTTCGGTGATGATGCTGTGCTGTACCAGTTCGGTGTGTCCTGGTTCCGGCCGACCAACTCCCTCAGCGCCTGCTTCTGTACTTGGCTCAGCTGCTCCCCCAGTGGGACCTCTGCCGGCTTGGTCTCTGTGGTAGCCTTCTTCGGGGAAATAGAATACATCACATGCATTTCTTTAGCAAATGCACATGGTAAATCTATGTCCTGGCTGTCTGACCCTATGATAACTTCACCCACCTTCTCAAGGACTTCGTATGGCCCGTTCCATCGGTTTAAAAACATAGATTCTGAGGTGGAGACCAACACCAACACTTTGTCTCCTGGCCTGAAGTCCCTTCATTGTACCCCTCTGTTGTACACCCACACTTAAGCCTCCAGCATGTGTTCCCGTACCAGAGGCCACAGGGTTGCCATCCGGTCTCTTATGTCTTCCACGTGCTCCACCATGGTTCGGTGGCGCGACGGTTGCTGTTCCCAGGCTTCTTTAGCTTCATCCAGCAGTCCTCGGGGTCGTCTCCTGTACAGGAGTTCGAAGGGAGATAATTCTGTTGAAGCTTGAGGCACTTCTCGGATCGAGAACATCATGTAGGGTAGCAGCTGGTCCCAATTCTTTCTGTCTGCCTCCAGCACCTTCTTTAGCATTTGCTTCAGGGTTCAATTGAATCTTTCCACCAACACATCAGTCTGTGGGTGATATATTGAGGTAATATAATAATAATAATATATGCCACAACTTTTATCCAAAGGTCATGTTGTTTCTACATTGGGTGGTTCGAACCCACTACCCTGGCGTTAGATCTCTTCATGATTTGTGATTTGTGACATGAACAGGGTGCCCTGGTCGGTCAATATCTTGTCGGGGATGCCTACTCGGGAGAACAGCATGACTAACTCACGTGTGATTCCCTTGGTGGCCATGGTGCGCAGGGGAATGGCTTCCGGGTACCTGGTGGCATAATCCACAATTGCCAGGATGTATTGGTGCCCTCGGTTGCTCTTGGGAAGAGGTCCCACCAGGTCCATTGCGATCCTGCTGAAAGGGACTGAAATAATGGGTAGGGGAATTAATGGGCTGCGAAAGTGGGGTTTTGGCGTCACCTGCTGGCACTCCAGGCAATTGCAGCAGTAATCTTCCACTGCTCTCTTCACCCCCGGACAGTAAAATTGTGTCTAAGGTCTTCTCCACCCCTAGGTGAGCCCCAAGAATGTGCTCCAACTACCGGACAGATGGTACAAAGGGACGGGCCACCAACAACAACTCCATACGTTCGTCATTCTTCTTCACGACCTGATACAGCAACTTCTTATTCATACAAAAAGGAGGACAACTAGAAAGCAAATGGGGAATTTATTAGGGGGTTTTGCACACTGGGGAAAGGGGGGGAATTCACCAACCATTTCACAGTCCACAATACGTTCTGGTTGTCCATTCCGTTCTCCAGGGGTAATACTAAAACTCAGGTCCAGTTCAGTGCACTGTGGGGTTAATCAGACAGTCCAGGTCACAACGGGTAATCACACAGATATTTCTCTCTCTCTCTCTTCTTGCACTCTCCATAACACACGCTTCCCTCTCCATTCTCTGCCCCTTTATGCAAGCCGCTTCTTCTTTTATCCCCAAGTACTACCTGGCTTAATGACCCACAGGCTTCCCTTGTTGGGGCAGGAAGTCCATATAAGGCTCGGGGGTGGAGCCAGCGGACCGCAAGATGTCTCCCTTCAATAACCACTCCCCTCACCTCTCCCTGCCGTCTGCCACAATATGTTTGTGTCTTCTGTTCATAGCACAGCCAGGTATTATTTGTTTCATGTACTTAAATGGCAATGTCTGTTTATAGGAGTCCTTCTGCACTTTGACGACCCGGCCCTCCAACTCCGAGAACTCTACTTTATCGACCCACAGTGGCTTTGCAACATCATCTCACAGGTAGACACACACACACACACTACAGGAGGATGGAATGAAGTGAATGGAACGTTATCATCCACATGGAAACCACATGTTTGATGTGTGTGATTCAATTTATTCTGTTCCAGCCATTACAATGAGCAGGTCCTCCCCAATTAAGGTGCTACCAGTCACCTGTGACACACACACACACACACACACACACACACACACACACACACACACACACACACACACACACACACACACACACACACACACACACACACACACACACACACACACACACACACACACACACACACACAATGACTTCATTCAATCACTTCCTCCTCTCTCTCTTTCTCTGTGTAGAAACTGTCTCTGAAAAGCTCTGGGTTCTGGGAGAATCCCAAAGGCGTAGTCCAGCGCTCTATGGTGGAACGGTTCCTATTTGAGAGTAAGTGTTTCCCCAAGTGCCACCTGACCCAGTACTTTAAACTGCTGGAGAAGTTCCAGATCGCCCTGCCCTTCGGAGAGGACCAGCTCCTAGTGCCGAGCAGGTAAGAGGCATATCATTTTGTTGATTTTAGTATTGTTTGAGCCAAAATGGCCTACCAGTTTCCTGAATTCTGTATCTACTGAATGGAAACTGTTGTCTATATTGTCTCAAAACCTCTTTTCCAAGCCTAAACCATGCTAATTGTCTTGTCCTTCCCTCACAGTCTCTCCAAACACCGGCCAGTAATTGAGATGCCCCACTGTGAAAATTCTGAGGTCATTGTTCGTCTCTATGAGATGCCCTACTTCCCCATGGGCTACTGGTCGAGACAGATCAACCGCCTACTTGAGGTCTCCTCCTACATGCTCTGTGGCAGAGGTACTAATGCTGACGTTAAAGGGATAATTACTTAGATTGTCGTTTCATCCAAAGTTCATTAGCTGGAAATTTAGCCATGTCCAGAATCTCCTGGATAGTATTTTTTAGAACATGCAGCAAAGCTCCTGGAAACTGATTCTATCAGTACTGTATACACTGAGTGTACAAAACATTAGGAACACCTTCCTAATATTGAGTTGCACCCCCTTTTGCCTCAATTTGTCTGGGCTTGGACTCTACAAGTTGTCGAAAGCGTTCCACAGGGATGCTGGCCCATGTTGACTCCAATGCTTCCCATAGATATGTCAAGTTTGTTGCATGTCCTTTGGGTGGTGGACCATTCTTGATACACACAGGAAACTGTTGGGTGTGAAGAACACTTCCATCTTGTGTCTTGCCCATTCACCCTCTGAAGGGCACACATACACAATCCATGTCTCCTGCCCTACACTGATTGAAGTGGATTTAACAGGTGACATTAATAAGGGATCGTGGCTTTCACCTGGATTCACCTGGTCAGTTTATCTAATGGAAATAACTTTTTTGTACACTCAGTGTATATGGCTCTAAGTAGCCACAATGTTGTTGTGTTGGTCCAGAAAGAGAGCTGCGTCCCAACCGTATCTACTGGAGGAGAGGCATCTACCTGAGCTGGTCTCCTGAGGCCTACTGTCTGGTTGAGGCTGCCAACGTAGAGGACAACCCTGCCAGCTTCGTCAAGATCACTGTGCCCTGCTCACGCAAAGGTACTGGAACTGCACCACAGCCTAGACAATAAGGTATCCATACTGAAATGTAAATGCCGTCAACACTAGTTTAAGGAAAATAAAAAATAATAATTTAATAATTTTGGTTGTGAGCTGAAAAACGATTTAAGAACCCCCGGTTTGATAAACTGCGTTTAATATATTGCAATAAAGAGTGAAATAGATCATCAGTAGGAGATGATGATGATGGTTGTCAAATCAAATACACTGCTCAAAACAATAAAGGGAACACTAAAATAACACATCCTCGATCTGAATGAAATATTCTTATTAAATACTTTTTTCTTTACATAGTTGACTGTGCTGACAACAAAATCACACAAAAATTATCAATGGAAATCAAATTTATCAATCCATGGAGGTCTGGATTTGGAGTGACACTCAAAATGAAAGTGGAAAACCACACTACAGGCTAATCCAACATTGATGTAATGTCCTTAAAACAGGTCAAAATGAGGCTCAGTAGTGTGTGCGGCCTCCACGTGCCTGTATGACCTCCCTACAAAGTCTGGGCATGCTCCTGATGAGGTGGTGGATGGTCTCCTGAGGGATCTCCTCCCAGACCTGGACTAAAGCATCCGCCAACTCCTAGGCAGTCTGTGGTGCAATGTGGCGTTGGTGGATGGAGCGAGACATGATGTCCCAGATGTGCTCAATTGGATTCAGGTCTGGGGAACGGGCGGGCCAGTCCATGGCATCAATGCCTTCATCTTGCAGGAACTGCTGACGCACTCCAGCCACATGAGGTCTAGCATTGTCTTGCATTAGGAGGAACCCAGGGCCAACCACACCAGCATATGGTCTCACAAGGGGTCTGAGAATCTCATCTCCGTACCTAATGGCAGTCAGGCTACCTCTGGCGAGCACATGGAGGGCTGTGCGGCCACCCAAGGAAATGCCACCCCACACCATGACTGACCCACCGCCAAACCGGTCATGCTGGAGGATGTTGCAGGCAGCAGAACGTTCTCCACGGCGTCTCCAGACTCTGTCACGTGCTCAGTGTGAACCTGCTTTCATCTGTGAAGAGCACAGGGCGCCAGTGGCGAATTTGCCAATCCTGGTGTGCTCTGGCAGATGCCAAACGTCCTGCACGGTATTGGGCTGTAAGCACAAACCCACCTGTGGACGTCGGGCCCTCATTCCACCCTCAATGGCGTCTGTTTCTGACCGTTTGAGCAGACACATGCACATTTGTAGCCTGCTGGAGGTCATTTTGCAGGGCTCTGGCAGTGCTCCTCCTGCTCCTCCTTACACAAAGGCGGAGGTAGCGGTCCTGCTGCTGGGTTGTTGCCCTCCTACGGCCTCCTCCACGTCTCCTGATGTACTGGCCTGTCTCGTGGTAGCGCCTCCATGCTCTGGACACTACGATGACAGACACAGCAAACCTTCTTGCTACAGCTCGCATTGATGTCCCATCCTGGATGAGCTGCACTACTTGAGCCACTTGTGTGGGTTGTAGACTCCGTCTCATGCTACCACTAGAGTGAAAGCACCTCCAGCATTCAAAAGTGACCAAAACATCAGCCAGGAAGCATAGGAACTGAGAAGTGGTCTGTGGTCACCACCTGCAGAACCACTCCTTTATTGGGGGTGTCTTGCTAAATGCCTATAATTTCCACCTGTTGTCTATTCCATTTGCACAACAGCATGGGAAATTTATTGTCAATCAGTGTTGCTTCCTAAGTGGACAGTTTGATTTCACAGAAGTGTGATTGACTTGGAGTTACATTGTGTTTAAGTGTTCCCTTTATTTTTTTGAGCAGTGTAATATGATTACGATATGATAAGATATGGAACATTTTAAGATACGAAGTTGCATTTATCAAATCAAATTGTGTTTCTCATGCTCCTTAACCTCTTGCTCCGACCTGGCACGCAGGCGTCCCATCTAAAGCTCTGGAAATGCAAATTCGCTACGCTAAATGCTAATAGTATTAGTTAAAACTCAAACGTTCATTAAAATACACATGCAGGGTATTGAATTAAAGCTACACTCGTTGTGAATCCAGGCAACAAGTCAGATTTCTAAAATGTTTTACGGCGAAAACATAGCACATATTTATGTCAAACCACCAACGCAGACATAGCTCATTAGCATAGCCAAGTAGGAAAAAATATCCAATCAACAAACGCAGGATTAAAAAAATAATCATTTCACTAACCTTTTGAAATCTTCATCAGATGACAGTAATATAACATGTTACACAGTACATTCATTTTTTTTCTCAATAATCTGCAATATATATCCATAAATCTCTGTTTACAATGACGCATCGTTCAAAAAATGCTACTAAAATGTCAGGAGAAATGAAATAGCTCCGGCAGATAACGTCAGCTAACAAGGAATACACATCATAAACTTTGACTAAATATGCATGTTTTACATATGTATAGGAAGATGCACTTCTTCTAAATGCAATCGCTGTGTTACATTTATTTTTAACGTTACAGGTTGAGTTCACTAGGCTATACTAGGAGTCTGCGCTCCAAATGTATCATTATGCCTCCTCTATCTTGGAGTCGACAGAAACCCAAAATGAACACATAAATATTCCCTTACCTTTGCTGTTCTTCCATCAAAAGACCTGGAAGGGATTATACTTACCAAAACAGCGTTTAGTTTTCAAGTCTGCGTCTTTCGGTTCTCAAAATAGCCACATTTCGGTCGAAATGTAGGCAAAATTCAAGTGGATGCGCACCAAAACGTCGAAAATATATATTATATGTCGAGTAAACTTGTCAAACTATGTTCATAATTAAGCTTTAACATGTTATAAAGGTGTACAGCAATTGTGAGGACGAAGCGAAACACACACGTCTTTTAATTGATCCTGAAGAAAAGAGAGAGCGGGAGCAGAGCGCGCATAAACGTACACTTTTTTTCCCGTGACCGAGACCTTTCGGCACGAGCGCGCGATTCTCACAATGAGAAGCCCCATTGAAAGCAGGCTTCGCGCTGAACACGTACAGACTGTTCCCAGAGCGGTAGTTGTTTGGGGAGGCGTATACGATGACGTCAAAGTTGGGCCAACTTTTTCCATGACAAGAGAAACTTTGGGAGAATGCATGCCCTGAGACTTCTGCTTTACATAGAGACTAAATTTAAACGGTTTTAGAAGCTTTAGAGTGTTTTCTATTCGATAATATTTTTATATGCATATATTAGCAACTTTTGACAAAAATTTATCCTGTTTTATATGGGTACCCAATTCCTCCAGAAGGGGCAGTAAACAGGGCTAGGCTTAACAGGTTAAACAACAAGTGTAGACTAAAAGTGAAATGCTTACTTATGGCTCCTTTTCCAACAATGCAAAGTTAAAATAGAGATACAGGAAATAAGTACACAGTGAATAACAATAACGAAGTAAAAAAATAGCATAGCTATATACAGGGAGTACCAGTACTGAGTTGAGAACTTTCTATGGCTTGGGTGGCTGGAGTCTTAGAATTCTGGGGGGACCTTCCGCTGACACTGCCTGGTAAAGAGGTCACTACCCTCTGTAGTGCCTTGCGGTCGATTGCCTTGCAGTCGCTGTATCAAGCGGTGATGCAGCCAGACAAGATGATATTAATTGAGCAACTGTATAACTTTTTGAGGATCTGAGGGCCCAGTCCAAATCTTTTCAGCCTCCTGAGGGGGAAGAGGCACTGTCGTGCCCTCTTGACAACTGTGTGGGTGTGTGTGGACAATGTTAATTCCTTAGTGATGTGGACACTGAAGAACTTGAAGCTCTCGACGCGCTACACTACAGCCCCATCGATGTGAATGCGGGTGTGCTCGCCGCTCCGTTTCATGTAGTCCACGATCAGCTCTTTTGTCCTGCTGATGTTGAGGGAGAGGTTGTTGGCCTGGCAACACACTGCCAGGTCTCTGAGGTCCACCTCCCTATAGGCTGCCTCATTGTCATTGTGTCCTCAGCAAACTTGATGATGGTGTTTGAGTTGTGAGCGGCCACGCAGTCATGGTTGAACAGGGAATACAGGAGGGGACGAAGCACACACCTTTGAGGGACCCCCCTGTTGATGGTCAACATGGTGGATGTGTTGTTACCTTCCCTCACCGCCTGGACGAGGTCCGTCAGGAAGTCCAGGATTCAATTGCAGCGGGAGGTGTTCAGTCCCAGGGTCTGGGAGCTTGGTGAAGAGCTTGGAGGGGACTATGGTGTTGAGTGCTGAGCTGTAGTAAAGGAACAGCATTCTTACATAGGTATTCCTTTTGTCCAGGTGGGTGAGGACAGTGTAGGCCGGCTAATAGCCTGTGGCAAAAATGAGGGGACACAAACAACAGGTATAGGTCAATCAAAAAGGTTCTTTATTGTAAACCAAACTATTAACTTTAAACAAAGCAAAAGGAATGAGGTGTGAAAGTATCATAATGTAAGGTGTATGTAAAGTGCATGGATGTGTGAGTCTGTGTGTGTGAATATGACTGAGTGAAAACTAAGTAAAACTACAAAGGAACAAACAAACAGGATCATACTTGGAGGAGCAGAGAGAGATGGAGACGAGTGATTAGGGAAGCCGTTTTAATACCCTTAGCCAATGTGACTCCAATCACTAACGACCCTGTCAGTGAACACACCTGCCATCTAGTCAGCACATGCTCCGAGTACACGTCCTGGTATTCCGCCCTCCAGCCTTGTGAATGTTAACCCGTTTAAAGGTCTTCTATCGGCTATGGAGAGTGAGATCACACGGTCGTCTGGAACAGCAGGTTCTCTCATTTATGGTTCAGTGTTGCTTGCATCGAAGCGAGCATAGAAGGCCTTTTAGTTAATCTGGTAGGTTCACGTCACTGGGCAGCTCGCGGCTGGGTTTCCCATTGTAATGAGTGATAGTTTGTAAGCCCTACCATGTCTTTGAGCATCAGAGCCGGCGTAGTAGGATTCGATCTTACTGCTGCATTGACGCTTTGCCTATTTGATGGCTTGTCGGAGGTCGTAACAGGATTTCTTATAAGCATCCGGATTGGCGTCCTTTTCCTTGAAAGCGGCAGCTCTTTAGCTCAATACAGAGGTTGCGGGTGACGTGGTGGTGGTGGTGATGATGATGGTTGTGTTACTCCTCAGGTCGTGTGTTACTGGGTCAGGTAGTGGACCATGTTGACTCTCTCTTGGAGGAGTGGTTCCCTGGTCTCCTCGCCACTGATATCCATGGCAACGGAGAGACCCTGCTGAAGAAATGGGCTCTGTACAGCTTCAAGGATGGACAGGAGTGGAGCAAGATACTGCTGGAGGACCTGTTCACTCACATAGATAAAGGTATGTCTTTTAACGCTTGGATTTGACACAATCGATACCTGTGTTAGTCATGTTTCTGGAATATCATAATTGAAAGAAATCACAACAATTTGGTAACACTACAAGCAATTGTGCATGTTCTTAAATTCATGGGAGTGATACACGAAGAGCTACTTTAATGTAACAATACATTTTTAAAAGTCTAATGTAGCCGTTTTTATCTCAATATCAAATCACCTTACTGTGATTTTTTTTGCCATTCAAATGGTAAAAAATAAACAAACAGCTTCTTAGCAAAGAGCGATTTCTCAAGCAATAATTTTGCTAGGACTGTCTTGGAGTGGTCTGAGTGGCGATGAAAAACAGAAAACTAGCTGTTATTGGCAGAGAGGTTTGGAACTCTCTTTCTTAATGGTCTATTAACTAATTTACTGTTGGGTGATGTCACCAGGGAGGCCAAATCTCCATCCCAACAAAACAGGCTGAAATTTCAGGTGGTCTTTTCAAACAGCCCTTACACATTTTTTATTTATTTAACCTTTATTTACCTAGGCAAGTTAGTTAAAACTTCTTGACGCACCCATCCCATTAGTGGGATCATTTTCATCAACATTTGCTGAATTGCAGCGCGCCAAATTCAAATTAAATTACTACAAATATTTAATTTTCATGAAATCACAAGTGCAATATAGCAAAACACAGCGTAGCTTGTTGGTAATCCACCTGGCGTGTCAGATTTAATAAAGCTTTTCGGCGAAAGCATACCAAGCGTTTATGTAAGAACATCTCTCTCAGTAGACAAACTATTACAAACAGCTAGCAGCCAAGTAGATTGGTCACGAAAGTCAGAAAAGCAATAAATTAAATCGCTTACCTTTGATGATCTTCGGATGTTTTCACTCACGAGACTCCCAGTTACACAACAAATGTTCCTTTTGTTCCATAAAGATTATTTTTATACCCAAAATACCTCTGTTTGTTTGTCACGTTATGTTCAGAAATCCACAGGAAAGAGCGGTCACGACAACACAGACGGAAATTCCAAATAGTCTTCATAATGTCCATAGAAACATGTCAAACGTTTTTTTATAATCATTCCTCAGGTAGTTTTTAAAATATATATTCAATAATATATCAACTGAGTGTGTAGGTTTTTCAATAACAGCGGGAGGAACAATGGCGGCTTTACTCTGTAGTGCAAAAACTCACTCTGAGAGCCCCTACGTATTAACTTACGCAATGTGATCTTACACCCTCATTTAAAAAAAGAAAAGCCTGAAACTATGTCTAAAGACTGACACCTTAGGGAAGCCAGAGAAATAGGAATGTGGTTGATATCCCTTTAAATGGAGGATAGGTATGCATAGGAACAGAAGGGTTTCAAAATAAGAGGCACTTCCTGATTGGACTTTCCTCAGGGTTTCGCCTGCAATATCAGTTCTGTTATACTCACAGACAATATTTTGACAGTTTTGGAAACTTTAGAGTGTTTTCTATCATAATCTGTCAATGATATGCATATTATAGCATCTGGTGCTGAGAAATAGCCGTTTACTTTGGGAAAGTTATTTTTCCAAACATAACAATAGTGCCCCCTAGCTTCAAGAGGTTAAATGGAGGCAAGGCATCCAATGGAACAGAGAGCTTTCAGGAAAAACAGCAGTTCCTTTTTAGATTTTCCTCAGGTTTTTGCCTGCAATATCAGTTCTGTTATACTCACAGACAATATTTTGACAGTTTTGGAAACTTTAGAGTCTTTTCTATCTTTTCTAGAATTATATGCATATTCTAGTTTCTGGGACCGAGAAATAGGCAGTTTCAAATGGGTACGTTATTTTAGCCAAAAACGAAAATACTGCCCCCTACACTCAACAGGTTTAAGAACAAATTCTTATTTACAATGATGGCCTACCCCGGCCAAACCTTAACCTGGAAGACGCAGGGCCAATTGTGCGCCGCCCTATGGGACTCCAAATCACGGCCGATTGTGATACAGCCTGGAATCAAATCAGGGTTTGTAGTGACACCTCTAGCACTGAGATGCAGTGCCTTAGACTGCTGCGCCACTCAGGAGCCCTAAAATGGAATCATTCAAATGTTCTAAATTTCATAGTATTATACCAACATCATAGTGTGGCAATATATATAAAACACAGTAAATCACATTTTTGATCCCTCTGGACCTTTAACTTATGCCTGATCTCTCTCTTTTCTAATCTCCCTTCCTCCTGTAGACTGTCTTTTGGTAAACCCGGAGGACCCTCGCTGCACAGTGCCCATCTCTCAGATTGCTCCAGACCTGATCCTCAGTGACCAGCCTGCTGGAATCATCCTTGACAGTGAGGAGCTTGAGATAGACCTTACCAAGGAGAATCTGCTGGGTCAGTTACAATAATAATTTTTTTTGTATTGTGTTTTTCGTTTACAGGCAAATCACAAAGCTCAGAAAGGTCAGTGGGACTGTCGTCTCTTTCAACAGCTGCAGTGTCAATGACACAAATTTGTTCATTTTCTGAATGTAGGGGATGGTGGTTTTGGGTCTGTCTATCGAGGCATCTACAAAAATGAAGAGGTGGCAGTGAAGATTTTCAACAAGCATGCCTCTGATCTCTATATACACCGACTACTCCGACAGGTAATCTAATCATCTGAGTCAGGTGTTTTAGTGTCTGCAGGAATATCTGGAGAATAGCTCCAAGACCAGGAAGTTCTAGTGATCATTGCTGGTCCCGGAGAGATATAGAGGAAAAAACAGGCTTACAGTGCCTTCGGAAAGTATTCAGACCCCTTGACTTTTTACACATTTTTTCCATTGCAGCCTTATTCTAAAATTGATTAAATAAAACATATTCCTATATTCCTCAGAAATCTACACACAAAACCTCATTATGACAAAGACAAAACAAGTGCTATGACCCTTTGCTATGAGACTCGAAATTGAGTTCAGCTGCTTCCTGTTTCCATTGATCATCCTTGAGATGTTTCAACAATTTTATTGCAGTTCATCTGTGGTAAATTCGTGATTGGACATGATTTGGAAAGGCACACACCTGTCTATATAAAGTCGCACAGTTGACAATGTGCATGTCAGAGCAAAAACCAAGCCATGAGGTTGAAGGAATTGTATGTATAGCGCCAAAACAGGATTGTGTCACAGATCTGGGGGGAGACCAAAAAATGTCTGCACCTTTGAAGATCCCCAAGAACACAGTGGCCTCCATCAATCTTAAATGGAAGATGTTTGGAACCACTAAGATTGTTCCTAGAGCTGGCCAAACTGAGCAATTGGGGGAAAAGGGCCTTGGTCAGGGAGGTGCGTCTGCTAAATGGCATATATTATATATTATATTATTATTATATTATTATTATTATTATTATATTAGGTGACCAAGAACCCGATGGTCACTCTGACAAAGCTTTAGAGTTCCTTTGTGTAGATGGGAGAACCTTCCAGAATGACAACCGTCTCTGCAGCACTCCACCAATCAGGCATTGATGGTAGAGTGGCCAGATGGAAGCCACTACTCAGTAAAAGGCACATGACAGCCCGCTTGGAGTTTGCCAAAAGGCATCTAAAGGACTCTCACCATGAGAAACAAGATTCTCTGGTCTGATGAAAGCAAGATAGAACTCTTTGGCCTGAATGCCAAGCGTCACATCTGGAGGAAACATGGTGGTGGCAGCATCATGCTGTGGGGACGCTCCAGAGCACTCAGGACCTCAGACTGGGGCAAAGGTTCACCTTCAAACAGGACAACCACCCTAAGCACACAGCCAAAACAATGCAGGAGTGGCTTCGGGACAAGTCTCTGAATGTCCTTGGGTGGGCCAGCCAGAGCCCGGACTTGAACCCGATCGAACATCTCTGGAGAGACCTGAAAATAGCTGTGCAGCAACGCTCACCCATTCCAACATGATAGAGCTTGAGAGGATCTGCAGAGAAGAATGGGAGAAACTCCCCAAATACAGGCGTGCCAAGCTTGTAGCATCATACCCAAGAAGACTCAAGGCTGTAATCGCTGCCAAAGGTGCTTCAATAAAGTGTTTAGTAAAGGGTCTGAATACTTACGTGATATTTCAATTTTTTATTTTTTATAAATGAGCAAAAATGTATTCAAATCTCATTATGGGGTATTGTGTGTAGATAAGGGGAAATAAATAAAAAAATACATTTTGGAATAAGGCTGTAACGTAACAACATGTAGAAAAGGTCAAGGGGTGTGAATACGTTCCGAATGCACTGTATATAGTCCTGGAGAAGCTATGAGCTATGAGGTTGGGGTCAATTTGGGAAACAGGAATTTCAGGTTACTTCCTGAATTGACTGATTGGAAATGGATCCGATAAGCAGTTGCTGGCTATCCAGACTCTTTGCTCCGGTTAGAGATGATCCAATCGCTGATGACTTTTTGTACAACACCCCTCATTTTGACGTCACCACAAACCACTTCAATGATGGCAGGCTCAGACTAAGTATGTAACGAACGAGTAGCGGAATAATTTAATGTGATGTGTCAGGCCAGGTTGTGTGTGTGTGTGTGTGTGTGTGTGTGTGTGTGTGTGTGTGTGTGTGTGTGTGTGTGTGTGTGTGTGTGTGTGTGCGTGCGTGCGTGCGTGCGTGCGTGCGTGCGTGCGTGCGTGCGTGCGTGCGTGCGTGCGTGCGTGTGTGTGTGCGTGCGTGTGTGTGTGCGTGTGCGTGTGCGTGCGTGCGTGCGTGCGTGTGCGTGCGTGCGTGCGTGCGTGCGTGCGTGTGCGTGCGTGCGTGCGTGCGTGCGTGCGTGCGTGCGTGCGTGCGTGCGTGCGTGCGTGCGTGCGTGCGTGCGTGCGTGCGTGCGTGCGTGCGTGCCACTGTCTTCAGGCTAGACAAGCAGTACTCTTTAAGTTGGTCTCTTTTCCTTCTGTCTCTTTCCAGGAATTGGTGGTGTTGGGTCGTCTCCACCACCCCAGCCTGGTGGGGCTGCTGGCAGCCGGGGCGGCCCCTCATCTCCTGGTGATGGAGTTAGCCCCCAGAGGATCCCTGGACTCTCTGTTTGAACACGAGAACAGCAGCCTCAACCGCAAGCTCCAGCACAGGATTGCTCTGCAGGTGGCCGACGGGCTCAGGTAGGTTAATCGCTCAATAGACACATGCAAACATATATATACACACATTACATACAGGTGAATGCCCACAAGATCGTGCACACGCGTCAGACAAAGTGTTCAATGATATTCAGTTATTTCCAAGTACAGTAGGGGGGAAAAATTTTAGTCAGCCACCAATTGTGCATGTTCTCCCACTTAACAAGATGAGAGAGGCCTGTAATTTTCATCATAGGTACACTTCAACTATGACAGACAAAATGAGAAAAAAAATCCAGAAAATCACATTGTAGGATTTTTAATGAATTTATTTGCAAATTATGGTGGAAAATAAGTATTTGGTCAATAACAAAAGTTTATCTCAATACTTTGTTTTATACCCTTTGCTGGCAATGACAGAGGTCAAATGTTTTCTGTAAGTCTTCACAAGGTTTTCACACACTGTTGCTGGTATTTTGGCCCATTCCTCCATGCAGATCTCCTCCAGAGCAGTGATGTTTTGGGGCTGTTGCTGGGCAACACGGACTTTCAACTCCCTCCAAAGATTTTCTATGGGGTTGAGATCTGGAGACTGGCTAGGCCACTCTAGGACCTTGAAATGCTTCTTACGAAGCTACTCCTTCGTTGCCCAGGCGGTGTGTTTGGGATCATTGTCATGCTGAAAGACCCAGCCACGTTTCATAATAATAATATAATAATAATATATGCCATTTTGCAGACGCTTTTATCCAAAGCGACTTACAGTCATGTGTGCATACATTCTACGTATGGGTGGTCCCGGGAATCGAACCCACTACCCTGGCATCTTCAATGCCCTTGCTGATGGAAGGAGGTCTTCATTCAAAATCTCACGATACATGGCCCCATTCATTCTTTCCTTTACACGGATCAGTCGTCCTGGTCCCTTTGCAGAAAAACAGCCCCAAAGCATGATGTTTCCACCCCCATGCTTCACAGTAGGTATGGTGTTCTTTGAATGCAACTCAGCATTCTTTGTCCTCCAAACATGACGAGTAGACATATGACATTCTCCCAATCTTCTTCTGGATCATCTAAATGCTCTCTAGCAAACTTCAGATGGGCCTGGACATGTACTGGTTTAAGCAGGGGGACACGTCTGACACTGCAGGATTTGAGTCCCTGGCGGCGTAGTGTGTTGCTGATGGTAGGCTTTGTTACTTTGGTCCCAGCTCTCTGCAGGTCATTCACTAGGTCCCCCTGTGTGGTTCTGGGATTTTTGCTCACCGTTCTTGTGATCATTTTGACCCCACGGGGTGAGATGTTACGTGGAGCCCCAGATCGAGGGAGATTATCAGTGGTCTTGTATATCTTCCATGTCCTAATAATTGCTCCCACAGTTGATTTCTTCAAACCAAGCTGTTTACCAGATTCAGTCTTCCCAGCCTGGTGCAGGTCTACAATTTTGTTTCTGGTGTCCTTTGACAGCTCTTTGGTCTTGGCCATAGTGGAGTTTGGAGTGTGACTGTTTGAGGTTGTGGACAGGTGTCTTTTACACTGATAACAAGTTCAAACAGGTGCCATTAATACATTTACATTACATTTAAGTCATTTAGCAGACGCTCTTATCCAGAGCGACTTACAAATTGGTGCATTCACCTTATGACATCCAGTGGAACAGCCACTTTACAATAGTGCATCTAAATCTTTTAAGGGGGGTGAGAAGGATTACTTTATCCTATCCTAGGTATTCCTTAAAGAGGTGGGGTTTCAGGTGTCTCCGGAAGGTGGTGATTGACTCCGCTGGCGTCGTGAGGGAGTTTGTTCCACCATTGGGGGGCCAGAGCAGCGAACAGTTTTGACTGGGCTGAGCGGGAACTGTACTTCCTCAGTGGTAGGGAGGCGAGCAGGCCAGAGGTGGATGAACGCAGTGCCCTTGTTTGGGTGTAGGGCCTGATCAGAGCCTGGAGGTACTGAGGTGCCGTTCCCCTCACAGCTCCGTAGGCAAGCACCATGGTCTTGTAGCGGATGCGAGCTTCAACTGGAAGCCAGTGGAGAGAGCGGAGGAGCGGGGTGACGTGAGAGAACTTGGGAAGGTTGAACACCAGACGGGCTGCGGCGTTCTGGATGAGTTGTAGGGGTTTAATGGCACAGGCAGGGAGCCCAGCCAACAGCGAGTTGCAGTAATCCAGACGGGAGATGACAAGTGCCTGGATTAGGACCTGCGCCGCTTCCTGTGTGAGGCAGGGTCGTACTCTGCGGATGTTGTAGAGCATGAACCTACAGGAACGGGCCACCGCCTACGACAGGGTGTTGTCCAGGATCACGCCAAGGTTCTTAGAGCTCTGGGAGGAACGGGCCACCGCCTTGATGTTAGTTGAGAACGACAGGGTGTTGTCCAGGATCACGCCAAGGTTCTTAGAGCTCTGGGAGGAGGACACAATGGAGTTGTCAACCGTGATGGCGAGATCATGGAACGGGCAGTCCTTCCCGGGAGGAAGAGCAGCTCCGTCTTGCCGAGGTTCAGCTTGAGGTGGTGATCCGTCATCCACACTGATATGTCTGTCAGACATGCAGAGATGCGATTCGCCACCTGGTCATCAGAAGGGGGAAAGGAGAAGATTAATTGTGTGTCGTCTGCATAGCAATGATAGGAGAGACCATGTGAGGTTATGACAGAGCCAAGTGACTTGGTGTATAGCGAGAATAGGAGAGGGCCTAGAACAGAGCCCTGGGGGACACCAGTGGTGAGAGCGCGTGGTGAGGAGACAGATTCTCGCCACGCCACCTGGTAGGAGCGACCTGTCAGGTAGGACGCAATCCAAGCGTGGGCCGCACCGGAGATGCCCAACTCGGAGAGGGTGGAGAGGAGGATCTGATGGTTCACAGTATCGAAGGCAGCCGATAGGTCTAGAAGGATGAGAGCAGAGGAGAGAGAGTTAGCTTTAGCGGAGCGGAGCGCCTCCGTGATACAGAGAAGAGCAGTCTCAGTTGAATGACTAGTCTTGAAACCTGACTGATTTGGATCAAGAAGGTCATTCTGAGAGAGATAGCGGGAGAGCTGGCCAAGGACGGCACGTTCAAGAGTTTTGGAGAGAAAAGAAAGAAGGGATACTGGTCTGTAGTTGTTGACATCGGAGGGATCGAGTGTAGGTTTTTTCAGAAGGGGTGCAACTCTCGCTCTCTTGAAGACGGAAGGGACGTAGCCAGCGGTCAGGGATGAGTTGATGAGCGAGGTGAGGTAAGGGAGAAGGTCTCCGGAAATGGTCTGGAGAAGAGAGGAGGGGATAGGGTCAAGCGGGCAGGTTGTTGGGCGGCCGGCCGTCACAAGACGCGAGATTTCATCTGGAAAGAGAGGGGAGAAAGAGGTCAGCACAGGGTAGGGCAGTGTGAGCAGAACCAGCGGTGTCGTTTGACTTAGCAAACGAGGATCGGATGTCGTCGACCTTCTTTTCAAAATGGTTGACGAAGTCATCTGCAGAGAGAGAGGATGGGGGGGATTCAGGAGGGAGGAGAAGGTGGCAAAGAGCTTCCTAGGGTTAGAGGCAGATGCTTGGAAGTTAGAGTGGTAGAAAGTGGCTTTAGCAGCAGAGACAGAGGAGGAAAATGTAGAGTGCAGGGAGTGAAAGGATGCCAGGTCCGCAGGGAGGCGAGTTTTCCTTCATTTCCGCTCGGCTGCCCGGAGCCCTGTTCTGTGAGCTCGCAATGAGTCGTCGAGCCATGGAGTGGGAGGGGAGGACCGAGCCGGCCTGGAGGATAGGGGACATAGAGAGTCAAAGGATGCATAAAGGGAGGAGAGGAGGGTTGAGGAGGCAGAATCAGGAGATAGGTTGGAGAAGGTTTGAGCAGAGGGAAGAGATGATAGGATGGAAGAGGAGAGAGTAGCGGGGGAGAGAGAGCGAAGGTTGGGACGGCGCGATACCATCCGAGTAGGGGCAGTGTGGGAAGTGTTGGGTGAGAGCGAGAGGGAAAAGGATACAAGGTAGTGGTCGGAGACTTGGAGGGGAGTTGCAATGAGGTTAGTGGAAGAACAGCATCTAGTAAAGATGAGGTCGAGCGTATTGCCTGCCTTGTGAGTAGGGGGGGAAGGTGAGAGGGTGAGGTCAAAAGAGGAGAGGAGTGGAAAGAAGGAGGCAGAGAGGAATGAGTCAAAGGTAGACGTGGGGAGGTTAAAGTCGCCCAGAACTGTGAGAGGTGAGCCGTCCTCAGGAAAGGAGCTTATCAAGGCATCAAGCTCAATGATGAACTCTCCGAGGGAACCTGGAGGGCGATAAATGATAAGGATGTTAAGCTTGAAAGGGCTGGTAACTGTGACAGCATGGAATTCAAAGGAGGCGATAGACAGATGGGTAAGGGGAGAAAGAGAGAATGACCACTTGGGAGAGATGAGGATCCCGGTGCCACCACCCCGCTGACCAGAAGCTCTCGGGGTGTGCGAGAACACGTGGGCGGACGAAGAGAGAGCAGTGGGAGTAGCAGTGTTATCTGTGGTGATCCATGTTTCCGTCAGTGCCAAGAAGTTGAGGGACTGGAGGGAGGCATAGGCTGAGATGAACTCTGCCTTGTTGGCCGCAGATCGGCAGTTCCAGAGGCTACCGGAGACCTGGAACTCCACGTGGGTCGTGCGCGCTGGGACCACCAGATTAGGGTGGCCGCGGCCACGCGGTGTGGAGCGTTTGTATGGTCTGTGCAGAGAGGAGAGAACAAGGATAGACGGACACATAGTTGACAGGCTACAGAAGAGGCTACGCTAATGCATACGTAGAATGTATGCACACATACTGTAAGTCGCTTTGGATAAAAGCGTCTGCTAAATGGCATATAAGTAGGCTAGCTGGCAGTGGCTGCGTTGTTGACTTTGTAGGCTAGCTGGCAGTGGCTGCGTTGTTGACACTACACTAATCAAGTCGTTCCGTTGAGTGTAATAGTTTCTACAGTGCTGCTATTCGGGGGCTAGCTGGCTAGCTAGCAGTGTTGATTACGTTACGTTGCGTTAAAAGAACGACAATAGCTGGCTAGCTAACCTAGAAAATCGCTCTAGACTACACAATTATCTTTGATACAAAGACGGCTATGTAGCTAGCTATGTAGCTAGCTACGATCAAACAAATCAAACCGTTGTACTGTAATGAAATGAAATGAAAATGTGATACTACCTGTGGAGCGAAGCGGAATGCGCCTGGGTTGTTGAGTGCGGAAGTTCTATTCGGTATACGTTGGCTAGCTAGCAGTGTCTCCAAGTTAAGGATGACAAATAGCTGGCTAGCTAACCTCGGTAAATTAAGATAATCACTCTAAGACTACACACACTAAACTACACAATTATCTTGGATACGAAGACAGCAAAGACAACTATGTAGCTAGCTAACACTACACTAATCAAGTCGTTCAGTTGAGTGTAATAGTTTCTACAGTGCTGCTATTCGGTAGACGGTAGACGTTTGCTAGCTGGCTAGCTGCTGGGCAGATAGCAGTGTAGACTACGTTAGGACGACGAAATACGATAATTACGCAATTATCTTTGATACAAAGACGGCTATGTAGCTAGCTAAGAAGAAATTGCTAAGATTAGACAAATCAAACCGTTGTACTATAATGAAATGTAATGAAAAGTTATACTACCTGCGGACCGAAATGCGAAAATACAGGTAACGAGTGGAGGACAGAGGAGCCTCTTAAAGAGGCAGGTCTGTGAGAGTTTGTAGGTGACCAGATACTTATTTTCCATCATAATTTGCAAATAAATTCATAAAAAATCCTACAATGTTATTTTTCTCATTTTGTCTGTCATAGTTGAATTCTATCTATGATGAAAATTACAGGCCTCTCATCTTTTTAAGTGGGAGAACTTGCACAATTGGTGGCTGACTAAATACTTTTTTGCCCCACTGTATGTCTATAGTAAACCCAAACAAACACATTTGAATTGATGATCTATATTGGGAACTCTCAATTTAGACACATTGTACATCACTGTTTCCTCACTTTACCTCCCTTCCATATTGCCAGGTATCTCCACTCGTCCATGATCATCTACCGGGACCTGAAGCCTCACAACGTGCTGCTGTTCAACCTGAAAACTGACTCAGAGACCATCGCTAAGATCACAGACTACGGCATCGCTCAGTGCTGCTGCAGCATGGGGGTCAGGAGCTCTGAGGGCACCCCAGGTAGGAACTAACCCTGCAGTGTACATTTAGGGAACATCTCATTATGTTTCAAATTCCTTTCCTTCATCCCTTTCTATCTGTCCTTCTCTACCCCCCTGACTCTTCCTCTATTTTACTCTCTGTCTCTGTCCTCCTCTAGCCCCATGACTGTCCTCTACCCCCCTGACTCCTCCTCTATTTTACTCTCTGTCTCTGTCCTCCTCTAGCCCCATGACTCCTCCTCTATTTTACTCTCTGTCTCTGTCCTCCTCCTCTAGCCCCATGACTCCTCCTCTATTTTACTCTCTGTCTCTGTCCTCCTCCTCTAGCTCCTCCTCCTCTAGCCCCACGACTCCTCCTCTATTTTACTCTCTGTCTCTGTCCTCCTCCTCTAGCCCCATGATTCCTCCTCTATTTTATTCTCTGTCTCTGTCCTCCTCCTCTAGCCCCATGACTCCTCTATTTTACTCTCTGTCTCTGTCCTCCTCTAGCCCCCTGACTCCTCCTCTATTTTACTCTCTGTCTCTGTTCCTTCTTTCTCCCTCCCTCTCCCCTCACCATTTCTCTCTCCACCCACCCAGGTTTCCGGGCGCCAGAGGTTGCCCGGGGCAATGTGATCTACAACCAGCAGGCAGACGTGTTCTCATTCGGCCTGCTGCTATACGACCTGCTGACCTGTGGTGAGCGCATCTCAGATGGCATGAAGTTCCCCAGCGAGTTTGACGAGATCGCTGTGCAGGGCAAGCTGCCAGACCCAGTGAGGCACCACGGCTGCTCTCCCTGGCCAGGCTTCCAAGAGCTTATGAAGGACTGTATGAGGGAGAATCCCCAGGACAGACCCACCTCCACACAGGTAACTGTTCTACTGTTACTGCTACTTGTCTCCGCCTGGCTGTGTGTGAAATGTAGATGTTTCACTGACTGTCTGTAGGTTTTGAACTGACTATGTAAAGGTGTGACTAAATTGACTACTTGCATTTGTGTTGGTGTTTGACTAACTGTGACTATATTTGCCTGTGTGTACTGTAGGTGTTTGAGAGGTTGAACTCTGGGGAGATGCTGTGTCTGATGAGGGAGCTGGTGGTCAGCAGAGCTGCCAATGCTGAGTGTTTCACGGTGGGCTACAGCAGCGCCAGCGACGGCCCCAGTTCTAACCCAAGGGCCTGGGTGGGAGGGGGCAGCAGCACACGGAGACTGGGCTGTGTCGCTTCTGTCGACCTGGAGACTGAGAAAGTCACAACACAGGTATTCATAATAGAGGATCTCTCAACGAAGACACTCACATTGTAGGGATTTGCAAAGTACTTGTTTCCAACATAATACCAGCTCTACCAGCTCATTATTATTCTACAATGTAGAAAATAGTAAAAATGTAAGAAAAACCCTTGAATGAGTTGGTGTTTCCAAACCTTTGACTGGTACTATAAGTCCTCATAATTCTCTTTGACATAGGTCCTCACAATACACAAACACAGACTAATCTGTGTTTAAAATTCCCGTATTCCTCAATGCTAATGTCTGTCTTCTCCCTGCAGGTGATTGACACGAGTCCTGTCTTATGCCTGGTGACTGTCCAAGTCCCAGACGAAGCCTGTGATTGGCTGGTGGCTGGTACACAATCAGGGGCACTGGTCATGATCAGCACTCAGAACCTGTCCAACTGGCACAACCTGCAGAGTGTCACCGACGCTGTGACATCACTGTTCTTCCACACACAACCTCAGCGCAGGTAAGAGAGTGTCAGACTAGATGCTAAGCTATGGCTATATCAGGGTTCTGCACTAACATCATTTGGTCAAACCAATTTTGTTTATAAAAAATATATATATAATTGATAATGACCTGACCTGTGTCCCATAATGTGCCTGCATTCCATAGAGAACCAGGCTAATAATGGCTAGCCATCTTTTACATTAGCATGGCCTTGTGTTCTTACATTGATTTAGATATATTTACTGTAACAGCAAAGGAAAGAGACTGTTCAAATAAAGTACAAAATGTATTTATTGCAGATTTTAAAGTGCTATGTGTAATTTTATGAGAAATCCTCTAGAGGGCAGAACTTTTTACAATTATGGCAAGGTAACAAACAAAAAAGTTTGTGGGGAGATGGACTGATTTCCTTGCATTTCTTCAGGTTTTCGCTCTCAAGATCACACTTTTTTTAAATAGAAAAACAACTAAATTGGATGTTCTAAGTCCATAACAATGCTTAAACCACATCGGGGACAACCATTTTTAAGGTCTGGGAAAAATCAGAGAAATTTAGATTTAAAAAAAATGTAGTTACCCTTTAATTCAGGTCTGCACCAAGTCAGCCAGTTGTGGAGGTGTTTCTACAGATGGCTGTATTGGTCCGCTAAAACAGCAATAGTAAAGGACCAGTGCGCTGCTTTTGTGAAATATTTATTTATTTTGAGATTGTTCAGGGGTGCTACAGCACTCTCAGCACCCCTACTTCCCGTGCTCTGCACATGTGATGGAGTTTTGAAAACAAATGGCCACTGGATTGATGCAAATACATTTACATTTACATTTAAGTCATTTAGCAGACGCTCTTATCCAGAGCGACTTACAAATTGGTGCATTCACCTTATGACATCCAGTGGAACAACCACTTTACAATAGTGCATCTAAATATTTTAAGGGGGGGGAGGGGGGTGAGAAGGATTACTTTATCCTATCCTAGGTATTCCTTAAAGAGGTGGGGTTTCAGGTGTCTCCGGAAGGTGGTGATTGACTCCGCTGTCCTGGCGTCGTGAGGGAGTTTGTTCCACCATTGGGGAGCCAGAGCAGCGAACAGTTTTGACTGAGCTGAGCGGGAACTGTACTTCCTCAGTGGTAGGGAGGCGAGCAGGCCAGAGGTGGATGAACGCAGTGCCCTTATTTGGGTGTAGGGCCTGATCAAAGCCTGGAGGTACTGAGGTGCCGTTCCCCTCACAGCTCCGTAGATAATCATGATTCTGCCAGGTAGGCATAAGCTACTTTGTAGTTACCTTTTAAATGCCTTTCCATCCACCCGCAAACAGTTAGGCTAACATTAGCATCGCTAACAGCTACACAAAGAGGTAGACATATAGACCCTATGCACACCGCACAGAGCAGGGCTTGGCATTCAGGTAAGTTTGCCCGTGACAAACAATTAACATTTTCAAGGACTTTATATTTAATTGTTGTAATAGACTACAGCAAAACAAATCCCCACAAAATCTATGCAAAAAAGTATGCATTACCACGAAGAATAGTGCATATTCTAATAGGCCTGCTTACCCAATGGCATTTTACATTCTAAAATATATCCGAATAATGTGGGCATTGCTCCCGACACAAACACACTAATGAAGTCTTTCCATAGCTAGTCAGTCTCGCCATTTGAGATGTTGAAGAGTTATTGAGAGGTTACTGTATCCTGTTTTAAAATGAAAAAGCAACCATTAACCGGGTTCCCATTGTAATGGAACACTCTGTATAGTAAACCAAGTTGAAGCCATTATTCAATGTTGTCTTGCTCATTATAACCTCAACAAGCGCAACAGACTAGCGCAACATTCTTCAATTGAAATGGCTTTAAACAACGAAAGAGCCTACATCTCGCATAAAAACTGATCATTAATTAAATTACATAATTATTATATTGGAGCAGTGGAATTTATAAATTGGCATCCATGACTTCGATGACTTTTCAAGGATCAACGAGTTAATGTCAGATTTTCAAGGTAGGCTATTCCATGTTGACTTAATTGTGCATCGCAAATATTCAGCCAAGACTTTGAACTTTTTAAATACCTGGTTTCAGTGGAGGCTCTGCTGAGGGGAGGACGGATCATAGTAATGGCTGGAATGGAGTTGGTGGAACGGTATCAACCACATTGAAACCACGTGTTTGATACCATTCCAATGACTCCATTCCAGACGTTATTTTGAGACGGCCTCCGCTGCCTGATTTGCCCATTCTTGACTTGGCATTTACTGGTAGATGCCATAACTTGGAACATCCTTTCTACCTCTGTGGGTCTTCACTCCACGCAACAACCAGTTGTTTGAGAGCTGCACGCTCTCTGCCCGACAGATTATCTATAGGCTATACTGTATGTGTACAGTGCACGTGTGATAAATAATCTCCATGACGAACAAACTGCTTCAGGAATCCTTCTGTTTTTTTTAATCAATTATGTGGCCTAAACTAAAGATAGCATTATTACTATGCTTTTTTCACTGGCCCAAGAGGGCGACTGCCGGGATAATCGACTGACACACACAGACAGGGGCATTCCCGTGCAGTTGTTGCCTCTTCTGAAAGTTGTTTTCATTTTGGTCAATTGCACATTACAGTTGAATAAATTATAATAAAATATAAATAATAATACATTTTTTTAAAAGCATGACCAGGTAAAACATTTTCCCCGGCAATGTTGCGACCAATAAATGTGTGTCGCACTGCCAAGTGAAAAGGTCGCAAGTGACTGTTTTGGTCACGGTATTAAACCCTATGCTAGGCTATGCTATGACTACTGCTATGCTATGCTATGCTATGCTATACTATGGCTATGACTACTGCTATGCTATGCTCGTTCCAAATAGCTGTACATGGAAAAGTACATCTGGTAAAGGTAGAATATACAATATTTAATCTGTTTTTACAGTGATGTTAACATTATGTTACCAAGTAAAGTACTGACACTGATTTTTTTGCATTTAATTTCAGTCAAAGAAAGAATTACTTGTTAGTTGGGACAGCAAATGGAATTCTGACGGTTTATGAGGACTCTGCGCTCCAGGTGGAGAATGGCCAGCCAGTCAAGACGTTGCACATCGGGAACGTCAACACCCCAGTGATCTGTCTGGGCCAATCAGGTCACTCCCTGGACAGGACCACTGTGTGGGCCGGCTGTGGGACCAGAATCCTTTCCTTTACCGCAGACTATGGCGTCTGTAAGACCATTGACACTAAACCCAACAGCCTCTTCCAGTGAGTGTCACCTTCAGAGATGTACCCCGATATTTTGGCGGCCTGCAGGGCTGTTGATTTGTTTTCTAAGTGTGTGTGTGTTCTCCTCAGGCAGCATCATGCGGTGAGCTGTGAGCCGTGTGTGTCTCGTATGGTAGTGGAGAAGCATGTGTACCTCAGCAAGGCTGGAGGGCAGAGCGTGGAGGTGTGGAATAAGAAGAGTGAGCGGATGATTGACAGCATTGACTGTGCCAAACTACTCAGGTCAGCTCCACTCTGACACCACACACACGTTTCCACTGCTGTGGGAAAAAACAGAAAGTGGTTCCTAAATTGTTTCACTCCTCCGCCTACCCCTCACATGCCCCACAATTTGGGAACCACTGCCTGAACCCACTCTGTGTTCTTGGCCCATAGACACGACTCCAGCCGGCAACCCAGAAAGGCTAATTCAGAGTTTGAATTTGGAGCGGATACTCCAACCTGGGCGAACATCAAGTCCCTCCTGGTGCAACAAACCACCACTACCCTGTGGATCGGCACCCGGGGAGGCCACCTCCTCCTGGTAGAGCTGGCCAACCTCCAGCTGCTGCAGGTCATCAGCCCCCACTGCCAGTCCATACGCAGCATGGCCTCTGTTTTTATAGGTAACGACTGTCTGTCTATCTGTATGGCTGTTTATGTTTCTCATTGAGGGGCCTCGAGCAGATATATATAAATAGATAGATTTTAAAAAAATGATTACTAGTATAATTATTTTTTTAATATGCCAAGCTCATGAGGCCACTTGATGATGTGAGGCCTGAGGCAATTGCCTTTTCTGCCTAATGGTAAGTCTGCCACTTCAAATACACAGCCCAAAACAAGTATTTTAAGGGTTATTTATAAAGCTAATATTCAATGCAGTTGTATTTAAGAGAATTTTCAAATACCTGGGTAAAGTGCATGTGAGTATATTTCTAAATACATTAAAATGTTCAACTACTCTTTGTTTCAAATAAAAAATATCTAAATACGTACTTCGAATATGTGAAAGTAATTGAGATATTTGAAATAGTATTTGAACCTAGGTCTGCTTCCTGTTTGCGAGTTGTTTCCTGTTTCACGAACTCGTGTATTATTTTCATATCATAGAAACACTAAACCGTAAGAATGTGGTCCTGGTTTTGGGAAGAAGACTGTCCCAAGATAAGAATCAATATGGTAAGAAACGATGACAAAGACCTAACAACTACACAGAATTTCCCAAGAAAACCTAAATGAGATATTGAGAGTACAATCTGTGTGTGTGTGTGTGTGTGTGTGTGTGTGTGTGTGTGTGTGTGTGTGTGTGTGTGTGTGTGTGTGTGTGTGTGTGTGTGTGTGTGTGTGTGTGTGTGTGTGTGTGTGTGTGTGTGTGTGTGTGCGTGCGTGCGTGTGTGCGTGCTCCCAGACGAGCAGTCTGTACTGATGGTGTGGAACAGTTCTCTGCCTCTGGAGGTCAAGGACCTCAACAAACACTGTGAGATGAGAGAGGAAATCACAGCCAAGATGAGAGAGCAGCAAAACGACTGAGTCAATTACTGAGCCCACAGCTTGGTACGTACCTGTACTACACCACACGCTCCATTAATACTACCTATACACATCAATAGTAGAAACCATAACACCTGTACTACACTGCCCATGTATATTACCCATACCAATAATCAAGTCAATAGTAAAACCATTTCAGTAGTTACCAATTACTGCTATATTTACTTTTCATTGTTCACAGAATACACATGGAAAAGGGATTTTCTCTGAAGATTCAGTGAAGTAGTGTGTTTTCTGCACACATACAGTACCAGTACACACATACAGTACCAGTACACACATACAGTACCAGTACACACATGCAGTACCAGTACACACATGCAGTACCAGTACACACACACATACAGTACCAGTACACACATACAGTACCAGTACACACATACAGTACCAGTACACACATGCAGTACCAGTACACACATGCAGTACCAGTACACACATACAGTACCAGTACACACATGCAGTACCAGTACACACATGCAGTACCAATACACACACACATACAGTACCAGTACACACACACATACAGTACCAGTACACACACACATACAGTACCAGTACACACACACATACAGTACCAGTACACACATACAGTACCAGTACACACATGCAGTACCAGTACACACATGCAGTACCAGTACACACACACATACAGTACCAGTACACACATACAGTACCAGTACACACATACAGTACCAGTACACACACACATACAGTACCAGTACACACATACAGTACCAGTACACACATACAGTACCAGTACACACATGCAGTACCAGTACACACATGCAGTACCAGTACACACATACAGTACCAGTACACACATGCAGTACCAGTACACACATGCAGTACCAATACACACACACATACAGTACCAGTACACACACACATACAGTACCAGTACACACACACATACAGTACCAGTACACACATGCAGTACCAGTACACACATGCAGTACCAGTACACACATGCAGTACCAGTACACACACACATACAGTACCAGTACACACACACATACAGTACCAGTACACACACACACATACAGTACCAGTACACACATGCAGTACCAGTACACACATGCAGTACCAGTACACACACACATGCAGTACCAGTACACACATACAGTACCAGTACACACACACATACAGTACCAGTACACACATGCAGTACCAGTACAGGGGGAGATGTTACCTCACTGAAATCACAGAGATAAAACTATCTCAAAAACTGACATTGTCTGACAGTCATACTTCTCAGGGCACTTTGGACCGTGTCAAAGACCATGGAGAGACCACACGAGTGCACTTGATTTAGGTTACATTGTTTAAGTGCACTTTAATATTTTACTTATTTCTCCAAACCCAAAAGCTGTCTGGATATTTGCATGCTTTATTTAAGTGCACACTTTCATAATCACCCCAAACTATTGCAAGCACTGACCAGGGGTTGACTGTATACTACAATACCTAAAAGTAAGTAAAATGGCTTTGAATAAATAATCTTTTAATCTTAGGCCATTTATTATTTTCAATTGAAACGCTCCTGCCAAATGTTATTACAAATTGTATGACTGAAAAAACTCTAAAAGGGATGCTTCATTTTGTGTTGTTTTCATTATACATGTGTGTTGTTTACCTGTTATCACCATTATAAAATGAAACTGGAGACAACTGGAAAAAAAGCCAAAGGAAATAAATTCTCACTTCTCAAGGGCCATATTTGATGATGTATTCAATACATGCGTTTGTTTACCAAATGACCCCATTCCTTGTCTTTTGTCAAGATGCAAGATTTTAAGTCATGTCATGACTGTTGTACTTGTAATGTATGATGTAGCATCACAGTAAATTCTGTTTGACTTTTAACCAATGTTTGTATTTTGTAAAATTGTTATATATTGCCTGCCTCCCTGTCCTTAGATTGTCATCTGACAATGTAAAGATGTTTGTCATGCACGCTAGAGGGCTGTGCAACACCGTTACATAGGCCACACATTAATGTATCCTTCACCATGAGTCTCTCAGTGAATCACATCAAACAAAAGACACAGTTTACATTTCCCTGACAGACCAACAGTGAGAACTACACAGACATTAGTGCCCAGTATGGACCAAGTTTGATCTTTAATCTCAACAGGGGGAAAAAATACATTGCGTTATGAAGCCATTTCATGGAGGAAAAAAATATTTACAAGTTTATCAAGAGGGGTCAAACCTCTACATAGATTGACAGCACATCAGTAAACAAAAAATGGAACCAGCTGAAAGGATTTTAAGCACTTCTTTCCAAACTATTCAGATAGGGTAAATATATTTATAATATTTATAATATTTATATTTACAGAATACCTTAAATATACAACGTCCACCATGTATTCTATAAACAAATATCATAAGTTATTTAGGCACATTTTTGGGGGGGGTTTGGTTGGGGGGGGTTCAGTTTCAATGCCATCCTTTTGCTGTTTGCACTATATTGTACTTACACTAAAGAAATGTGGTCAGTATTGCATCATTGCCAACACGTATGTCTCCCAAAGAGGCTGCGCTGCTATTAATCTCAGAACTCTGGGCCAGGGGTGAGGTCACAATGTACACAGGCATTCTACAGCAGGACCAGGGGGGACAACACTCAACCTGCATCTTCCAGAGACAGACAAAAGGCCCAGTCCCAAATCTATCCCTCAGGGTTGGGATCAATTCCATTTCAATTTGGTGATTCAGGAAGTAAACTGAAAAATTCACATCGCTTCCTCTATGAGAACATTTTTAATTTCAGTTTACTTCCTGATTTGAAATGGAATTAACCCCAAACCTGATCTTCACTTGTCCCTAGCCTAAGTCCCTTGTAGAGCAACTATAGCAGGCTTGGTGGAGTGTCCACCTTATTGCTTACACCTATACTGTACTGTATTGAGCTTCAAGACGGGGCTGAGGGGTTCCATTTGGGACTGAGCCAAGGAAGGACTGGGTGGGGAAGACAAAAGGAGATGGTATGTACAGTATACATTGTGCACACCTTCTTAATCGTTTTTACAGCAAAACGGGAAAAGGACAACATGAAAGGGAGCAGCTACGATATCTATAAAGAATATACAGTAAAAATATAAGAGTAAAAATATGCAGATGACGATTCCCACGACTAAACGCACGCAAAAGAGGGATTGGTTGGCCAGCCAGTAGGGCGGAGTACCAGATACAACATGCTATAAGTCTGACTCGGGCATGTCCGGCATGTCGGCCATCAAGTAACCAATACCATAGCGGCCGTTGGGGGTGGAATCGGGAACCCCTCCGTTCTGCTTGCGGTAGATGCTGTTGCCGGGCATGGGCGAGGGCGACTTGGCATGGATGAGGCTGGCGTCGTCCTCCTCCTCGGGCCTGGCTATCTCCTGGATGATGCAGCCCTTCTTGTATGAGATGGTGGAGACGACGCCGGCGTTCTCGTCGATGATGTTGAAGTAGCGGAGGAAGAACACCACGGGCACGGGCATGATGGCCATTACCACCAGGGAGATACAGACCGCCAGGCCCCACGGAGTGTAGCTCAGGGATTTCTCACTGGCCTGGAGGGGGAGACCGAGGGAGGTTAGAGGTTACTACTACTACTGTTTACTATTGTAGCTCATAGACCTCTCACTGGCCTGGAGGGGAGGAAGGTTTATCAAGGTTCTGACTGGACGGAGTACAACTACGACCAGAATGTTACAACCGGTCACCAAGGATACCAGACAGGTAAACACATTGACACTGATACTGACACTAAAACCACGGGACAGAAAGTTGAGCTCGTGATAATAGTGTGAAGTCCTCTTGTCTTACAGTAAGTCTAAGGGCTCTATCCGTATCGTGTTAAGTTCAGCCTACAGCGTGATTGAAAGTTAAAGGCACTGTTTCCGCGTAAGCGGAAACTGCATTCATGGTAAACTCCTGCATATGTCGGCTCAATAGGAAATTGCCTTTACATTGCTGTCGGGCTTCGGCCCATAGTCCTCTCCTCCATCTGTGCTGATCTTGATAATCCAACAGTGGAGTATTTATGACGCTAACATGGCAAAGCGCATATCGAGTGTTCCTATTGGTGAAGCTAACATGGCAAAGCGCATATCGAGTGTTCCTATTGGTGAAGCTAACATGGCAAAGCGCATATCGAGTGTTCCTATTGGTGAAGCTAACATGGCAAAGCGCATATCGAGTGTTCCTATTGGTGAAGCTAACATGGCAAAGCGCATATCGAGTGTTCCTATTGGTGAAGCTAACATGGCAAAGCGCAAATCGAGTGTTCCTATTGGTGAAGCTAACATGGCAAAGCGCATATCGAGTGTTCCTATTGGTGAAGCTAACATGGCAAAGCGCATATCGAGTGTTCCTATTGGTGAAGCTAACATGGCAAAGCGCATATCGAGTGTTCCTATTGGTGAAGCTAACATGGCAAAGCGCATATCGAGTGTTCCTATTGGTGAAGCTAACATGGCAAAGCGCATATCGAGTTCCTATTGGTGAAGCTAACATGGCAAAGCGCATATCGAGTGACTGCTCCAGGTACATTACAAATCGGTGTGGATAAAGGAGACAAGAAGATACAGTCAGGGGAAAAAGTATTTGATCCCCTACTGATTTTGTACGTTTGCCCACTGACAGAAATGATCAGTCTATAATTTTAATGGTAGGTTTATTTGAACAGTGAGAGACAGAATAACAACAAAAAAATCCAGAAAAACGCATGTCAAACATGTTATAAATTGATTAGCATTTTAATGAGGGAAATAAGTATTTGACCCCTCTGCAAAACATGACTTAGTACTTGGTGGCAAAACCCTTGTTGGCAATCACAGAGGTCAGACGTTTCTTGGAGTTGGCCACCAGGTTTGCACAAATCTCAGGAGGGATTTTGTCCCACTCTTTGCAGATCTTCTCCAAGTCATTAAGGTTTCGAGGCTGACGTTTGGCAACTCGAACCTTCAGCTCCCTCCACAGATTTTCTATGGGATTAAGGTCTGGTGACTGGCTAGGCCACTCCAGGGCCTTAATGTGCTTCTTCTTAAGCCACTCCTTTGTTGCCTTGGCCGTGTGTTTTGGGTCATTGTCATGCTGGAATACCCATCCATGACCCATTTTCAATGCCCTGGCTAAGGGAAGGAGATTCTCACCCAAGATTTGACGGTACATGGCCCCATCCATCGTCCCTTTGATGCAGTGAAGTTGTCCTGTCCCCTTAGCAGAAAAACACCTCCAAAGCATAATGTTTCCACCTCCATGTTTGACTGTGGGGATGGTGTTCATGGGGTCATAGGCAGCATTCCTCCTCCAAACACTGCGAGTTGAGTTGATGCTAAAGAGCTCCATTTTGGTCTCATCTGACCTCAATACTTTCACCCAGTTGTCCTCTGAATCATTCAGATGTTCATTGGCAAACTTCAGACGGGCATGTATATGTGCTTTCTTGAGCAGGGGGACCTTGCGGGCACTGCAGGATTTCAGTCCTTCACGGCGTAGTGTGTTACCAATTGTTGTCTTGGTGACTATGGTCCCAGCTGCCTTGAGATCATTGACAAGATCCTCCAGTGTAGTTCTGGGCTGATTCCTCACCGTTCTCATGATCATTGCAACTCCACGAGGTGAGATCTTGCATGGAGCCCCAGGCCGAGGGAGATTGACAGTTCTTTTGTGTTTCTTCCATTTGCGAATAATCGCACCAACTGTTCTTCTCACCAAGCTGCTTGGCGATGGTCTTGTAGCCCATTCCAGCCTTGTGTAGGTCTACAATCTTGTCTCTGACATCCTTGGAGAGCTCTTTGGTCTTGGCCATGGTGGAGAGTTTGGAATCTGATTAATTGATTGCTTCTGTGGACAGGTGTCTTTTATACAGTAACAAGCTGAGATTAGGAGCACTCCCTTTAAGAGTGTGCTCCTAATCTCAGCTCGTTACCTGTATAAAAGACACCTGGGAGCCAGAAATCTTTCTGATTGAGAGGGTGTCAAATACTTATTTCCGTCATTAAAATGCAAATCAATTTATAACATTTTTGACATGAGTTTTTCTGGATTTTGTTGTTGTTATTCTGTCTCTCGCTGTTCAAATAAACCTACCATTAAAATTATAGACTGATCATTTCTTTGTCAGTGGGCAAACGTACAAAATCAACATATGCCAGGTAGGAGTGGAGAAGAATCTTGCACATCCCATCGACTGAAACAATAGTTCATTAAACTGAACTATTGTGTTTTGGCCTTATCCAGTTGCACCAAAGAGAGGCGACTCACCAGGTCCTTGATCCAGGCGCTGTAGCTGGGTGGGGTCATTCCCAGCTGGATCACACTGGAGCCCAGCAGCAGGATGAGCAGCAGGGGGGTCACGTACTTCCACATGTAGTAGTAGAACCGGAACGGAGTGAAGCCCAGCATGTCCTTCAGATCCTCAAAGAACCTGGGTAGGAGGAGAGACGGAGACGGGATACCACCACAGGAGGTGAACAAACATAATGGTACTCAGTTTAGACTGTGTTGACTTTGGCAATTATGTTCAACAGGTGATAGGAGATAAAAGTACAGTTTAGTGGTATTATTTCACAATTACTTTTCATGTTCAGCTCATCCTGATTACTGAATCAAATACTGTTTTTTTCCATTGTATTTGGATGGACAGCTTTGGATTTTGAATTAAAGTGTAGAAAACCACAGATTACTGCCATTCTGTATATGATTTGATATGTACTGTACATACTTGTCAGTCCCATAGACCCAAGCAACAGCCACATTCTCCAGGATGACCACTATGAGCAGAGGCAGTGTGGCAGAGTAGTCATCGAACATGGCCACCCAGTAGTTCCCAGAACGTTGGACGAACAGCAGGCCAATGAAGAAGGCCAGCAGACAGACGCCCACTGATACAAGAGGGAGACAACATGGACATTATTGAAACGGTGCAAGGGGGAGAAATGCCATCCTCGTTAACAGAATTCATGCACAATATTTGTCAACATGTTGCTGCACTAATAAGTGTATCAATTCTAAAACATTATATTTGGTGCCAGACATCTGCTCTGCAGTAGAGGTAGTATTATGACATCATTATTAAGCCAGAAGCATTAGAGCAAAGAGACAACACATGCACCTGGGTAATACTATTGACCTGTTACGATGGCAAACACACATCAAGAGTTCAGCTGAGGATACATTTTGGGAAAGGTCTACCTCCACAAACTGACACAGGCTCTTTCCATTTTGTTTTTCCTCAATTCTTTGACTCTTTTTCTCCTCTGAAGAAAAAGGTCAGAGAGGGACCTTGGACCTTCTCAAAAAAAGATTGAGAAGGAGACGAGGAGATAAGAGGAATCACAGAAAGTTGAAATGAGAAGTAATGACCCATCTCTTCCTTCATCCCCTCTCTCTGACTGACCTGTGAGGAACTCCTTGCGGACTTTGAAGGTGTCGACCAGGGGTGTGATGATTCCTTCGATGGTTCCGAACATGCTGCCCAGGCCCAGGTTAACCAGCATCAGGAAGAACATGACAGACCAGAAGGGAGACGCAGGGAAGTGGGTCATGGCCTCTGTAAAGGCGATGAAGGCCAGGCCTGTACCCTGCACTGCCTGAGGAGGATAAGGAGCAGGCGGAGGAAGATGAAGATGAGGTTTACGTCAGTAATATCCACTTCTAGTAAGGCCTTTGTCCCCAAGGAATCACATGATTGTAAACTTGAGCCATGTTGTAGATTTACAGGGCCTCTGTGTCTGACGCTGTGCTTTCCTGTTAAGTCAATACCTTATTAATTATTCACACTGACTTGGAACACACAAGTAACAGCAAGGGAACAGAAATGCACTAAAGTAGCAGTCTACCAAACGGTGTTCAACGAAAGGGGAAGCAACTTAAACCAAGCGGGTTCCTGGAAATCTCAAAGTGTGTAGACAAGATGGAGAGATAGGTCTAACACAGTCTGTGGGAAACCGCATTCAGTAACACTTTACAGCTTCTTTGTTATGACACAAAGAATGTTCATTGGATAGGCGTAGCTAATCCTGGTTTGAGACATGACAGTGTAAAGTCAGTTGTCGTGATGACACCATGTGTGACACCAGTTTTCATGACTGCTTGTGTTTTCTTCAAGTAGAATGCTACCTAAGTGATTATGATCATAAAAGATACAAAATGACATATCACCGTTCTACATTCTATGAGCCCCGTTACGTCAGATGTTGCGACGGCCGTCTGCACTGACCAACACATTAGAATGATGTGCTGTAGCTGTCAGAAGACAATGGCCCCTCACCTTGTTGAGCTCTTCCTCGATGCTGCAGGAGCCCAGGCCCAGGCGCGGGTAATCCTTCTCCGTCACCCCTCTGATGAGCCTAGTCATCTCTTGGTAGTCCTCAGCGCTCACAGTGGCGCTGAAGTTGATGTGGTGGGGGATCAGATCACGGCTGATCTCGTTCCCCAGCAAACCCACTATCTTCTTAGTGTTCCTGAGAGGTAGAAAATGAAATAAGACCAGATTAAATGGACGCTCTTTCGTAGACTTTGCTAATGTATTCTAGGCCTTATTGCTAATATCTTAAAGACCAGGAATGGGTCACTTTGATTGGGGTGGGAGTTACAATACATCTGAAATTATCATGAGAGGCCGCAGTGGCTCGTGGGTCTGCATACCCAAATCCATACCCACACATGCAGTCAGAGCCGACCCTAGCCTTTTGGGGGCCCTAAGTGACATTTTGTTGGTGGGCTCCCCCCACCTTGTGAGCACCATATTGTTGTGTCCCCTCTTGTCCCCTCTAGCAGCTCTTGACACCCTTTTTGCAATTTTATAACTCACTTCAAGCAATTCTACTGATTTTGCCATGTGGTGGAGTGAAATGTTTGCTGTTTTTAATATGATATCTGAGTGACAGTGACTAATAAAGTAAATGGTGGCCCCCTATCGGTAATTCGGCCATGATTACTACAAGTTTAGAAAGCTGGCTAGACTAACTTACAAATATAAAACATTTTATCTTACATGGGCTAATTGAGTGACTGTCAGTGACTGACATAAAGAGATAAATTGCTCATGCACAACCACATTTTGAAATTGCACCTTGTATATTGTACTATTCTAACTCTCAACAGCAAGTTGAGACCACAACTGGGTTCCTAAATTGATCCGCTGGTCTACAAAAGGGGAGCCGCCCTCCCAAACTTCATGTCAGCATCAAAAAGGTAGATTACCTTTGAGGAACAATGTTTTCCTTTCCCCCCTTTCTGTCAAGTGTGTTCACATACTCAGTATAATAAATACATTTGAATTGATTAATTGACGACAGCTTAATTGCGTATCCATACTTACAGTGCGACGCACTTGCCGTTCATGATGTTGGCCTTGAAGCCGAGCACAGCAAACACCACCAGGGTGGCCAGCACAGAGGTGAAGAAGTTGATGAAGGAGACGAGCACTGCGTCAAAGTGGCAGTTGTTGTCCCGCTTGTTGTAGCTGGAGAAGGCTATGACGCCTCCGAAGCCCAGGCCCAGGGCGAAGAAGACCTGCGTGGCCGCCTCACGCCACACCTTGGCCTCCAGCATGATCTCCAACTGGAAGGAAATAAAGAATGGACATTTTAGGTGAGGTGCTGACAAAAGGAAGATCAACTGGAGTTGAGGACTCATCTCTCCTTGCTGTGGATTCATTTGACAAACATTTGGCACTTTAGGACAACACTACGCTATTTATTGTAGGAATCTCTAGTAATGGACAAACCATTGTTTGGACCAATGGAGCAGAGCAGTGGACATGTGAATCATGGTTGAGAGTGTCAAATTTGTCAAAACTGTGGAAGATTAAACAAGGACACAACATACTGAGAGCATATCCATCATGCCACTGCCCTCAAATATCCTACAGTATCTTTGTGTGGTGATGGGCTTAACACAGTTACAAGGCACACACTATACAGCACACAATGAACCCTGCTTTTGATGTCTCCTTCCCTGCACACAGGAGACGCAGCGAAGGCCTTTGAAGTAGGAAGATGTCAGCCGTGTGAGAAGCAGCAGACACACGAGACTGTTGTGAAATGAACGGAACACACCGTTGTGGATGTTACATAAAGCAGGGAGCACCGAGCGACTCCTGTTACCATGGTGACAAGTCTGCCACCACAGCAGAGTCCAAATTAAATTATTCCTTTTGCCTGAGTTGCCATTGGGCCACGGCAGCTGAGTAGCCAACCTATAACAGACATTTTCATTTAACATGGCCTTCCTCTTTAGTAAAATGAACAATGTTGAAGGCCATTGCTGTTGAATAGCTGAGCTCCGGTAAAAATCTATTTTTACATTTATGGCACATTTTCAGTCGATATATTTTCCTTCCTGTTTCAGTAAAGTTAACAATGTAACATTGATCCACAACTGGATCAAACGAGTGCATTGGATCAAACAAGAGTACATAGATTTTTCTATTGTGTTATTGACTGTACGTTTGTTTATCCCATGTGTAAGTCTGTGTTGTTGTTTTTGTTGCACTGCTTTGCTTTATCTTGGCCAGGTCGCAGTTCTAAATAAGAACTTGTTCTCAACTGGCCCACCTGGTTAAATAAAGGTGAGATAAAAAATATATATTTTAAAAAGTGCATTGGATCAAACAAGTGCATAGGCTGACTCTCTGAAGAAGTCTGGTTCCTGACTTTGCCTGCAGTGTAGTGCACAATGTTGGCTGTATGCAGTAGGATTTGGTTGACTGTGCCTGGGTGTGAACAAGGCACCATTACATCGGGTGAAACTATAAAGCAACATTATTGTACCTTAGGGGTTAGGGTACTGTACCTTGGGGGTAAACATGTGTCGGATGCCGTCCACAGAGCCTTTCAAGAGCAGAGCCCGAACCAGGAAACAGATCAGCACCACGTAAGGGAACAACGAGCTGAAGTACATCACCTGTAAAACAACCACAACAGAAGAACAAACGTGTTGCAACTCGTACATTACAAAGTGAATGGCTGACTTGGAGACTTTACTTATTGACAAATCTATCTCAGACCCTGTCTCTCTGGGGTTAATAACTATATAAACCCTTAAATGTACACAGAGATCTAACGTCAATCACATGGATGTCAAACTCTCCTGGCTCAAAGCAGATGAGCGCTTGACTGCATCACTACTTGTCTTTGTGAGAGGGATTTACATGTTGGAAATACAGAGCTTTCTGTCTAAACTACTGGCACACAGCTCAGACAACCATGCTGACCCTACAATACATGGCACCAGAGGTCTCTTCACAGTCCCCAAGTCCTGAACAGATTATGGGAGGCGTACAGTACTACATAGAGCCATGACTACATGGAACTCTATTCCACATCAAGCAACTCATGCAAGCAGTAAGATGTGATTTTAAAAAAAAAAAAAAACAATAAAACTACACCTCATGGAACAACGCGGACTGTGAAGAGACACACACACATGCACACACACGTACATTTTAATATTGTTGTATGGTGGTATTGTACATTTTAATATTGTTGTATGGCGGTATTGTACATTTTAATATTGTTGTATGGTGGTATTGTACATTGTAATATTGTTGTGTGGTGGTATTGTACATTGTAATATTGTTGTATGGTGGTATTGTACATTGTAATATTGTTGTATGGTGGTATTGTACATTGTAATATAGTTGTATTGTACATTTTGTGCTGTGGACATGTAGTGATGTGATATGTTTTATTTAGTTTATTTTGTGATGTGTCTTAATGTGTCTGGACCATAGGAAGAGTAGCTGCTGCCTTGGCAACAGCTAATGGGGATCCATAACAAATACAAATCTCTGAAGCTACCTCTTCTGGGCTTTATCGAAAGGGATCTCTGAGGCTGCCTCTGTTGTCCCCTCCTGACCTGTGGGGGTGGCAGTAACCCATAGAGAAATACACAGCCCTGCGGACCACTATACAGTGAGTGGAAGAATACAGAAGAAGTAGCAAGTGATTGAAGTGAGTGACGCAATAGGAGGTCCTATCCCAGGGGAGGTCTACTCTACTGAACTGCTATGGGGCCACGGGTGCTGACCGGCCTCTGGGTCAGGGCCCACACAAGAGCTTTTGTACCACTGTCCCACTAAGCTGACAGAGGGAGGGGCCTTGCTTTGTGCTTGGTGATATACTGTATTTTATCTGGGAGGATACTAGGGGATTGTGGTTGAAGAGCGGGGTGGGTAGGTTGAGTCACCACACAGGCTCTGAGACGTGGTTTAAGATTTAAGATGGTTTAGAGTTCACTCATGAGCAGGGTTGGGTTCAGGCGTGGGCCTCTGCATGCCTGATGGCCTCTAAAGGGCAAACCAGGTCAACTGGAGGGACAGATAGAGCTTAATCCTGCGCTGGTCAAACAGTTGTGAATGCCTAAGCTTAGGCAAGGTGTTAACATCACACCAGCTGAATGCTTAAGCTTAGACTAGATGTTAAAATCACACCACCTTAATGCCTAAGCTTAGACTAGATGTTAAAATCACACCACCTTAATGCCTAAGCTTAGACTAGATGTTAAAATGACACCCCCTGAATGCCTAAGCTTAGACTAGATGTTAAAATGACACCACCTGAATTCCTAAGCTTAGACTAGATGTTAAAATGACACCACCTGAATGCCTAAGCTTAGACTAGATGTTAAAATGACACCACCTGAATGCCTAAGCTTAGACTAGATGTTAAAATGACACCACCTGAATGCCTAAGCTTAGACTAGATGTTAAAATGACACCACCTGAATGCCTAAGCTTAGACTAGATGTTAAAATGACACCACCTGAATGCCTAAGCTTAGACTAGATGTTAAAATGACACCACCTGATGCTATAACGGTTTAAGCTCCATTTCCCTTCGGGCCATGGGATAGGTTCAGCACACATCACTGCATTCTGTATCAGAAAGTAGGCCGGCCCTCTTTGAAGTCTACTAGATCAATGCATTGCAGTTGTTTTTGTTTATAAAGCCCTACTGCATACACTTCCACCATTCCTTACTTTATTTAACCTGCAGACGTACGAGCTCCCAGACCTGATCTCAGGGATGGCTAACTCTGGCCCTTTGAGCCCTTAGATATGCCTTCATTTTTTTTTGCGCCTTACATGTGGATTGATCTCCAATGCACTTTAAAATGGGAGGAATTTGTGCCTGTAGGGAACTTCAGACTGTTGTTAGGGGACCTTTTTACTGAAGAATGTGTTTGTTTGTCATGATTGTGTTTAATAATGTGTATTCTAATGTGGATGTGTAGTTAATGTGTGTATTTTATTTAGATGTGTAGTTAATGTGTGTATTTTAATGTGGATGTGTAGTTAATGTGTGTATTTTATTTAGATGTATATGGTTTCAGAATTGACTCCCTGTCAAAATAAAGGTTAAATATTATTATTTTTGATCAGTCATGGAAATTAAAGCGCTGAAAACACGTTGACTAGCTAGCTGGAGAACAAGCTATAGAATGAAAAATACAGGAGTTTTGGCACAGGTACAGCCGACTAGTGCAGGGTAACGCTACCTGGAAAAAATAAATAATGTTTTTACAAATTCATACTTGGGAGTGAAAGTATCGATACAATATCCTCCAAATGAATATTTGCGATATGCAACTGAATGGATATTTTTTCCTCCAACACTATCTATGGTTACGGCAACTCAAACTTGCCATAACGGTGCTTTTACTTTGATGCGTTCTTTTGTAGCTCCACATCATTTTATGTCAACAATGCGAGCAAAAAGTAGATTTTGAGTGAAAAATGAATGAGCCATTTAGTACCCAGCCATTCAGTACACTCCCTCTTCACCACACAATCAGCTAAATGTTATTTCTTTTCTCCCTCAGTTTCTTTTTTTGTGAGTACACTCCTAACAATCATGCAAAAGAGAGCATAAAACCATGGCAACCGGTCTGCTTCCCTCTCTCCCTCGGCCTTTCTTGCACCCTCATACCCACACACAGAAAGTAAAAAGAAAATGTAGATCCCAGTGGGGATACTCCTAGGAATAGGCTTTTGTAAACGAGGGGCGAGAGGGACATTAATATTCTTTTGTGTGGCAAAGCTTCAAAGGTTCTCCTGCTCTAGTCCCTTCACTAGGAGTGGAAAGGAAAGCTCATAGCCATTTCCACTCTCTCTCCAACTTAAAAGGCCATCGAGACCGTTGTGGGGTCCAAAGAGGGCCTCACACTTGTTCATTGTTAGAGGCAGTCCGGGATCTTAAAGGAGAATTTTCATTTTTTACAAACAAATCTCTATTTTTGACATCAATGGCATGTTAAAGAAGGGTCCAGACACCTTCTTTTGTGATTTCACATGTTTTTAAGAAACTTACCCCAAACAGCAAATCACTTCCTCATCCTCGTTGTTGTATCAGGACTCCATAAAAACATGAACAAAGGCCCCCCGAAAACACCCAAATACATTGTTTTAGAAACTGAAAAGATCTCAGCATTGTGATTGCAGGTTTTTAGATGTTCTACACATTAAATTGTGTCATTCCAAACTTTATCCGCAATGTTATATTCCCTTTTGCGCGACTCATATACAGAAAAGTTGTATGGACTATTCTATAACATGACATTTTCATAAAAAATGTAGATGTTTTTTTTTTTAAGTTACTTCTCCTTTAAGTACACCAAATTTGTAACATATTGTACGAATTGTAAAAATATATATAAATTGCAGGATGTAACATATACAAAATAGATGAGGTAGTACACAATTGGATGACATAGTACACAAAAAACAAGGACCTGTTTTGGTTGGTGAGCACCGCTTTCAAAACTACTGGCTGAAGAGGGCACAAAACTTATTCCCCCTCAGGAGACTGAAAATATTTGGCATGGGTACTCAGATCCTCAAAAGGTTCTACAGCTGCACCATCGAGAGCATTGCATTGGTTGCATCACTGCCTCCGACCGCAAGGCACTATAGAGGGTAATGCGAATGGCACAGTACATCACTGGGGCCAAGCTTCCTGCCATCCAGGACCTCTATACCAGGTGGTGTCAAAGGAAGGCCATAAAAATTGTCAAAGACCCCAGCCACCCTAGTCATAGACTGTTCTCTCTGCTACCGCACGGCAAGCGGTACCGGAGCATCAAGTCTAAGTCCAAGAGGCTTCTAAACAGCTTCTACCCCCAAGCCATAAGACTCCTGAACATCTAATCAAATGGCTACCCAGAATAATTGCATTGCTGATACTCTATGTTGTTATCATCTATGCATAGTCACTTTAATAACTCTACCTACATATACATATTACCTCAACTAACCGGTGCCCCTGCACATTGACTCTATACCGGTACCACCCTGTATCTAGTTTTGCTATTGTTATTTTACTGCTGCTCTTTAATTACTTGTTACTTTTATTTCTTATTCTTATCTTTTTAAAACTGCATTGTTGGTTAGGGGCTCGTAAGTAAGCATTTCACTAAGGTCTACACCTCTTTTATTCAGCACATGTGACTAACCACTGCACGGTAGCCATTTTATATGTAATCTTATACATTCAGAACAGATGTAAAATTTGTATTTTACAGTATATGTACATTAGTAGGTTGCTGCCGGTAAACATTCCTTGGAGTGATATGAAATAGGTCTAATCTACATTCGCCCAAAATACTACAGATCATAGTCAAATCAGCCAATAATATTTGTATGGTAACAGCAGTCACCTCAAACTGTGTAGCAATCTAAAGAGAATGACAATGTTCAAGATCCAGTGCTTTCAGGAAGTATTCACACCACATGACTTTTTCCGTATTTTGTTGTATTACAAAGTGGGATTCAAATGGATTTGACGACAATATAACCTCTGGTTACGAGGATGTGAGGACGACGGTCCGATGTCAGAATGGTTCAGATAATAACTACAGAACGAAGCCAACATCAGTGTTAGCTTTGGTTGCGAATGGTATGAACTTTGAACTCTTATTCACTACAGAAGTGATACCTCCTAGCCGTTGAGTTAGCAACAACAGCTGCAAACGCAGGTTAGGAAGGAACAGACAGAGTATCCCGTCTACCACACAACAACGTTGCTACAACGTATCCATACCCGGAGACCTTCTTCAAAGGACTCGGTTGGGCAACACGGCCTTCCATCTACCACCAACCTACCGAAGCGTAGCTCAGAGTAAATATTTATTACATTTTCCTTTTCCAAATGGGCGGTAATTTAGAATGCATAAGATACTGTATTTACGATAGCACAGCTTCACCCTTTGTTCCTCAGTCTTCCCGCTCTTTCACTCAAACCCAGCCCCTTTTATTTTGTGTAACAAGCTGTCATATCTGTTCCGCCCACTAGGGACATTTTCCTTTATAACGTAATTTGTAATCAAGTTATGATTAATTATGTTTATGTGTAATTCTGTGTGATTAGTTAGGTATTTAGTAAATAAATAATTCAACCCAATTTTGTATTGCTGATTCAACTTTTTAGCCAGGGTCCGTGAAGATGACCAAGAACTTACAACATTCAGATGAGACTGAATTAAGGTGACGATTAATATTGACTGCTATTGATGTAAAATATTACTAGGTCTTTAAGAGTTTACTCGGAAGATAACAGCTCTATAAATATTATTTTGTGGTGCCCCGCCTCTCTAGTTAATTACATTTACATGATTAGCTCAATCCGGTGATATTAATTACAGATAAATTATTTTATAGAATAGCATGTCATATCAATTAATCCGGCATTGCCAAAGACAAGACACAGTAAATATCTAGCAAGCTTTTTTTCTTTCACCTGCTCTCTCTGTCTTACTTGCAGACTTAGGTCAATTTCCCATCGTCTCTCTCTCTCTCTCTCTCTCTCTCTCTCACTCACTCACTCACTCACTCACTCACTCACTCACTCACTCACTCACTCACTCACTCACTCACTCACTCACTCACTCACTCACTCACTCACCTTCCCAGAGGACTGGATGCCTTTGATCATGGCCAGGCAGACCATGGACCAGGCAGCCAGCAGACAGATGGTCATCCTCCAGTTGAGGCCTCCGCTCTCAGAGATGGAGTCAGAGATGTTCAGAGCCTCACGGTACCAGTAGTAGGTGGTAGCCGAGCTCTTCTCACACTCAGGCACTACGTCTGGAGGGAGGAGGGACAACATGTTACTGATGAAACAGGTGCAGAACACCTGGAGTTGAGTTTCTGTGGTCACCACACTCAGTAGAACACACTTTATAATGGATTACTGTGAATGTACAGTATGGCTAATGGCTTACTGTATTGCTGTCACTGGGTGGTATAAGCATCATGGCTTTATCACACACTTTATGTGAACTTGTAAGCTAGTTATTAAGAGACACTCATTAGGGTAGTTATTGCCTCGTGTGTCATGAAGGTGTGAGCATGTGATGGGTGATGAGGGTGTGTGTGTGTCTTACACGTAGTGGTTTTGTTCTTGAACAGAGGACACTCGTGCCATGGCAGAGGCTGCTGGAAGGACTGGGAGAAGTAGAAGAGACTCCACCCTATAATTACATTGTAGTAGAGGGCCACAAAGAAACACACCTGCAGTACAGAAACAGGTTAAGTGTTTAAACACACAATCTAAATCATCACTACCTAATAAACGCACATCACTCACTCAAATAAATCAATCAAACGTTATCGATATGGTGCTTATTATAAATGCATTTGTCTTAATGAGTTTTCTAGCAACCCTAACAGAGTAAGCGAAGTCGACACACTAGTTCAACAAAATCAGTTTAACATGCTACCACCTGTCAAACGACTACATTTAAACCATCCTCAAACAGCACATACTATCATGGTTGGCAGTGTTATCATGGTTAGCAATGTTTTCATGGTTGGCAGTGTTATCATGGTTAGCAATGTTTTAATTGTTGGCAGTGTTATCATGGTTAGCAATGTTTTCATGGTTGGCAGTGTTATCATGGTTAGCAAAGTTTTCATTGTTGGCAGTGTTATCATGGTTAGCAATGTTTTCATGGTTGGCAGTGTTATCATGGTTAGCAATGTTTTCATGGTTGGCAGTGTTATCATGGTTAGCAATGTTTTCATGGTTGGCAGTGTTATCATGGTTGGCAGTGTTATCATGGTTGGCAGTGTTATCATAGTTGGCAGTGTTATCATAGTTGGCAGTGTTATCATGGTTGATGGTGTTATCATGGTTGACAGTGTTATCATGGTTGGCAGTGTTATCATGGTTGGCAGTGTTATCATGGTTGGCAGTGTTATCATGGTTGATGGTGTTATCATGGTTGACACATGCTGCCAGTTAGTTCACAGAAAGGTGTTGGTGACACGTGACCTATTCAGTACCCAGAATTCCTTCTGCTCTAACCTGGCTAATCAAATTATCTCCACTGCGTTGCAGCCATTAAGAAACAGAGACCGGAACACAATGACTCATGGAAGTAGTTTATACTGGCTGAGATGACATGGAGAAGACTTGTCTAGTCATCTTTCAATTCATTACCATAGAAGGATGCTAAGGGTATGGGTTTAAATTTAAAAAAGTGTGTGTGTTCGCTTGTGAAGCAGAAAGAAACAGTCCTGAGTGCTTTCCCCTTTATTCTAAGGAAATGTGTATGGTGGCCATATAAAGGACGTCACGCTGCTTGCTTAGCGAGTACCGCTTCCTCCTGAGTCGACTAGAACCCAGGACCTCTGCTTTGCTAGCACACAACCTCCCGAAGCATCTTACCAGTCGGCACCACATAAAATGCTAGCTATTCTCTGGTGCAAGTGGGGACAGGCTGAGGAGTAAGTTTCACACATGCCCATGTGCTACACCCACAGTCTTATAAGCGGTGAAGCTAACTTCACTCACCACACAGCTGGCGAAACCGATGCCCCCCAGGCGAGGACTGATGTAGTTCCACACCCCGATGCTGCCCCTGCGGATCCGCTGCCCCACTGACAGCTCCAGGAAGAACAGGGGGATGCCAATCACAATCAGCAGAATGAGGTAGGGAACCAGGTACGCCCCTGTGGAGAAGAACCAACACACACAGGGTCAGAACTATGTCACACACAAACATACAAACACAGGAGCATGTTGCGAACACACACTGTGTGCACGCAGCCACACACACACAAACAAACATGCACACACACACACGCAGCTACACACACAAACAAACACACACACCATGTAGTAACTTCCCACTACCTGAAACGTTTGACCCAAGTTAAACAATTTAAAGGCAATGCTAACAAATACTAATTGAGTGTATGTAGACTTCTGACCCAATGGGAATGTAATGAAATAAATAAAAGCTGAAATAAATCATTCTCTCTAGTATTATTCTGACATTTCACATTCTTAAAATAAAGTGGTGATCCTAAAACAGGGAATTTTTACTTGGATTAAATGTCAGGAATTGTGAAAAACTGAGTTTAATTGTATTTGGCTAAGGTGTATGTAAACTTCTGACTTCAACTGTATCTTCTTTACAGACACCTTCAGGGAGAATGACTAAGACACAGCCCATAATAGCACAGGTCTGTAAAATAGGATCTGTCTGTGTCTGTTACTCTCAGGGAATCAGAACATCCTCAGAAGAGATGAGACTGCAACTGGTAGACAGACACATGGTACATGAGAGAGATTACAAAAACCTTTGTTTACAGGAAATGGTGGTTCATTTTTACTGCTAGAGCCAGGTAACTGAAAGAGATGAATAAAATCTATTTCCAGTACATTATTTGCATAAAAACCTAACTTCGAAGCCTTTAACTGTTTTGCTTTTCACAAATATTCTGATATTCTGTCAACTCTAAAGTCATTGATGGTGAATGAGAAATAAGGATATCACATCTTTCAATAAGCTACAGTTTCAAAACAATGTGTGCTTTTGACTGGCTTGCCTTTTGGGCTAACAGAAAAAAAGTATTGCAATCACTTTCTTCCGGGGTTGAGGGTAGATGATAGATATAGAGACCTGACATTTTAATATACACTGAGCAACAATATAAACGCAACATGCATTCATTGAAAAAATGTACTGAGTTACAGTTCATATAAGGAATTGAGTCGATTGAAATATATCTCGTTGGGAAGGGCTCGTAAGCAAGTGGTTTGCGATAAAGTCTTCACCAGTTGTGTTCGGTGCATGTGACAAATAAAATACTTTTTTTTGCTCGTTTTGACATGTTTTGATTTATTTATTTTATTTTTCTGGGTTATGTGTGTATTTATTGATTTATTGCTAGGTAGTACTGCCCTGTTGGAGCTAGAAACACAAGCATTAAGTATTACTGCCCTGTTGGAGCTAGAAATACAAGCATTAAGTATTACTGCCCTGTTGGAGCTAGGAACACAAGCATTAGGTAGTACTGCCCTGTTGGAGCTAGGAACACAAGCATTAGGTATTACTGCCCTGTTGGAGCTAGGAACACAAGCATTAAGTATTACTGCCCTGTTGGAGCTAGGAACACAAGCATTAGGTAGTACTGCCCTGTTGGAGCTAGGAACACAAGCATTAGGTATTACTGCCCTGTTGGAGCTAGGAACACAAGCATTAGGTATTACTGCCCTGTTGGAGCTAGGAACACAAGCAGTAGGTAGTACTGCCCTGTTGGAGCTAAAAACACACAAGCATTAGGTATTACTGCACTGTTGGAGCTAGAAACACAAGCATTAAGTATTACTGCCCTGTTGGAGCTAGAAACACAAGCATTAGGTATTACTGCCCTGTTGGAGCTAGGTACACAAGCATTAGGTATTACTGCCCTGTTGGAGCTAGGTACACAAGCATTAAGTATTACTGCCCTGTTGGAGCTAGAAACACAAGCATTAGGTATTACTGCACTGTTAGAGCTAGAAACACAAGCATTAGGTATTACTGCACTGTTAGAGCTAGGAACACAAGCATTAGGTATTACTGCACTGTTAGAGCTAGAAACACAAGCATTAGGTATTACTGCACTGTTAGAGCTAGGAACACAAGCATTAAGTATTACTGCCCTGTTAGAGCTAGAAACACAAGCATTAGGTATTACTGCCCTGTTGGAGCTAGAAACACAAGCATTAGGTATTACTGCACTGTTAGAGCTAGAAACACAAGCATTAGGTATTACTGCACTGTTAGAGCTAGGAACACAAGCATCTCGCTGCACCTGGTACAACATCTGCAAATCTGTGTATACAACCAATAAACTTCAGATTTTATTTGTCATTGGTTGTTGCTGTGTGGTTAGAATAAGGGTTAATTAGGGGGGTTTGCTAGTATTGTGTGCTGTTATTGTTGCTTGTTGCAGCATGGTTATCATTGTGTTATTTGGTGGTTGTTACTAGGTTATTGAAAGAGGAGAGACAGAGACAGACTCAGACAGTCATGTGACCACTGTAATGTTGATCTTGAGAGCTCTGATCACCAAGGTCACAGTCTGGTTTTGACAGACGTACACCACAACACAACAGGAGGTTCACACACTTAACATCCATCCATACACACACACACACACACACACACACACACACACACACACACACACACACACACACACACACACACACACACACACACACACACACACACACACACACACACACACACACACACACACACACACACAATGGGGCAGGCTAACCTTCCCAAATCCTAACCATAATGGCAGGTGACTTCCATACCTTAACCTATAAGCACAACAGCCACTCACCCCCTCCGTTCTTCTGACACAGGTAGGGGAATCTCCAGACATTGCCCAGGCCTACAGAGAAGCCCACCTGGGCCAGGATGTACTGCAGCTTGCTGTTCCAGGCTGGTCTCGCTGCATCATCCTCTGCGTCCGAGCCTCCATCCTCCACGTCCATGTCTCCATTAAGGTCCTTTCCTTCCCCATCACCTCCGCCGCCACCCACAATCAGCGAGCTCTTCTTGAAGGAATCATCACACGTGTCCTCATTGGATAGCAGGTCTCTGACAGACTCTGTGACATCGTCGTCAAGCTCTCTCTTGACGGCCTTGCTGTTTTTGGGCATTTGATAAAGCAGACCAGGGCGTGGGGCAGAATGTCTTTGGGTTGGTAGCGGGAGGCAGTTCAGTTCTGGTAGTTCTGAGGGCTTAAAGGTGGACTGTCGGATAAAGACTCTGTCTTGGAGGTGTGTGATGGAGGGTTGCGAATGAGTTGTTTATTTCTTCATTATCACCAAAAGCTTGGGGCAGGAAAGAAAAATAAATGATTTAGGGTATTGTAGTCATATTCAAAATTCAATATTCATTATTTCAGGGCAAACAGAGTGGGGTTGTCATAATTATTAGATGTTGACACAAGACCCATTTTATGAACATTAGGCTACAATATTGATATTTTCTTCATTATCAGCGAATGCCAAAAGGAAAGCAAACAAAATCCTAGTGTATAATATCCATAATTCCAGTAAAGGCAGAATGAGAGTGAGTATTGGTGATATCACCACTCTCTGATGCACATAGAAAGAATGATGGTTTCTGAGAAAGAGAAGAGATAAAGAGAAGGGAGGAAGGAAGTAAGGGGGGTGTCTGTCTGTGTGTAAAAAAAAAGTTTCCGTTCTCTATATACTGTGTGCTGTATGATCACACTTGAATTGAATATAATCACCCCTAATATCTTTTTATCAGACAGAAATGGTATAGTCTGGATGATGTCCAACCTGTGTGTACGCTTCTTAGAAAACTTGCCATGGGCAGTTGTTGAGGATAAACGATATAATGATTCAATAGTATTCTTTCTACTTCTGTTTATAATTAAAATATTTTTTTTCAAATCATATTTTTGTCACAAGGAAATAATATGACAAATGTGACCAAAATCTTTTGATGCCATTGTCTATTGATTGGTTACTTTGACGCATGACTAAAACATGGAAAGGCCATCGCTATCTCTGGAGACGATTCCGTATCAGCGCGCCCAAATAATTGACGCAGAACACGAGGTAATTTGCATACGAACCCAAACACTCGTTGTAATCGCAGCTCAACGTGAGAGCAGAGAAAACCTATAAACGAAAAAAAACATAGAAAAACGACCCAGAATATAGCCCTAAATGTATTAGTATGATAGGTGTAATGTGATTACAATTCGGCCATAGTTTTCCACATTGTGAGTAAAATAAAACCACAATGAAACAACGTTACCATGGTGCAGATTGTAGCAGCCTATGTATTGCCTTTCACCGACAAGTGGTTTAAGCGATTAATAGATTTTCTGTGGCCACTTTCAGATTAGCCTCGTTTTAAAAGCATGGCCGTAATTTCATCAGCAAATAAACGTAAATGATAGGCCTAATAGTCTGAAAATGTTAAGTTCCTTTTAGGGTGCAGCTGGAATAGTCTGTAGCTATAGCACACAGAAAGATAAAACCTACCGGTATTCATGTTGTCTTTATAATAACATTTGACTACTGTATTAATGTGCATGTGCATTTCCATGTATTATGAATAGCAAATAGTTCCATGTTCTTATTGAATACGCCACTGTATGGCACATTCCGCTATAAAGGCTAAATTAAGCTATTCGATATGCTATGCATGTGTGGTTGAGAAAAAAAACATGATTAAATGCATAAATGCCGAAAAAGCAATGGACTATACCTGGCACCATATGAGCTATTGTGTATTCAAGATACAATTTGTTCTAGGAATGAACATCAATTAATTCCTCACTCCCCGCCCAACCCATCTCTCTTCTCCGTGCCATCCCTGTGGGGTATTTCATCATACACTCCCTGGCCACATCCTGCGCATTGCCACCCTATTCAGACCAACACATCTATTCCTTTTAAATGAAATGTACCTTTAGTCGTCTTCAGTAAGATGGGGATGTTGGTCCTTTTCGGAATGATGCGTATCAAGGAATGAAATTGTGACAGAAGCACATACACGGGGCAGACATCATCACTTGTAGGCTAATGCGTATATGGTGCTGTATCGCTGCTGTGGTGTTGTATGAAACAGACACAAGTGCTTCGCCTCTTCTAGGATTTAGAAATACATCCAGCGCGGTAATAGGGGTGCTTGGTTCCTTTGTTTATAAATGTTTGATCCAAATTTACATTACTTTTTGCTCAATTTATCTCTTTGTATATTACGGATGATTTATGATGGTATAATTATATTCATTACCATCGTGAATGCGCAGGATAAACGAAATAATTGTTTGACATTTTTCCTGATCCCCCCCTATTTTCACTTGGTATGTTCTACTACGACTAACCCCTTATTAGATCCTTCACTAGAAGGGGGGTATGTGTGGGTAGAATGTGCCTATACTGTAGCCTATCTATTAGGACTGACTTGTGATTGTCCTATTGTAACTACAACTTGTAATTAGGTATGTGGAATAGACATAGGCCTACATGCTGTTTTAATTAAATAAATGTAGCCTACACAGGGTGAAGGGCATTGTGGGTCATCACCACTAAATTCAATCTGAACTCGTGTGCTGCTTGCCTTGCAGAAGATACAACCATGTAACTACAGTAGCCCGGTATGCAATCAATCAGTGACATTATTTCCATCCGTTATAGCCTACAATACACTCCGTGGCCAGTTTATTAGGTACATCTATCTAGCACTGGGTTAGATCCCCCTGTATCAATCAATCAAATGTATTTCTAAAGCCCTTTTTACATCAGCCGATGTCACAAAGTGCTTTTCAGAAACCCAGCGTTAAACCCCAAACAGCAAGCAATGCAGATGTAGAAGCACGGTGGCTAGGAAAAACTCCCTAGAAAGGCAGGAACCTAGGAAGAAACCTAGAGAGGAACCAGGCTCTGAGGGGTGGCCAGTTCTCTTCTGGTTGTGCCGGGTTGAGATTATAACAGTACATGACCAAGATGTTCAAACGTTCATAGATGACCAGCAGGGTCAAATAATAATAGGAGCCATGGGATTCACCTGCTCAACGACAATGTTCAGATACGCTATGGCATTCAAACGTTGCTCAATTGGTATCAGGAGACCTAATGTGTGCCAGGAAAACATTCCCGCACTATTACACCACCGCCACCAACCTGTACTGTTGACAGCAGGTAGGATGTACATGGACTTATGCTGCTTACGCCAAATCCTGACTCTGCCATCAGCATGACGCAACGTCGAATCAGCCAATATTTTTCCACACCACAATTGTCCAGTCTTGGTAATCGCGTGCCCATTGGAGACGCTTCTTCTTGTTTTTAGCTGACCGGTGTGGTCGTCTGCTGCAATAGCCCATCTGTGTCATGGACTGACGAGTTGTGCGCTATGAGATGTCCAAGACTGGACAATTGTGGTGTGGAAAAATATTGGCTGATTCGACGTTGCGTCATGCTGATGGCAGAGTCAGGATTTGGCGTAAGCAGCATAAGTCCATGTACATCCTACCTGCTGTCAACAGTACAGGTTGGTGGCGGTGGTGTAATAGTGCGGGAATGTTTTCCTGGCACACATTAGGTCTCCTGATACCAATTGAGCAACGTTTGAATGCCATAGCGTATCTGAACATTGTCGTTGAGCAGGTGAATCCCATGGCTCCTATTATTATTTGACCCTGCTGGTCATCTATGAACGTTTGAACATCTTGGTCATGTACTGTGGTCCTTCTGTAGCTCAGTTGGTAGAGCATGGCGCTTGTAACGCCAGGGTAGTGGGTTTGATCCCCGGGACCACCCATACGTAAAATGTATGCACACATGACTGTAAGTCGCTTTGGATAAAAGCGTCTGCTAAATGGCATATATATAATATATATAGATGTCGTTCCTTCACACCACTGTTGTACTGCACCATTATTTGCCTATTTCTGGCCCACCTTTTATTTTGCACGTCTCTTGCCATTCTCCTTCAACCTCTCTCATCAACAAGCTGTTTTCACTCTCACGGGGCTGCAGCTGACTGGATGTTTTTTGTTTGTCGTACCATTCTTGGTAAACCCTAGACACTGTCTTGTGTGAAAAGCCCAGGAGGCTGGCCATTTCTGAGAAACTGGAACCAGCACGCCTGGCACCGACGATCATACTAAGCTCAAATTTGCTTAGGTCACTCGTATTGCCCATTCTAACGTTCAATCAAACAGTAACTGAATGGCTCGATGCCAGTCTTCTTGCTTTATATAGCAAGCCACGGCCACATGACTCATTGGGTCTGTAGGAACGAACCATTTTAGTGAACGGGGTGATGTACCTAATAAACTGGCCACCAAGTGTAGGTCTATATGGTCTGCCTAAATAAGTTCCACACATAGTTAATTATGGAAGACTATTTGACTTGGGCAAGCTGTTTCAATGATGCCATTATTGCTTTGTAGGCCTATGACAGTCATGATAGTAGGTAGCCTAGGCATTATAGGCTATATGCTATAGCTCGTTAACATTTGTATTTACTTTTGTGATACAGATATATCCAACTGTAGGCCTATTGTAGCATTGCTGTGTGACACTAATTTGATCTTTCCACTGAATTATAGGTTGCACTTTTTGCTAAATTTCACTTCATGTTCTGAACCCCCTAATCCCCTATCTAACCCTTTAATGAAAGCTGAGTCACTGTGACCTCTCCCGACCATTGAGAGGTAGACATAGACATTGGTATCAATGTCTGTGGAGCCTGGTAGGAAGACCCAAGGCTTCCCTCTCTGCCTCCCTCCCTGCCTCCCTCCCAGCCTCCCTGCCTCACTCCCTACTTCACTCCCTCCCTCTCTGCCTCACTCCCTCCCTCCCTGCCTCCCTCCCTCCCTCCCTCCCTGTAGCCTCAGCACCTGCTCTGATGACCATGCACTGTCAGGTGTCTCAAGGACATACAATAGCTCTCTCTCTCTCTCTCTCTCTCTCTCTCTCTCTCTCTCTCTCTCTCTCTCTCTCTCTCTCTCTCTCTCTCTCTCTCACACACACACACAGTGGCAATCATGTGCCCTCTGAAACAGACAGGGCGCTGTCTCTCTCTCTGTGTGTGTGTGTGTGTGTGTGTGTGTGTGTGTGTGTGTGTGTGTGTGTGTGTGTGTGTGTGTGTGTGTGTGTGCGTGCGTGCGTGCGTGCGTGCGTGCGTGCGTGCGTGCGTGTGTGTGTGTGTGTGTGTGTGTATGTGTGTCTATATGTGAATGAGAAAGAGAGAGAGTGAGAAGGGTAGAGCGGTAGAGAGTGAGCTAGGGAGAGAGAGAGCTAGGGAGAGAGAGAGAGAGAGCTAGGGAGAGAGAGAGCTAGAGAGACAGAGATAGGAAGAGAGAGAGTTAAGGAGAGAGTTAAGGAGAGAGAGAGAGAGCTAGGGAGAGAGCTAGGGAGAGAGCTAGAGAGAAAGAGAGACCTGGAATGAGTGGGTGAGTACTGTATGTGTAACTGGACTACAGAGAACTAGAGAACGAGATAGAGTGTGCTTGTATGTGTGATTATTTCTCAAACGTGTGTTTTTCATTTCAACATTCTATCTCTATTGATATACTCCTTGCTTCCTGTCTCAGTTTGTGGTCCAGGGTTTAACTCATACTCAGTGCATTTATCCTCTATCCCCCTCTGCCACAGCTCGACTTGCCGGTCTGACTTAAATTTGAACTTTGTCGATTCAGGAAGCTCATGGATTGAAAAATGTATAAATTATATTTCAATTAATCTTCTCAATTGACCAACTCAACCCCATAGCCTGTTACTCTCTATCTTCTCCACTATTTGTTAGTGTTTAGCACTTTAGAGATTTAGTGTACAACCCAAATTACACTTTAGTGTACTACTTTTAAACACAAGTGGTGCACTATAAAGGAATTAGGGTGCCATTTGGGACACGGCCATGTAACTCTGGGGATGAGAGTCAGTGCAACGTCAGCTGGCTGGCTGTCTGTCTGTCTGGAGTCAGTGCAACGTCAGCTGCCTGTCTGCCTGCCTGCCTGCCTGCCTGCCTGCCTGCCTGCCTGCCTGTCTGTCTGTCTGTCTGTCTGTCTGTCTGTCTGTCTGTCTGTCTGTCTGTCTGTCTGTCTGTCTGTCTGTCTGTCTGTCTGTCTGTCTGTCTGTCTGTCTGTCTGTCTGTCTGTCTGTCTGTCTGTCTGTCTGTCTGTCTGTCTGTCTGTCTGTCTGTCTGTCTGTCTGTCTGGAGTCAGAGCAACGTCTTTCAACAATTTCAATAGTACTTGATCTCCTGTTTTATAATGATGTGAGGTAGCAATATGCAGATAAGCAGTATCAATACATGGTGTTCAAACCTAGACCTTGTAGAGTTGATGGATCAAAAAGGGGTCTAACAAGTCTTACAGTGCATAATAAAAGATCACGAAGGATCATACCTGTTGTCTTTAAGTAAAATGTTACCAATTTATCTGATGACTTTATAACATCACCATTCCACCTTTCTCTGATCGGATCTGTTGAGATCTTGTGATGGTAAACACAGCATGGGTCACAGTTGGTGGTTTGCTGTGAGCCTTCCTGTTGAATTCTTCATGGGATAACCCCGACTCTGGGAACCTGATGCCGTGAAGCCATCAAGAGTGTGAATACCCGAAAGCCATTGGAAAGTTGAGGCATTGGCTTTCACAATGGCATTGTCGTAACCCACATGCTTCTTTTGTTGACCGGTGTAACCTTCTCATTGAGAAAAAAACTCACAAGGATGAATGAGTCATGTGAATGGGTTATTCTTAGACAGTACAATTTTATCTGACATCGCACTGTCTGTCATCAAGCACAATCTTGATTCTTTACAGTGTAACTTTCAATACGACATGGATTCTGAATGGAAAAAGACCTACACATAAGCTATTCTCCCTCCCCTGCTCTTCATCAGAGCAATATAGTTGGTTCATGAGTTGGCCAGTATCTACTGTACTTTAGTGAACACTAACCCTCTGCATGCCCAATCAGGTTGCAAGCCTCCCTATGGCAGATGCATTTCAAACATGTTGTGATAAAACAGTGTTAACATTTAGACAAGAATGACATTAGCCAGGTCAGCCTTGACAATAGAGTTAAGTGACTGCAATGTCGAGGCAGCAATCAGAGGAACACTGTACGAAACAGTATATTATGTGTGTATGCAATTATCATGTTGTGTCTCGCTTCTTACATCACAGTGTTTTTGCTAGATATAACAATGTTCATCCAGGACTCTGGTCCTTCTACCCTCAGCTGATGATATAGAGTCCTTTGTAGGCCATGAAAAAAGCATTGGATTGGTGGAGGCTTCGGCTAGTGGGAGTTTCCTCCATAATGTCTTACACTAGCCATTGTCTTTCAAATCAGCGAAGTTAAGTGAAGAAGTGTACACTTTGGGAGGAAGGACAGATCATTGGGACATCTGTTGCATTGCTCTTCTGATCATGTGTCTTCTCTGTACATTTTCTTACATTAAGTGATTGGTTGAATTGATCCCAAAGAGCGGAAAATGTGTGGACTACTGTACCAAAATAAGCATGTGCTATCCATAAATAAATCATAGTTCGACCATCAAATAAATATATATATTTTTTTTTACATGGAAAAGAAGCACTAAATACTATACACACAAGTTAATCGCAATAATTTATTGGAATGCCTCTGCTATAGATTTCCTGAGCCCAAAAAAATGCTCGGCCACACTCACGATTCCTATTTTCTCAGATTTCCTCTCTGTTTGTGCTGTGCGGTTTATAACCACTGTCTAAACAATACAAAGATCACTTTCTTAACATGCAACATGTCAGGATCCCTCTGTTGGCGTGGAACATTCACTGACGTCTCCGATCCTAATACCTTTGTTTCTTCAGCGTCACTCCCTTCTTCCACTCTTCTCATTGCCTACGGGTAGGAGACATGTTGGACAGCCCTTACTCTGGCCAGCTCTGTCTCCTTCACCCTAACAGGGCACTTCAGGAATTTGGGCGCATGCTCACCACCATAATTGCAGCGTTTAACCTCAGCTGGAAAACAATATTTCTCCCGTCTACATACACTTGTCACATGACAAAACAAGCATTAAGGCCTGCAGTGTGAACAAGGGGGACTCCCTAAAAACACGCTATCTCGATACAAGTTACTTTTTGCAGCAGGTTAGGAGAGCATTTTTTCTCAATCCCTAACCCCTTTCCTAACAATCTAATTCTCCTAACCTGCTATATTAATTCTCTCAACCTGCTGCAAAAAGGTATAGCTTTATCAAAGTGTCTTGTTTTTAGGAAGTTCAGTGAATAAGGCTTAAGATCTTCCTGGGTGTACAGTATGTGTCACAGATGTGACGAATACCCTAATTACTGTGCATGCTTTGGGCCAGGTGCTCCTAATTTAGTGTGTGTTAGCTGATTGATTAATTGAAACATGTGATTGGCTTCCCTCTCTTTATAACCCTTCTATATTTTGTTTGCGGTGTGGCTGCCCAGGTGCAGGTGCTTTTGGAAGCGTTGGTTTCGCTAAGTGTTACAGTACTTTGATGGAATGATGACTGGAGTTGTGTAGTGATTTCCCTCCACTGAAACCTGTTTTTTTTTATTTCATTGTCTGTTTGTGATATCCTCCCTCCATTTGGTTTGCTAAGCTAAAGTTAACTTGGTTCATGGAAGCTGAAATTGGGATATAAATAAATGTGTGAACCGTTACCTGCTTCTGATTTTCCTGTCATGTATTTCCACTCAAACCCCTGTTGTGAGTTATTCGGAGCTCTAAACTCAATTCAGTACAATAGATCCAACTAAACCACAGGTGGTATAGTTGGATCTATTGTACTGAATTGAGTTTAGTCACAGCCCCTCTTGGCCAGGACCTGACATGCACTCAGCATTTTATGTATTTTACCTTTATTTAACTAGGCAAGTCAGTTAAGAACAATTTCTTATTTTCAATGACGGCCTAGGAACAGTGGGTTAACTGCCTGTTCAGGGGCAGAACGACAGATTTGTACCTTGTCAGCTCGGGGATTTGAACTTGCAACCTTCCGGTTACTAGTCCAATGCTCTAACCACTAGGCTACCCTGCCGCCCTGGCATTGGGGAAGGCCTTCAATAAACTTTGATTTGAACTTTTAGAACAAATTCTGATCGACTTCCAACAACAGGTGTATAGACAGGTTTTTCCTTTCAAGCACTTGTCCAAAGGTCAGAAATGGAGTACAGTATGTACAATGGCCTGATAACATTAAGACACAAGTATTGAAGTTCTACATTGGTGTGATTTTACATTTATGTTTTATTCACCTGGTGCAATAGGATTGCCAGAGGTTAAAACGTGCGTAAAATGACTGCCATTGTGGTGATTCAGCATTTTATTTTATCTAGCTGAAATTGTAAAATAGCATCCAAACTGTATAGATCCTCATTCTGATATACGGCAGACTTGAACAGGTCTTTGCAAATGGCATTGTTGTCAATGAGTCAACCCTGTATAAAGTTATCCCATGCCTTTAAATCCCAGCTGCTCAAGATCTCTGTGCATCACAGTTCAGATACATGTGACTATAGTATAGAGGCTCTATTAATGACAGCCACTGGCATAGCAAACACATACCATCAGGACAAAGGGACATCTTTCTCCCTCTCTCTCACACACAGCTCCATTTTTCTTTAAACCCATCCCCTTAACCCCTGGCCTATACAGTTGATTTAAAAATGATAATGGAATTAATGTGGGGGATTTAAGAATGGTCTAGCTGGTCATCTTAAGGTTTTTTAGAGGGATGCTTTGACAAAGAGAGGATTAATTACAGTGTTGGACTTCTTTCCTTCCTTCCTTCCTTCACTGGGAACTGTCCTGTGTCATGGGGCTCATCCAAGTCATGGGATTCAGGGTGTACAGACTTGGAACGTGCCTGGGATTCTTTGAGGGATTCAGACAGATCCTAGAAGCAGAGAGCCCGACCAGTCTGCTTCAGCTGAATGGAGTATTGGCAATGGAGAGGATGCCCACACTGTTTAAAGGTGCACTGTAGTAGATACAGGACCCCGCACCTGTGAAATTGGATGCATATTCAAAGACGTTCAATCCTTCTTCACTGACATTGAAGGGCTGAAATCTACCAGTGGAGGCTCCTCAGAGGAGAAAGAGGAGGACTACCATCCCTTGTGCACAATAAAAACCCACACAACCCTCCCCAAATCAACAAAAAAAAGTTTGACAACCCTACACTATTTTGGACCATCCCTCCCCCAGTAAATGTTGACCTGTCCCTTGGCGGTTATAATATGAAGGTTTGGCTTGGAAAGCTTTTTTTGCCTGGTCACAGACAACTGATGTGTTGTGCACTTAAGTCCACAAGTGAAGGGAAAAGGTGAGAGAGGAGGAGTGTCATGTTTGTCATTTATTATCATGTCTTGTCCCTGTGCTCCCCATTCTATTCGTTTCCCTCTGCTGGTCTTATTAGGTTCTTTCCCTCTTTCTATCCCTCTCTCTCCCCCTCCCTCTCTCACTCTCTCGCTCTCTCTTCTCTCTATCGTTCCGTTCCTGCTCCCAGCTGTTCCTATTCCCCTAATCAATCATTTAGTCTTCCCACACCTGTTCCCGATCCTTTCCCCTGATTAGAGTCCCTATTTCTTCCTTTGTGTTCCGTTCCTGTCCTGTCGGTTCCTTGTCTAGAATTCACCGTGCTGTGTTTGTGTATCGCCCTGTCGTGTCGTGTTTTCCTCAGATGCTGCGTGGTGAGCAGGTGTCTGAGTCTGTCTGGTTCAAGTGCCTTCCCGAGGCAACCTGCTGTTCACCTGCTGTTCAAGATCGAGTCTCCAGTTTGTCCTCGTCATTTCGAGTGAAAGTTGTGTTTTTTGTTTGTATTTACTTTACTGGATTAAAGACTCTGTTTTCGCCAAGTCGCTTTTGGGTCCTCTTTCACCTGCATGACAGAAGGAACCGACCAAGGAATGGACCCAGCGACTTCAGACGCTCGTTACACTGCCGTCGAGATCCAAGGAGCCATGCTCGGCAGACACGAGCAGGAATTGTCTGCTGCTCGCCATGCCGTGGAGAACCTGGCCGCTCAGGTTTCCGACCTCTCTGGACAGTTCCAGAGTCTACGTCTCGTGCCACCTGTTACTTCCTGGCCTGCCGAGCCTCCAGAACCTAGGGTTAATAACCCACCTTGCTACTCCGGGCAGCCCACTGAGTGCCGCTCCTTTCTCACGCAGTGTGAGATTGTGTTCTCTCTCCAACCCAACACATACTCTAGAGAGAGCTCGGGTTGCTTACGTCATTTCACTCCTTACTGGCCGGGCTCGAGAATGGGGCACAGCTATCTGGGAGGCAAGGGCTGATTGCTCTAACAAGTTCCAGAACTTTAAAGAGGAGATGATTCGGGTTTTTGACCGTTCAGTTTTTGGTAGGGAGGCTTCTAGGGCCCTGGCTTCCTTATGCCAAGGTGAACGGTCCATAACGGATTATTCTATTGAGTTTCGCACTCTTGCTGCCTCTAGTGAGTGGAACGAGCCGGCGCTGCTCGCTCGTTTTCTGGAGGGACTCCACGCAGTGGTTAAGGATGAGATTCTCTCCCGGGAGGTTCCTTCAGATGTGGACTCTTTGATTGCTCTCGCCATCCGCATAGAACGACGGGTAGATCTTCGTCACCGGGCTCGTGGAAGAGAGCTCGCATCAACGGTGTTTCCCTGCTCCGCATCGCAACCATCTCCCTCCTCTGGCTCAGAGTCTGAGCCCATGCAGCTGGGAGGGATTCGCATCTCGACTAAGGAGAGGGAACGGAGGATCACCAACCGCCTGTGCCTCTATTGCGGAGTTGCTGGACATTTTGTTAATTCATGTCCAGTAAAAGCCAGAGCTCATCTGTAAGCGGAGGGCTACAGGTGAGCGCAACTACTCAAGTCTCTCCATCAAGATCATGTACTACTTTGTCGGTCCATCTACGCTGGACCGGTTCGGGTGCTACATGTAGTGCCTTGATAGACTCTGGGGCTGAGGGTTGTTTCATGGACGAAGCATGGGTTCGGAAACATGACATTCCTTTCAGAGAGTTAGAGAAGCCTACGCCCATGTTCGCCTTAGATGGTAGTCATCTTCCCAGTATCAGATTTGAGACACTACCTTTAACCCTCACAGTATCTGGTAACCACAGTGAGACTATTTCTTTTTTGATTTTTCGTTCACCGTTTACACCTGTTGTTTTGGGTCATCCCTGGCTAGTATGTCATAACCCTTCTATTAATTGGTCTAGTAATTCTATCCTATCCTGGAACGTTTCTTGTCATGTGAAGTGTTTAATGTCTGCCATCCCTCCCGTTTCTTCTGTCCCTACTTCTCAGGAGGAACCTGGCGATTTGACAGGAGTGCCGGAGGAATATCATGATCTGCGCACGGTCTTCAGTCGGTCCCGAGCCAACTCCCTTCCTCCTCACCGGTCGTATGATTGTAGTATTGATCTCCTTCCGGGGACCACTCCTCCTCGGGGTAGACTATACTCTCTGTCGGCTCCCGAACGTAAGGCTCTCGAGGATTATTTGTCTGTGTCTCTTGACGCCGGTACCATAGTGCCTTCTTCCTCTCCGGCCGGGGCGGGGTTCTTTTTGTTAAGAAGAAGGACGGTACTCTGCGCCCCTGCGTGGATTATCGAGGGCTGAATGACATAACGGTTAAGAATCGTTATCCGCTTCCCCTTATGTCATCAGCCTTCGAGATTCTGCAGGGAGCCAGGTGCTTTACTAAGTTGGACCTTCGTAACGCTTACCATCTCGTGCGCATCAGAGAGGGGGACGAGTGGAAAACGGCGTTTAACACTCCGTTAGGGCATTTTGAGTACCGGGTTCTGCCGTTCGGTCTCGCCAATGCGCCAGCTGTTTTTCAGGCATTAGTTAATGATGTTCTGAGAGACATGCTGAACATCTTTGTTTTTGTCTATCTTGACGATATCCTGATTTTTTCTCCGTCACTCGAGATTCATGTTCAGCACGTTCGACGTGTTCTACAGCGCCTTTTAGAGAATTGTCTCTACGTAAAGGCTGAGAAGTGCTCTTTTCATGTCTCCTCCGTTACTTTTCTCGGTTCCGTTATTTCCGCTGAAGGCATTCAGATGGATTCCGCTAAGGTCCAAGCTGTCAGTGATTGGCCCGTTCCAAGGTCACGTGTCGAGTTGCAGCGCTTTTTAGGTTTCGCTAATTTCTATCGGCGTTTCATTCGTAATTTCGGTCAAGTTGCTGCCCCTCTCACAGCTCTTACTTCTGTCAAGACGTGTTTTAAGTGGTCCGGTTCCGCCCAGGGAGCTTTTGATCTTCTAAAAGAACGTTTTACGTCCGCTCCTATCCTCGTTACTCCTGACGTCACTAGACAATTCATTGTCGAGGTTGACGCTTCAGAGGTAGGCGTGGGAGCCATTCTATCCCAGCGCTTCCAGTCTGACGATAAGGTTCATCCTTGCGCTTATTTTTCTCATCGCCTGTCGCCATCTGAGCGCAACTATGATGTGGGTAACCGTGAACTGCTCGCCATCCGCTTAGCCCTAGGCGAATGGCGACAGTGGTTGGAGGGGGCGACCGTTCCTTTTGTCGTTTGGACAGACCATAAGAACCTTGAGTACATCCGTTCTGCCAAACGACTTAATGCCCGTCAAGCTCGTTGGGCGTTGTTTTTCGCTCGTTTCGAGTTTGTGATTTCTTACCGTCCGGGTAGCAAGAACACCAAGCCTGATGCCTTATCCCGTCTGTTTAGTTCTTCTGTGGCTTCTACTGATCCCGAGGGGATTCTTCCTTATGGGCGTGTTGTCGGGTTAACAGTCTGGGGAATTGAAAGACAGGTTAAGCAAGCACTCACGCACACTGCGTCGCCGCGCGCTTGTCCTAGTAACCTCCTTTTCGTTCCTGTTTCCACTCGTCTGGCTGTTCTTCAGTGGGCTCACTCTGCCAAGTTAGCTGGTCATCCCGGTGTTCGAGGCACTCTGGCGTCTATTCGCCAGCGCTTTTGGTGGCCGACTCAGGAGCGTGACACGCGCCGTTTCGTGGCTGCTTGTTCGGACTGCGCGCAGACTAAGTCGGGTAACTCTCCTCCTGCCGGTCGTCTCAGACCGCTCCCATTCCTTCTCGACCATGGTCTCACATCGCCTTAGACTTCATTACCGGTCTGCCTTTGTCTGCGGGGAAGACTGTGATTCTTACGGTTGTCGATAGGTTCTCTAAGGCGGCACATTTCATTCCCCTCGCTAAACTTCCTTCCGCTAAGGAGACGGCACAAATCATTATTGAGAATGTATTCAGAATTCATGGCCTCCCGTTAGACGCCGTTTCAGACAGAGGCCCGCAATTCACGTCACAGTTTTGGAGGGAGTTCTGTCGTTTGATTGGTGCGTCCGTCAGTCTCTCTTCCGGGTTTCATCCCCAGTCTAACGGTCAAGCAGAGAGGGCCAATCAGACGATTGGTCGCATACTACGCAGCCTTTCTTTCAGAAACCCTGCGTCTTGGGCAGAACAGCTCCCTGGGCAGAATACGCTCACAATTCGCTTCCTTCGTCTGCTACCGGGTTATCTCCGTTTCAGAGTAGTCTGGGTTACCAGCCTCCTCTGTTCTCATCCCAGCTTGCCGAGTCCAGCGTTCCCTCCGCTCAAGCGTTTGTCCAACGTTGTGAGCGCACCTGGAGGAGGGTGAGGTCTGCACTTTGCCGTTACAGGGCACAGACTGTGAGAGCCGCCAATAAACGCAGGATTAAGAGTCCAAGGTATTGTTGCGGCCAGAGAGTGTGGCTTTCCACTCGCAACCTTCCTCTTACGACAGCTTCTCGTAAGTTGACTCCGCGGTTCATTGGTCCGTTCCGTGTCTCCCAGGTCGTCAATCCTGTCGCTGTGCGACTGCTTCTTCCGCGACATCTTCGTCGCGTCCATCCTGTCTTCCATGTCTCCTGTGTTAAGCCCTTTCTTCGCACCCCGTTCGTCTTCCCTCCCCCCTCCCGTCCTTGTCGAGAGCGCACCTATTTACAAGGTACATAAGATCATGGACATGCGTTCTCGGGGACGGGGTCACCAATACTTAGTGGATTGGGAGGGTTACGGTCCTGAGGAGAGGAGTTGGGTTCCGTCTCGGGACGTGCTGGACCGTTCACTCATTGATGATTTCCTCCGTTGCCGCCAGGATTCCTCCTCGAGTGCGCCAGGAGGCGCTCGGTGAGTGGGGGGTACTGTCATGTTTGTCATTTATTATCATGTCTTGTCCCTGTGCTCCCCATTCTATTCGTTTCCCTCTGCTGGTCTTATTAGGTTCTTTCCCTCTTTCTATCCCTCTCTCTCCCCCTCCCTCTCTCACTCTCTCGCTCTCTCTTCTCTCTATCGTTCCGTTCCTGCTCCCAGCTGTTCCTATTCCCCTAATCAATCATTTAGTCTTCCCACACCTGTTCCCGATCCTTTCCCCTGATTAGAGTCCCTATTTCTTCCTTTGTGTTCCGTTCCTGTCCTGTCGGTTCCTTGTCTAGAATTCACCGTGCTGTGTTTGTGTATCGCCCTGTCGTGTCGTGTTTTCCTCAGATGCTGCGTGGTGAGCAGGTGTCTGAGTCTGTCTGGTTCAAGTGCCTTCCCGAGGCAACCTGCTGTTCACCTGCTGTTCAAGATCGAGTCTCCAGTTTGTCCTCGTCATTTCGAGTGAAAGTTGTGTTTTTTGTTTGTATTTACTTTACTGGATTAAAGACTCTGTTTTCGCCAAGTCGCTTTTGGGTCCTCTTTCACCTGCATGACAAGGAGAGTGCGTAGATGCGAGAAGGAATGAACAAAGTGATCATACTGTTTGTATGTGGCTGCTATGAAAGTGAACTGTGTTTGCGTGTGATCATGTATTCATTCTGCTGATTCTGTTGAAAAATGTTTCTTAAATGGAAGCACACGGAACGAAACTGGGATAAACATAACTGAATTTGTTCAATAGAAACTCTCGTTTGCAACTGTTTCACTAGTGATTACACTATAGATCAGCCAGATGCAGGAGTGTGCAAGGCGGTATTGAATGTGTCACTGTCTGTCACCTTGATTACTAAAAATGATCTCGACCTGTGCACCTACATTGTAAACTTTAATTTATTGACTAGGTTGTAGCAACCTCATGATTGGTTTAGGTCAAATTGGAGTATCATGTAATGGCCTAAACCTATCAATGTTACATTGAGCTGGGTGAATGGAATATAAATGACACTCATCCAATATGCTGTAATAGAAATAAGGCCATGCTCACAAAAGCCCCCCCTGAAATCTACTGTATGGCACCAATGCATTGCCATGCAAACATCTGGTAACACTTTCTTTGAACTGTAAGATAGGCCCTACATCATAACAGTGTACATACAGTAGTTCTGACCACCAACACATTGTATTTCCTCAATGAAACCATTCCAAGAGGCCCATTCCAACCTCACTCTCATTAGTAGGGAATTTCCGATTACATATAATCCCATAGTAATCAGAAGCAGCTTTGAAATAGTAAGGTCATACTGGCACCATAATCATCACTTTGAAAGACCATCCAAATCTCCCCTTGCAGGAATGTCTCACTTACAACCCACAGTTGTTACTCTAACTTTATCGATGGATAATAACAAAAATCTCATATCTGATCTTCAGCCTTGAAGATTTACAGTAGGTGAATCCTAGCAATTTGGGTGGGTCTCATTTTGAGGCTTAGAGGGAGGTGAACCAGAAGTGTATTCTGTTGGGTGTGAATCAAATGTGACTGCCGGTTAGCCAAAGAATGCAACTTAAAGTGATTATGCTTCAAATTTATGTCAGTGCCTTTCGTCAGGGATTATCTTGGTTAATAATTTCCCCCTCACGTGAGTATACACGCTTAGGAAAAAATGTGCTATTTAGAAACCAAAAGGTTCTTCGGCTGTCCCCATAGGACAACCTATGGAAGAACCCTTTTTGGTTCCAGGTAGAACTCTTTTGGGTTCCATGTAGAACCCTTTCCATAGAAGATTCTACACAGAACCCAAAAGGGTTCTACCTGGAACCAAAAATGGTTATTCAAAGGGTTCTGCTATGGGGACAACCGAAGAACGCTTTACAATCACTTTTTTCTAAGAGTGTAATATCTATGAACAACCATTACCTGCAAGTAACTTTCAGAATCCTCTCATTGTGTCCTATTTTTGTAGTGCCTTGACTGGAGTTCTAACTGGCAACACTCTATACAGAGTGGCTGTATAGGTCTACCTCTCTAACCTCTAAGCCACCTATCTATTATACACCATAGTGGTGTGGGGGCTGTGCTTTGGCAAAGTGGGTGGGGTTATATCCTTCCTGTTTGGCCCTGTCCGGGGGTATCATCGGAGGGGGCCACAGTGTCTCCTGACCCCTCCTGTCTCAGCCTCCAGTATTCATGCTGCAGTAGTTTATGTGTCAGGGGGCTAGGGTCAGTTTGTTATATCTGGAGTACTTCTGTCTTATCCGGTGTCCTGTGTGAATTTAAGTATGCTCTCTCTAGTTCTCTCTCTCTCTCTCTCTCTCTCTCTCTCTCTCTCTCTCTCTCTCTCTCTCTCTCTCTCTCTCTCTCTCTCTCTCTCTCTCTCTCTCTCTCTCTCTCTCTCTCTCTCTCTCTCTCTCTCTCTCTCTCTCTGAGGACCTGAGCCGTAGGACCATGCCTCAGGACTACCTGGCATGATGACTCCTTGCTGTCCCCAGTCCACCTGGCCGTGCTGCTGCTCCAGTTTCAACTGTTCTGCCTGCGGCTATGGAATCCTGACCTGTTCACCGGACGTGCTACCTGTTCCAGACCTATTATTTGACCATGCTGGTCATTTATGAACATTTGAACACCGTGGCCATGTTCTGTTATAATCTCCACCCGGCACAGCCAGAAGAGGATTGGCCACCCCTCATAGCCTTGTTCCTCTCTAGGTTTCTTCCTAGGTTTTGGCCTTTTTAGGGAGTTTTTCCTAGCCAACATGCTTCAAAACCTGCATTGCTTGCTGTTTGGGGTTTTAGGCTGGGTTTCTGTACAGCACTTTGAGATATCAGCTGATGTACGAAGGGCTATATAAATAAATTTGATTTGATTTTGAATTGATTTATTATACAACAAATACAATAGATCCCTAGATATTACGAGACAACATTGAACACAATAAATGTTTTATTTGTTTCACACAATGTCTAATCTAATTTACAGTATGAGGAGTACCAGAGATACATGGGAACTTCGTTGTCACATTTTAATTTCTTTCAGCAGCCCCCTCTCCTCCCAGCCCTAGACAGAAGCGATAGGCTTGAAGCACCCGGCCAGGACCCAGAGGCCCAGATAATAGCTACAGTCCAGTAACAGAAAACCCTTGACAGAGTAAACACACGGTGGCTATCCAAACTATCCACACCAGCACTCCATTTGGGCCGGAGCCGCCATTGACTGCTGTAATCTGTTATGTAAATCTGCAGCTTGGGCCTGTCTGGTTGCTGTCTGGGTTCTGTGCTCCCAGACAAAAGCGTCAGGACACCTTGCCTACTGACAAAGGGCCACACGCCGCTGGGGCCTAATCAGAGTGGACAAGGCTTGCTGATGGGGCCTTTTTGAGCAATTGAACTTTGTCAATGCTTCTTAGGGGGACCTGATGGAACAGAGGGGCAGGCAGTTTGACTTCAACAACAAGGGCTCCGCTGAAAACTCTCCCTGTGAAATGCTGGGACTGAAGTGATACCGTGAACCGTAATGACCTTTGTAATGCTCGTATACACACACACATACAAATACGTTTGGCAGTGTCACTGTTTGTTGACCTTTCAGACTGCATATACATACACTGAGTATATAAAACAATAAGAACAACTGCTCTTTCCATGACCTAGACTGACCAAGTGAATCCAGGTGAAAGCTATGATCCCTTATTGATGTCACTTGTTAAATCCACTTCGATCAGTGTAGATGAAGGTGAAGAGACAGGTTAAAGAAGGATTTCTAAGCCTTGAGGCAATTGAGAATACCTTGTAGAGTCCATGCCCTGGTGAATTGAGACTATTCTGAGGGCAAAAATGGGGGGTGCAACTCAATATTAGGAAGGTGTTCTTAAAGTTTTGTAGACTCAGAGTATAGACCACATTGTGTTTTTGGAGAGAATCTATGGAATTTGATGTTGGTTTTTCGAGGTAACATGATAAGGTGCATCTGGCGCCATTTAGCCATTGATGTTGCCCTTGAATTCTGGCAAGTCATGAGAGAAGACTCAATGACTTCTGAGTCCAAACACAAAAATGTGAGGACACAATGTTCTCCAGTGAAACACTGAACAAGGTGGCGGAAGTTGTAAAGTTCTGAAGTTCTGAGAGCCCCTGGGAATGGGTGTGGGAAAACCTGCGAGGGCTGCTCTGGAATCTCCTCAGAGAGACGGACTACAAGCGCTGCACTTTCCATGTGGGAAAGGTTCCGTTCCTTTGTCATCAGAAATGTCATTGTTGTACAGTAGGTTGCAGTCTGTGTTGTTGGCCACAACAGTACCTTCAACTTTGGAGAGCGAGAGAGAGAGAGAGAGAGAGAGAGTGGGAAAAGACAGCACTTGAGGCTTATGCAAGGCTATTAAATTCCAAAGAATGACATTTACTGTGATCTTGCATGATTGCAATGTACTTTCCCCACACGATTTACTGTAGTAGTAGGCTAAAGTTCTTTGAAACATAAAGGGAATGTTTGGACATTATGCCGTGCACATAGAAGAGAGAGTCACAGAAAATAGTTGTTTGTCATGTAAATTACTGAGGCCCCCCTCCAGCATAAAGCAATTATGTGTGCACTCTTTTCATTTGAGTCCAGTTACAAGTCTATGATTTGACGTAGCCTAACAATAAAACAAAGATACTGGTAACTAATGTTTCCCATTTTATCTGTACATGAAATGTAGAGAAATGGTATGTTGCCAAATGGCAAGTCAACACCCTACAGGGTTACGTTTGTCCTGAGTGGTGTTCCGTAGTGTTCTCCTCAGTTTCCATAGCGACCACAGTTCCATTTAGACGCGGATGGAATTATTTTACGTTCATGGATAGAAAACCGGTTAGCAAGTATACAAAACAGACAAACACAGGTAAATGACCTCTTATTTAAAACAGAAACATTTCGTGGGAATAAAATGTAAAAGTTTCAAGTTTAAGTTTCATGCAGTGTTTCCTGCTCTTTTTCTGTTTCCTGAAGCTGCTAGCTAGACCATGGATGTCAGTCAAGAAGACCTGAGCAAACTGAGCATCAACAACTCCTCTGAGGATATTGAATTAGATCATTCTTTTCAGGAAGATTTTTACTCATCTGCTGATGAAGATCATGCCGATGAAGATGATGTGAGTTGATTTATTATTAGTCAACTGGAGAGTTTGTGTAGGCCTAATAATCTCCATTGTCTAACGTTAGCCTACTGTTTGCACAATGTTTTATACGACTTGTCAATGAATGTCTACTGGTTGAAAATGCATGTAAACCTAACTTTTCACCTTTCAACACCCCCAGGTTTCAGATAAAATCCCAGAATCAATGCTCAAATATTTTGAAGCCTCCGAGAACAGAGCAAGTCAGTTTGAAAAGCTCATCCTTGAGGACAATGAAGATGATGGTAGGAATGAGGACCTCTGGATAATGCATAGGCAACAGAAATATAGAAAATGCATGGATCATTTATTCATCAGTCAAGCTAGCTGCTGGCTTCATGATGTCATACTATTGTTGTGTATATGTGACACAATGTCTTTGTACATTGTCTGTTTTCAGATTCCAGAGCGGCTGAGGTGTATTCCATAATTTCAAGTCGTTCTGAAGACCTTTTAATGGAACTGGCATCTGACTTAGGCCTACACGAGGACCCAGTGAAGTTAAAAGAACAAGTGAGTCTAGTTTAATAAGGCTTGTGTGCCCTAAAGTACTAGTGTTATGTAATTTGTGCTGGGACGTAGGCTAAATATGTTTGATTGATTTAGGTCATGTTAGAGATGGAGGATGAGAAGTTGAACGCTATCCCCAACAAGGCCTGCCCTCACACTGTATCTGACAGTGACATTACAGACAGAGTGCCACACAACAGTGAGGGTATGTGTAGATTTCTGTGTGCGTGTGTGATATATATGCCCACTAGATGTCACCCTTGCCTCATTTAGTCCAGCCCTATAAAGGAAATAAAAAAGGTGATATTCTTCAAACTAATGGAGCTATGACCTGTGTCTTTCTGTTTGACACAGATGATATTGAATGTGATGCATATTTAAGGTCTGAAAAGCAACTCAGTTTGGAACTGAAAACTTTGGAGTGTAAGTTGAAAGAGGAGGATGAGAGGAGAATTGTGGAATACGAGGTGGAGCGAAAGAAGGAGCAGAATGAGCAGAGAGAAAAGGAGGAGGGGAGGAAACGCAGACAGAGAGACTTTGAGGAGGAGCTGAGGCAGATAGAAGAGGACAATAGGGTGAGATAGTTCATATCATCCCTTTCTCCCATTTCCCGTTTCTATGTTTTCCATAACTAAGAGTGACCAACTGAAGAAGTCATTGTCTGTCTGTAGCATCGCCCTACAGGCATGGAGGAGATGAAAGAAAGAGAGGCAGAAGAGAAGCTTCAACAAGAGCTTTTCAAACAGCAGGTGGGCCAGATTCAATCACATTTTTTTAGATGTGCAAACACTGAAACACTGGCAATGGAGAGGGGCTTGGTTGGAAGTGTTTTCAGAAGGGGCTCATCTTTCTTTTCAGTTTTTATTGGTTTAACTTCTCTCCTCCACTCTCCCACACTAACCAGGAGCTGATCAGCAGCCTCCAGAGACAGATGGAGGAAGAGAGGAGGGCCTTTGAGAAGGTGCAGGAGGAAAAGAGGAGGAAGACCCACCAGTCTCGATGCAGGGCAGCCATCACTATCCAGGCTGCCCTCAGAGGCGTCCTGGCACGCCGGTGGACCAGGGCTGAGCTCCACCGCAGAAGAGAGGAACAAAGAAGGTCTGAGGAGGAGAGGAACAGGAGGGAGGAGAGGTGGAGGAGGGAACAGGAGGAGCAGCGGCTGAAGCAGGAAAAGGAAAACAGAAGGAGAGAGTTGGAGGAGCAAGCGCTGAAGAGGAGGAGCTTAGAGTATGAGAGAGCCAAAGAAGAGGATCGAGTCCGTATGGAGAGAGAGAGACAGGATGAGGAGGACAGAAGAAAGAGGGAGGATCAGGAGAACAGAAAGGAGGGAGAGAGAAGAAAAGGGGAGGAGAAGAGAAAGAAGCATGAAGAAGAGAAGAGAAAGAAAGAAGAGGAGAAGAGAAAGAAAGAAGAGGAGAAGAGAAGGAAAGAAGAGGAGAAGAGAAAGAAGGAGGAGAGGAGAGAGAAGGAGGAGCAGATTAGGGAGGAGAAAGACAAGCAAGAAAGGGAGGAGGAGCAGAGAAAAAGACAGGAGAATGAGGAGGAAAAGGAGAATGAAAGGAAAAGCAAGGAGGAGGAAGAGATTAGGATGGAATCAGATGAGAGGAAACCAAAGAGCCTGCAAAAGCTGGAGACAGGAATAGTGAAGGAGGAAAGTCAAAACCCGAGTGAGGAAAAAGCCAGAGAGGAGAAATCAGCCGCCACTGAATGTTCCCCCACTGCCAGCTCTCCCCCCATTGACCCCAGCACCTCAGCCCCTCAGTCTGCCTTTGAGCGTATGAGTGTATTTCTACCAGAGCAGACGGAGCAGAGGAGACTGGCCTGGATGAGGGACTGCACTTCCTGGTCCAAACTCTCCCTGCAGAACAAGAGGAAGCAGCAGCAGGGGGTCAGGACCCAGAGGAGGAGGGGGGCGAGGAGGGCCGCTGAGGGGAGTGGTTTACCCCTCCTCTGCCCAGAAACACTCCTTCAGTCTGGGGCCTGGAACTCCCCTCAGGAGGTAACCTGCATGATACGATCTACAATGTGATACTCTTTATTTCAGGGGTCAGTAACAGGCAGCCTGCAGGGCAAAACAGTCCCGCAAGTGATTTTTTGTTGTTGTTGACTAAAATCACCAGAAATTAAGAAAAACATTTGTATAAATTAGGAAATCTGTTCCAAACTATGCCCGGGAATAGAAAATATATATACGTGGCCCGTTTCAGGAAACTAGGCGTATGGCGTGGGTCACTACTTCACAGGAGAGCCATTTGAACATAAACTTTTTTTTAAATCAAAATGTTTTTTTGGGGGGGCAGATATGCCTTCTCGACCATGTGAACTTTCATGTGCCTTAATAACAAACTTGCATGACTTTTGTAAATATGAATGAAATTGTTAAATTACGAGCCTAGTTAGCCATGATTGGCTGAGATAATGAGTGGGCTGGACATGCCGAGAGATGAGTTTGGATTGGTCTGCCATATAGCACGCTTCTGTCTATTTGAGCTGGTCAGTATGTGTAGGGTAATCCTGTCTAACACGGCTTTTCATTTTTTTTTTGCGTGTATTAAAACTTAACAAAAGACTCCATTATGCAAGTATCCATTTCAATAGAACGTCACTGAAACAACTGTTTCATCGTACTCTGGCACACTCGTCTGAGGGTGCCAGAGCAGAATAACTGACAAATTTACGAACGCTCAACGCCCGTTGAATATGGCCGGTCTCAGTAAACGTTGGTAAAAAAAAAGCATAATTAATTTGTTGCCAGCAGTACAGTTGCAGTCACCAACGCTCTGGATAGCATAAAAAAGCCTAACCAGCTCTGCTAGGGCTAGTAAAATGGTCAGAATGAGCTATTCCCTCATTTGTGTCTGGAAGTAGCTAGCAAGCTAGCCAACGTTAGCTTGGGTGCTTGACTGCTGTTGTTAGGTCAGAACGCTCGGATCAACCCTAATCCTGGACCAGAGCGTCCAAGGTGCACTCTGAACGGTCCGAGAGCGAAAAACACTTTGAATTTACAAATGGACAGTCTGACAATGCTCTGAGTTTACGAACGCCCAGAGCACACTATATTAAATTTATGAACACACCTGTAGTATAAACTAGCCTTTAGTCATGAATTCTTTGGTTGTTTAATACATGGCCTCACATGTTTTTATTTTTTTATTTTACCTTTATTTAACTAGGCAAGTCAGTTAAGAACAAATTCTTATTTTTCAATGACGGCCTAGGAACAGTGGGTTAAACTGCCTGTTCAGGGGCAGAACGACAGATTTGTACCTTGTCAGCTCAGGGATATGAACTTGCAACCTTTCAGTTACTAGTCCAACGCTCTAACCACTAGGCTACCCTGCTAAAGATTAACAGGGTTTGGAATGATGCTGAATGTAGACAAAGAAGAGCTCTCGCTTAAGTGTACCAAAACATTCAAGGGACATTTTCTCAAAAGTGAGGTTACAAGTTTATCAACTTTAAAAGCAGAATGACTTTCCCTTTGTTGCTCAACTGTAGTGTACGATATACCATTTTCTAGCTCTGAGTCTCCACCTTTATCCAATGTAAAAAACACAATCAAAAATGTTGCTACATATGACAGAATCAAGCCGGTCGGTCACATATGCGATCATGTCTTAATGTAATCAAGGTATGAATTTCGTTGAATGTAGTTGCCTACCCCTGCTTTATTTCATAAAGAAAAATAAGTGATGTATAAGTTGCGCTTGATTTAGCTTTTAACACTAAAGGTATTACAAGTAGGATATTTGAAAGTATTGGACCTAGATGCATTTGACCCATGTCTGCAAAACAGTCAATCAGACACATTCAAATAACCAACAAACCAACCATAACAAAACCAAAAGCAATATTTCACTGACTGTGCTCTACCTTCCAATGCAGGTGACCACAGTTGTTCTGGAGGATCTCCCTGGCTGTAGCCTCTCTACTTTGTCCCAATGCCCCAGACTGCAGATGCTCACCATGAGACGCTGTGGCCTTAAATCCCTGGAGGGCCTCAGTCAATGCACAGAGCTTCGCTACATCGATGTACAGGTAAATACACCACCATTTACATGTGGGGTAAGCTGTACAGAAATGGTTTATCTAGCCAAATCTGGTGCAATGGAATGTTGTACATGGTCCCTGACAAATAAACAAATGAACAAATAGTACTATTGTAATGACACTGAAAGCCAGACATTTGGAAAGCATGGAAAATTCCCGAAAAGGATGTCACGGCTTTAGAAGCTTCTGATAGGCTAATTGACATCATTTGAGTCAATTGGAGGTGTACCTGTGGATGTATTTCAAGACCTACCTACAAACTCAGTGCCTCTTTGCTTGACATCATGGGAAAATCAAAATAAATCAGCCAAGACCTCAGAAAATAAATTGTAGACCTCCACAAGTCTGGTTCATCGTTGGGAGCAATTTCCAAACGCCTGAAGGTGCAACGTTCATCTGTTCAAACAATAGTACGCAAGTATAAACACCATGAGACCACTCAGCCGTCATACCACTCATGAAGGAGACACGTTCTGTCTCCTAGAGATGAACGTACCTCGGTACGAAAAGTGCAAATCAATCCCAGAACAACAGCAAAGGACCTTCTGAAGATGCTGGAGGAAATGGGTACAAAAGTATTTATATCCACAGTAAAACGAGTCTTATATCGACATAACCTGAAAGGCCTCTCAGCAAGGAAGAAGCCACTGCTCCAAACCCCCATAAAAAAAGCCAGACTACGGTTTGCAACTGCACATTATTATTATAATATATTTATTTCAACAAGGAACACAGACTGAGACCACGGTCTCTTTTACAGCTGGGCCCTGTGTATACATGTTTACACATACAGTTTAGGTACAATGATTAAGGGGGACAAAGATCGTACTTTTTGGAGAAATGTCCTCTGGTCTGATGAAACAAAAATAGAACTGCTTGGCCATAATGTTTGGAGGAAAAAGGGGGAGGCTTGCAAGCCAAAAAACACCATCCCAACTGTGAAACACGGGGGGTGGCAGCATCATGTTGTGGGGGTGCTTTGCTGCAGGATGGACTGGTGCACTTCACAAAATAGATGGCATGATGAGGAAGAACAATTATGTGGATATATTGAAGCAACATCTCAAGACATCAGTCAGGAAACTTGGTCGCAAATGGGTCTTCCAAATGGACAATGACCCCAAGCATACTTCCAAAGTTGTGGCAAATTGGCTTAAGGACAACAAAGTGAAGATATTGGAGTGGCCATCACAAAGCCCTGACCTCAATCCTATAGAAAATTTGTTGGCAGAACTGAAAAAGAGTGTGCGAGCATGGAGGCCTACGAACCTGATTCAGGTACACCAGCTCTGTCAGGAGGAATGGGCCAAGATTCACCCAACTTATTGTGGGAAGCTTGTGGAACCTGAAACGTTTGACCCAAGTTAAACAATTTAAAGGCAATGCTAACAAATACTAATTGAGTATATGTAAAGTTCTGACCCACTGGGAATGTGATGAAAGCAATATAAAAGCTGAAATAAATTATTCTGACATTTCACATTCTTAAAATAAAGTGGTGATCGTAATGACCTAAAACAGAGAATTTTTACTTGGATTAAATATCAGGAATTGTGAAAACTGAGTTTAAATGTATTTGGCTAAGGTGTATGTAAACTTCCGACTTTAACTGTATATCTATCTACAGTATATGTCTGACAAGTTGGCTGGATGTCCTTTGGGTGGCAGACCATTCTTGATACACATGGGAAACTGTTGAGCGTGAAAGTCCCAGCAGCATTGCAGTTCTTTACACAAACCGGTGCACCTGGCACCGGTTCAAAGTCACTTAAATATTTTGTCTTGTCCATTCACCCTCTGAATGGCACACATACACAATTTATGTCTCATTTGACTCAAGGCTTCAAAATAATTATTTAACCTGTCTCCTCCCCTGCATATACACTGATGTGTAGTGGATTTAACAAGTGACATCAATAAGGGATCATTGCTTTTACCTGGATTCACCTGGTCATTGAAAGAGCAGGTATTCATAATGTTTTCTACACTCAGCGTATGTGTTACATAGTATATTTTAGCTACATAGTATTATATTATATACACACAACACTGCATACTGTCTCTCACAGTGATCAAATCAGCATGTAAAAGTATAAAATCCTTGGTATTTGAAAACTCAGACATATTTGATTGTTATGTCTGTATAGGACAACTCAATCACGTTTGTGGACTGTGAGAATCTGGCTAACCTCCAAGTTCTTCGACTTGGCCGGAACCGTCTGACATCCATCCATGGTCTGGCTGGTGCTGTGGATCTGGACGTTCTGGAGCTCTCGCACAACTCCATCACCCGTATCGGTAAGCTGAGGTCAGATCCCCATCGCATCAGTAAGTAGAGCTCAGGTCCCCATCGCATCAGTAAGCTGAGCTCAGGTCCCCATCGCATCAGTAAGCAGAGCTCAGGTCCCCATCGCATCAGTAAGCAGAGCTCAGGTCCCCATCGCATCCGTAAGCTGAGCTCAGGTCCCCATCGCATCCGTAAGCTGAGCTCAGGTCCCCATCGCATCCGTAAGCTGAGCTCAGGTCCCCATCGCATCCGTAAGCTGAGCTCAGGTCCCCATCGCATCAGTAAGTAGAGCTCAGGTCCCCATCGCATCAGTAAGCAGAGCTCAGGTCCCCATCGCATCAGTAAGCAGAGCTCAGGTCCCCATCGCATCAGTAAGCTGAGCTCAGGTCCCCATCGCATCAGTAAGCAGAGCTCAGGTCCCCATCAGTAAGCTGAGCTCAGGTCCCCATCGGTTAGCTGAGCTCAGGTCCCCATCGGTTAGCTGAGCTCAGGTCCCCATCGGTTAGCTGAGCTCAGGTCCCCATCGGTTAGCTGAGCTCAGGTCCCCATCGGTTAGCTGAGCTCAGGTCCCCATCGGTTAGCTGAGCTCAGGTCCCCATCGCATCGGTAAGCAGAGCTCAGGTCCCCATCGCATCGGTAAGCAGAGCTCAGGTCCCCATCGCATCGGTAAGCAGAGCTCAGGTCCCCATCGGTAAGCAGAGCTCAGGTCCCCATCGGTTAGCTGAGCTCAGGTCCCCATCGCATCAGTAAGCAGAGCTCAGGTCCCCATCGCATCGCTAAGCAGAGCTCAGGTCCCCATCGCATCAGTAAGCTGAGCTCAGGTCCCCATCGCATCGGTAAGCAGAGCTCAGGTCCCCATCGCATCAGTAAGCTGAGCTCAGGTCCCCATCGCATCAGTAAGCAGAGCTCAGGTCCCCATCAGTAAGCAGAGCTCAGGTCCCCATCGCATCAGTAAGCAGAGCTCAGGTCCCCATCGGTAAGCTGAGCTCAGGTCCCCATCAGTAAGCAGAGCTCAGGTCCCCATCGCATCAGTAAGCAGAGCTCAGGTCCCCATCGCATCAGTAAGCAGAGCTCAGGTCCCCATCGCATCAGTAAGCTGAGCTCAGGTCCCCATCGCATCGGTAAGCAGAGCTCAGGTCCCCATCGCATCGGTAAGCAGAGCTCAGGTCCCCATCGCATCGGTAAGCAGAGCTCAGGTCCCCATCGGTAAGCTGAGCTCAGGTCCCCATCGCATCGGTAAGCAGAGCTCAGGTCCCCATCGCATCGGTAAGCAGAGCTCAGGTCCCCATCGCATCAGTAAGCAGAGCTCAGGTCCCCATCGCATCAGTAAGTAGAGCTCAGGTCCCCATCGCATCAGTAAGTAGAGCTCAGGTCCCCATCGCATCAGTAAGCAGAGCTCAGGTCCCCATCGCATCAGTAAGTAGAGCTCAGGTCCCCATCGCATCAGTAAGCAGAGCTCAGGTCCCCATCGCATCAGTAAGCAGAGCTCAGGTCCCCATCGGTCCCCATCGCATCAGTAAGCAGAGCTCAGGTCCCCATCGCATCAGTAAGCAGAGCTCAGGTCCCCATCGGTTAGCTGAGCTCAGGTCCCCATCGGTTAGCTGAGCTCAGGTCCCCATCGGTTAGCTGAGCTCAGGTCCCCATCGGTTAGCTGAGCTCAGGTCCCCATCGGTTAGCTGAGCTCAGGTCCCCATCGGTTAGCTGAGCTCAGGTCCCCATCGGTTAGCTGAGCTCAGGTCCCCATCGGTTAGCTGAGCTCAGGTCCCCATCGGTTAGCTGAGCTCAGGTCCCCATCGGTTAGCTGAGCTCAGGTCCCCAGCTCAGGTCCCCATCGCATCGGTCAAGCAGAGCTCAGGTCCCCAGAGCTCTCAGGTCCCCATCGGTAAGCTGAGCTCAGGTCCCCATCATCGTAAGCATCGCCCCATCGGTAAGCAGAGCTCAGGTCCCCATCGCATCGGTAAGCAGAGCTCAGGTCCCCATCGCATCGGTAAGCAGAGCTCAGGTCCCCATCGGTAAGCAGAGCTCAGGTCCCCATCGGTTAGCTGAGCTCAGGTCCCCATCGCATCGGTAAGCAGAGCTCAGGTCCCCATCGTATCGGTAAGCAGAGCTCAGGTCCCCATCGGTTAGCTGAGCTCAGGTCCCCATCGCATCGGTAAGCAGAGCTCAGCCCCATGAGCTCAGGTCCCCATCGCATCGGTAAGCAGAGCTCAGGTCCCCATCGCATCGGTAAGCAGAGCTCAGGTCCCCATCGCATCGCTAAGCAGAGCTCAGGTCCCCATCGCATCAGTAAGCTGAGCTCAGGTCCCCATCGCATCAGTAAGCTGAGCTCAGGTCCCCATCGCATCAGTAAGCAGAGCTCAGGTCCCCATCAGTAAGCAGAGCTCAGGTCCCCATCGCATCAGTAAGCAGAGCTCAGGTCCCCATCGGTAAGCTGAGCTCAGGTCCCCATCAGTAAGCAGAGCTCAGGTCCCCATCGCATCAGTAAGCAGAGCTCAGGTCCCCATCGCATCAGTAAGCAGAGCTCAGGTCCCCATCGCATCAGTAAGCTCAGGTCCCCATCGCTCTCAGGTCCCCATCGCATCAGTATCGCATCGGTAGCAGAGCTCAGGTCCCCATCGCATCGGTAAGCAGAGCTCAGGTCCCCATCGCATCGGTAAGCAGAGCTCAGGTCCCCATCGCATCGGTAAGCAGAGCTCAGGTCCCCATCGGGTAAGCAGAGCTCAGGTCCCCATCGCCCCATCGGTAAGCAGAGCTCAGGTCCCCATCGCATCGGTAAGCAGAGCTCAGGTCCCCATCATCGCATCGGTCCCCAAGCAGAGCTCAGGTCCCCATCGCATCAGGTCCCCATCGCATCAGTAAGCAGAGCTCAGGTCCCCATCGCATCAGTAAGTAGAGCTCAGGTCCCCATCGCATCAGTAAGTAGAGCTCAGGTCCCCATCGCATCAGTAAGCAGAGCTCAGGTCCCCATCGCATCAGTAAGCAGAGCTCAGGTCCCCATCGGTTAGCTGAGCTCAGGTCCCCATCGGTTAGCTGAGCTCAGGTCCCCATCGGTTAGCTGAGCTCAGGTCCCCATCAGTAAGCAGAGCTCAGGTCCCCATCGGTTAGCTGAGCTCAGGTCCCCATCGCATCAGGTAGCTGAGCTCAGGTCCCCATCGCATCGGTAAGCAGAGCTCAGGTCCCCATCGCATCGGTAAGCAGAGCTCAGGTCCCCATCGCATCGGTAAGCAGAGCTCAGGTCCCCATCGCATCGGTAAGAGCTCAGGTCCCCATCGCATCGGTAAGCAGAGCTCAGGTCCCCATCGGTAAGCAGAGCTCAGGTCCCCATCGCATCGGTAAGCAGAGCTCAGGTCCCCATCGGTAAGCTGAGCTCAGGTCCCCATCGCATCGGTAAGCAGAGCTCAGGTCCCCATCGGTAAGTAGAGCTCAGGTCCCCATCGCATCGGTAAGCAGAGCTCAGGTCCCCATCGCATCGGTAAGCAGAGCTCAGGTCCCCATCGCATCGGTAAGCAGAGCTCAGGTCCCCATCGCATCGGTAAGCAGAGCTCAGGTCCCCATCGCATCGGTAAGCAGAGCTCAGGTCCCCATCGGTAAGCTGAGCTCAGGTCCCCATCGCATCGGTAAGCAGAGCTCAGGTCCCCATCAGTAAGCAGAGCTCAGGTCCCCATCGGTAAGCTGAGCTCAGGTCCCCATCGCATCGGTAAGCAGAGCTCAGGTCCCCATCGCATCGGTAAGCTGAGCTCAGGTCCCCATCGCATCAGTAAGCAGAGCTCAGGTCCCCATCGCATCAGTAAGCTGAGCTCAGATCCCCATCGCATCAGTAAACTGAGCTCATAGATGGCCTATACAGAGTGTGGAATTATCAGCACCCCATACAGGTCTAAATTAGACAATGATTAAAAGGCAAAGATGGAAATCAACAGACTGTGCAGCCTTCCAGATGTGTGGTTTGACTCACACCCCTGCCTGCTCTACAGTTATAGTGTACTTCATGGCTAGTTGTAACCACTGCTATCCACTAGGGAGCAGTGTACCTCTTCTTTTGATCCCCTGCTCAGTATATATTGAAATGTGACTTAGTTACTGTGAATAACAGACCAGGAGCCAGGCCTCAAGTCATGAATAGATATTAACTGCCTGAGAAGACCGTGAATGCTTTTTTATTGGGAGTTTAGCTTTGAACGTTACTAAAACGGTAACCTTGGCCACACACTGAAATTAGATCTTCTTTGGTTCATTTGAATCCTACTTCAACCCCTCACAGTTCCACAATCTGATTTTGTTCTACCCCATAACTCTTTAGGTATGCAAATGAAGCATGCCATTATCTACTACTTTACATACTAAAACATACTAATGTAAGGAAAATTATTTGTCTTTATTTTTCTTCTTCTCCTATAAAGGTGGTCTGGAGCCATTGAAGAGGCTGCAGAAGTTATTGTTGGACCACAACCAGCTGATCAGTACTAGAGGACTGAGAGAGGTGTACACGCTGCTACACCTGGACTTGTCTCACAACCATCTGTCCAGTGTAGAGGGCCTGGACAACTGTGCTCTGCTCAACACCCTGGACCTGACAGGAAACAATCTGACTGAGGTAAAATACATAGTCAGTATACCATGTAGGCCTAACTACCAGGAAAGTAATATATTAAACTAATTAAAGTGCTACTGACATTAATCCTGCATGATGGATTATAAGGAAAAATATCAGCAGTACCTGTTAGCAGCACCAAATCAAATCAAATCAAATCAAATCAAATTTATTTATATAGCCCTTCGTACATCAGCTGATATCTCAAAGTGCTGTACAGAAACCCAGCCTAAAACCCCAAACAGCAAACAATGCAGGTGTAAAAGCACGGTGGCTAGGAAAAACTCCCTAGAAAGGCCAAAACCTAGGAAGAAACCTAGAGAGGAACCGGGCTATGTGGGGTGGCCAGTCCTCTTCTGGCTGTGCCGGGTAGAGATTATAACAGAACATGACCAAGATGTTCAAATGTTCATAAATGACCAGCATGGTCAAATAATAATAAGGCAGAACAGTTGAAACTGGAGCAGCAGCACAGTCAGGTGGACTGGGGACAGCAAGGAGCCATCATGTCAGGTAGTCCTGGGGCACGGTCCTAGGGCTCAGGTCCTCCGAGAGAGAGAAAGAAAGAAAGAGAGAATTAGAGAGAGCAAATGTGGGGTGGCCAGTCCTCTTCTGGCTGTGCCGGGTGGAGATTATAACAGAACGTGGCCAAGATGTTCAAATGTTCATAAATGACCAGCATGGTTGAATAATAGTAAGGCAGAACAGTTGAAACTGGAGCAGGAGCATGGCCAGGTGGACTGGGGACAGCAAGGAGTCCTCATGTCAGGTAGTCCTGAGACATGGTCCTAGGGCCCAGGCCAGTTGAAACTGGAGCAGCAGCATGGCCAGGTGGACTGGGGACAGCAAGGAGTCATCATGTCAGGTAGTCCTGGGGCATGGTCCTAGGGCTCAGGTCCTCCGAGAGAGAGAAAGAAAGAGAGAAGGAGAGAATTAGAGAACGCACACTTAGATTCACACAGGACACCTGAATAGGACAGGAGAAGTACTCCAGATAAACAAACTGACCCCAGCCCCCCGACACATAAACTACTGCAGCATAAATACTGGAGGCTGAGACAGGAGGGGTCAGGAGACACTGTGGCCCCATCCGAGGACACCCCCGGACAGGGCCAAACAGGAAGGATATAACCCCACCCACTTTGCCAAAGCACAGCCCCCACACCACTAGAGGGAAATCTTACCAATAGTATCTGTTAGCAGCACCAGTAGTATCCAACACCAGCACCAATAGTATCTATCAGCAGCACCAGTAGTACCTGAGGCAGCACCAGTAGTATCCAAAAGCAGCACCAATAGTATCTATCAGCAGCACCAATAGTATCTATCAGCAGCAACAGTAGTATCCAACAGCAGCACCAATAGTATCTATCAGCAGCACCTATAGTATCCAACACCAGCACCAGTAGTATCTATCAGCAGCACCAGTAGTATCCAACAGCAGCACCAGTAGTATCCAACAGCAGCACCAGTAGTATCTATCAGCAGCACCAATAGTATATATCAGCAGCACCAGTAGTATCCAACAGCAGCACCAGTAGTATCTATCAGCAGCACCAATAGTATCTATCAGCAGCACCAGTAGTATCCAACAGCAGCACCAGTAGTATCCAACAGCAGCACCAGTAGTATCTATCAGCAGCACCAATAGTATCTATCAGCAGCACCAGTAGTATCCAACAGCAGCACCAGTAGTATCCAACAGCAGCACCAGTAGTATCTATCAGCAGCACCAGTAGTATCCAACAGCAGCACCAGTAGTATCTATCAGCAGCACCAATAGTATATATCAGCAGCACAAGTAGTGCCTGTCAGCAGCACCAGTAGTATCCAACAGCAGCACCAGTAGTATCTATCACCAGCACCAGTAGTATCTATCAGCAGCACCAGTAGTATCCAACAGCAGCACCAGTAGTATCTATCAGCAGCACCAATAGTATATATCAGCAGCACAAGTAGTGCCTGTCAGCAGCACCAATGGTATATGTTAGCAGCACCAATAGTACCTGTCAGCAGCACCAGTATTACCTGTCAGCAGCAACAATAGTATCTGTCAGCAGCACCAGTATTACCTGTCAGCAGCAACAATAGTATCTATCAGTAGCACCAGTAGTGCCTGTCAGCAGCACCAGTAGTATCTATCAGTAGCACCAGTAGTTCCTGTCAGCAGCACCAATAGTATCTATCAGCAGCACCAGTAGTACCTGTCAGCAGCACCAATAGTATCTAATAGCAGCACCAGTAGTTCCTGTCAGCAGCACCAATAGTATCTATCAGCAGCACCAGTAGTATCTATCAGCAGCACCAATAGTATCTAATAGCAGCACCAGTAGTTCCTGTCAGCAGCACCAATAGTATCTATCAGCAGCACCAGTAGTTCCTGTCAGCAGCACCAATAGTATCTAATAGCAGCACCAGTAGTTCCTGTCAGCAGCACCAATAGTATCTATCAGCAGCACCAGTAGTACCTGTCAGCAGCACCAATAGTATCTAATAGCAGCGCCAGTAGTGCCTGACAGAAGCACCAATAGTATCTAATAGCAGCACCAGTAGAGCCTGACAGCAGCACCAGTAGTGCATGTCAGCAGCACCAGTAGTACCTGTCAGCAGCACCAATGTTATCTATCAGCAGCACCAATAGTACCTGTCAGCAGCACCAATAGTGTCTGTCATCAGCACCAGTAGTGCGTGTCAGCTGCACCAATAGTATCTATCAGCAGCAACATTAGAGCCTGACAGCAGCACCAATAGTACCTGTCAACAGCACCAGCAGTAGCAGCACCTGTCAGTAGCACCAGCAGTGCCTGTCAGCAGCGCCAGTTGTGCCTGTCAGCAGCACCAGTTGTGCCTGTCAGCAGCACCAGTTGTGCCTGTCAGCAGCACCAGTTGTGCCTGTCAGCAGCACCAGTAGTGCCTGTCAGCAGCACCGGTAGTGCCTGTCAGCATCACCGGTAGTGCCTGTCAGCAGCACCAGTAGTACCTCTTGGCAGCACCAGTATTACCTCTTAGCAGTACCAATAGTACCTATCAGTAGCACCAGTAGTGCCTGTCAGCAACACCAGTAGTGCCTGTCAGCAGCACCAGTAGTGCCTGTCAGCAGCACCAATAGGACCTATCTGCAGCATCAGTAGTACCTGTCAGCAGCATAAAATCTGATTTGATCTTCATCTAAGTCACAACAATAGACAAACACGGTCTGCTTAAACTAATAACACACAAACAAGTATACGTTTTCATGTCTTTATTGAACACACCATGTAAACATTCACAGTTTTGGTGGAAAAAGTATGTGAACCCTTGGATTTAATAACTGGTTGACCCTCCTTTGGCAGCAATAACCTCAACCAAATGTTTTCTGTAGTTGCGGATCATACCTGCACAACGGTTAGGAGGAATTTTGGACCATTCATATGTACAAAACTGTTTCAGTTCAGCAATATTCTTACGATGTCTGGTGTGAACCCGCTCTCGAGGTCATGCCACAGCATTTTAAATGGGGTTGAGGTCAGGACTCTGACTGGGCCACTCCAGAAGGTCAGGACTCTGACTGGGCCACTCCAGAAGGTCAGGACTCTGACTGGGCCACTCCAGAAGGTCAGGATTCTGACTGGGCCACTCCAGAAGGTCAGGACTCTGACTGGGCCACTCCAGAAGGTCAGGACTCTGACTGGGCCACTCCAGAAGGTCAGGACTCTGACTGGGCCACTCCAGAAGGTCAGGACTCTGACTGGGCCACTCCAGAAGGTCAGGACTCTGACTGGGCCACTCCAGAAGGTGTATTTTCTTCTGTTGAGGCCATTCTGTTGTTGATTTATCTCTGTGTTTTGGGTCGTTGTCCTGTTGCATCACCCAACTTCTGTTGAGCTTCAATTGGCGGACAGATGGCCTTACATTCTCCTGCAAATTGTCTTGATAAACTTGGGAATTATTTTTCCGTTGATGATAGCAAGCTGTCCAGGCCCTTAGGCAGCAAAGCAACCCCAAACCACGATGCTCCCTCCACCATACTTTACAGTTGTGATGATGTTTTGATGTTGGTGTGCTGTGCCATTTTTTTCTCTACAAATAGTGTTGTGTGTTGCTTCCAAACAACTCAACTTTAGTTTAATCTGTCCACAGAATATTTTGCCAGATGAGCTGTAGAACATCCAGGTGCTCTTTTGTGAACCTCAGACGTGCGCCAATGTTTTTTTTGGACAGCAGTGGCTTCTTCCGTGGTGTCCTCCCATGAACACCATTCTTGTTTAGTGTTTTACGTACTGTAGACTCGTCAACAGAGATGTTACCATGTTCCAGAGATTTCTGTGAATCTTCAGCTGACACGCTAGTATTCTTCTTAACCTCATTGAGCATTATGCACTGTGCTCTTTCAGTCATCTTTGCAGGACAGCAATTCCTAGGGAAAGTAGCAACAGTGCTGAACTTTCTCCATTTATAGACAATTTGTCTTATCGTGGACAGATGAACATCAAGGCTTTTAGAGATACTTTTGTAACCCTTTCCAGCTTTATGCAAATCAAAAATTCTTAATCTTAGGTCTTCTGAGATCTCTTTTGTTTGAGGCATGGTTCACATCAGGCAATGCTTCTTGTGAATAGCAAACTCAAATTTTGTGAGTGTTTATTATAGGACAGGGCAGCTCTAACCAACATCTCCAATCTCGTCTCATTGATTGGACTCCAGGTTAGCTGACTCCTGACTCCAATGATCTTTTGGAAAAGTCATTAGCCTCGGGGTTCACATACGTTTTCCAACATACACTGTGAACGTTTAAATGATGTATTCAATATGGACATGAAAAATACAATAATTTGTGTGTTATTAGTTCAAGCAGACTGTGTTTGTCTATTGTTGTGACTAAGATGAAGATCAGATCAAATTGTATGACTAATTTATGCAGAAATCCAAGTAGTTCCAAAGGGTTCACATACTTTTTCTTGCCACTGTAGGTAAACTCACTCTATCACTCTCTCTTTCTCTTTTTCTGTCTCTCTTTCTTTCTTTATCTTTCTCTGTCTCTCTGTGTCTCTCTCTCCTTATCTCTCTCACTGTCGGTCTCTCTACCTCCCTCCTGCCCCTTTCTCTTTCCCCCAGCTACCCAGTCTGAGGAACCAGGTCCTCCTGGTGGAGCTCCATCTGGAGGACAACAGCATCTCCTCACTGGAGGGCCTGACAGCCTGCTGGCTCCCCCTGATGCAGCTCCTCTCTGGGGCCCAAAACAGGTAACATCACATGGCATTCCATCTGATGCCATTGTTATGTTTTATGTTGTGTTGTGTAACTATATGTATGCTGCTCTCTTGGCCTGGGCTCACTTTAAAAATAAAAAAAGGGTTATGTAAATCTCAATGTGACTTCTATGGTTAAATAAAGGATTTTTTTAAAAAATCCAGTGTATCCAATGCCAATGATTAGGCCAGTTTAAAATGTACTAGCTACATGTAAGTAATTCAGTGTTTGTGATAACATTTGTAAGATTTAAGAAAACCAATGTAATGTTGCTGAATGATTGGTAAATACACTGTAAAGGGGTTGCCATGAATTTAACAGTATCTTGCAGGCAGCTCGGTGGCGAGTAAATTTCGGTATTTCATATTACAGTGCACCCACTATAATATAAATACAGTATCAAAGCAAGTACTCTGTAATGATACACAGTACAATACTGTCAAATTGACTGTAATATACTGTAAAAAAAAGTAAATGCTATCGTAATCGGAATTAATAAATTGATGAATGATTGAAATTCATTGAGATGAGGGGTTTGTATTTCACAGTATTTTACTGTTATTGGGCTTGGTGAAGTGTTTACACATCTCAGTACATTAATTCATATTTTGTGTTTTATATCATTTGCACATCTAGAGGCCTTAACAAAAGCTTCCATCCAAACTGGCAGCGACTACAGAGCAACACAGACCTGAAGGACATGGCAAAATGCTCAACCATTTAAGTTTTAGGTCTTGATGCCACTCGAATCTGTCCCCTATACATTTTAAATGTCATGGGGCACTATAACCACATAGGAGTTAAATTGGTACAGCATTCTCACTCATGGGTGCAACAAATATAGGCTCTTACAAGACAAGCCTCAAAATATGTTAATGAGACAGAAACAGCAATACCATTCACCCACTAATGGTCAAAAGGTTTTTGGCGCTCCAAAGATACTGTTTTCTGTGGGATGGAATTACAGTACCATTCGAAATACAGCACTTTTCCCAAAAAGCACTATAATATACAGTGTGCTGAAGTAACAAGTTATTTTTTTTACTGTTGATAATACCTAAAAGTACTGTATAAATTACAGTATTCCATTACAGTGTATTACATGTATTTTCTAATTTGTGTTTTGCAGTATAACCCAACTGCCATCACTGTGTCATTTTGTGTCACTGGAGAAGCTGGACATCAGAGACAACTGCCTCTTAGGTAATGGTTTATTATTTTAGAAAATGTAAATTTTGATGTCCCAAAAACTTTTGATCCAAATATTTCAGTTGTCATGTTGTTATGTCATTTACATACTGTAGTTTCATGCTATTCCATTCATATTATTCTGCTATGTGCCTCTCTATGTGAGTGAGAGGGAGCATTTTAAGTGTGGATCTATGGTAATACCTATGTCTACGATATGCATAATGTCACACATCTGGGGAATGCGATTTACCTCCATCCAGTAAATGTCAGGGGATCCAGCAGTAGATAAAGATACAGTCTCCATAAAAAGATCAGGTACCAGTGATAGTGATATATAGACAGGGAAAACTATAAGCTCAAGCCTCTCCTGCTCTGCCTCTGTGCGATGTAAAACTATAAGCTCAAGCCTCTGCTGCTCTGCCTCTGTGCGATGTAAAACCATAAGCTCAGGCCTCTGCTGCTCTGCCTCTGTGCGATGTAAAACCATAAGCTCAGGCCTCTGCTGCTCTGCCTCTGTGCGATGTAAAACCATAAGCTCAGGCCTCTGCTGCTCTGCCTCTGTGCGATGTAAAACCATAAGCTCAGGCCTCTGCTGCTCTGCCTCTGTGCGATGTAAAACCATAAGCTCAGGCCTTTGCTGCTCTGCCTCTGTGCGATGTAAAACCATAAGCTCAGGCCTTTGCTGCTCTGCCTCTGTGCGACGTAAAACCATAAGCTCAGGCCTCTGCTGCTCTGCCTCTGTGCGATGTAAAACCATAAGCTCAGGCCTTTGCTGCTCTGCCTGACTGTTGTAGAGCTGCAGAACCTGTGTGAGAGTCTGCAGGGATGTCCACTCCTCCGAGAGGTCCATCTCACTGGGAATCCCCTTCAGCAAGAGTCCATGTGGAGGTAGGGCAAGCCCAATGAGAAACACAAAATATGTGAATATGTATGAGCGACAAGCCCTGGGTTGCATGCACCCGTGGGAGAAAGCAATGTTGTCATACACACATCACCTTATATGGTAACACTGTACTTGGACGCTGCATCATAACAGGTACATAACAGTGGAGGCTGTTGAGGGGAGAACTGCTCATAACAACGGCCGTAACGGAGCAAATGGAATGGCATCAAACATCTGGAAACCATGTGTTTGATGTATTTGATACCATTCCACTAATTCCGCTCCAGTCATTACCACGAGCCGTTCTCCCCAATTAACGCTCCACCAACCTCCTGTGGTACATACAATACATTCCCAGTCATCAGCATTGCAACGATTAGTTGTAAAATGTAATTAAAATGGTTTTAAAATGTCTGTGTAGAGAGACAGACAGACACAATTAACTTCTCTAGCTTTGTTCTGGAATATCCCTGCTGGGGCGGATGTGAGAAGTTAGGTTACATACCAACGGGAATACCAAGTCACTGCCATTTCATATAATCCCTCCTGTCGCAGAACGTGAGCCCAGTCTGGAGGAGGATGTTGGCTGTGGTGACTAAGGTAGAATAAACATTCCACAAGTGCTTCCTGTCCACATCCCAGGATTAGCCTAGCAATCTGGGAATGCTATAGGATTAGCCAACGTGCCAGCGATATCCGCACCGCGCACCGCGCAACCTCTGTAGCACTGAGTGTCAGTAGTTCCCAAAATATTTATTCAACAGAAAAATTATTAAGTTTTCTATTAAGTTTTCAATATCAATTTGCTCATTCACTTACAGCGCCAAAACATTTTCCTCGCGTACATTTAAGTGGGGGGTCCAAATGAGTTGATATGAAAAATGTGTGCTAGCTAGAGCACTTAACTTCAATTACCGGTAGTCTAGCTAGATTTCATCGTTTCGGCATTACACGTGGTCATTAGTGGTCTTAACAGTTTATGACCGACAAACCATGCATAACTTTTATGAAGTGTGAAATTACAAATATATATGTTTAACATTTTAAGGTCCGTCTAGTCATAGCATTAGCCTAAAAGATGATGCCTGGATCTTTCAAGAACTGTTACGACAGGATTTAATAATACCAGTAGCCTACTACCCTTTCCTCGACCAAGTCATGTAAAAAACGTGCCACTGAGCACTTAAAAGAACCATGATTAACACACTTATTTTTCACTACCTTTACTGTATATCTGAATAGTTATTCTAATCAACCAGTAGTAGCACTGTACACCACATTATGCATTCTATCTACATACATTTTTGCAGTCAGCACCCACCCAGACATATGGGTTTCTATTACCTGGGGTGCCCCACCGTTAGCCGCAATGGAGAATACATATTCCCAATGAACTTTACCTAACCTCCAATGCCAACAGTGGAATTAGCCCCCTGTATTTCCCCACTCTCCCCCTGGCCCTTTCATCCCAGTCCAGCGATAACACCGACTCAACTAAAGCACCAAATGGAGATTGCTAAGAAATACACTTCCAGCAGCCCTGAGCCAGGAGAAGATAGCACTGCCTGATTAATCAGACCTCTTTTAAAAGCCTGTGTTTTCAAGGAAGTCTTCACTAAATGAAATATATAGAGCCAGGTTGGTTTGGGTTCGAAACGGAGAGAGACAAAGACTGATAGGATGGAGGGAAGGACGCAGCTGGAGAGCCTAGCTAGGACCAGGATGGAACATTGTATTGTTAGAGAGAGAAGGAGCTGCATGTCCACGGCTCTGGGCTCCGCTTAATAAATACATTTATTCAAATGAGCCAAGAAGGTCAAATTGTTCAGCATTCTGACATATTTTAAGTTCTTTCATTTGAACCTTGTACGTTAAACACAAATAACCAATGGCACGTAATTGCAAAGCATGTTTTTTTTTCCACCCAAAAACATTTAACCATGAAAGGCATTGTGTGTGCCCACCTCACGTCAATGAGCTCATGTGAGGATCAAGGCTTTATTATGGTTTATGCTTCGTTACAAGAGGGTCCGGTCGGCCAGACGACAAGCCTGTAGGGCTGGAATCTAATCCTTGTTTGTGTGTGTGTGTGTGTGTGTGTGTGTGTGTGTGTGTGTGTGTGTGTGTGTGTGTGTGTGTGTGTGTGTGTGTGTGTGTGTGTGTGTGTGTGTGTGTGTGTGTGTGTGTGTGTGTGTGTGTGTGTGTGTGAGATGAGAGAGATGAGCGTGTGAGAGAGAGAGTGAGAGAAAGAGAAAGAGAGGCGTGAGGTGGGGCTCATCAAAACCCCATTACTCTGACAGTGGACTGCACAACCTGTGACCTAGAGTCATGTTTGTGGCACAGTACAGGGAGTTCAGCTGGTTCTTGCCCCACCATCATTCTTAAGGATATTTTAAGCCAGATTTACGCCTGATGTTGATAAACTAAACTAAAGGCTCTCATCCTTTTGTCAAATTTTGTATTGGATTTAGGCTCATATTGACAGCAACAGCGCCTGTGGTAAAATGACCAGAAGCAAATACTAACCAAACATTTATTGTGAACATAAATTGCTTTACGTTAGTAGTAGTTGTTGTTTATAAGTACACTTTCATATTTAAACATTTCATAAAGATTAATAATTACAGATTAGTTACAGACAAAGATTTGTCATATCACAGAAAACATTCATACTGTATAAATTTACTCTATTTGTAAATTGTCACGGCTCAGTAATACTGTACGCGTTTCCTAATGTGTTTCTTTCTACATTTTCACATTGGCATCGATCGGCCACATTTGGCCATGCAGTTTGCGTTGGAGACCATTTTCTCTGCTGGCAAAGTTTTTGGGATTCCTCAGCTTGCACATCCTTAGCCTCAGGCCGGTGTTACCTCTCTCTCCCATAGACACACAGCTCAGCAGCCATCCCCCTCACAGCACAGCCAGGCCACCATCAGCTGCTTCAGCTTAAGGGTTACGTCCCAAATGGCACCCTATTCCCTATGTAGTGCACTACTTTTGACCAGTGCACTACATAGGGAATAGGGTGCCATTTGGGATACATTGCATACAACTTAAGTCACTCACTCTTTTAGTGGTTGAGAAAAAAAGGAAAATAACAACAAAAACAACGAAAACCAGAGCCTGAAGCCCAGTCTTTAGTCTCAAAGTCTTTCATCTGCAGCTCAACATGTCATCACATTCTTCTGCTTTGAGAAAATCAAGACTCTAACCAAACTTCTTGTTTCGCATGGAGGAAAATGGCTTTGATTCTGCTGGGCCTGAAATGTCAAACTCGTTTTAGGATTTTATCCCTGTTCGCTCTCTCAAGGTGGTGTATCTACTCTGCCTAAGGACTTATCTGACAAACTATTGGATACAACAAGCTGAGGCTCTCCACTGGCACATCATAGTACACTGTAGACATCTGAGTTGGGGGCAAATCAATTTGAACTGAAAATGGGTTGACCCTTTACATTTTTTATAATCAGTTTGAGATCAAATCCAGGATCATTCACAATTCCTACTTTAACAATGTTGAATATGTAATTTTGTTATGTGGTCATGTATCAATTTAGTGTTTTAGAATATGGAGAGCACTTTACATGACAGGGCCTAAAACGTATGTGTTTATTACATTGGAGTTACATGCTGGTATAGTTACTGTGTTGAGATTTTTAAAATACATTTACTGACTGCAATTGTCACCCTAAATAGTTGTAGACTTTTTTGAGTATTGGCCCTGACTTTCTGAAATGCTACCAGGTAGCATGAACCCTAGTATGGTATTCTATGGCCTCCAGCGATGATCTTTATTATTTAACACACCATGTTATCTTCCACAGGTCCAGTCTGCAGAGGGCCGTGCCGGGTCTACAGGCCATAGACGGGCAGCCTGTCGGCTCCTCTCCAGCGCTCCCTAGTCCTGGTCTAGTGACGGCCCTGCTGCCTCAGAACAGCTTTCTAGCCTTCTGTCAGGCACAGCTCCAGCAGTTCCACACACTGCAGCACAGCCACACGGCACAACTCAGGTTCATGCAGCTTACTACAGACTCTCGCCAGCTTTTCTGCTGGACAGCTCAGCTTACACATATGCTGTAGGATAGCAACGTCATACAGACAAACTCTAACCTGCATATTAGTATTATTAGCATAACTGATACACAGGGTGTCCAAAGCTGAAAGGCAATGAATGTTTAGCTGTTTTTGTAAGTAGTTTGAGGACACTAGTCTTAACTAACACCCCTAAACAGACCAGACCACCAACATATAGACCAGTGGTCAACCCTCAGCTCATCTTTCTGACCTCACCATAATTATGTTTCACAAAAGATGAAACGCAGTGGTGTCTAGTAGTATGGGTGAGACCAAGGAGTCCCATGGCTCGGGGGGGGACCACAGTGCGCTCCTCTCCACCCCTGTCCATGCACCCCCTCTGGGCGTTGGACAATGGGCCTTTCTGGGGGCAGGGCAGGGACCACCGCAGCCAGTTAACCCCTGGCTCAAATCTCGACCCAGGGCCAGACAAGGTCTAGAGAGGTGAAGAGTCTGGCTGTGGCTCAGGCCTGTCTAGTAAAGCTGGTAAAATGATGTAGACATCCTGGGGTTTACCCTGCTGTGTAAAGTTTTACAACACTGCCGAGAGAAATTAAAGGTATTTCATCTGAAATGTCCTTACTTTCTCTATAAGTTTCTATGTGTATGGACAGTGTATCTGTAGAGTTACATTGCCGTCCTCATTTCACATAGTGTAAATGGGGTCGAAGTACCTTTCTGAATGAATCCCAGTTAGTTTCCATTCAAATGTATCATTCCAGTTCCATCATGTGCTTGAACTGCTGTAGCTAGTAGCCCCAGGACAGCGGGTATTTGATTTCCCCTCATATAACTGCCCTCCACAGGTCCCATTTCACTCTGCCAAAACAATATGAACTTCATTGTTTAATAGCATAAATGATTATTTATCCAACCTTAAATGGGGCTTTTAAGATACAAAACAGTGTATATTTTCTCCCTTACCGACTATTCACCGTTTTCCTTTACTGTTATACACCTTCCCCTCGACCCTGTGGTGAACTGGCAGGTACGAGGAGGAGAAATCGAGGTCACTGTCTATATGGTCACGCTTTTTACCCCCCTTCTAGCTGAATAGCAGGGGCATTGTGAAGGCAAGGCTTGTTCAGGATAGTGGGCAGGCCGTGTAGGTTCGTATACTGTGTACCCAGTAGCCATGAGTAGCCCTGAGGGTCTTAGATAGATTGGGGGAAGCGGATCCAAGCGTTGCTAATAGACTCATTAAGTTTCCATTGAGGTGGCTTTGTACCAACTTAATCCCCTCTATGAAAGAGACATTATATGGGATTACAGAACTGACACCCATAGACCCTCTGTGAAGGCAAGCCTGTTGCAGCCCAAAAGTAAGCCATTTTTTCAATGCAGATACTAGGTGATCAAATATGAAAAAGGTGTTGTTGTTTTTGTAGGTGTTCATCAGACATTTGTATCTACGTTAGCCATTGCTTATCTGGTAGGCCTCGTATGAGAGAGGACGGAATGGATGTTACACAACCTAGAACAACATCCAATGTTATGTGATCTTCATATGAACGTGTGCATGTGTTTGTGTGTGCGCAGCGGTGCTCTCCCTCCCCTGGATGCTCTGAGGCTCTCCCTCCAGCTCCATGATGAAGCTGTGCAGCTGGCTGAGGAGCACAGATACGCTCACGAATATGGAGACACCAGCATCACCAACAAACAAGATGACAGTCACAGGAGTGACACCGCCAGGGTTAGCAGGATCCCTGCCGAAAAGTCCGATGTAGAGGGTATGGACAGACATGGTGGTGTCATGAACAGTGAGCAACCTGAAAATAAGTCCTGTGGAAACACAAACACCTGGCCACATGTGGTTCCCCTCATCAGCCCAGCCAATGACAACAGTGAAAAGCAGCCTCAGCCCCCAGCATACAGATCATTCAGCAGTCTAGGGACTGTGTCCACTAGGCCTGAGTTGAAGCCAGCAACGCCAGCTAGCTACACAAGTTCCAGCTCTACCTTCTCAGAGGAAAAAACGTCCCATGCCACTGCCAAACCCAGCAGTTCACCCTTCCCCAAAGCTCACATCAAGCTGGACCTCAAAAAGTAAAGTGTTCCCTCACTCATGAATTCTTTCATAGTTTCTCTACTTTTATTAGTTTCTGCCAATGAGCATTTGTCATCATTAGAGTGTCCTCCAGTTGATCGATGTTGAACATCATATTCACTCTGACACACAGTCATCATTAAGAGGGCTGTATCTTTTGATATAAGCTTGTTTGAGACAGGCTGGATTCCTCTTCTGGAGTCTCTGCAAGCCAGATGTTTGGACAGAAATAAATGTGTGTTCTGCATCCTAAATGGCAACCTATGTACCATAGGGAATAGGGTGCTATTTCAGACGCACCCATGGTCAAAGAGATCCTCAATGATGTGATATCGTTATGTATCTCTTTTTGTGTCTTTTTTCGGAGCAGCATGGCAGCTGTGGTGATCCAGCGCCACTGGAGAGGACACAGAGGACGTCAGAGGATCCAGCTGCGTCCACCTCCAGGAGAGGAGCAAGGAGGAAGAAGAGGAAGAGAGAGGGGAAGAGTAGACACAGGACCCAGCCATACTGGGTCAGAGCAGAGCCGTCTGGAACCAGATTACGCTGCAACTGCCATCCAGGTAAGTCAGGGTCACAGGAAACTTTTAGTGACTTCCTGGAACTCTTTATCATAACTATTAGACTGGCCATGCTGACAGGTGTTTCAAACGGTTCTATGGAAATACATGACTGTCTACTCAGAAATCGTTGTCTTGCTTCGATCAATACCACAAATAGATAGTTTGAGTTGATCAGTTTTTATAGAAATGTAATTTCTCATTGGTCATAGAGGTCCAGTAACATGTTTCTGAGAATATATATTTTTTATTAATAATAAAGACATCATATGTCCAGATCTTATATGATATTGAGGCTTAATTTGGTTATCGTATGATTCAATGGATCAAACATTCTACCTGACACTTCTCTTGAAATGTCCCCTCCCTCCTCCTCTCCTCTCCCTCTCTCTCTCTCTCCTCTCTCCCCTTTTCTCCTCCTCTCCGCTCCCATCCCTCTCTCTCTCTCCCCTTTTCTCCTCCTCTCCCCTCTCTCTCTCTCTCTCTCTCTCTCCTTTTCTCCTCCTCTCCGCTCCCATCCCTCTCTCTCTCTCCCCTTTTTTTCCTCCTCTCCGCTCCCATCCCTCTCTCTCTCTCTCTCTCCCCTTTTCTCCTCCTCTCCCATCCCTCTCTCCCCCTCTCCCCTTTTCCCCCTCCCCTCTTTTTCCTCCTCTCCGCTCCCATCCCTCTATCTCTCTCTCCCCTTTTCTCCTCCCCTCTCTCTCTCTCTCCCCTTTTCTCCTCCTCTCCCATCCCTCTCTCCCCTCTCTCTCTCTCCGCTTTTCTCCTCCTCTCCCCTCTCTCTCTCCCCTTTTCTCCCTCTCTCCAATCCCTCTCTCTCTCTCTCTCCCCCCTTTTCTCCTCCTCTCCCATCCCTCTCTCCCCTTTCTCCCCTTTCTCCCCTTTTCTCCTCCTCTCCCATCCCTCTCTCCCCTCTCTCCCCTTTTCTCCTCCTCTCCCATCCCTCCTCCTCTCTCTCTCTCTCTCTCTCTCTCTCTCTCTCTCTCTCTCTCTCTCTCTCCCTCTGTACTTGATGGGCCCTTGAGGAGTCTTTGGCAGTGGGGGGATAAAATGATTAATCAGATTCCAGAGTTTTGCAGTAGTGGGAGCGGTGAGGATTCCAGATTCCAGCACCGCTCACTTTGTGAAGTCATCCCTTTGGGAATTCTGAGGATTTAGAACCCTCGCTGGCGCTCCATTTGTCTCCTAGCGCCCAAGTCACATAGAGTTCAAACAGCAGATCACTCAGCAATTAAACAGAGGTTAACATGTTTTATCTTCCTAATGGGATAACACACAATATTTAACTTTGTCTGTGATTCATGGCTCTTCCTCTGGTACCTTCGTTCCTCCAGGCGGTTTGGAGAGGCTTCACCCTGAGGAGGAGGCTGGCTGCTGCTCTGGCCCAGGCTCGGGGCTTCAACCCCGGGGATCACGAGGCCTTCGAGGAGGTGAACGTGGATGAATTTGTCTTTGATGAGGTAGGCAGTAGGTACAAACTTTACAGACTGACTCTCTGGGTTGACTGGTCTGAAACTCAACCCCCCTATCAAGTTGACCTTGCCCCCCAGAAAAATGGAGACCGGCACGTTTCCCCTTTCCCCTACTCCTCTCACTCATCTACTCCGCTATTCCCTGGGGATTAGGATTATTAAAGAACACTGCCCATTATACTGAGGCCAGGGGAAACTGGAAGATTCTACATGATAAATGGCATTTTAGCTATTCTTTCATCATCCACAAGTTCACTTGCCCTCTGTCCTCTTCAAATGCCATCCACTTGAGAATGTGTGTGTGTGTGTGTGTGTGTGTGTGTGTGTGTGTGTGTGTGTGTGTGTGTGTGTGTGTGTGTGTGTGTGTGTGTGTGTGTGTGTGTGTGTGTGTGTGTGTGTGTGTGTGTGTGTGTGTGTGTGTGTGTTTGTTTTCGTGTGTGCGTGAAGCACTCATCTCAAATATTTAAACATAACAAAACCTCTATCACATGATGATCTGCTGTTTACTTTAAAGTCACTTCACCACCAAACCCTTGGAGGGAATAGAAAAACCTTGATGTCCAGTGCGGTAGTCTGTTAATGTTGTTGTGTCACGCTAAAGGTGATTCTCATCTCCTTTGGCTTGTAAATAGATGGCACTAGAGAGAGACTGGATGATGACTTCGCTGCTGTCTGACGATTCACCTCCCAAAACCCTCCTTCATCCTCCTCCGTTCCCAGACCAGCTGCTTGGTCCAATGGTAACACACAGCACTGAACCCCCACCCCCAAAAAAGAAAAAAGTCCTCCAGGACCCACCACAGCTCTCACTGATTAATCCTCAAATGTATTACCTTGAAAAACACAATTACTTTTAGGAGGCCTGAAATACCCTATGCATCATCAGCAGATGTCATTTTTCAAACAAGCCAGGGCCCTTTTTCTTTCCTTAGATATCTCTCCCTGGCTCTTTGCTTTGGATGAGTGTTGCAGGCAGGACTCTATATCACCTTAGCTAGCCGCTCTGCTTGGCGCTCGCTGAATGGGGGCAGCTGCCTCCACGCCAGGCAGGCCTTAATGTTTTAACACTAGATAACGTGATCTCCAAAGGGGTGGATAAACTATTTCAACACTTTACCACTTCGACAGAGAGGAGGGAGAGGGTTTTAAAATGTTTTTAAGACTACTTCATTTGTGACTTTGACTTTAGGGTCTTCTGGGAATGGAAACGCTGGATCTTAATGTACACTCTGTAATTCCTATTCTCATTCATTCATTTAGAAAAGGGCAAACTTCTGGAAGGTTGTGTTTTCGGTGTTCGACCCTCACATTTCCTGTTAATTAGGGGAAGCACTGGGCTTGCTCCCATAGTGCCAGGGTCAACAATAGTCTGTTCTTCATGATTAGCTGACGATCACTCCTTTTACCATTACAAAACATTAAGAACACCTGAACACGTTTCTTCTTTGATATAATGCTACAGTACATGATAACAACCTTCTCTCTTCTGACTGTATTTCAGCGTACTCTGAATCTTCCAGATGCCAACCAGCAGATCAGCCCACCTGTTCTTCTGTGGAAGCCCAAGCAGGCCTGGATGGGTGGGGAGAGAGCAGAGCCTGCTGAGCATAGAGTTTCCCTTGACAGCATCAGCAGGTAGGAAACTGATTGAGCCATCATGGCTGACACATTTTAATCTAGGTAGTTCTCACAAAGCCAACATGGATGCCACAAGTGAAGGCTTGCTTCCTTACTAATCACCAATGAAAGTGCCTTCATAAACTATTGTTTCCAAATAGGATCAAGATTGAGTGTGTTTTTTCCTCCAATTTATTTCAGAACTAAATCTCCTGTCTCTGCGTCAGGGCTCAGTGGTCTTTCTGAGAGATCTCCTGCTTCTGTGTCAGGGCTCAGTGGTCTTTCTGAGAGATCAGAGAAGATTCTGGAGGAGTGGTAAGTAGAGTTGCAAAGAGGGGGAATATTTTGGCTACATTTCTGCCAAATTTAGAACAAAATCCCCAACTCTGTCCTGTATGCTGTACCCTAATGGGACGAAAGCTGTTTGTCACTGTCAGTGTGTGAGTGTTGTAGTGAGGATGTTTTAGATTCAGCGTGTGACATGTGTGTCATTGTCTCCCCAGGGGGTTCAGAGACAGCCACACTGCTCTGATGATGCTGAAGAGAGCTCAGAAGATGAAGTCTAAGAAGCAGAGGCAAAGAAAACTATTGGGTCTGCATAAATCAGTTGAAGTTTATTTAAATTTGGAACCTATTTACTATTTAAAGATGTTCAACTGGCTTGAGCAACCATTACTGAACCAAACCCCCCTAAAACCTACCTCGTCTAGGTTCTCCTTTCTCCTCGATTTAAAAGAAATATATTGCCACGTTAGCAGCATTGAGCCTTTCCTCCTTGTGTATGTTAATCAGCTGTAACAGATAGCAGAGGTAATAGAGGTCTGGCCCTGTCATCTCCTATTGGTCCCAGTCAGAGAGCCCTTACAGGAAATTAACCAAACCAACTGGTGGCTTTCCCTTCCCTTAGTTCCAACCAACCAGACGCTCTCCGAGCCATCGTCCCGGAGACGGTTTTCATTACTCTGCATGGGTTACCGCGGCTACACCGAAATGTGACCTCACCTCAAACACTGGTCGGTCGTCGGGTCGGTAGTAGTGCCACGTCCATGTAGAGTAGACAGACAGAGTGAGGCTGGTCGTTGATCAGGATTGTTAGAGCATGACTGTACAGTACGTACCAGAGCGCTAGATCCAGTTATCGTTCTCTCTGTCTGCCACACAGGCTTGTTTCAACTGTCATCTGCCCAAGTAGGGAATGCGTAGTGTTAGGCTCTCTGCATGTCATGAAGGGTCTCTGCTGTGAGTTTATCCAGAAACCAAAGTTTATTTTCTGGATGCTGTGGGTTTAATGTTAGACTCTCTCTTTCTCTCTCATTCTATCTCTCTCATTCTGTCTCTTTCTCTCATTCTCTCTCTTTCTCTCTCATTCTGTCTCTCTCTCTCATTCTATCTCTCTGTCTCTCTCTTTCTTTCTTCTAGACCCAACTGTACGCCTGGCCCTTTTCAGGAACCATAGCAACCAGCATGCCCCTATGGAAGCACCAAAGAAGCCCTCTCCAGAGAGGAGAGACTACATTAAAGGTAGGACTCAGACAACACTAGACACAACAGTAATATAGTCTTATCACATTACTGAGCTGAGGCAAACCTAGCCCAGCCAACTGTACTGTGTATTACCATGCATTTAGGCTACCTCACTAACCTTAAATGAGATGGCGACAATTTTTACGTTTTTTGTTGTTGATCAAAATGTACTTGATGCAGCATACTTCAATCCCACACAAATGTATACTGCAGCTCATAGAGCCATGCTTATGTATGTGCGTGTTTTAGTGCTTTCAATATAAGACGTTTACTATCTGGAGGAAGTAAGTACGACTGCTTCGTGTATTAAATAGAAACGCTTAGAGATTACGGACCGGTGACCAAATTGAAGGCACATGAACGGTGGTAAATAGTGGGACATGAAGTAGTTTGGGATGACGGATGATAAACAAGATGATTGTGTTTCAGCAGGGCTTTGTAGATGACTTGAAGTGTGAAATTGAGTTAAGTACTGGGGAGGTAGGGCACTGAGGGGTTCCAGACTGAACAAACTGAAGGCCTCTTGTCTTAGACATACATAGTTTTGTGAGGGGTAGTAGTAGTCTCTTGGTTTGGGTGAGTTGGTTGGTTGGTGGGTTTGTTGGGGTTGTGAGGCTAGGAGGGTGAGTTGGTTGGTTTGTTGGGGTAGTGAGGCTAGGAGGATGATTTGGTTTGTTGGGGTAGTGAGGCTAGGAGGATGATTTGGTTTGTTGGGGTAGTGAGGCTAGGAGGGTGAGTTGGTTTGTTGGTGTAGTGAGGCTAGGAGGATGATTTGGTTTGTTGGGGTAGTGAGGCTAGGAGGGTGAGTTGGTTTGTTGGAGTAGTGAGGCTAGGAGGGTGAGTTGTTTTTTTGTGGTAGTGAGGCTAGGAGGGTGAGTCGGTTTTTTGGGAAAGGGAGGCTAAGTGGGTGAGTTGGTTTGTTAAGGTAGCGAGGCTAGGTGGGTGAGTTGGTTTGTTTGGGAAGGGAGGCTAGATGGGTGAGTTGGTTTGTTGGGGAAGGGAGGCTAGATGGGTGAGTTGGTTTGTTTGGGAAAGGAGGCTATATGGGTGAGTTGGTTTGTTGGCGAAGGGAGGCTAGATGGGTGAGTTGGTTTGTCTGGGAAGGGAGGCTAGATGGGTGAGTTGGTTTGTCTGGGAAGCGAGGCTAGATGGGTGAGTTGGTTTGTTGGGGAAGGGAGGCTAGGTGGGTGAGTTGGTGTGTTGGGGAAGGAAGGCTAGATGGGTGAGTTGGTTTGTTTGGGAAGGGAAGCTAGGTGGGTGAGTTGGTTTGTTTGTTTAGACTCTGTATGTACTTCTCTCTCCCTCCATGCACCATCTGCCCACACAGACCACTGCCCGCACAGACCAGTGCCCACACAGACCAGTTTAACAATACAGATAGGTCCAAAAAGAGAGAGGGGAAATATTTTCTCCTCCTTTCATGAAACACTTTGCGGCAGCTCCCCGGCCTTGCTCCCCTCTCTCCGGGTATGTAAGCCGATACCCATTTCAAGTGGGTTACTCATGTCCAGCACATCCACACAAAGAGCCTGGATAAAATAAACACGCCGCGTCGGATATCTCGGAAAGAATCTGTCATGGGTTTGGGGCTAATCACCTCCAGAAGGGGCTTGACTCGAAGCCTGAAACGTAAGCCCCTGCCGGGGAGCTCCGGCTGGGCTGGCTGGCTGAGCCCGGGGCGCTAGCTTGGGATGGATCTGAGGGGGTGCTTTCCACAGGTCAGCACCAGGGGAGGCAGAGGAGAGGGGAGGCAACCCAGCACAGGCCAGCCGATGGAGAGAGACTCAGAAATCCCACTGACCTAGAGCCAGACCCCGGCCAGCACGCCTCTACTCCAGCCGCACAACAGCCCAGCCCAGGCCCCCGTAAAAAGGCAGCGGGAGCTGCTCCAGTCCAGAACCCCAGTGGGTTTGGGTTACGCTTTTTACAGAGTTCCCCTAAGTCAGATCAGAAACCCAATGAGGGGGTGGGGGGAGAGAGATGGGGTGAGGGGGGGCACGGGGAGGAGGTCGGAACGGGGTAGTCAACTCCCAAATCCAAGGCTGTGTTTGAAATGGCCCTTTCAGTGTGGGGGGAACAATTGTTATGTACTGTAGATGGCCTGAGAATTTCGTTCTGGTGAGGTTTTAAAAGGACATTCTACTCAAATGTATAAAAATAAAATGATGCTGACACCATTTAAAATATGTCTAAACCCTATCCTTCAGGATCCTGTCCTTCAAAGATAATTAGTAAAAATCAAAATAACTTCACAGATCTTCTTGTAAAGGGTTTAAACAGTTTCCCATGCTTGTTCAATGAACCATAAACAATTAATGAACATGCACCTGTGGAACGGTCATTAAGACACTAACAGCTTACAGACGGTAGGTAATTAAGGTCACAGTTACGAAAACGTAGGACACTAAAGAAGCCTTTCTACTTACTCTGAAAAACACCACAAGAAAGATTGACAGGGTCCCTGCTTATCTGTGTGAACGTGCCTTAGGCAGGCTGCAAGGAGGCATGAGGACTGCAGATGTGGCCAGGGCAATAAATTGCAATGTCCATACTGTGAAAAGCCTAAGACAGAGCTACAGGGAGACAGGACGGACAGCTGATCGTCCTCGCAGTGGCAGACCACGTGTAACAACACCTGCACAGGATCGGTACATCCGAACATCACACCTGCGGGACAGGTACAGGATGGTAACAACAACTGCCCGAGTTACACCTGGAACGCACAATCCCTCCATTAGTTCTCAGACTATGCACAATGGACTGAGGGCTTGTAGGCCTGTTTTGAGGCAGGTCCTCACCAGACATGACCGGCAACAACGTCTCCTATGGACACAAACCCACCGTCGCTGGACCAGACAGGACTGGCAAAAAGTGCTCTTCATGACGAGTCGCGGTTTTGTCTCACCAGGGGTGATAGTCAGATTTGCGTTTATTGTCGAAGGAATGAGCGTTAGACGAGGCCTGTACTCTGGAGCGGGATCGAGGTGGAGGTGGAGGGTCCATCATGGTCTGGGGCGGTGTGTCACAGCATCATCGGACTGAGCTTGTTGTCATTGCAGGCAATCTCAACGCTGTGCGTTACAGGGAAGACATCCTCCTCCCTCATGTGGTACCCTTGCTGCAGGCTCATCCTGACATGACCCTCCAGCCAGCCCGACAATGCCACCAGCCATACTGCTCATTCTGTGCGTGATTTCCTACAAGACAGGAATGTCAGTGTTCTGCCATGGCCAGCGAGGAGCCTGGATCTCTATCCCATTGAGCACGTTTGGGACCTGTTGGATCGGAGGGTGAGGGCTAGGGCCATTCCCCCCAGAAATGTCTGGGAACTTGCAAGTGCCTTGGTGGAAGAGTGGAGGTTAGCATCTCACCTCAAGATTTGGCAAATATAGTGCAGTCCATGAGGAGGAGATGCACTGCAGTACTTAATGCAGCTGGTGGCCACACCAGATACTGACTGTTACTTTTGATTTTGACCCCCCTTTGTTCAGGGACACATTATTCAATTTCTGTTATTCACATGTCTGTGGAACTTGTTCAGTTTATGTCTCAGTTGTTGAATCTTGTTATGTTCATACAAATATTTACACATGTTAAGTTTGCTGAAAATAAATGCAGATGACAGTGAGAGGACGTTTCTTTTTTTGCTGAGTTTACCTCCATAAATAAGCCCAATAGCATATTGGTAAAATTATTTGTTACATTTAGCACCACTCTCCCCTATGCAATCACAGTGAATAGCGGAGCAGCAACTCGTCTGAAATCGGTACTGTCAATGTGCCAAATTATGCCTGTAGCTTCCGAACTGTTTAGGCTACAAACTAATGTGACCCCACTGTGGAAAGGGGAGATTCTCACGAACATGATGGTGTTCACCATTTTGCCCCACAAGTGTCACTGGCCTCGTCTGAAGGCATCCGGCACCGGTTTAAAAAATGAATGGAAGTATGGTGGTAGTTTTGTGCCTACCCCAAAAAAGGGGTTAAATATGTGTAAAAAAAAATATATATATATATTTCCTGAGCATTCTTATACCTCCTAGATATAGGACAGATATTTTAAAACCTTATTCCTTATTATTTATTTTGCCATTTATGAATGTGTTATTCAATGCGTTTCTATGGGCTATAGTAGTAAAAGCCAAATTCAATATTGTATATATCTTTTTTATACCTAAAGGGGTCCTAAAATTTTAAATCAAATAGCTAAATGATTCATGGTATGACCATCTTAAAACAATTCCATATGTCAGCTTAGACAACTCAGTTTAGACTCTTAAGAATTAAAATGGTGCTGTTCACACATATTTAGGAGTTGAGAAAAAAGTAAATTAGGAATGGAAAGCTGGAATCCTCCTCTTTTTAACAAAGGCCATTAAAACTGTTGTTTTTCCCGCAATTACAAGAATTGTTGTGCATTGACTGCTTGTCAGAATGCATTTCCCTATGACACTCCTGACTTGAATGTTGTGCATTGACTGCTTGTCAGAATGCACTTCCCTATGACACTCCTGACATGAATGTTGTGCATTGACTGCTTGTCAGAATGCACTTCCCTATGACACTCCTAACATGAATGTTGTGCATTGACTGCTTGTCAGAATGCATGTCTCTATGACACTCCTGACATGAATGTTGTGCATTGACTGCTTGTCAGAATGCACTTCCCTATGGCACTCCTAACATGAATGTTGTGCATTGACTGCTTGTCAGAATGCATGTCTCTATGACACTCCTAACATGAATGTTGTGCATTGACTGCTTGTCAGAATGCATGTCTCTATGACACTCCTAACATGAATGTTGTGCATTGACTGCTTGTCAGAATGCATGTCTCTAACATGAATGTTGTGCATTGACTGCTTGTCAGAATAACATGAATGTTGTGCATTGACTGCTTGTCAGAATGCACTTCCCTATGACACTCCTAACATGAATGTTGTGCATTGACTGCTTGTCAGAATGCACTTCCCTATGACACTCCTAACATGAATGTTGTGCATTGACTGCTTGTCAGAATGCATGTCTCTATGAGGCGGCAGGTAGCCTAGTGGGTTAGAGCGTTGGACCTATAACCAGAAGTTTGCTACATCGAATCCCTGAGCTGACAAGGTAAAAGTCTGTTGTTCTGCACCTGAACAAGGCAGTTAACCCACTGCTCATAGGCTGTCATTGTAAATAAAAATGTGTTCTTAACTGACTTGCTTAGTTAAATAAAGGTTAAATAAATAAAAAATTACATGAATGTTGAGTGCCGTAGGGAATATTTCTCTCACATAGGCTAGAACACACAATAAGCCGACTAGATAAATAAAACTCTCCTTCCAGACCCATATCAAACATCTCCAATCCAAAGTTAAATCTCGAATTGGCTTCCTATTTCGCAACAAAGCATCCTTCACTCATGCTGCCAAACATACCCTTGTAAAACTGACCATCCTACCAATCCTCGACTTTGGCGATGTCATTTACAAAATAGCCTCCAATACCCTACTCAACAAATTGGATGCAGTCTATCACAGTGCAATCCGTTTTGTCACCAAAGCCCCATATACTATCCACCATTGCGACCTGTACGCTCTCGTTGGCTGGCCCTCGCTTCATACTCGTCGCCAAACCCACTGGCTCCATGTCATCTACAAGACCCTGCTAGGTAAAGTCCCCCCTTATCTCAGCTCGCTGGTCACCATAGCATCTCCCACCTGTAGCACACGCTCCAGCAGGTATATCTCTCTAGTCACCCCCAAAACCAATTCTTTCTTTGGCCGCCTCTCCTTCCAGTTCTCTGCTGCCAATGACTGGAGCGAACTACAAAAATCTCTGAAACTGGAAACACTTATCTCCCTCACTAGCTTTAAGCACCAACTGTCAGAGCAGCTCACCGATTACTGCACCTGTACATAGCCCACCTATAATTTAGCCCAAACAACTACCTCTTTCCCAACTGTATTTAATTAATTAATTGATTTTGCTCCTTTGCACCCCATTATTTTTATTTCTACTTTGCACATTCTTCCATTGCAAAACTACCATTTCCAGTGTTTTACTTGCTATATTGTATTTACTTTGCCACCATGGCCTTTTTTGCCTTTACCTCCCTTCTCACCTCATTTGCTCACATTGTATATAGACTTGTGTATACTGTATTATTGACTGTATGTTTGTTTTACTCCATGTGTAACTCTGTGTCGTTGTATCTGTCGAACTGCTTTGCTTTATCTTGGCCAGGTCGCAATTGTAAATGAGAACTAAAGAGAGACCTAAGACAACAACATAGCATGGCAGCAACACATGACAACACAGCATGGTAGCAACACAACATGACAACAACATGGTAGCAACACATGACAACACAGCATGGTAGCAACACAACATGACAACAACATGGTAGCAACAAAACATGGTACAAACATTATTGGGCACAGACAACAGCGCAAAGGCAAGACCTTCTGTAGCTCAGTTGGTAGAGCATGGTGCTTGTAACCCCAGGGTAGTGGGTTCGATCCCCGGGACCACCCATACGTAGAATGTATGCACACATGACTGTAAGTCGCTTTGGATAAAAGCGTCTGCTAAATGGCATATATTATTATTATTATTATTCTCAACTTGCCTACCTGGTTAAATAAAGGTGAAATAAATAAATAAATAAATAAAGTGCTCCTCGGGAGAGGAAACGTAAATGTGGACTGTTCTAGCGTCTTCAAAGTGCTCCTCGGCAGAGGAAACGTAAATGTGGACTGTTCTAGCGTCTTCAAAGTGCTCCTCATCAGAGGAAACGTAACGGTGGACTGTTCTAGCGTCTTCAAAGTGCTCCTCGTCAGAGGAAACGTAAATGTGGACTGTTCTAGCGTCTTCAAAGTGCTCCTCGTCAGAGGAAACGTAAATGTGGACTGTTCTATCGTCTTCAAAGTGCTCCTCGTCAGAGGAAACGTAAATGTGGACTGTTCTAGCGGCTTCAAAGTGCTCCTCGTCAGAGGAAACGTAAATGTGGACTGTTCTAGCGGCTTCAAAGTGCTCCTCGTCAGAGGAAACGTAAATGTGGACTGTTCTATCGTCTTCCAAGTGCTCCTCGGCAGAGAAAACGTAAATGTGGACTGTTCTATCGTCTTCAAAGTGCTCCTCGGCAGAGGCGCTCTTTCTTGTTCCATATTCTTTTGCCGTAGCGGCAATAATTTTGCCGTGGCACAGCGCAACATATAAATGACTGCAGTGGAAACATTGGTGTAGTGAATAGGGTGCCATTTTGGACACACGTCAAATCATTGACTTTATCAGCTGATGTGTTGCGCTCTGCAAGGTACAGCCTTTGATGAATGATTAGGACCAGGGAGGAGGAAAGATGCTGGGAACGATAGTGGAAATATGGTTGCAATGCAATAGGCAGTCAGGGTTTGGACGGCCTGGACGTGTGGGTTATAGCTACCTATTGGTTCGGTGCTTATCCAAAGTTCTGACACGCTTGACAGGGAATTTAGCATCTGAATTTAGCATCGGGGTGAAGGAATCTTGAAATAATTCACCTGCACTTGAAACTATACAGAAATTATGATATAACAATGTCATATTTAACGTTACTTCAACCATGTCTAATCGTTTAGTAACTTGTTTATTGGGTGTGTACCTGACTGTTACCTCAGTGATTGAAGTCCCCACATCAAGCTCTCGTAATGAACAATTAGATGGAAGTAACCTATTCGTTTGAACTTGTAGATTTGATACTGTTGCATATAGATAAATAACACAGACTTAAGTGATAAGGATTGTTGTTTTAGTTTCACAAATCACAATAATATCATTCTGAATATATAAACAACACAATTGAACAAACGAAACAAGCGAACGGCTCCTACATGCTTGACTTACCCAGAATCCTTCTGAATCCTTCCTTCTGAACGGCTATGAACTAACAACATCCTACATTTTCACTTTATGGGATTTGGGAATGCAAATGTGGGTTTAAATGTTAAATCCAAAATAGTATTATATTGGGAAAACATGAAAAAAATGTCACGCCTAAAATACTACATTTGCAAAGTTATACTGGATATAGTGCAAGCATGTAGCTAGTGCGTGAATTGGAGCAGGCCAGGCGCCAGCTCAGCCGTCTCACCTTCCTTAATAAAGACTGTTATTATCATAGTGCCTGTGGCCTGCGTGTGTGTGTGTGTGTGTGTGTGTGTCTGTGGCCTGCGCCGCCTGCCTGTTGACCGCTGGGTGACCGTGTGTGGTTTGCTCTCTTGAGGTGAAGGCTTGACCCCTGGGCGAAGGAAAGTAGGAGACAAGCACTATGATAAAAGCTGACCTCCTCCTCCTCTCCTCCACTCCTGCTTTAAGTCTGGCGCTGGGACTCACAACGGCATATCCCCATAGGGTCATCTCCACGACAGGGCAGGGCAGGAGGCAGCGCTAGCGAGAAGGAGGGAGAGAGAGAGGGAAGGAGAGAGAGAGGGGGAAGGGAGGGAGAGAGAAGCTCATATTGGCTTCTGGTGAAATCTATGAAGATCCCATGAGGCTAGTTTAACCAACAAGATCTCATGGTTTTACCAATTTGACTAAAGATTCTGATGTTTAGCCATGTTTCTCCAAACGTCAAATTTCGAAGGGTTTTTGACACCCTGGGTTGCTCCTTCTGCTCAGTTTCGTTCCATGTATCCAAATGTCAAATGTTGGTATGTTTTTAAGTTAAGGGTTAACTTTGGGATAGGTGAAAAAATAAAGGATTGAACTGGGCTTGAACACGTGACCTTCGGATCCAGAGCCATGGGATTACAGTCATCTACCACCCGCGTCCACAACTTGTTCTGAATTACTCTAAAGTGCCTAGGACATGCCTCTCCTTTACGACTTGGTAGCTGCAGGACGTGACCCTGACCACACCCACCTCCCCATCCAGACTGTCCCAGGCTCCCCCTTGCACCCCCTTGAATGAGCACATTCTCTCTCAGATATCATTTAAGACAGGGCTCCCCCTGCCTCCCTTTTGCCCCCCTCGCCTCGATAGAAAGAGATTGGATAATGTGCTTAAAAGCCCCACTTAACAGGCGTGACTCCTCCTGTCCTGGAGCAGGGGAACAGGACAGGGTGTGAGGGTGGGTTGAGGGGGATATTGGAAGGAGGGTTATGTCTGGATCAGGACAGGGAACTGCATGGGCCTGGGGTGAGGGGAAGGTGGAAGGAGTATTAGTATGTTTTGACATGGGCCTGGGGGTGAGGGGAAGGTGGAGAGAGTATTTGTATGTTTTGACATGGGCCTGGGGGTGAGGGGAAGGCGGAAGGAGTATTAGTATGTTTTGACATGGGCCTGGGGGTGAGGGGAAGGTGGAAGGAGTATTAGTATGTTTTGACATGGGCCTGGGGGTGAGGGGAAGGTGGAAAGAGTATTTGTATGGTTTGACATGGGCCTGGGGGTGAGGGGAAGGTGGAAAGAGTATTCATATGTTTTGACATGGGCCTGGGGGTGAGGGGAAGGTGGAAGGAGTACTAGTATGTTTTGACATGGGCCTGGGGGTGAGGGGAAGGTGGAAGGACTACCAGTATGTTTTGACATGGGTGAGGGGAAGGTGGAAGGAGTACTAGTATGTTTTGACATGGGTGAGAGGAAGGTGGAAGGAGTACTAGTATGTTTTGACATGGGCCTGGGGGTGAGGGGAAGGTGGAAGGAGTACCAGTATGTTTTGACATGGGCCTGGGGGTGAGGGGAAGGTGGAAGGAGTACCAGTATGTTTTGACATGGGCCTGGGGGTGAGGGGAAGGTGGAAGGAGTACTAGTATGTTTTGACATGGGTGAGAGGAAGGTGGAAGGAGTACTAGAATCTTTTGACATGAGCCTGGGGGTGAGGGGAAGGTGGAAGGAGTACTAGTATGTTCTGACATGGGCCTGGGGGTGAGGGGAAGGTGGAAGGAGTACTAGTTTGTTTTGACATGGGTGAGAGGAAGGTGGAAGGAGTACTAGAATCTTTTGACATGGGCCTGGGGGTGAGGGGAAGGTGGAAGGAGTACTAGTATGTTCTGACATGGGCCTGGGGGTGAGGGGAAGGTGGAAGGAGTACTAGTATGTTTTGACATGGGCCTGGGGGTGAGGGGAAGGTGGAAGGAGTACTAGTATGTTTTGACATGGGCCTGGGGGTGAGGGGAAGGTGGAAGGAGTACCAGTATGTTTTGACATGGGCCTGGGGGTGAGGGGAAGGTGGAAGGAGTACTAGTATGTTCTGACATGGGCCTGGGGGTGAGGGGAAGGTGGAAGGAGTACTAGTATGTTTTGACATGGGCCTGGGGGTGAGGGGAAGGTGGAAGGAGTACTAGTATGTTTTGACATGGGCCTGGGGGTGAGGGGAAGGTGGAAGGAGTACCAGTATGTTTTGACATGGGCCTGGGGTGAGGGAAACTATTCAGACCCCTTCACTTTTTCCACATTTTGTTACGTTACGCCTTATTCTAAAATGTATAATATTATGTTTTGCCCTCATCAATCTACACAGCAAATGTATAAAAATTCAAAACAGAAAAACCTTATTTGCATAAGTATTCAGACCCTTTGTTATGACTCGATATTGAGCTCAGGGGCATCCTATTTCCATTGATCATCAATGATATGTTTCTACAACTTGATTGGAGTCCACTTGTGGTAAATTCAATTGATTAGACATGATTTGGAAAGGCACACATGTGTCTTGCTTAGTTAAATAAAGGTTACATTAAATAAAAGTCTATATAAGGTCCCACAGTGCATGTCAGAGCAAAAACCAAACCATGAGGTCGAAGGAATTGTCCGTAGAGGTAGGATTGTGTCGAGGCACGGATCTGGGGAAGGGTACCAAATAATTTCTGCAGCATTGAAGGTCCCCAAGTACACAGTGGCCTTCATCATTCTTAAATGGAAGAAGTTTGGCTGGCCGCCCGGCCAAACTGAACAATCGTGGGAGAAGGGCCTTGGTCTTGGAGGTGACCAAGAACCCAATGGTCAAGAGCTCTAGAGTTTCTCTGTGGAGGTGGGAGAACTTTCTGGAAGGACAACCATCTCCACCAATCAGGCCTTTATGATAGAGTGGCCAGACAGAAGCCACTCCTCAGTAAAAGGCACATGACAGTCTACTTGGAGTTTGCCAAAAGGCTCCTAAAGGACTATCAGCCAGTGAGAAACAAGATGCTCTGGTCTGATGAATCCAAGATGTAACTTTTTGGCCTGAATGCCAAGTGTCACGTCTGGAGGAAACCTGGTACCATCTCTACGGTGAAGCATGGTGATGGAAGCATCATGCTGTGTGGATGTTTTTCAGCGACAGGGACTGGTAGACTAGTCAGGATCGAGGGAAAGATAAACAGCGCAAAGTACACAGAGATCCTTCATGTAAACCTTCCAACAGGACAACGACCCTAAGCACACAGCCAAGATAACTCAGGAGTGGCTTCGGGAGTCTCTGAATGTCCTTTAGTGGCCCAACCAGAGTCCGGACTTGAACCCGATCAAACATCTCTGGAGAGGACTCTGTAAATAGCTTTGCAGCAACGCTCCCCATTCAACCTGACAGAGCTTGATTGGATCTACAGAGAAGAATGGGAGAAATTCCCCAAATACAGGTGTGCCAAGCTTGTAGCATCATATCCAAGAATACTCTAGGCTGTAATCGCTGCCAAAGATGCTTCAACAATGTACTGAGTAAAGGATCTGTGTCACATCGTGTATGCAGGTGGCAGGGAAGTCAAGAGCAGGAGAATTAAACTTGGTATAATTGGAGTATTTGAATAACTTAAAACAAACTCCAAAACCAAAGTCCATAATAAAATAAATGTGGGTACAAGAACCCGCCGCACACCAATCCATAAAACATGAACATAACAATAAACAATCTTTGACAAGGACAGGAGGGGAAACAGAGGGTTAAATATACAACACTTAATGAATGGGATTGGAACCAGGTGTGTAAGAAGACCAGACAAAACCAATGGAAAATGAAACATAGATCAATGATGGGTAGAAGACCGGCGAGCACCGCCCGAACAAGGAGAGGCATCGACTTCGGGAGAAGTCGTGACAATCTGAATACTTATGTATTATATTTTTTTAAATTTGTTTTTATAAATTTGCAAAAATGACAACCTGTTTTTGCTTTGTCATTATGGGGTATTGTGTGTAGATTGATTTGGATCTATTTTAGTCCCCATTTGGACTAATCTTCCAAGAGTCCTTAAACATTAAAATACAATTTATAATACGAACATATTTTCACATATAACACACTATTACAAACATACATAATATACTAACATAATGACCCAATAAATACTCAATCTAAAAAATATTGATTCTTCATCTACTATAGTCCCACAACATTTCTATGTATTATATTTAAATCGTTTTAAAATATTGTTTAAGTGTATATATTGAAAGGTTTCTAGTTTGCTCAGTTAATTTATTCCATTTCTTTATTGCTCTAAATCGAAATGTTATTTTGCCTATTTCTCTTTTCTGTCTGGATAACGCATAGATGGTGGACAATCTATTCCTAGTATTTAAGGAATGTCTGTCTCTTACCAACTGAATACTGTTGTGAATAGAACTTGGCCGTTTTAAATTATGTATATTATGAAATAAAATAAGCATGTTTTTTTTCAATGACCTTGTCGATGACCAACCAAGAACACTGCGCATGACTGCAACAGAATAACCATATCTCCACCTTAAAACAACCCATGACTGCAACAGAAGAACCATATCTCCACCTTAAAACAACCCATGACTGCAACAGAAGAACCATATCTCCACCTTAAAACAACCCATGACTGCAACAGAAGAACCATATCTCCACCTTAAAACAACCCATGACTGCAACAGAAGAACCATATCTCCACCTTAAAACAACCCATGACTGCAACAGAAGAACTATATCTCCACCTTAAAACAACCCATGACTGCAACAGAAGAACTATATCTCCACCTTAAAACAACCCATGACTGCAACAGAAGAACCATATCTCCACCTTAAAACAACCCATGACTGCAACAGAAGAACTATATCTCCACCTTAAAACAACCCATGACTGCAACAGAAGAACCATATCTCCACCTTAAAACAACCCATGACTGCAACAGAAGAACCATATCTCCACCTTAAAACAACCCATGACTGCAACAGAAGAACCATATCTCCACCTTAAAACAATCCTTGTTGCTTTATTCTGTGCATTCTGCAGCCTCCTAACTTTACTTGATGATGCATTTCCCCAGACCACCGAACAGTAGTTCACCTGACTCTCAATTAATGCTTGTGTTATTTGCTGAATAATTTTTCCTGGTAAATATTTAGCTATCCTTCTGATTATGCATGCTGTTTTAATATATATATATATTTTTTTACATAAATTAGTTATTTGAGACGACCATGATAAGCAGTTGTCTAGCTGAACTCCCAATAGTTTGGTTTCTGCCACTTCTTCAATTTGTACTCCTCCCATACTTAATTGTATCCCATGCTGTTTTGGCCTTTTCCTAGTTGAACAGACCAACATAACTTTGATTTTCTTGGTGTTTAAAACAAGTTTGTTTTGGCAAACCCACTCCCTGATATTCTCCAAATCTCCTTGTAAAGCTTGCTGTACCTGTTGAACCGATTGTCTTGCTGCATAAATTGTAGTATCATCTGCAAATATAGTAGCTTGAGTGTCAGCTTAGGCATAGGGAAGATCGTTGGTATATATTAAATAAAGAACTGGCCAAAGGCAGCTGCCCTGTGGTATTCCACAGTTTAACACATGAGGGGAATAAAATGAACCATTGATATAGGTGGACTGTTTCCTGTCAGTTAGATATGACTGTACCCAATTCAATGCTACCTCCTTAAAACCATAATGCATTAATTTTGTCAAAATTATTTTATGATCCACTAAATCAAATGCTGCACTGAAATCTAGAAATAGTACACCCACAAACTTGCCATTATCCATAGCATTGAGCCACTGGTCAGTCATGTCAACCAATGCAGTAGTAGTGGAATGTTTTTTGCGATAAGCATGCTGATTGGCTGTAATCAGATCATTCTTTTCCATGTACTCCCATATTTGTCTACTCACAATACCATCCAATATCTTAATGAGTGTCGGGAGTAGACTAATTGGTCGACTATTGGCAGGAGTAATGGGTTCTTTGCAGTCTTTCGGAATAGGACACAGTTTCGCATGCTTCCATACATTTGCAAACATTCCCTTTTCAAGTGACCAATTAAATGTCTATCTCAGTGGAACTGCAATCTGGGGAGCAGCACAGCGAAGCAAAAAATTGTCCATAAGACCCTAACCTGTAGATTTACCATCAGGTAATGACTTCAATAGGTTTAACACCTCCTCCACTGACACCGTTTGTAGACTAAAAGAGCAGATCTTGATGCTCATAATATGATCATCAATCCATTGGACAATAGCTTTTTGGAAGAATGTATGTTTACATTGTTGCTCAGTAATTTAATTTTCTTTGTAAAATATCAACTGGTTTTGTTATTATTCTCCCGTCAACCTCCACACTAGATGGGCATGATGAGATAGATGTGCCAAGTAAGCCCTTAACTGTGTTCCATACCTTTTTAGAATCATTTTTACAATCAATAAACGATTTGTTGTAAAATATTTTTCTTTCTTTTGATTCAATTTAACTGCATAATTACGTAATGTTCTATAATTCTGTTCATCAATTTCTAATTTTGACTTGGCTGCTAAGAATTTTTCCATATTTCTTTGAGAAAAAGCCTCACCCAGTTCATCATCAATCCATGGAGATGGACGAGCACCAACTGTACTCTTTCTTACTGGGGCATGATGGTCCATTACCTCAGTGAACAAATCAATAAAACATTCTGTAGCGTGATTTAAATCATCCTCTAGATAAATCAGCTCCCAGGGTACAGCAGCCAAATCATTTAGAAAGAGCTCATGATTAAATGTTTTAAAATGTCTTTTGACCACAATCCTAGGAGGTTTCTTTGGAACCTTGGTGTTTATGGTTATGGTCACAATATTATGGTCTGTCCAGCCCACTGGCATTGATCTGGCTTTTAAGCATTGCAATGGTATATTACGGAAAATCAGATCAATGCATGTGTCTGAATCATGACCCAACTTAATTGAAGATCTAGTAGTATCATTAACCATTTGTTTCAAACCACAGTTCTTAGCATATCTCATAAATTTAGTTCTATTCGAATTATTGTGATCCTTCCAATTTATATTAAAATCACCCAAGATAAATACATCTCTGTTGCTATCTGTGGCCTGGTCAAACCCAGTACATAAGTCATCCTCATTGATGAGGATTTTTCTAAAATACATTTTAGAATATGGCTGTAACGTAACAAAATGTGGAAAAAGTCAAGGGGTCTGAATACTTTCCGAAGGCAGTGTTTACAGTAGGACAATGCAGTATTAAAAACTATGTAAAAACATACATTAGTACTGTATTTTTTCTATGTTCTACTAAAACATGCCACTTATACTTTCTGCTCCAGGAAGTGTGAAACACCATCTCCTGACCTTACTGCCCCGGGGGAGCTTCCATCACTTGACGTTTTTACTGGGTTCTTAATTAACCCTTGATGACTGCCAGCTATGAAACCTTTTCTACTTTTTTACTGCTGGGCGAAAGCATGAAAATGAGTTAAATAAATGCGTCATTAGTTCCAGCACCGGGCTGTCAAAATTCCTTATCAATTCACGGCCATCTTAGGCAGCATTACTGTCGGCAGAATGTTGCGGGCCGTGAACGGGGAGCAAATGTTTACTTTAAATTACGGCCTTTATTATGGGATTTTCAGAGTTGTTCATAAATCTTTGAATGCTTTCTCTATTTGATACGTTGCTCAAATTAATTTAATTTTACAAGAACATACAACCACACACATACACACATATACACACACACACCATGAAAGGACCCCCAACCTCTCCTGGCTGTTGCGTCATTCAGCAACTCCGAGTGTATTATAGTAATGCCCCCAGAGCCCTCCAAACAAATGGCTACCTTAAGCCCCAACATAAACGCTGTGAGCTTTAGCTAAGCACTGATCTGTCTCTTACAGCTCGGGAGGAAAACCTAGCCTAGCGCTCGACTTGTCAATCTTTGTCACAGTCCAGGCTCCCTCTGTTTATTTATCCTTGGCCCTGTTCCAAATGGCACCCTATTCCCTATGTAGTGTATTGCCCGTAGGGCTCTGGTCAAAAGTAGTGCACTGTATAGGGAATATGGTGTTGGTGTGCATGTGTTAACACAATCACTCTCTCTCTCCTATATAAATTATGCCTCACATCATTTGTTAAGATGTCTCTGCACCTGGTTGACGTTGCAGCAGCAGGACTGTGTAGGGAAGCAGCTCTGTGATTTTCTTGTAACTGTTGTCACCAGGGATGTTTTACCAAAATATATTTTCTGTCAAGTGCAGCTCACCAGGCAGAACTAGCCCTGGAGGGAACAGGCAGATTGGACCAAACACGGTTAAACCAGCAAGCACCAGGGAGGGTGGACCAAATGCTGTTGAACCAGGACGCAACAGAGAGAGTGGACCAAACACTGGTGAACCAGGAACGCACTTACCAGTGGCTCCACACCCAGCCTGTGCACTCTGACAGCAGACGCCCTGAGAGGTGAGATTCTCAAGACCTGATATGCACCAGTACATGATATTGTATGTCTGCAACTCATGTTCAACATACAGAAGAATAACAATGATGGACAGTAGGTTAGATTACATTATTGTAGATTTTCTATATATATATGCAGGTGATGGGGATGAAAGGGATATTACATGTTTATTACATAAAAAAATAACAGAAGTGGCAGAAAGTATTGGCGCATTATAAAGGCTAATGTTCTAGAATCAAATTGTTTTAGAACATTATGTCCCAAGAACATTAAAAAAATTAAATGAATTCTTCATGCAGAAATTCTAATTTAGGAAACAAGAATACAGACCGTTTTTATTTCATTTTTAATATCTATTATTTTTTTTGGGGGGGGGGCTGTTAGGAGCTGTAACAAATGCAATGGGGGGGGGGGGTATAACTTATGAAATCAGACATTGGGATTATGATAGCAGTTAAATGGAAGCCAGTAATGCCACTGATCTGATGTTTATGCTGTGATAGATCTGAGGTGTTGGAGTGAAACCACCACGCTATTGGAGAGCGACCACTAATAGCAGAGTTTTGAAACCTTTCTGTCTGTCTCCAGTGAAGGTTTCCTCCCAGAGATTGACCCAGACATACTGAAAGGAGGCAGAGTGCAGCTCGTGGTGAGCTATTTATTTTGACTCGCTGTTACATTCCAGCAACGACTGATTCACTTTCACTGAGTAATTGCCTCTCATTCTGTCTGTATCTTGGTTGCGGAGAAAGTCCATGGAAGCATGCATTGTTTACATTTCAAGTTCATATTTAAGTTTCACTCCATAGTTCGTTTCCCACTCCGCCTAGAGTTTAAGACGTTTCTTTTTCAAAAGGCTTATTTCCAGTGTAACGACACTTTCAATTTGATCAACTCGTGGCAATTTTTTTATTTGATTTGTAGAAATACCAGTGTCAGTGCAGTGTGGTTTATGTAGAACAGAGAATGATATTGATGCTCGTCAACTCTTTGAAGTTGAAAACCGCAGGTCTCCCTGTGCAGTTTGAATTAACCACCCCCTTTCCCTTTCCTCAGCTACACACTGCCTTTCTGCTTTGAGCACATGAGCGCGTAGTTAGCTGTTGAATGTTTTCAAAATGTTGGGGCCAGTTGCGTGAGAAAAATTATGTTTGACCTTATTTAAACAGTGTGTGTGTGTGTGTGTGTGTGTGTGTGTGTGTGTGTGTGTGTGTGTGTGTGTGTGTGTGTGTGTGTGTGTGTGTGTGTGTGTGTGTGTGTGTGTGTGTGTGTGTGTGTGTGTGTGTGTGTGTGTGTGTGTGTGTGTGTGTTTCTAGGCTGTAGCAGGGTACAGAGAAGGTCCAGACCAGGCCCCAAAGTCGCGGGCCAGCGGAACGTCAACCTCCCCGCCTCACAAAGAACACAATGAAGTTCGGAGAAACTTTATGGGGCATCTAAGTGAGTTTTACATTTTTTCTTCAGACTCACTATCTAGCAGAGTTGGGTCAATTCCATTTGAATTCAGGAAGTAAACTGAACTTTCAATTCACATTAATGCATATGAATGAGCAATATTTGGAATTGGAATTTCTGTTTATTTCCTGAATTTAATTAGTTTAAACGTTATTAACCCCAACCAAGCTACTATTTAGCCCAAATGCTTTGTCTTGTTTTACCTGTTGCTGGATCTACGCACCACTAAACATTTAGTTCAACATACACGTTTTGTGTGTGTTTACCACTATTTCATACATAATTAAATGTGTCAATTTGTTAATATATTCCGAAGATTTCCTAATTGGAATATTTGTCCTTTGCAAGCAAATCAAAAATGTTCCTTTCCAATGTTTATTCCATGATTTGGTTTTTAGGTGTAAGTTAGCAGGAATATTTTTTCGGCCCTCCATTTAAATGTCACTAAAGACAGAACATTCTCTGTCACTTAAAGTCACTGAAAAGTAAGAGCCGAGATATGTGTCTGTGAGAGGCGGTATGATATCAGGCACATGTGAGCATTGGACCAATCTAGAAAGACACAAGTCTTGTATAATGAAAAGCACTTTTTCAATGATCTAAATGTAATCACTGTAGCTTTAGGATGAGATGAGCTGCCTGACACGTTCCAAACAGACTACTGTCATAAATCTGATGAATAGTAGGTTATGATAATATGACGTGTGTGTGTTATTTCTGTCTGTGTGTGTGCATTGTGTGTGTGTGCGTGTGCGTGTGTATGCATCTGTTGCGTTGTGTGTGTGTATATGTGTGTGTGTGGCAGAGCAGGGATAATGGGTCCGGCTTAGTGCCCCGGGTCGATTGGGAGCTTGGGGCGGGGTCGGGAAGGGGACAGAGCGCTGCTCCTCGACAAGAAGCAGGCAAAAAAGTCATTTTCAGAGAAGAATGACTGGCCTTTCTGTCAGACAGCCTTCCGCTCAGGAGTTTGAGTGACAAAGATGCTTCTGACAGACACAGCCAGGAAACAAACAGATGACCAGATTAAACAAGCTGCAGGAATCTAAAAAAGAAGACAAATACTGTTCCTTCCTAACGAAGCTAAATTAGATTCCGATGATGATTACTAAATTATATCCACGAGGGCAGTGACTCGCTGCGTGATAAAGGCACGTTGTTGTAGGACCTAGAGCAGGGTGAAGAGAGAGACTTTCTGTGCGGCTCTGTGATCAAACAACACTTAGTAAATTGAAATATGTATGTATGTGTAAGACTGGTTTATTTTTCAAAAGCCAATTTGATATTTCATAAACTGTGAAAATGCATTTAATTAGCCAAATATCTCAGTTATTTCATAGATAAATGGTACAGCTCTTAGCTGGCAACTCACCAAAGTAAAGCAGTAGTGCCATAGACTGGAAGCTCTCTTTTGAAAATGTGTATAAGCAGGGAGAATCCATGCCAGTTTAAAGCAGCAAAAATATCTTATCAGAAAACAAAATTTTAATATTTAATTTGCCTCTGAAGGAGTATAGAGACTATATCAAAGTATCCAGCTTTAAAGTCAGGGGTTCACTTAGCTTGCCATGGCAGTAAAGACCATGTAAAAACTCTATAACCTATTGCAATGTGATACCCACCGCTCGCTGGGGCGGAGCCATGAAGTGTGTTTTCAGCCCCACTAAATATTTTCATTACTTGTGCAGAAGAAACCACTTAACTTACCTATCTACTGCCTCAATGTTGTTCCCATTCAAAGCTAATGGGAGTAAAATGACTGAAAGCGATTTGTTTGGTCACAGCGGTCGAGGGAATGTGCGACCGTTTATTTATTTACCTACTTTTTAATAGCATGACCCTTGAAAATAGCAACTAAATTACCAACATGTGTGTTAATAAAGACAAGATTTGTTTTGTCCTCTGTTTTTGATTCAGAACAAACAAATAAATAAATATTTTATTTCCAACATTTCGACACATAAGTTCTGAATAGTTTCTCCAAACAAGCACAAAATGACCCCTGTGGCTGGCTGAGTGTTTTCAATAAAACGTTGAAGGATCAAACCATTCAGATGGAAATAAGCTGTGGCCTCAGATACTCAATATTACATTTAGTATGGTTTAATGATAAAAAGGGAGTCTTAAAACATTTACATTTTAGTAATTTAGCTCTTATCCAAAGCGACTTACTAGAGAAATTATGGTTAAGTGCCTTGCTCAAGGGCATATTCAGATTTTTTTCACCTAGTCGGCTCTGGGATTTGAAGTAGCGATATATCGGTTACTGTTCCAACGCTCTTATCCGCTAGGGTACCTTCAAAACGGTATTTGACTGACAATAAATGTGTAGAGATAAAATTGTGTGTGAGGGAGTTATATTTTCCCTACAATGAATCATAAAAAAATAGACATACAGATTATGATACACTATATGGGACACCAGCCATGCAGATATTGGGAGCTGGTCAGTACCTGTAATGTGTGCTGTGCTCCAGCCCCCCACCACCTCCTCGTGATCCTCCCCACTGCTGAGCTCCCTGTGTGGGTCTCTTCTGGCTCACTGTGGCCGGTACACGTGGAACACATCATGCCCACAGACACGCTCCCTTTGTTCTTGTGTTTGGAGAGCTTAGTTTTGATCCTCAGGTGAAATGGAACAGCCTCCCCTACAGCCTCCCGTTAACAGAGTTTAGTACATACACTTTGCATGAGGAGCTGTCCATGCATTTCAGTGTGGTAGCCTAGGCTATACAAAGTAGTTGCTATAATGTACGCTATATGTACACTATATATACAAAGGTATGTGGACACTCCATCAAATCAGTGGATTCGGCTATTTCAGCCACACCTGTTGCTGACATGTGTATAAAATCCAGCACACTGCCATGCAATCTCCATAGACAAACATTGGCAATAGAATGGCCTTACTGAAGAGCTCAGTGACTTTATTGTGGCACCGTCATAGGCTGTCTGTTTGTAAAAATTTCTGCCCTGCTTTAGCTGCCCTGGTCAACTGTAATTGATGTTATTGTGAAGTGGAAACATCTAGGAGCAACAACAGTGGTAGTGGTATGGTCACACAAGCTCGGCTTGAGTGGTGTAGAGCTCGCCATCATTGGACTCCTGAGCAGTGGAAACGCATTTTCTGGAGTGAAGAATCACGCCCCACCATCTTGCATTCTGACGGATGAATCTGACAGATGCCAGGAGAATGCTACCTGCCCGAATGCATAGTGCCAACTGTAAAGTTTGGTGGATGAGTAATAATGGTCTGGGGCTGTTTCATAGTTCGGGCTAGGCCTCTTAGCTCCAATGAAGGGAAATATTATTATTATATTTTATTTTTGTACCATTTACCGCTTTTTCTCCCCAATTTCGTGATATCCAATTGGTAGTTCCAGTCTTGACCCATCGCTGCAACTCCCGTACGGACTCGGGAGAGGCGAAGGTCGAGAGCCATGCGTACCCCGAAACACAACCCTGCCAAGCCGCACTGCCTCTTGACACACTGCTCGCTTAATCCGGAAGCCAGTCGCACCAATGTGTCAGAGTAAACACCGTACAACTAGCGACCGAAGTCGGTGTGCATGCCTGCCACAAGGAGTTGCTAGAGAGTGATGTGACATGGACATCCTGGCCCAGCATTGTCCGGGTTAGGGGAGGGTTTGGCCGGGGGGCTTTACTTGGCTCATTGCGCTCTAGCAATTTCTTGTGGCCAGATGCCTGCAGGCTGACTTCGGTAGCCTCCGACACATTGGTGCGGCTAAGCGGGCGGGTGTTAAGAAGTGTGGTTTGGCTGGTCATGACTCGACCTTCGCCTCTTCTGAGCCCGTTGCAGCGATGAGACAAGATTGTAATTGGATATCATGAAATTGGGGAGAAAAAAGGGGTAAAAAAATAAAATGTTTGTTGAGATTGGTGTGGAAGAACTTGACTGGCCTTCACAGAGCCCTGACCTCAACTCCATCGAACACTTTTGGGATGAATCGGAACGCCCAATGCGAACCAGGCCTAATCGCCAAACATCAGTGCCCTACCTCAATAATGCTCTTGTGGATGAATGGAAGTCCCCACAGCAATGTTCCAACATCTAGTGGAAAGCCTTCCCAGAAGAGTGGAGGCTGTTATAGCCTGCAAAGGGGGGGGGGGGCAACTCCATATTAATCCCAATGATTTTGGAACAAGCAGGTGTCCACCTACTTTTTAGTGTAATATATTTAAGTGATAATGCCCGAGAAGCTGGTGTTTGGAGGATATATTGGCACAGGTGTTGTTTCGTCGAGGGACTGCAAACTATGTCATTATATCCTCCAAACACCTGCTTCGAGGGCATTATCACTTTTATACAACAGGTTACCAACACATTCAAATAATGATTGACATTATTTTCATTAAAAACATTATTTTTATTAATTTCTTCATACTATTTAATCTTTCCACAAGATATATTCCCGACGCAAATCTTGAGTTTCTACCCAAGCCGGCTGGTAGTTCGTTCTATCGGTTTCTGTTGCCAGAGACGTGACCCAGTCATTCAGTCTTTGTTTTGTATCCAGTCGTTCGTTCTAAATGTTCCATTGCCATACTGGCAGCCAACGTTATTATCCCTTGCTTGCTAGCTGGCCAACTATGGCTAATTTACAGTCACGTCAAACAGTGCAGCCAGAATAACAATGAGGTAGCCGCATTTGCATTTGTTTAAGCTGTTTTACATCCATAACAATAAGCTAATGATGAGCGACTTCACCTGGCATAGAAAATGTGCTCTCTCGTCAGGATACTGTTGTTCGACAGCTAACCAACAACGCAGCTACCACATACACTTCAAACTGAAGATGGAAAGACTTCAAACTAGCTGCACTTAATTTAATTTCACCTGTTTTCTATTGGTAGTTCTTTGTATATATCCATGAAAATTATGCTGATTAATGATTTCGACTACTTGAGAAAAGCTGCCTGCCTGTCTGTCTGTCTCATCCGACTCCCGACACATTCATTACTATTGGACATGTTGTAAATGTCGGAGAGACAGACAGCAAGGTTTATACAAATTCCCGCTGTTGAAAACTAAATGTTAGTCTAAAAGAAATGTGAGATAATGTCAAGATGATTTTTATAGTGGAGATGAAGTTTATAAAGTACCTGTCTGGGTTGATGAGACAGTGGATTGCGCAGTCAGACAGAACAGAGTAAATGGGCATTTTAACGTCATAGATTTAGCCGGTAGTAACTTGTGGAATAGACACCATCTGGAATGCGGTTTTAGCCAATCAGCATTCAGTATTAGACCTACCCGTTGTATAAAACTACAATAAATGGTACGTTTCAATATATTTTTCTTCAGGCAAAGAGCATCAGGGCATAAATACTTTATCCTGAGAAATGTTGATATGTGATATGCTAATATATCATGCAATTTTGTTCGATTTTTCTTTTGTGTCTTTCTCTTTTTCTGCAGACAAAGAAGCACCTTCTCCCCAAAGAGTGACCTCTGCCTCATCTAAAAAGGAGCGCATGTCTTTCCGGGATAACCCTGTCCAGATGAGTGGTGGCTGGGGAGGGGGCAAAAAAAGGGACAAACTGCACAAGTAACAAGACATTTGTTAATTACCAAGAAACTGGTTTAGCTTTATTCACTGTATGTCCAAAACAGTAAGCATGACAACCATTATTCTGTTCACAGTAACGTTTTGACAGTCCCATACAGTATATGTATTATGTTGACATTTCATTCATTCTGCAACGTTTTACTTTTCTCCCCTCAAAAGTTTTCATTGTCATTAATCTCCTATACTAAAATGTCATGCAGCTGCCTTTTCGCTCTCAGATCTGGCTTGGCCGTGGGTCTTCTGAAAATTAATTAAAAGCAATGGGAGAAGCCCAGCCCAAATATCTGCAGGCGTTTTCATGCTGGTCATTATGCATGGATATCGCTGCCTTAATGCGACCTCAGCCAACACCGGAACGCATGGAGCAAAGTCCCAAACGCTCAACAAATCACACGCTTAATATGCAGACAATGGTTAGAAATAAGAAACAGAACATTTCTATTCTAATTGTTAGGATGTTTGTATTTTGATTTCATTTAGATTTATGTTACAAGCTTTCCAGACCAGTCTCTGCTGCTGTGGCCTTTGGTAAAAGAAAATATAGAATTTAGAATTGGGTCCCGTGTGGCTGAGTTGGTAGAGCATGGCACTTGCAACACCAGGGTTGTGGGTTTGATTCCCATGGAGGACCAGTATCTAGTAGCTGGATAAGAGCAGCTACTAAAATGTATGTGTAGAAGGTGTCTTATCTTAGATGTTGCATGTCTAAGAAAAAATGTGCTTTTTTAATGCTACTTGTTTCTTGCTTAAGTTGATGAAGTGGCACTTTTACTCAGCTGTTAATAATCAAGGTAAATACATTTTAGATTCTAAAATAATGATTAAATTCAAGTTTATTTTTTGATTTTACTATCATATAGACTGAGTGTTCAAAACATTAGGAACAACTGACATAGGTGAATACAGGTGAAGGCTTTGATCCCTTATTGATGTCACTTGTTAAATCCACTTCAATCAGTGTATATGAAAGGGGGGAGAAGACAGGTTAAATAATTATTTTTAAGCCTTGAGACAATTGAGACATGGATTATGCATGTGTGACATTCAAAGGGTGAATGGGCAAGACAAAAGATTGAAGTGCCTTTGAATGGGGGGGGGTATGATAGTAGGTGACATGCGCACCGGTTTGAGTGTGTCAAGAACTACAACGATGCTGGGTTTTTCACACTCAACAGTATCCCGTGTGTATCATGAATGGTCCATCACCCAAAGGATATCCAGCCAACTTGACACAACTGTGGGAAGCATTGGAGTCAACAGAGCTTTCGACACCTTGTAGAGTCCATGCCCTGACAAATTGAGGCTGTTCTGAGGGCAAAGGGGAAGGTGTTCCTAATATTTTGTACACTCAGTGTAAATACAGTACACAGTAGAGTCTGCCGATTTGGACTAAATCTGGAGTTGCAGATATCCAGAGATGTTGCCAGACAGCGTGTCAGAGCAGCCGCAGCTTTGAGTAAAGCGCAAACATTGGTGTTACAATTGTGTTTTTTATTTTTTATCACCAATGGTTCTTGTTCTGTGTATTTGAATTTGGATTTCAGATTCCATCCAACCACAAACACTGCCTTACCAAAGCGACTAACCCTGGGGTTGAAGGTTCATCGCTTGTCTGTTGGCTGTAAATGATCTGTTAATGAATGTGAAAACAAATAGATGGAGCTGGAGAGGAGAGTGGCTCCCTGGCAGGAAATGCTTGTCCCTCTATTTATTTTATCCTCCCTTCACTTTCATATTTCTCTCTCTGGTCTCTGGTGGGGTTTTGATTGTCTTCAGCCCATCAGGAATTTAGTCTACAGACAGGACCAGTGCTGTATCATGACTAGTACCAGTTGTGCTGGTGGTGGTCCTTCCCAGCCCATTAGGACTGTTATGGTTTGAAACCCAAGAGCACTGTTCTCCTTCAGGGGGAGATTGAACTCCTGTCCCCCTCGGGAGAAGCCTGGGGCTTTTACCTGGTGATTATTTTCTCTTTTGGCACATAGCATGGTGTTATCAGCAAATATTTGGAATGGTGAGGATTCTATTGTTTACCCTGTCCACCAAACACTGTCTTCCCATAAGTTAGTTGTTGTTTTGCTTAAATGAACATTAACATCGACTAATACGTCAATACATTTTCAGGCCACTCATTTGAAGGACTTTTCATAATGCTCAGGATGTACTCACCTAAATACCCTTATGTGTGTTGCTAGGATTGGGTGTGTCTGTCCCAGTTGGTTTATCTCCCATTATTATCTTTAACAGGACGTTGTTAAATTCTGACTGTATGCTGTCTTTCATTATAAAGTAGTGGAGGAATTCACTCCTCAACGCCTGGCTGCACACAATGTCTTCAGGTCCTGTATCCGTTTATTTGCCTAATAGATTTCATTATACGTAATCACCCCAAGCTCACATTTGTGGTAAAATAAGTGTGTCATATATTAGTCATTTAGACAAGAACATTAGAGGGTTGAGAGAGAGAAGATATCATGATGTGAGTCTGTCTGTTCCAGATATGTAGGTTGATGTTTATTGTTAGGAGTTTTATCCTGGAGGCAGAGCTGAGAGATTTCCCCTTAATCAGGCCAGCTGCAAAGTCGAAATTGGCTATATTGTAAAAATGAATGAAATCAAAAATGACCTTTTTGGTCTTAATTTAAGGTTTAGGTTAGGCAATAGAGTTAGCAGAGCGGTTAAGGTTAGGATTTTAGACTTTGTGGCTGTGCTAGCTAGTGAGCACTCTGTAGGGCTACCTCCAGAACAAGATTCATGATGAAAAACGCTTGTATAACAGATAAAGGAGGAGGCCTGAAGAAGATCCCGGTGTCAAACTGTTGTTATCTTGTTCTCTAGTCTATCTATGCCAATGACTGTATAAAACCATCATTCACATGACACCATTCATTCCTATATGAAGACTCAATAACACACTGGTACAATGATTGTCTTTGGTCATGAACTCCCGTGGTGTCAATATTTTTTATTTTTTTATTTTACTAGGCAAATTCTTATTTTCAATGACAGCCTAGGAACATTGGGTTAACTGCCTGTTCAGGGGCAGAACAACAGATTTGTACCTTGTCAGCTCTGGGATTTGAACTTGAAACCTTCCAATTACTAGTCCAACGCTCTAACCACTAGGCTACCCTGCCGCCCCAATGAGAAGGGGCAGTCATTCTCCTCTGATCTAGGCAGAGTAGATAGAAGCCAAATAACTGGCCTCTGCATGGGCAGGGTTGTGTTGCAGTAGCGCAACTTGCAGGGAGGATGAAGGTTATGATGAATTTGATTGAGGGGGGAAAAATTACCCACTGTAAAGGGCCAAGCAGCTTCTGGCTTTATGTGGCTTTGCACCACAGTGACGGTTCAAAACAGACTCTGGGACAATAGATACAAAATTCATAAAACCATTGTACATCCCCCCAAAATTCTAAAGCAATGAGGCTGATGCAACAGATCAGAACGTTTAGCCTAAAATATTGATTAAACTATTATTTATTCACATTATTAGTGCAGCAATGCGCACTTATAGAACATGTGAGAGTGCTGGTTTCAATGGCATAAGGAATTGTTTCTAAAAATAATTCCCTCAACATATCTATGGTCTGATTTTGGATAGGCTACTTTGAAACAAGGTAAGACATGCCTCATAAAATGACATAAAATCCCCAGGCAACATGCTCTCTGCACTTGTGACCATTTGGTCTGAACGAACCGTGCCTCGAGTATGTCAACAGAATCAAGCCTTTCGACTTTAATGTTAATTATCCTACATTATAATTGTCAAACATAACTGGCGTTTAGCATATATTTATGTAATTAAACGTTTGGCTACATTTTCTGGCGCCTCCCTGATGCCAGCATCAGTGTGGACATGAGAGGCTGTAAACACATATCACCTAGGCTACACTTTGAGATGTAGGCTAATTATTCATTACAGGTAACTGCCACAATAAAGGAAACACCAACATAAAGTGTCTTAATAGGGTGTTGGGCACCAGAGCCAGAACAGCTTCAATGCACATAGATTCTACAAGTGTCTGGAACTCTATTGGAGGGATGTAACACCATTAGATGTTTTGTTGATGGTAGTGGAAAATGCTGTCTCAGGCTCCACTCCAGAGTATCCCATATGTGTTCAATTGAGTTGAGATCTGGTGACTAAGACACACACACACCCTATGATCCTGTGAGATCCTTCCCCTCTATCTAAATCACTTCTGGCTGTGGTAATGTAAATAAGGGGCAACTGGGAATTTGTATGCATGACCCTAAGCATGATGGGATGTTAATTGCTTAATTAACTCAGGAACCACACCTGTGTGAATGCACCACCTTTCAATATACTTAATATCACTAATTTACTCAAGTGTTTCCTTTATTCAGTTACATGTACATTTATGCTAAATAGATTACAATATTATTCCAATGTTGGTGTCACGTTCGTCGCATGAATCGGACCAAGGCGCTGCGTGGTATGCGTACATTCTTTATTATTATAAGAATGAACACTGAACAAACTAACCAAAATAACAAAACGACACTTGAAGCTATACAAATTAGTGCTGACAGGCAACTACACATAGACATACAAAAACCCTAGATGACAAAAACCCTAGACATACAACAACTAGAGTACCCACCGTAGTCACACCCTGACCTAACCAAAATATATAGAAAAACAGGGTGTGACAGTTGGCCTTTTTAGGGGCACAGGTTTGAATGTGAATTTCTGGCTCAGTTGACAGCCCCATTGTTCTGTTTCAGTTGTACTCCTATTAGCCTTTTAAATAACTGTGATTGACCTGTCCTAGAGTAGACCCATGTTGGCATATCAAAACTAAGTATTTAATTTGGGATGGTTCATCTTCAGTTTGGGACAGTTGAAATTGTACTTCGGGAACAGATTCTGGGACATGATGAAAAGCAGGGTTGAGGAGTTAGTGAGGTAAGTTTGGTCAACTCTTGAGTTCAACTCGGGATGACAGGTCATACAAAAGTGGCTCCACCTTTTAGCCAGTTAAATTTCTATGGAAACGAATCCTGCTCCTGGGCATGCTATGTCATGGTTAACTCTACATTCCCTCCCTCTTGCAAAGATTGCATTAGCATCCCCTTGATTTGAGGAAGATAACTGATTAAGTATTTTATTTTATTTCAGAATGGGTAGCAAGGAATAAGTTAGTCCTAAATATTTCCTAAACTAAAAGCCTTGTATTTGAGACAAATCATTCACTAAACCCTAAACCTCAACTACATCTTGTAATGAATAATGTGGAAATTGAGCAAGTTGAGGTGACTAAACTGCTTGGAGTTATCCTGGATTGTAAACTGTCATGGTCAAAACATATTGATACAACTAGCTAAAATGGGGAGAAGTCTGTCCATAATAAAGCATTGTTCTGCATTATTAACAACACTATCAACAAGGCAGGTCCTACAGGCCCTGGTTTTGTCCGCATCTGGACTACCGTTCAGTAGTGTGGTCAGGTGCCGCAAAGAGGGACTTGGGAAAATTGCTGTTGGCTCAGAACAGGGCAGCAAGGCTGGCCCTTAAAAGTACACGGAGAGCTGACATTAATAATATGCATGTCAATCTCTCATGGCTCAAAGTGGAAAAGAGATTGACATCATCATTACTTGTTTTCATAAGAGGTGTTGACAAGCTGAAGGTACTGAGATGTCTGTTTAAAATAATAGCACACAGCTCAGACACCCATGCATACCCCACAAGACATGCCACCAGAGGTCTCTTCACAGGCCCTAAGTCCAGAACATATTATGGGAGGCGTACAGTACTACATAGTGCCATGACTACATGGAACTCTATTCCACATCAGGTAACTGATGCAATCAGTAGAATCAGATTTAAAAAGCAGGTAAAAATACACCTTATGGAACAGCGTGGACTGTGAAGTAACACAAACATAGGAACAGACACATGCATACACACACATGATTGACCCCCATCTATCTTCAGAGCTCGTACTGTTAGGTGACCTAAACTGGGACTTGCTTAACACCCCGGCCATCCTACAATCTAAGTTAGATGCCCTCAATCTCACACAAATGATCAATTAACCTACCAGGTACAACCCCAAATCTGCAAACACGGGCACCCTCATAGATATCATCCTGACCAAACTACCCTCTAAATACACCTCTGCTGTCTTCAACCAGGACTTCAGCGATCACTGCCTCATTGTCTGCGTCCGTAATGGGTCTGCGGTCAAACGACCACCACTCATCACTGTCAAACGCTCCCTAAATTACTTCAGCGAGCAGGCCTTTCTAATCGACCTGGCCCGGGTATCCTGGAAGGATATTGACCTCATTCTGTCAGTAGAGGATGCCTGGTTATTCTTTAAAAGTGCTTTCCTCACCATCTTAAATAAGCATGCCCCATTTTTTTTAAAAGGAACTAGGAACAGATATGGCCCTTGGTTCACTCCAGACCTGACTGCCCTTGACCAGCACAAAAACATCCTGTGGCGGTCTGCATTAGCATCGAATAGCCCCCGCGATATGCAGCTTTTCAGGGAAGTTAGGAACCAAAATACACAGGCAGTTAGGAAAGCAAAGGCTGGCTTTTTCAAACAGAAATTTGCATCCTGTAGCACAAACTCCAAAACGTTCGAAGACACTGTAAAGTCCATGGAGAATAAGAGCACCTCCTCCCAGCTGCCCACTGCACCGAGGCTAAGAAACACTGTCACCACCGATAAATCCACAATAATTGAGAATTTCAATAAGTATTTTTCTACGGCTGGCCATGCTTCCCCTACCCGGGTCAACAGCCCTGCACCCCCCACAGAAACTTGCCCAAACCTCCCCATCTCTCCTTCACCCAAATACAGAAAGCTGATGTTCTGAAAGAGCTGCAAAATCTGGACCCCTACAAATCAGCTGGGATAGACAATCTGGACCCTCTCTTTCTAAAATGATCCATTTCAATTGTTGCAACCCCTATAACCAGCCTGTTCAACCTCTCTCATATTGTCTGAGACCCCCAAAGGTTGGAAAGCTTCCACAGTCATCCCCCTCTTCAAAGGTGGAGACACTCTAGACCCAAACTGTTACAGACCTATACCTATCCTACCCTGCCTTTCTAAGGTCTTCGATCGCCAAGTTAACAAACAAATTACCGACCATTTCGAATCCCACCCCACCTTCTCCGCTATGCAATCTGGTTTCCGAGCTGATCATGGGTGCACCTCAGCCATGCTCAAAGTCCTAAATGATATAATAACTGCCATCGATAAAAGACAATACTGTGCAGCCGTATTCATCGACCTGGCCAAGGTTTTCGACTCTGTCAATCACCGTATTCTTATCGGCAGACTCAACAGTCTTGGTTTCTCAAATGACTGCTTCGCCTGCTTCACCAACTACTTCTCAGACAAGAGTTCAGCGTGTCAAATCGAGGGCCTGTTGTCCGGACCTCTGGCAGTCTCTATGGGGGTGCCACAGGGTTCAATTCTCCGGCCGACTCTTTTCTCTGTTTACATCAATGATCACTCTTGCTGCTGGTGATTCTCTGATCCACCTCTATGCAAACGACAACATTCTGTATACTTCTGGCCCTTCTTTGGACACCGTGTTAACTAACCTCCAGACTAGCTTCAATTCCATACTTCTCTCCTTCCGTGGCCTCCAACTGCTCTTAAATGCAAGTAAAACTAAATGCATGCTCTTCACCGATCGCTACCCACACCTGCCCGCCCATCCAGCATCACTACTCTGGGACGGTTCTGACTTAGAATATGTGGACAATTACAAATACCTAGGTGTCTGGCTAGACTAAACTCTCCTTCCAGACTCACATTAAGCATCTCCAATCCAAAATTAAATCTAGAATCGGCTTCCTATTTCACAACAAAGCATCCTTCACTCATGCTGCCAAACATACCCTCGTAAAACTGACTATCCTACTGATCCTCGACTTCGGCGATGTCATTTACAAAATAGCCTCCAACACTCTACTCAGCAAATTGGATGCAGTCTATCACAGTGCCATCAGTTTTGTCACCAAAGCCCCATATACTACCCACCACTGCAACCTGTATGCTCTCGTTGGCTGGCCCTCGCTTCATATTCGTCACCAAACCCACTGGCTCCAGGTCATTAGTCTTTGCTAGGTAAAGCTCTGCCTTATCTCAGCTCACTGGTCACCATAGCAACACCCACCCGTAGCATGCGCTCCAGCAGGTATATTTCACTGGTCACCCCCAAAGTCAATTCCTCCTTTGGCCGCCTTCCTTCCAGTTCTCTGCTGCCAATGACTGGAACGAATTCAAAAATCACCTAAGCTGGAGACTCATATCTCCATCACTAACTTTAAGCATCAGCTGTCAAAGCATCTCACAGATCACTGCACCTGTACATAGCCCATCTGTAAATGGCCCATCCCCATATTGTATTAAAAAAAATCCTTTGCACCCCAGTGTCTCTACTTGCACATTCATCTTCTGCACATCTATCACTCCAGTGTTTAATTGCTAAATGGTTTGTATTTGCACTGCTTTGCTTTATCTTGTCCAGGTTGCAGTTGTAAATGAGAACTTGTTCTCGACTGGTCTACCTGGTTAAATAAAGGTGAAATAAAAATAAATAAATAAAGATGGTAACATACGCACTATACACACACTTACACATTGATTTTGTGTTGTAGATATGTGGTAGTGGAGTATGGGCCTGAGGGCACACACTTAGTGTGTTCACACTTAGTGTGTTCACACTTAGTGTGAATTCTATAATGAATGCATTGTAATGTATTTAAAATTGTATAACTGCCTTAATTCTGACAGACCCCAGGAAGAGTAGGCAGCAGCTAATGGGGATCCATAATAAATACAAATGTTTTTGTGTTAAAAAAGAGTCATGTTAATATACACTGCTCAAAAAAATAAAGGGAACACTTAAACAACACAATGTAACTCTAAGTCAATCACACTTCTGTGAAATCAAACTGCCCACTTATGAAGCAACACTGATTGACAATAAATTTCACATGCTGTTGTGCAAATGGAATAGACAACAAGTGGAAATTATAGGCATTTAGCAAGACACCCCCAATAAAGGAGTGGTTCTGCAGGTGGGGACCACAGACCACTTCTCAGTTCCTATGCTTCCTGGCTGATGTTTTGGTCACTTTTGAATGCTGGCGGTGCTTTCACTCTAGTGGTAGCATGAGACGGAGTCTACAACCCACACAATTGGCTCAGGTAGTGCAGCTCATCCAGGATGGGACATCAATGCGAGATGTGTCAAGAAGGTTTGCTGTGTCTATCAGCGTAGTGTCCAGAGCATGAAGGCCGTAGGAGGGCAACAACCCGGCAGCAGGACCGCTACCTCCGCCTTTGTGCAAGGAGGAGCACTGCCAGAGCCCTGCAAAACTACCTCCAGCAGGCCACAAATGTGCATGTGTCTGCTCAAACGGTCAGAAACAGACTCCATGAGGGTGGTATGAGGGTCCGACGTCCACAAGTGGGGGTTGTGCTTACAGCCCAACACCGTGCAGGACGTTTGGCATTTTCCAGAGAACACCAGGATTGGCAAATTCGCCACTGGCGCCCTGTGCACTTTACAGATGAAAGCAGGTTCACACTGAGCACATGTGACAGTCTGGAGACGCCGTGGAGAACGTTCTGCTGCCTGCAACATCCTCCAGCATGACCGGTTTGGCGGTGGGTCAGTCATGGTGTGGGGTGGCATTTCTTTGGGGGGCCGCACAGCCCTCCATGTGCTCGCCAGAGGTTGCCTGACTGCCATTAGGTACCGAGAGGAGATCCTCAGCCCCCTTGTGAGACCATATGCTGGTGCGGTTGGCCCTGGGTTCCTCCTACTGCAAGACAATGCTAGACGTCATGTGGCTGGAGTGTGTCAGCAGTTCCTGCAAGAGGAAGGCATTGATGCTATGGACTGGCCTGCCCGTTCCCCAGACCTGAATCCAATTGAGCACATCTGGGACATCATGTCTCGCTCCATCCACCAACGCCATGTTGCACCACAGACTGTCCAGGAGTTGGTGGATGCTTTAGTCCAGGTCTGGGAGGAGATCCCTCAGGAGACCATCCGCCACCTCATCAGGAGCATGCGTTGTAGGGAGGTGATACAGGCACGTGGAGGCCACACACACTACTGAGCCTCATTTTGACTTGTTTCAAGGACATTACATCAAAGTTGGATCAGCCAGTAGTGTGGTTTTCCACTTTGATTTTGAGTGTGACTCCAAATCCAGACCTCCATCGGTTGATACATTTTATTTCCATTAATAATTTGTGTGTGATTTTGTTGTCAGCACATTCAACTATGTAAAGAAAAAAGTATTTAATAAGAATATTTCATGTTATTTTAGTGTTCCCTTTATTTTTTTGAGCAGTGTATATTAAATTACACATATATAAATAACAGAATGTATTTTAAACTTCACAGACGTTACACTTTTGTATGACCATAATACAATTATTGTATTGATAGGAGTGGGGGAGAAAGTGCTTTGATAAAGTCGGCATTAACAATAATAAAATAAAGACCGTTTCTCACCAAAGCCTGCTGAATTTGCAAGATAATGTATTTTTTATTTTGACTTCGCACAAACGAAAGTGTGTCACTGACTCACCAATGGAAATGAATTCATTTTTCAGAATTGTGTCCCATGAAGAATTCGGCGTTCGATTAGCCATGTGCAACAATGCACTCGCAGTTACAAGCCTGCTAGAGTTTAGAGGCAGGCAGACAGCAATATCCATCGCCCTAGTACGGATTAAGCCTGAACTGGAATTTTAAACTAACTGAGGCTGGTTAGCTTTAGAAAACCCTGAGTAGATCTAACTGGCTCCATAGGATACCTCTGAGGGTAGCTATATTCGCAGGCTCTTATAGGTATAAATGTATAAACGAGTAAAAGTTATTGGAAATGTCATAGATGTATTCCTATGTTCTTGTGTAACTAGCAAACTATTGGTGATGAGATAATATTGTGTAAAATGAGTTTTATACCGAGTGATAGAACGCTAGGTTGGCTGTTTTAGCTAGGCTTACGTTAGCTAGCTAGCTAAGCTAGCACAGTATCTGGATATTCTCCTTTTCAACTGCAGTTTCAGGTGATCAGCACTCAATGAGTCAGTGTTCACCCTAGTGAAAAAAGTAACTAGTGGCCTTAATGGATGTGCCAATGCCAAAAGGGAGAAAAGTGCAGGACACCATATATTTTGGGGGGGAATGCAGAAGACTAAGTAAATGAATGAATAACTAGTTATCTAACTATACAAGTAGTAATAAACTGACAGGGCCGGCACCAGAACGAATCAGTTGGATGGGCATTTTACTTCTATAGGTGGGCCCGTTTTTTATGGGATCTCCTGTGTGCACACTCTTGAAATAGTGCATGCAAGAGCACCAGCCTTTGCCATATGGACACATTGATAATACCGTGATCCATTGGCTGCTAAAGATATAGCTACAGGCCAATGGAGCATTGTGCCTATAACTTCATCGTCAACTAAGTGAAATACATAGGCCTAAAACTGACAAATAAAAACAGTAGAACATATCTTGATGAAAATTCAGGTTCTTTCAATCGCATTCATCTCTACTCTGCCTGTCTGCCTCCCTTTCCATCTATATTGGCTTGAGCTATCGTTAGCTAAATTATTTAGACAGGAGTAATTGTATAATTTTGGCAAGACATCAATTTACTTTAGGGGAAGCCAGCATCCGAACAGTGGACCCGCCAACTTTGCTTTCTAATTCGCAAGTGTCTGAAACCAGATATCTGTATTTGTCTCCGCCCTAACAATGCAAGTTGTCGTCCTAGGCAGGAATGTAGGTGACAAGTTTAGGTCTGCATATTATGCCCATAGAAATGCATTGGGCTTATTCAGGACACGCAAGAGCGAGCCATCTCGCTTCGCCTCTTCCTCTCTGCTGAAACTAGCGAGCAAAACAGCTCCCCTATATTTTAGTATATGTAGCTCATGGATCTGATGCTGTCCAGCCAGAAAGGGTATGACATGCCATACTCCTTTTGTCCAGAAAGCATAAGATACATACATGGTCTACACATATGGAGACAGAGGGATGCTGTTTCGCTCTGAGATTGATGCGTCTTTCTGTCGGCATACATCTTGGTCAAATAAATGATCTATAGTTTAATATTTTGGGGGGACGGGCAAGGAGGGACGGTAGGGCGGGCCCATAACACCAGCCCTGTAGACTGGTACTATGTCGTCAGCCAACTAGCTATACCTATTGCCAGACAGTAAAACAATAATTTAGTTAATAAAATCAGAATCTAAGTAAGGGATAATCAACAAGAGGCTATGCATTCTATGGAAAATAATGAACAACGTGGAAGGTGTGTTCCACGACTCGCTAGCGGAGCTGACTTTCCATGGAGTTGCATTACTTTCCAGAGAACGCATAAACCAACGAGTTGATTATAACCCTTTCATACCATGGCTAGTGGTACCGGAGCACCAAATCTAGGTCCAAAAGGCTCCTTAACAGCTTCTACCCCCAAGCCATAAGACTGCTGAACAATTAATCAAATGGCCACCGGGACCCCCCTTTGTTTTTACACTGCTGCTACTCTATGTTTATTATCTATACATATTCACTGAACAACTGGGTTGCGTCCCTGCAACCAAACCGATAGAACGAATGACCAGTCGGCTTGGGTAGAAACACTATATTTGTGTCGGGACTATATCTTGTGGAAGGATTAAATAAATTAGTCAAAATAACCTTTTAAATTCAAATATGTCAATCATTATGTGAATATGTTGGTAACCCGTTGTATAAATGTGCTAATGTCGGTGTTTGGACGATATATTGGCACGGTTTGCCGGCCCTCGACGAACAACACCTGTGCCAATATATCATCCGAACACGGCTTCTCGGGCATTATCACTTAAATAATGCATGTTCTAGAATTTATTTCAAGTCAATCAGAAACGAGTATTCAACAATGCCATGGTTTACATCATGTTAATAAATTAACCCCGTCATGTTTGTAATATGATTATGTCAGTGTTCAAATAGTGTGAGAGAGAGAGAGCACCGCCCATGTTGAGGCAGGGAGAGGACGAACAGGTGAGAATTTGAGTTATACGGAATTCTGGTAAAGCACGTTGGACAGCAATTAACATCGCACAGAGATATCGGTTCAACTCCTCAGCTTTGCTGACTGTAGACCAAGCTATAACACATGTTGTTGCCTGTATTCTGATTTTATTTAGTGGCTGCGCACAACATTCCATTTCTCAGATTGTCTGTTCATAAATTCAGAGGGTACATTTTTGACCGTTCTGACCTGAACCGCAGTCAAGCACACGGCTTCCAGACAAGGCTCTGTTATCCATATCTCCAATCTCTGTAACTGTGCTGCTGGCAACAATTTAACTACGCTTTTGTAATGTAGCTAGGCAAGTCAGTTACGAACAAATGTTTATTTACAATGAAGGCCGAGGATCAGTTAACTGCGTTGTTCAGGGTCAGAACGATACATTTTTACCTTGTCAGCTCGGAATTCGATCTAGCAACTTTCGGTTACTGGCCCAACGCTCTAACCACTAGGCAACCTGCCGCCCCACACAAACTAGAGACTATTTTACTCGCCCTAGTAGAGCTGGTTACGCTGTTTTCATGTTATCCAGAGCATTGGTGACTGAAACTGTGCTGCTGGCAACAATGTAATAGTCGAGGTTTACTGACACCGGCCATATTCAAGGGGTGTTGAGCGTTCGTAAATGAATCAGTTATTCTGCGCTCTAGCACACAGGAGGAGAGCGCTCTGAAATTGGAATAGATATCCAGAGCGAATTTACGAACGCAACCAAAGCAGATTGAACTATTTTGCGTCTGTCGTATCCACCAAGAGAAGCTGGATACCATAGATAGGAAAACAACATGCCCAAATGTTGTTTCTGTCAGTGACAGGCTTAAACAGGTATTTAGTGCATTTTACTGACTTCAGACCTTAGATCTGACCCCTTTCTGTGCCACTATACCCACCTTTGTATAAGGTTGCAACCGGTTATTGAATGTGTATGTTTTTTTCTTGATGGTGAATGACAATATGTTGTTTATATATATGTTTTAAGTCCGTTGCTTGATCATGACGCCATACTTATTGGTCTAATTTGAAGTCTGTTGCTTGAGCATGAGGCCATACTGATTAGTTTATTTTGAAGTATGTTTCTTGATGGTTTATTTTAAAGTCTGCTTGAGCATGACACCATACAGATTAGTTGATTTTGAAGTCTGTTGCTTGAGCATGACGCCATACTGATTGGTCTAATTTGAAGTCTGTTGCTTGAGCATGAGGCCATACTGATTGGTTTATTTTGAAGTCTGTTGCTTGAGCCATATTGCATCTGAGCTCCTAGAGTGTGCGGCTCTCTTTTATTTTCAAGTTTTCTACTCCGCTCGCCAGCACCTCGCCTAAATAGGTGTGCGTTTATTTTTCTTCTAGCTTGAGCCATATTGAACAGTTCTGTTTTAACTGTCACTTACGTTTTTATGAATTAATACTGACATTAAATTGTGTAACCAAGTAAGAAGTGTCTGGACTCGAAATTAGTTATTCAAGACCATGTACTAGCCAAGTGTGGTAAAGGGTACACAAGTAGAATAATGGGTTTTGGCATTTAAAGGTAGTTAAAGAAGTGGTGTGGTGGTGACTTTCTGAACGGTTACGAGTAAGAACACGGTTTAAAGTAAATAGAAAAATATTGGCGTTTCAGTTGTGATTGGGGTATTTTGACCAAATTATCAGAATTTTTTAAAACGTATTTTCCCTTCGAAATTAATCAGAAACAACCATTTCACCAATGTTTCCTTAAAAAAAATCGGCACTGAGCAAATGTCAGGTCTGCTGAGCCAAAACTTGGAAGTTGTGAAAATTCTGTGCAATTATTGGCGGCGTTTTCTGTGAACACTGAGGCTGTACCCGCTTTAAGTTACAGTTATAACAGTGGCCAAGTACTACTGTGGCTATTTGATCATTACAGAGAAATAGACAAATGATGCTACCCTCTGCCCATTGGCTACTTTGCTTATTCAAGCCTGTCTCAAAATACAACACTGCCTCTTTAAAACAGCAAAAATGCTCTTTACCTGACTTGCTTTTCAAAGATGGCTAGAAATGCACACATTTTGTGCTCTTGTAGGAAGCAACCACTCCCTCATTGCTGACTAGAAATGAGCTATAAATGGACAAATAAAGCTTACTAGCAAAGAATGTGGACAAATGTGCACAAGTGGCAACATGCAGCTCTTGCTTTGATCTTAAACATGTACATCTACTCATGACCACTCATGCTGTAAACACAGTCCAGTTCAAAGTGAATGGCACAGATTCATATATGTCAATGTTTTATTTGCATATAGGGATACTGCAGCTCTGATTGGTTATGCTGCACCGGTCTGTAGAGTATGGGCTGAGTCATGCCTGTCAATGCAATAGAATCCTACTCTGGTATGTTCTGCCTACAAAAAAAATCTTGCATAGGTCGTTTTGTTTCGGTATGTTGCATTGAAAGTGGCTAATATTGTCAATTCCCACAGTGGAAGGTAAAGTTGATTTAAAGTTCAAGTTAAAGTTCCCCTTTAAAGTTAAAGAAACTAGAAAGTTCAGCAAAGTTCAAATATGTGCTTCTCTGCACAGGCTAATATTTCCTCTGTGCAGCAGTCCCTGGGGAGCTGTGCGCCTGTGCACGTGCTCAATTTAGAAGGAGCATTGCTTTCAGTGTTGACACCAGAACCCATTGACCCTGAACCCCCCCCCTCCCAATATTCAACACAAAGGTATGCCCTTGTTGTGTTGCATGAAATTCTAACCTTGACTTGTGTGGTCAACTTTAATTGTAGCAAAAATTGTCAACATTATAAATATTTAAAAAATGTAGTTTTATTTTCTTCTATTTTTCCAAAATTTTCCGTTTTTGAGAACTTGTTCCAAGAATGTATAGATTTGTATTTTGATTGGTAGTGGCTATCTCTCCTACATCTGGGATCAGCTCAGCAAGCTCATCTAGTGGTTTATTATCATTTTAATTAGACCAGTGACCGTAGAGACCTGTGTACATGAACCCAGATTACATTCTACACTGACTCAGTGCCTGAGTTTCTAGGCATGTCTGTCTGCGTGAGCATGCAAAACAAAAGACAAACCAACAAAATAAAAACAAACACGGAGGATTAATCAATTGCTTTAACATTTTGTAAACATTTGGAGAGAGAGGTTTCTATATAAATGGCTAATCGTATAGGCAGGCTGCAACAAAAACATAAACGTTGGTTGCTTTTTGATTTTGAGAGTCGCCTGTAATACTGTATATCTAAGACTTGAACATAAGTGACAAAAACACTGACACTAAGTTAAGAGTTCACACTGTGGCTTTGGCTACAGCTACAGTCTTATTAAATGACTTTCCAATTGTTTATTATTATTCAGACCAAGGCTCAACAAGGCTGTTTTTTGATTAATTGTTGGTCTAATCAATGACTTTTTACTCGATTCGATTCGTAATTTTGACCATAATGATATTTAGATTAATTTCTGAAGGAATTAATAAATGACGGTGCATGAAACTAGTTTTATTTTGAGCAACAGATAAACCAACATTGCAAACATAATTTATCCTGGGTCGAGTTTTTGAATTCACTTAAAAAAATATTTAATTAATAGATGCGACCCTTTGTTATGGCAAGCCTGCAGCAATGACAACATCATGTCCACTTTCAAGAACTTGCGGCTTGTGGCAGGAGTTCTCAGTCCACCGCCCACCTACGGACCAAACCGCCGCGAACTTTTCGCATTTTCTCCTCAGCATGAGGTCGCATGGCGAGGTCACCTTAGAAGCCCAATAAGACTCCCCCCTGCTACTTAAGAGCACTCATATTTATTTATATTTTTACTCGAGTGGCACCATCCAACCCCAGGTATTATTACTGACCCGATAGCGAACCGTAGCTAAATATGGTCTGCATGGCAGGTGGTAGGCCCACGAGATGGAAGGAGGGGGAGATGGTTTCTGTTCTTGGCAATATAATTATTGTCATTATATGGAGAGGAACTTGTCTTCCTGTTGTTTTTTAAGCACGGTGGTCATATGTACTATTTGGTGTCCTGCAGACTTTTCTGCAGGAAACTATTAAATGTATCTTTAATATAGCCAATATTTAATTAATTCAAAGGTTATGCATAGCCTTATTTTATGACTTTGTTCATTAGTTTGCATTGAGCCCCTATCACCCCAAATCGTTAGATATAATATATACGGAAAATGAATCACATACGCGTGTGCACACACACACACACACACACACACACATATGCACACTTTGGTGCACACTTTTACGCACTTTTGCTCAATATGGATAAAATTATAATCAGTAGTATTGGCTATACATTTGTCCACAAAATAGTTCCTCCCTGACATATAAATTCACTCATGTGGTTGTTATCAAAACCATACCACGAATGCAGTCCTATAATAAGTAAATAGGTAAATTATCTAATTATCTGTCTATACTGACATGTAGCCTAACTTTCGTTGTCTTTGTTTGGTCTGCTAAATTGGACAGGGCATTGCCTTGCTTGTTAAAGATCCGTACAGAAATATGCTGTCCACATGGTTTCGTGCGAGTTGCAGTGGGTAGGCTATTATTGCTCCAATTCGAAGTTCCATGGATTCTCACTAAATCCGATTAACATTGCTGAACATTGAGACACGACACACAGATTCCATTGACATGTAAATACCATCCCAGTAAACATATGAATTCGTTTCCCTGAAGTTAAATATATTTTTACCAAAGTGTCCTGTTGTGATATAATTGTGCACGTTATAACTGCATAACTATTAGCTCTGAAATACTGGAATCACAATTGAGGCACACGCTAACTTGAGCTATTACTAAATATGATGCATTAAATAGGTCCAAATTCATTATGAGTTTTAAGCAGGTAGACAGACCTATGAGCACCGTATCATCCTATAAGGATCACCGTTATTATCGACTTTTTTTAAAATCCCGTTTTAAAAATGTGCACATATAGAGCCGTTAACACATCACAACAACATCTTAACATGTTGTAACATCTTAAACTACACTACAATTTCTTGCGTTTCCTGTGTAATAAATAATGCATGCATGCTTCATGTGTTAGGATATAGATCTAAAAAACATCTGATTGTAATATGTACAATAGGCCTATGTTTAACCAAACAATGCATTTCAATAGATTAAAAAGCCTCGCATAAACATAATGTGTTTGCTGCGGAAATGCGATGAAACGTGACAATACAAATGCAAATCGAATACACATAATTTGTTATTATTATTATACAGTAGGCCTTAGGAAATACCACAACATTGGGCGCATGTACAACTCTCTTTCAAAACACACAAATAAGTCCGTCTTAATTTCTAAAAGACCCACCAGCAATTTGCATCGGCCTATATATAATTCACCATTTTGTAGAGAAAGTATAGCATTTAGCTCGTCTTTTCAGTTCGCTGCAGCTAGCGACTGGAACGAGCTGCAACAAACACTCAATTTGGACAGTTATCTCAATCTCTTCATTCAAAGACTCAATCATGGACACTTACTGACAGTTGTGGCTGTTTTGCGTGATGTATTGTTGTCTCTACCTTCTTGCCATTTGTGCTGTTGTCTGTGCCTAATAATGTTTGTACCATGTTTTGTGCTGTTACCATGTTGTGCTGCTGCCATGTTGTGTTGCTACCATGTTTTTGTCATGTTGTACTGATACCATGCTGCGCTGTCACGTGTTGCTGCCTTGCTATGTTGTTGTCTTAGGTCTCTCTTTGTGTAGTGTTGTGTGTCTCTCTTGTTGTGATGTGTGTTTTTGTCCTAATATATTTATATTATTTTTCTTATTTTTAACCCCAGTCGCCGTCGCCGCAGGAGGCCTTTTGCCTTTTGGTAGACCGTCATTGTAAATAAGAATTTGTTTTTAACTGACTTGCCTAGTTAAATAACAAAAACATTTCACATTTAAAAGCATAGTTTTTAAGGCTAAAAAAAGATAATAAAAGTTGTTACACAATGTAAATTAATATATTCATAAATATATTACCATGATTATAAAGTTATTCAGTTTATTAGCAATAATTTCAACCAAAACTGGAATGACCATCAAGTGAGTGTCTAAGACCAATGTCCGTTTCCATGCGCTCTAACAAATTGTATGTGCAGTCTGAACTTGCAGTAGGCTAGATAAATCATTACCCCACTTTATTTGGGGTCGCTCAACATGTTGTAAATTTAAGTCAATTCGATTGTTTCCTTTAAGCCCAATACTAGGGTCTAGAATCACTTAAAATGTGTTTGGTTTGGACTGTGCGGGTGGGAGGAGTTCTGACTGCTCCATATTCAAAAGTGGGGAGGGAGGCTTCTTCAAGGAAACCCCTCTCCCTCCCGTTATAAAGAGACCACAGTGCCTTCAAGACAAGACATATTAACGGCTTTGAACAATTATTGTGTTATCGGGGTAGCCGATATAGCTCTTCAAATTTGTTGAACGTCGACAGAACTTATTTATGGTCAGTTGACAAGGTTCTGTGAGCGACGAGATCTCGGGAAGGAGATCATGGAATACATGAACGATAAATTCGCATTGAAAAGTCAAGCGATTAAGGGCAGCGACTACTACATGGGCTCTGGCGGCGCGCTGGACCAAGTTATGGAGAGTTTGGACAGTGTGCAGTACTACAGCAAGACCTCGCCCAAGTGTGTGCAGGCCTTCGGGATACAGAGCAGCGAGCACCACTCGCGAATGGAGCGGTCCTCGCCTTGCGGAGACCAACACGGTTAGTTACTGGAACCTTTTCCACTCACGATGCATAAAATGCTACCAAATATATTTTTTAACTGCCACTGAAATTGGTAGGCTATGAAATGTGTTACGATGCATTACGCCTATAATTAAATGTACATGCATTAGTCTATACTTGCAAGTAAAGTGTTACCCACGTTTTTTGTTCTCAAAATTGTGCCTCAGAAATTAACATGATAGGCTGCTTGTGCGTAATTTCCACATTTATGTGCCATATCTCAAACATTTTTTAAATGTTATGTGGTTCTTATTGCTCTAAATCCATAAACTATTGAATTGCGGCAATTTAGTTATTTTTTTATATTGCCAGGCCAGCAACACATTGAAAGAGCAATGGGCAGATGTGATCATATTTTAAATCTACCCGTTTAAATGAGGAATGGAAGTATGTTTATAGGCTCACATTATTAAGTTGTGGTTTTGAAAATATTATTTTACATCACCAAAACTGAAATATAACCGTACTGCAAAATATTTCACATTCACCGCATATAGGTTACATAACAAATATGCCTACATGCAACATCTCATCTCATGTAAATATATTCGTCAATGGCCTATTATTTATAGCCTCACTCATCTGTCATAGATGACTTAATATGGCATATGCCTATATTTTTGCAACATCTGCGTTATTCATTGATTTATAATACAAATAATACCTTTTATTTTTCATTCATATAGCGAATTATGGTGTCCAGAAAACGGAAGATACCTTGCACGCGGACCTTGGAAGGTCGATCGACAACTGTTGCAATCTGAGGGCCTCGCCGGTAACGGCGTGTCAGGAGAAAACCGATTTGGACGAAATGGGTGACAAGTGTGACAGTAACGTATCGAGCAGTAAGAAGAGGCGACACAGGACGACATTCACGAGCGCACAGCTGGAGGAGTTGGAGAAGGTGTTTCAGAAAACGCATTACCCAGATGTTTATGTGAGAGAACAACTGGCGATGAGGACTGAACTAACCGAGGCCAGAGTGCAGGTAATGTAGACCTACTCTCACTGTCCTTCAGTTGTTCTATTGCCACGTTGTTTAGGAACAGAATCGGGAATATCACATGTAGCTTACTGAGATCACTTTGGTCTTATTTTAGGTCTATTAAAACAATGTGTTATGTATTTAGAATGTACAAAATAAGTAGGCCCAAGGTTATTTAATGTAGTGCAATGCAGGCCATTTAGGCTTTTTAACCATATTTTTTGAGCATATTTTAAGATTTACTACTGTCAATTAAGAATTGATCCTCGATTTCTTTATATATACCTCGAATACTTAATATGGCATATGCCTATATTTTTGCAACATCTGCGTTATTCATTGATTTAAAATACAAATAATAGCTTTGTGTGACGGCTTGGCGTCTTGGGTCTAAATGTAATCTAACAGAGTAATAGGTTAAGACAACGCTGAAAAAGAAGGGTACATGTTGACCAATTTCTGTATTGACAAAGTTTGCTTATTTTGTGTCTCTCGTTCCCGTTTTAGGTGTGGTTTCAAAACAGAAGAGCCAAGTGGAGAAAAAGAGAACGTTATGGACAGATTCAACAGGCAAAAAGTCACTTTGCAGCCACATACGACATATCAGTGTTGCCAAGAACAGACAGTTACTCACAGGCAAGTTTGCTCTTTCACCAGAACAACAATTTATTTGCCACTATTTAATCGTTTTTTTGTCTCCGTCTTCTGTAAAATCATATAATCTAAAATGAAACATATAGTTTTGGTAGGCTATACTAAGTTCTAATTATTGTTAATAATGACCTAATATCATTTGTGGAGCATGTCGTGCGTCAAAATGGAATAGGTTAGACTATAAATAAGATGAGAGTGCTGTTGACCGCAACAAACCCTTGATAGATTGACCAACTCTGACGGCGGGTTCGATTTATCATGCACCATATTTCAGATAAGATTTCCAAAGTTGATTAGAAGGTATCTCGGCAAACCACTGGAATGAATGATTCCGTCTCAGATTTCACTGAAAATATTTACTTTTCTCTAGACTGTGTAGGCTATTCTTTGAAAGCCAACATTAAACGTTAAAGCCATAACGGGCTGCCAGAAAGCATTACTCAAAAATCAAATGTATAAAGCCTTCATACCCGTAAATAATGATACATGTTTAACTTTGTCTGACCCATCAAAATCCTTATTTGGGGTGTGGTCACGCCGTCGGTGTAGAACGCGTTAGTCGCGTTTGAAGTAAATAGACTACTCTTACAGACTAACATCGTTGAAAGGATTAGCTTTGAAGATGTAAAGACGTACAGCCAGGCTCTCAATGTCCTGTCCTAAATACATGCCTGAATTCCCTCTCATATGTTTCTCATATTAACACTAGAATAAAGCCATCGCCTTTAATATAGTTTATCCAGATATGACTTACTATATCAAATCAAATCAAATCAAATCAAATTTATTTATATAGCCCTTCGTACATCAGCTGATATCTCAAAGTGCTGTACAGAAACCCAGCCTAAAACCCCAAACAGCAAACAATGCAGGTGTAAAAGCAGTTTGAAAAACTCCCTAGAAAGGCCAAAACCTGGAAGAAACCTAAAGGAACCGGGCTCCAGTCCTCTTCTGGCTGTGCCGGGTAAATTATAACAGAACATGACCAAGATGTTCAAATGTTCATAAATGACCAGCATGGTCAAATAATGGCAGAACAGTTGAAACTGGGCAGCAGCACAGTCAGATGGACTGGGGACAGCAAGGAGCCATCATGTCAGGTAGTCCTGGGGCACGGTCCTAGGGCTCAGGTCCTCCGAGAGAGAGAAAGAAAGAGAGAATTAGAGAGAGCATATGTGGGGTGGCCAGTCCTCTTCTGGCTGTGCCAGGTGGAGATTATAACAGAACGTGGCCAAGATGTTCAAATGTTCATAAATGACCAGCATGGTTGAATAATAGTAAGGCAGAACAGTTGAAACTGGAGCAGGAGCATGGCCAGGTGGACTGGGGACAGCAAGGAGTCCTCATGTCAGGTAGTCCTGGGACATGGTCCTAGGGCCCAGGCCAGTTGAAACTGGAGCAGCAGCATGGCCAGGTGGACTGGGGACAGCAAGGAGTCATCATGTCAGGTAGTCCTGGGGCATGGTTCTAGGGCTCAGGTCCTCCGAGAGAGATAAAGAAAGAGAGAAGGAGAGAATTAGAGAATTAGATTTACACAGGACACCAGAATAGGACAGGAGAAGTACTCCAGATAAACAAACTGACCCTAGCCCCCGACACATAAACTACTGCAGCATAAATACTGGAGGCTGAGACAGGAGGGGTCAAACACTGTGGCCCCATCCGAGGACACCCCGGACAGGGCCAAACAGGAAGGATATAACCCCACCCACTTTGCCAAAGCACAGCCCCCACACCACTAGAGGAAATCTTCAACCACCAACTTACCATCCCTGAGACAAGGCCGAGTATAGCCCACAAAGATCTCCGACACGGTACAACCCAAGGGGTGGGGGGAACTGACCACAACAGTGAATCAACCCACCCAGGTGACGCATCCCCCCAGGGACGGCACGAGAGAGCCCCAGCAAGCCAGTGACTCAGCCCCCGTAACAGGGTTAGAGGCAGAGAATCCCAGTGGAAAACGGGGAACCGGCCAGGCAGAGACAGCAAGGGCGGTTCGTTGCTCCAGAGCCTTTCCGTTCACCTTCCCACTCCTGGGCCAGACTACACTCAATCATATGACCCACTGAAGAGATGAGTCTTCAGTAAAGACTTAAAGGTTGAGACCGAGTTTGCGTCTCTGACATGGGTAGGCAGACCGTTCCATAAAAATGGAGCTCTATAGGAGAAAGCCCTGCCTCCAGCTGTTTGCTTAGAAATTCTAGGGACAATTAGGAGGCCTGCGTCTTGTGACCGTAGCGTACGTATAGGTATGTGGAAGCCTTCTCCCCCTGACGGCAGGACCAAATCAGAGAGGTAGGTAGGAGCAAGCCCATGTAATGCTTTGTAGGTTAGCAGTAAAACCTTGAAATCAGCCCTTGCTTTGACAGGAAGCCAGTGTAGAGAGGCTAGCACTGGAGTAATATGATCAAATTTTTTGGTTCTAGTCAGGATTCTAGCAGCCGTATTTAGCACTAACTGAAGTTTATTTAGTGCTTTATCCGGGTAGCCGGAAAATAGAGCATTGCAGTAGTCTAACCTAGAAGTGACAAAAGCATGGATTAATTTTTCTGCATCATTTTTGGACAGAAAGTTTCTGATTTTTGCAATGTTACGTAGATGGAAAAAAGCTGTCCTCGAAATGGTCTTGATATGTTCTTCAAAAGAGAGATCAGGGTCCAGAGTAACGCCGAGGTCCTTCACAGTTTTATTTGAGACGACTGTACAACCATTAAGATTAATTGTCAGATTCAACAGAAGATCTCTTTGTTTCTTGGGACCTAGAACAAGCATCTCTGTTTTGTCCGAGTTTAATAGTAGAAAGTTTGCAGCCATCCACTTCCTTATGTCTGAAACACATGCTTCTAGCGAGGGCAATTTTGGTGCTTCACCATGTTTCATTGAAATGTACAGCTGTGTGTCATCCGCATAGCAGTGAAAGTTTACATTATGTTTTCGAATAACATCCCCAAGAGGTAAAATATATAGTGAAAACAATAGTGGTCCTAAAACAGAACCTTGAGGAACACCGAAATGTACAGTTGATTTGTCAGAGGACAAACCATTCACAGAGACAAACTGATATCTTTCCGACAGATAAGACCTAAACCAGGCCAGAACATGTCCGTGTAGACCAATTTGGGTTTCCAATCTCTCCAAAAGAATGTGGTGATCGATGGTATCAAAAGCAGCACTAAGGTCTAGGAGCACGAGGACAGATGCAGAGCCTCGGTCCGATGCCATCAAAATGTCATTTACCACCTTCACAAGTGCCGTCTCAGTGCTATGATGGGGTCTAAAACCAGACTGAAGCATTTCGTATACATTGTTTGTCTTCAGGAAGGCAGTGAGTTGCTGCGCAACAGCCTTCTCTAAAATCTTTGAGAGGAATGGAAGATTCGATATAGGCCGATAGTTTTTATATTTTCTGGGTCAAGGTTTGGCTTTTTCAAGAGAGGCTTTATTACTGCCACTTTTAGTGAGTTTGGTACACATCCAGTGGATAGAGAGCCGTTTATTATGTTCAACATAGGAGGGCCAAGCACAGGAAGCAGCTCTTTCAGTAGTTTAGTTGGAATAGGGTCCAGTATACAGCTTGAAGGTTTAGAGGCCATGATTATTTTCATCATTGTGTCAAGAGATATAGTACTAAAACACTTGAGCGTCTCTCTTGATCCTAGGTCCTGGCAGAGTTGTGCAGACTCAGGACAACTGAGGTTTGGAGGAATACGCAGGTTTAAAGAGGAGTCCGTAATTTGCTTTCTAATAATCATAATCTTTTCCTCAAAGAAGTTCATGAATTTATCACTGCTAAAGTGCAAGTCATCCTCTCTTGGGGAATGCTGCTTTTTAGTTAGCTTTGCCACAGTATCAAAAAGGAATTTCGGATTGTTCTTATTTTCCTCAATTAAGTTAGAAAAATAGGACGATCGAGCAGCAGTAAGGGCTCTTCGGTACTGCACGGTACCATCCTTCCAAGCTAGTCGGAAGACTTCCAGTTTGGTGTGGCGCCATTTCCGTTCCAATTTTCTGGAAGCTTGCTTCAGAGCTCGGGTATTTTCTGTGTACCATGGAGCTAGTTTCTTATGAGACATTTTTTTAGTTTTTAGGGTGCAACTGCATCTAGGGTATTGCGCAAGGTTAAATTGAGATCCTCAGTTAGGTGGTTAACGGATTTTTGTCCTCTGGCGTCCTTGGGTAGGCAGATGGAGTCTGGAAGGGCATCAAGGAATCTTTGTGTTGTCTGTGAATTTATAGCACGACTTTTGATGTTCCTTGGTTGGGGTCTGAGCAGATTATTTGTTGCAATTGCAAACGTAATAAAATGGTGGTCTGATAGTCCAGGATTATGAGGAAAAACATTAAGATCCACAACATTTATTCCATGGGACAAAACTAGGTCCAGCGTATGACTGTGAGAGTGAGTGGGTCCAGAGACATGTTGGACAAAACCCACTGAGTCGATGATGGCTCCAAAAGCCTTTTGGAGTGGGTCTGTGGACTTTTCCATGTGAATATTAAAGTCACCAAAGATTAGAATATTATCTGCAATGACTACAAGGTCTGATAGGAATTCAGGGAACTCAGTGAGAAACGCTGTATATGGCCCAGGAGGCCTGTAAACAGTAGCTATAAAAAGTGATTGAGTAGGCTGCATAGATTTCATGACTAGAAGCTCAAAAGACGAAAACGTCATTTTTTTTTTTTGTAAATTGAAATTTGCTATCGTAAATGTTAGCAACACCTCCGCCTTTGCGGGATGCACGGGGATATGGTCACTAGTGTAGCCAGGAGGTGAGGCCTCATTTAACACAGTAAATTCATCAGGCTTAAGCCATGTTTCAGTCAGGCCAATCACATCAAGATTATGATCAGTGATTAGTTCATTGACTATAATTGCCTTTGAAGTAAGGGATCTAACATTAAGTAGCCCTATTTTGAGATGTGAGGTATCATGATCTCTTTCAGTAATGACAGGAATGGAGGTGGTCTTTATCCTAGTGAGATTGCTAAGGCGAACACCGCCATGTTTAGTTTTGCCCAACCCAGGTCGAGGCACAGACACGGTCTCAATGGTGATAGCTGAGCTGACTACACTAACTATGCTAGTGGCAGACTCCACTATGCTGGCAGGCTGGCTAATAGCCTGCTGCCTGGCCTGCACCCTATTTCATTGTGGAGCTAGAGGAGTTAGAGCCCTGTCTATGTTGGCAGATAAGATGAGAGCACCCCTCCAGCTAGGATGGAGTCCGTCACTCCTCAGCAGGTCAGGCTTGGTCCTGTTTGTGGGCGAGTCCCAGAAAGAGGGCCAATTATCTACAAATTCTATCTTTTGGGAGGGGCAGAAAACAGTTTTCAACCAGCGATTGAGTTGTGAGACTCTGCTGTAGAGCTCATCACTCCCCTAACTGGGAGGGGGCCAGAGACAATTACTCGATGCCGACACATCTTTCTAGCTGATATGCACGCAGAAGCTATGTTGCGCTTGGTGATCTCTGACTGTTTCATCCTAACATCGTTGGTGCCGACGTGGATAACAATATCTCTATACTCTCTACACTCGCCAGTTTTAGCTTTAGCCAGCACCATCTTCAGATTAGCCTTAACGTCGGTAGCCCTGCCCCCGGGTAAACAGTGTATGATCGCTGGATGATTCGCTTTAAGTCTAATACTGCGGGTAATGGAGTCGCCAATGACTAGAGTTTTCAATTTGTCAGAGCTAATGGTGGGAAGCTTCGGCGTCTCAGATCCCGTAACGGGAGGAGTAGAGACCAGAGAAGACTCGGCCTCTGACACCGACCCGCTGCTTAATGGGGAGAACCGGTTGAAAGTTTCTGTCTGCTGAATGAGCGACACCGGTTGAGCGTTCCTACAGCATTTCCTTCCAGAAACCGTGAGAAAGTTGTCCGGCTGCGGGGACTGTGCCAGGGGATTTATACTACTATCTGTACTTACTGGTGGCACAGACGCTGTTTCATCCTTTCCTACACTGAAATTACCCTTGCCTAACGATTGCGTCTGAAGCTGGGCTTGCAGTACAGCTATCCTCGCCGTAAGGCGAGCACAGCGGCTGCAATTAGAAGGCATCATGTTAATGTTACTACTTAGCTTCGGCTGTTGGAGGTCCTGACGAATCGTGTCCAGATAAAGCGTCCGGAGTGAAAAAGTCGAGGAAAAAATAAATATATGAACGGTAATTAAAAAGTGAAACCCGTAAAGTTGTCAGGTAGCAAAATAGGTTGGCAACAAAACGCACAGCAATTTGAAAACAAGCCTGCAAGTTGTGACCGGAAATTGTGACCGGAAACTATAGAGGGCACTGACGCCAAGTGGTAGATTGAAACATGCCCAATATCTTACAGTTTGATTCAGACCATGACTAAATCCATTTGAAAATCGATGATTTCTTCCTTGTACATACTGTTGGGGGAACATGAGTTACATTTTTTTTGGGGGGGGGGGGGGGGGGGGTTGGACATGGACATTTCTATGAAAGAGCATGATCTGGATTGGTTTTAAAATGTGAAGTGTGTGTAAAATTGTTACTATATTTATAGATGGTTGAGGTCATATTTGATATGCTCTCTGATGTCATATGTTTAGGGAAATAATTTTGTTTGCAACCAGTTGAAAATATATTAAGGAAATAATTTTGTTTGCAACCAGTTGAAAATATATTAAGGAAATAATTTTGTTTGCAACCAGTTCAAAATATAAACGCTAACAAACCGTCATTACTTATAACCACCAAACCAGACCACAATCTTCACCAGCACCACAATTAATTGTCTCTCTAATATTTGCTAAATTTGTCTGTAAAGCAACATTTGGCAGTAGCCTACTGTAGTTCCAGCCCAGTGGTACACTCTTAGAAAAAAGGGTTTCAAAAGGGTTCTTTGGCTGTCCCCATAGGATAACCCTTTATGGTTCCAGGGAGAACCCTTTATGGTTCCAGGGAGAACCCTTTTGGGTTCTAGATAGCACCTTTTTTGTCTAAGCGTGTAGGGAAAATGCTGAATAGTAAGTATAGTGACCAGATGGGTTCAGATCTTAAGATATGATTTTTCCTGGTTAATCAGGAATACAATTTGTGACATCTGGACTGGAAGCCTTCTCCCCCCTGATATTCTATCACATCCCTGAAATCTGAAATGTAAGCTCCGGCTCTAGGCTATCTGAAGTAGCCTGATACCACTTTATAAAAATAAACTACCCTCAATATACTGTAGAATAGAATAACTTCAACGCAATGTGGACATTTCCCTATGGCCTCACAGTGGCAAAATACTAAACATCAGTAACACTTCATAATCAAAGCCAAGACCAATCAACTTCTCTGGTAGAATAATAAATAACCAGATAATTAATGATCTGTTTTATTTTACTCCACAGATCTCCAACAACCTGTGGCCCAGCCCTGCTCCCAGTGGCTCTGTGGTCTCCTCCTGCATGCTCCCCCGTGGATCTCCCCCATGTGTCACCTCGTATTCCCACTCCCCCCGCTCCGCAGCCGACCACGGGTACGTGGGCTTCCCCAACCAGCAGAACCAGTTTGGACACGTCTCCCTCAACAACTTCTTCACGGCCGACTCCCTCCTCACGCCCTCGCCCAACGGACACCCATTCGAGACCAAGCCCGAGTTTGAGAGACGCTCGTCCAGCATTGCTGTGCTGCGGATGAAGGCTAAGGAACATGCGGCCAACATATCCTGGGCCATGTGATTGTGAATGTCTCTTCTGCATGTCCAGCCAGCTGACTGACTCACAGCCTCTCTAACTTTAGCATTACTACTGCGCACATTTATAACCCCCAATGTTGACTGACAGAAATCTGACTGTGACACTGATTGATTGAAGAGGACATACAGAAGTCAAAATAATGTAGGCCTAGATGCTGATAACTGACTGGTTGTCTCCAAGACTGGAGAGACCTGAAGCCTCTCCATGGAGTCAACAAACTGTGAACCTGTTGGTCAAAAGAGTCAAATGTCAGAGGAGATTAACTGCTTCAAGATTTAAAGGTCTGCTCATCGAGGTTGAGCAGTGCGTTTCAGTTCACAACACACAGATGAAACTTACTTTCAGGTTAACACCCGATGTTAAACAATGCATTGCTGAAAATGTACCCCTCTGTGACTTGAAAACTCTGAGCCGGTTCGAGCACTCCATTAAGAGTGGTGCAGTGGTCTAAGGCACTGCATCTCAGTGTTAGAGGCGTCACTACAGACCCTGGTTTGATTCCAGGCTGTATCACAACCGGCCGTGATTGGGAGTCCCATAGGGCGGCGCACAATTGGCCCAGCGTCGTCTGGGTTAGGGTTTGGTCAGGGTAGGCCGTCGTTGTAAATAAGGATTTGTTCTTAACTGACTTGCCTAGTTAAATAAAGGTTAAATAAAATAAATAAATAAATAAAAAGCATGCTTTGTATGTCCAGGAAATAATCCATCTATAGATTTACATTTACATTACATTTAAGTCATTTAGCAGACGCTCTTATCCAGAGCGACTTACAAATTGGTGCATTCACCTTATGACATACAGTGGAACATTCACTTTACAATAGTGCATCTAAATCTTAAAGGGGGGGGGTGAGAGGGATTACTTATCCTTTCCTAGGTATTCCTTAAAGAGGTGGGGTTTCAGGTGTCTCCGGAAGGTGGTGATTGACTCCGCTGTCCTGGCGTCGTGAGGGAGTTTGTTCCACCAACAAACTCCATACTATAGATCAACTATAGTATGTCCTATAAGTTGAGGACAGTGTGAATATTGTAATTCCCTGTGCTTTATAATTCCATTGCCCTACAGTCACTAAAACGATGCACACACATCTTAGAGGTAGAAGGCCGTGTTGTTATGATTCTGGATGGTCAGATAGCTAGCAACAATGACAAAAAAGCTGCTATGTGGGGAATCGTAGGTGGCTCGTTTCAGCTCGTTGTCTTGTTATTGATATCATGTCTTGTTCCGAGTTGTTTTGACTCAAGCCACATCTATGCTAATATGGCAAAAAATTCACTAGCTAGCTAACCAACAACTGTAACAATGTATCTGAGAGACAACTGCTCATTGTGAAAATGTATTTATGTTTTTAATAAACATTTGGAGACTAAATATATACGTTGTCAACAATCTTGTCTGTTTTGCCCCAAGGGTTGTGCACATATTGGTTTTGTCACAAACAACCCAACCTTCAACTGTATGCCACTCAGGACTTTCAGAGCAGAACAGAAATGAAATGGACTGACGTACTAACATGTCTGCAGTGTGCCTTGCGGTAAAGCTATGTAACCTCATTAGCTGTGTCTGTGTTGTGCTACAAGGCCCCAGCACAGGAAGCAGTTAGACATTTTGTCATTATAATTTCTATTAAAATGATCAAATAAAACGATAATAAAAACCTAAATTGTGATAGATTATGTTTTATTGTATTCACACAGTTTAGGAGTCACTCATTGTAGACAAGGAATAATCTGCCTTATAGGGATGTAACCATAGCGTTACACTACAGTAATATACTGTAACTATTGACGTACCTAGTATAATATGTATAAACTACATGGAAATTAGAATTATCATTAAAAACACTTCAGGCACTGCATCTCTTCAGATACAATATAAATCGTTGATATTATTATCCAACTTAATCCCCCTCTCCCCCCTATAGTCACATGTATTCCTATTATCCCACCACATGGAAACAGGAGCATGTTCTCTGCCTTTCTCCTCTGCTGAGGGCTGACGTCAGCCCTTTGTGTTTCTCTCTCTCTCTGAGATCACTGTCTGTTCTGTAGCGGATAGCGTCTCATCGTGCAAAACCTGGCCATATGAACAGTATGCTTGATTTAAGTGTAATTTATGTCAGATGCTTTGACATTGCACTACCTTTGTTTTCCTAGGGACAACCACTTCCTGGTTATTGCCAATAAAAAGTATGCATCAGAGTATTTTATCTAGGAAATACAGTACATGTGTCAAAACAAGGGTCCTTTGATGAGAAGCTTAATTCTTGGGTCAATTTTAACGCATATCATAATGGGAATGATGGAATTTCCTTGGCTTCGAATTATCTCTACTTTTAATTAAACTCTGATTCTTATCTTACAAAAATCCATCTATCTTTATTTAACTAGGCAAGTCAGTTAAGAACAAATTCTTATTTTCAATGACGGTCTAGGAACAGTGGGCTAACTGCCTTGTTCAGGGGCAGAACGACAGATTTGTACCTTGTCAGCTCGGGGATTCGATCTTGCAACCTTTCAGTTACATGTCCAACACTCTAACCATTAGGCTACGCTGCCGGCCCTATGCATCGAGCATGTTCAGTAGACATCCAATAGAACATATATCACATTAGACAAGCTCACGGCAAGAAGCTTTCTCAGTAATGGACCACCCTCCACTACCCCTTACAGGCAGTCTCTGTGTGTGCGCACATGTGCATGTGTGATAGAATGTGTTTTACTGTATCTGAATGGCCATCAGTTACTCCCCTGGGAACTTCTTCTGTGTATCCCCCCTGTAGTATGTCCCCCCCTGTAGTATGTCCCCCTGTATGTCCCCCCTGTAGTATGTCCCCCTGTAGTATGTCCCCCTGTAGTATGTCCCCCTGTAGTATGTCCCCCCCCCCAGTATGTCCCCCACTGTAGTATGCCCCCTGTAGTATGTCCCCCTGTAGTATGTCCCCCACTGTAGTATGTCCCCCCTGTAGTATGTCCCCCTGTAGTATGTCCCCCTGTACCCCCTGTAGTATGTCCCCCCTGTAGTATGTCCCCCTGTAGTATGTCCCCCTGTAGTATGTCCCCCACTGTAGTATGTCCCCCTGTAGTATGTCCCCCTGTAGTATGTCCCCCTGTAGTATGTCCCCCTGTAGTATGTCCCCCTGTAGTATGTCCCCCCCCCTGTACTGTAGTATGTCCCCCTGTAGTATGTCCCCCTGTAGTATGTCCCCCCTGTAGTATGTCCCCCACTGTAGTGTAGTATGTCCCCCTGTAGTATGTCCCCCACTGTAGTATGTCCCCCCCCCCTGTAGTATGTCCCCCACTGTATGTCCCCCTGTAGTATGTCCCCCTGTAGTATGTCCCCCTGTAGTATGTCCCCCCACTGTAGTATGTCCCCCTGTAGTATGTCCCCCTGTAGTATGTCCCCCCCCCCACTGTAGTATGTCCCCCTGTAGTATGTCCCCCCTGTAGTATGTCCCCCTGTAGTATGTCCCCCCCCACTGTAGTATGCCCCCCCCTGTAGTATGTCCCCCACTGTAGTATGTCCCCCCTGTAGTATGTCCCCCTGTAGTATGTCCCCCTGTAGTATGTCCCCCTGTAGTATGTCCCCCACTGTAGTATGTCCCCCTGTAGTATGTCCCCCCTGTAGTATGTCCCCCTGTAGTATGTCCCCCTGTAGTATGTCCCCCCTGTAGTATGTCCCCCCTGTAGTATGTCCCCCCTGTAGTATGTCCCCCTGTAGTATGTCCCCCTGTACCCCCTGTATGTATGTCCCCCTGTAGTATGTCCCCCACTGTAGTATGACCCCCTGTAGTATGTCCCCCTGTAGTATGTCCCCCACTGTAGTATGACCCCCTGTAGTATGTCCCCCCTGTAGTATGTCCCCCCTGTAGTATGTCCCCCTGTAGTATGTCCCCCTGTAGTATGTCCCCCACTGTAGTATGACCCCCTGTAGTATGTCCCCCTGTAGTATGTCCCCCTGTAGTATGTCCCCCTGTAGTATGCCACCCTGTAGTATGTCCCCCACTGTAGTATGTCCCCCACTGTAGTCTGTCCCCCTGTAGTATGACCCCCTGTAGTATGTCCCCCACTGTAGTATGACCCCCTGTAGTATGTCCCCCACTGTAGTATGTCCCCCTGTAGTATGTCCCCCACTGTAGTATGTCCCCCTGTAGTATGTCCCCCTGTAGTATGCCACCCTGTAGTATGTCCCCCACTGTAGTAAGTCCCCCTGTAGTATGTCCCCCTGTAGTATGCCACCCTGTAGTATGTCCCCACTGTAGTATGACCCCCTGTAGTATGTCCCCCCCTGTAGTATGTCCCCCACTGTAGTATGACCCCCTGTAGTATGTCCCCCTGTAGTATGTCCCCCTGTAGTATGTCCCCCTGTAGTATGTCCCCCACTGTAGTATGACCCCCTGTAGTATGTCCCCCTGTAGTATGTCCCCCTGTAGTATGCCACCCTGTAGTATGTCCCCCACTGTAGTATGTCCCCCACTGTAGTATGTCCCCCTGTAGTATGTCCCCCTGTAGTATGACCCCCTGTAGTATGTCCCCCACTGTAGTATGACCCCCTGTAGTATGTCCCCCACTGTAGTATGCCACCCTGTAGTATGTCCCCCCACTGTAGTATGTCCCCCACTGTAGTATGTCCCCCTGTAGTATGTCTCCCCCTGTAGTATGACCCCCACTGTAGTATGTCCCCCACTGTAGTATGACCCCCTGTAGTATGTCCCCCTGTAGTATGACCCCCTGTAGTATGTCCCCCTGTAGTATGACCCCCACTGTAGTATGTCTCCCCTGTAGTATGCCCCCCGCCTGTAGTATGACCCCCCTGTAGTATGTCCCCCTGTAGTATGTCCCCCACTGTAGTATGTCCCCCTGTAGTATGACCCCCTGTAGTATGTCCCCCTGTAGTATGACCCCCTGTAGTATGACCCCCTGTAGTATGTCCCCCACTGTAGTATGTCCCCCTCTGTAGTATGTCCCCCCCCTGTAGTATGACCCCCTGTAGTATGTCCCCCACTGTAGTATGTCCCCCACTGTAGTATGTCCCCCTGTAGTATGACCCCCTGTAGTATGTCCCCCTGTAGTATGTCCCCAATGTAGTATGTCCCCCTGTAGTATGACCCCCTGTAGTATGTCCCCCTGTAGTATGTCCCCCACTGTAGTATGTCCCCCTGTAGTATGACCCCCTGTAGTATGTCCCCCACTGTAGTATGTCCCCCTCTGTAGTATGTCCCCCCTGTAGTATGACCCCCCTGTAGTATGTCCCCCTGTAGTATGTCCCCCACTGTAGTATGTCCCCCCTGTAGTATGTCCCCCCTGTAGTATGTCCCCCTGTAGTATGTCCCCCACTGTAGTATGTCCCCCACTGTAGTATGTCCCCCTGTAGTATGTCCCCCACTGTAGTATGTCCCCCCTGTAGTATGTCCCCCTGTAGTATGTTCCCCACTGTAGTATGTCCCCCTCTGTAGTATGTCCCCCACTGTAGTATGTCCCCCTGTAGTATGTCCCCCCCCTGTAGTATGTCCCCCTGTAGTATGTCCCCCTGTAGTATGTCCCCCACTGTAGTATGTCCCCCTCTGTAGTATGTCCCCCACTGTAGTATGTCCCCCTGTAGTATGTGTCCCCCCTGTAGTAATGACCCCCTTGTAGTATGTCCCCCACTGTAGTAAGTCCCCCTGCAGTTTGTCCCCCTGTAGTATGACCCCCCTGTAGTATCCCCCCTATAGTAATGACCCCCTGTATTATGTCCCCCACTGTAGTATGTCCCCCCGTAGTATATCCCCCTGTAGTATGACCCCCCTGTTGTATGACCCCCTGTAGTATGACCCCCCACTGTAGTATGACCCCCTGTAGTATGACCCCCTGTAGTATGACCCCCCTTTTGTATGACCCCCTGTAGTATGTCCCCCACTGTAGTATGTCCCCCTGTCGTATGACCCAATTCCTCTGATTCCTGCGCTTTATCCCCCCCCTACAGTATTTGTGATCACAGAAACAGGCCGGCCAGGTTGAAGACAGATGTGTGGGAAGAGGGTGGAGGAGTCATCCCTGCCTCATCCCAGGGCAGGCTCCCTGCTTCTACAGACTAGATCCATCACCAGCTCCAATGGGTTTGACCTCGCTAGGTTAACCTAAACCATTAATAAGACTGCCCCTCTCTCCCTCCCTATCATGGTCGTGCTTGGGAGGATTGGACCTAGTGGGGAGGTAAAGGAGGTGATGACTAATGGGGGAAGTGGACTGAGGGGGAGGTGGGGGAGCACTGAGAGGGGAGGTGGGGGAGGAGAGGACTGAGAAAGGAGGTGGGGGAAGAGAGGACTGAGGGGGAAAGTGGGGGAGCACTGAGAGGGGAGGTGGGGGAGGAGAGGACTGAGAAGGGAGGTGGGGGAGGAGTGGACTGAGGGGGAAAGTAGGGGCGACTGATGGAGCTTGGCTGAGCTGTCGAAAGGAAGACATACAGCTACATCAAACAGAGTTTGAACAGAAGGTATCTGAAGTGTGTAGCTTCCTATAGCTGCACCATTTATGCTTTAGTGGATGAAGGGTTTTCAAGAGGGCATTTTCACCTGATTGATAAAATAGTCAGGTCAGTTAGGGAGCCTGTACCTCTCTCTCACTCCAAGCTACAGATCACCTCCCTCTAGTGGTTGATATGTATTGAACAAAAATATAAACACAACAATTTCAAAGATTTTACTGAGTTACATATAAGGATATCAGTCAATTGAAATAAATAAATTAGGCCATAATCTATGGATTTCACACGACTGAGAATACAGATATGCATCTGATGGTCACAGATACCGTAAGAAAAAGGTAGATATATGGATCAGAACACCAGTCAGTATCTGGTGTGACCACCATTTTCTTCATGCAGCGCAATACATCTCCTTTTGCATAGAGTTTATCAGGCTGTTGATTGTGGCCTGTGGAATGTTGTCCCACTCCTCTTCAATGGCTGTGCGAAGTTGCTGGATATTGGCGGGAACTGGAACACGCTGTTGTACACATTGATCCAGAGCATCCCAAACATGCTCACATGTCTGGTGAGTATGCAGGCCATGGAATAACTGGCACATTTTCAGCTTCCAGTTATTGTGTACAGAAGATCCTTGCGACATGGGGCCGTGCATTATCATGCTGAAACATGAGGTGATGGCGGAAGATAAATGGCACGACAATGGGCCTCAGGATCTTGTCATTGTTTCTCTGTGCATTAAAATTGCCATCGAGGAGCATCCAGATGCTGCACTTGATGAATTTAGAAAATGGCTTCTTCCAATTATTGATAAACATGCACCTGTTAAGAAACTGACTGTTAGAACTGTTAAGGCTCCATGGATTGATAAGGAATTTAAAAGCTGTATGGTTGAAAGAGATGGGGCAAAAGGACTGGCTAATAAGTCTGGCTGCACAGCTGACTGGCTGACTTACTGCAAATTGAGAAATTATGTGACTAAGCTCAATAAAAAGTAAGAATAATAAGAAACTGTATTATGAAGCCAAGATTAAGCCAATGATATAAACTTTGGAGTAGAAAGACAAATATATCAAATTAGACAAATCAGATGGCTTATTCATTACAAAACCATTTGAGGTTGCTGAATATTTAATGATTACTTCATTGGCAAAGTGGGCAAACTTGGGCAGAAAATGCAACAACAAACAGTGAGCCATCTTACTCATGCATTAAAAAAAACAATGAAAGAAATTCTCTGTAAACAAATGAACAACAGACTTCCAGCATGATTATAGAGAAGGACACTCAACACAAATGACTGATGATTGGTTGAAAGAAATTGATAATAAGAAGATTGTGGTTGCTGTACTGTTAGATTTCAGTGCAGCCTTTGATATTATTGACCGTAACCTGTTGTTGAGAAAACGTATGTGTTATGGCCTTTCAACCTCTGCTATATTGTGGATTCGCAGCTCTCTATCTAACAGAACTCAAAGGGTTTTCTTTAATGGAAGCTTCTCTAATGCCAAACATGTAAAGTGTGGTGTACCGCAGGAGGGCAGCTCTCTAGGCCCTCTACTCTTTTCTATGTTTACCAATAACCTGCCCCGGCATTAAACAAAGCATGTGTGTCCATGTATGCTTATGATTAAACCATATACGCATCAGCAACTACAGCTAATGAAGTCACTGAACCCCTTAACAAACATTTGCAGTCTGTTTTGGAATGGGTGGCCAGTATTAAACTGGTCCTGAACAAATCATTCCCTAAGTTCTAGACCTCAGCCGAATCTGGTAATGAATGGTGTGGCTGTTGAACAGGTTGAGGAGACTAAATTACTTGGTGTTACCTTAGATTGTAAACTGTCATGGTCAAAACATATAGATTCAATGGGGAGAGGTCTGTCCATAATAAAGAGATGCTCAGATGTTTTGACACCACACTCCACAAAGCTAGTTTTATCTTAACTTGATTATTGTCCAGTTATATTTACAGTTCTGCAAAGAAATACCTAGTTAAGCTGCAGCTGGCCCAGAACAGAGCGGCACATCTTGCTCTTCATTGTAATCAGAGGGCTAATATTAATACTATGCATGCCAGGCTCTCTTGGCTAAGAGTGGTGGAAAATTCCAAATGGTTTGCATAGTCAACTTACACACAGCACTGACACACACACGTACCCCACCAGATATGCCACCAGGTGTCTTTTCACAGTCCCCAGGTCCAGAACCAATTCAAGGAAATGTACAGTATTATTCACAGCCATGAGTGCACGGAACTCCCTTCCATCTTATATATACGCAAGTTAACATCAAACCTGGTTTCAAAAAACAAATCAAGCAACACCTCACGGCACAACGAGTCTCCCCCATGTGACCTACTTGTGTGTGTATGTGCTGACATGTATGTGGAACTGATGCACACACACACACTACATGTTCATGTTTTCAAATGTATGTAAATTATAAAGTCCTTTGTATGTAATGTCTTTTTTGCTATGTGTTGGACTCCAGTAAGACTAGTTGGTGCCATTGGTGTCTGCTAATGGGGACTAGACAGACTAGACTAGCCGTCGGCTAATGGGGACTAGAAAGATTAGACTAGCTGTCGGCTAATGGGGACTAGAAAGATTAGACTAGCTGTCGGCTAATGGGGACTAGAAAGATTAGACTAGCTGTCGGCTAATGGGGACTAGACAGACTAGACTAGCTGTCGGCTAATGGGGACTAGACAGACTAGATTAGCCGTTGGCTAATGGGGACTAGAAAGATTAGACTAGCTGTCGGCTAATGGGGACTAGACAGACTAGACTAGCTGTCGGCTAATGGGGACTAGACAGACTAGACTAGCTGTCGGCTAATGGGGACTAGACAGACTAGACTAGCCGTCGGCTAATGGGGACTAGATAGACTAGACTAGCTGTCTGCTAATGAGGACTAGACAGACTAGACTAGTCGTCGGCTAATGGGGACTAGACAGACTAGACTAGCCGTCGGCTAATGGGGATCCTAATAAATCTACTCTGGTGCTACATCCTGGGCCAGGTACAATTGTCTGAAATTCCAGACTAATTTTCCTAGTGACCCAGATTTATAGCTCACTTTCCTATGCTTTCCTATGTCTGTTGGAATAAAAACAATAACATGCCAATGCTGATCGAAATTCCTGTTCATGTGTCATAACAGAACAGTCAACGTCCCATGACTTCAGCGAGAGGATGCTTTTCTTTCTAATGGCTCAGCAGTCAGCCAGTTAGCTGGTGTCAGTGGCCAAAAGCCTTTCAGCAGGTCCCCTATCGTCAGTGCAGGGAGAGAGTGTTGACCAGCGAAAGTGGGCCGAAGCCTGCTGAAATTAGGCCATCAGCACACTGCAGAGGGATGCCTGTTAAATCTAATTATGGAAGGATAGGACTCTTACTGTGGCCTGTCTGTCTGTAAGAGGAGAGGCGCAGCCATTTTCCTCTCGTAGGAAAGAAAAGGCGTCCGATTACTGTCTGCAAGGCATCATATTGGATGATCGTTTTTGTGAGTGTGTGGGGGGCGGGATGTGTGTGTGTGTGTGTGTGTGTGTGTGTGTGTGTATGTGTGTTTGAGTCTGTGTGTCTGTGTATGTGTGTGTGTGTATATGTGTGTGTCTGTGTGTGTGTGTGTGTGTGTGTGTGTGTGTGTGTTTTGTGTGTGTGAGTATGTGTGTCTCTATGTGTTTCTGTGTGTGTGTGTATCTCTGTGTGTGTGTGTGTGTGTGTGTATGTGTGTTTGAGTCTGTGTGTCTCTCTGTGTGTGTGTGTATATGTGTGTGTGAGTCTGTCTCTCTCTCTCTCTCTCTCTCTCTCTCTCTCTCTCTCTCTCTCTCTCTCTCTCTCTCTCTCTCTCTCTCTCTCTCTCTCTCTCTCTCTGCGTGTGTGCATGTGTGTGTGTGTATGTGTGTGTGTATGTGTGTGTGTGTGTGTGTGTGTGTGTGTGTGTGTGTGTGTGTGTGTGTGTGTGTGTGTGTGTGTGTAACCTCGGCTACATGTAGTCCAATACCCTGCGACCAATGGAAGATCTGGACCCGCATCCCCTTCCATTGACATCACCTCTCTGGTGTGCATAGGGAGGGTGTGACATCACACACACCCGAGGTCCTGAGGGCCGTCTGTTGTTTTGTGGATTCTGTACTTTAGCGTCATGCATTGAGAGAAATGCTGACTGGAAAAGTAGATTCTACATGAGATTATTACACTAGTCGTTGTTTCTTTGCAGACACCCTCTGTTTCATTCAGATGACTGATAATTAACGCTTAACACTCCTACCACTGTAACTCCAAACATTTGCCTTTGGCCTACAATAACATTACTAACACCCATTTCCACTGACTTCTCGCTAAACATCACACACACACACACACAAAAACGTGCAGGCACACACACACCTCCCTTCCACACACTCCTTAAGTGTGTGTTTTCTCTTCATCAGGCCGACACTCCACTGACAGACGTTTCAGCCGGGTCCCATCGTTCATGCTAACTCCCAGCCTGCACTGGGGTCCCTGGTGTTTTGAAACTCCTGTGGTGTCAGAGGCCAGCTATCCCCCGTCTACTGCTGACAGTTATGGATGTTCGGTAGGAGAGCCATTGAGCCTTGTGTGTGTGTGTGTGTGTGTGTGTGTGTGTGTGTGTGTGTGTGTGTGTGTGTGTGTGTGTGTGTGTGTGTGTGTGTGTGTGTGTGTGTGTGTGTGTGTGTGTGTGTGTGTGTGTGTGTGTGTGTGTGTGTGTGTGTGTGTGTGTGTGTGTGTGTGTGTAATATCCCAGCTTTATGATTTATGGGCCAGTTCCTTGAACTGTCTCTCCAGTGAAGAGTGACTTATGAAGTGAGCCGTTACTTTTTTATTTTCTTCAAAGCATCAGGCAATTGAACAAATACTGCGTATGTCATATTTCTAAAGCCTAATCGTTGAAAAGTTCCCACTGAATAGGGTATTGATATGAGTTACTGTAAAACACAAAGTTATTTTTTAAGCAAAAACCTGATTGTAGGAAATCAGTATCAAAGGCTTTATTTGAAAGGTTGTGCCAGTTTATGAAACTTCAGTTGCAAACAATCCACATAGTTCTGAAGAAATTGTTAATATGTTACGTTTTGGTCAAACTCATCTGTGTTTAAAATTCAGTGCTGCTAGAGTTGCTGTCAGTTGAGAGTTGCAAATGTTCTCACAGTATCAGAGGTAAACGACTGAAAGAAGATGATGGTCTCAGGTTTTCCATTATGGTTAAGTGTGTTTGCATGCGTAGACACACACTCATAGTACAGCTACGTAGCCATACATGTAAATACACAGTCCATCCAATTTCCATGAAGTTCATCACGTACTGAATTAGACCCCTAGAGATCCCTAGACCCCTAGAGACCTATGCCTGACATGTAAAGCTATAATTAGAAAAACATGTTGAGTCATTTGTCAATGGATGTGCATTGGTAAAAAGCAATTCACTCATGAATAGTCAGATGAGACATATCCCTGGTGAGATTAGCCATGTTGCAGATGCTGAAATAAACTCCCAATGAGAACACTCGCCACACGCAACTGTGACGTCTTTGCATGAGAAATTGACTTCGGAAGATGGACAGTGGTTACCAACGTGTAATTAACTGTACTTAATGGGTAAGTAAGTCCCTGCTGTTCAAACCCGGTTACTTTCAAGACACTGCATCTCTCTCTCTCTCTCTCTCTCTCTCTCTCTCTCTCTCTCTCTCTCTCTCTCTCTCTCTCTCTCTCTCTCTCTCTCTCTCTCTCTCTCTCTCTCTCTCTCTCTCTCTCTCTCTCTCTCTCTCTCTCTCTCTCTCTCTCTCTCTCTCTCTCTCTCTCTCTCTCTCTCTCTCTCTCTCTCTCTCTCTCTCTCTCTCTCTCTCTCTCTCTCATTATTTTGTTTTAATCCTTCCCCAAGACAAAAATGTTGGATTTGTTTATTTCTCGCAACTGTGACGTCTTTGCAATTGACTCCGGAAGCTAGACTTCTCAAGATGGACAGTGGTTACTGTGTAATTGTTTCTCAATTCTCCAATAGAAAGCGATCAGGGACTATCACTGTTCAAAGTGTCATTATTCCCTGGAGGAAAGGGAGCAAGAGGAGGAGATAATCAGCTGTTGATTGACAGGGATCCACGTCTCGCCTCTCCTCTCGGGTTGATGCACGTTAGTTTAAGGGATTTTAGAGAAGAAGTGGAGGCTATTAGCCATCTCAACCTGGAGCGTAGTGACTGAAAATTTGGAGCTCTGTTGTGCTCTGTTCCTCCTCCACTGTAGCTCACTAATTATGTTCGGGGGGAGGGAGGAGGTGAGCAAGATTTAATCCCCCCTTCTGATTGGGTCTAGTGAGTCAACCAAGGGGACAGTCTTTTAGTGTGTCTCCCCAGCCCTTTTCATCACCCCTGGAGGGAAACCCTGTGGAGTGTGCCGAGTGGTGGGCAGATTAGGTTCTGTGTCTCTTCTTATCCTTCGCTAATGAGTCTCTGGGAAATAATTACTACTGTTACCACAGTTAGCTACTGTGATGGCCACTAACCCTAACTTTAGCTTCATGTCCACACCCCAGTTCAACCCTAACCCTAGCTTCAACCACAACCTACCCCAAACCCTAGCTTCATGTTTTCCTGGTTCTACCCTAACCCTAGCTTCAACCACAACCTAGCCCTAACCCTAGCTTCATATCCACATCCCATCCCAGTTCAACCCTAACCCTAGCTTCATATCCACCTTCCATTCCAGTTCAACCCTAACCCTAGCTTCATATCCACCTCCCATCCCAGTTCATCCCTAACCCTAGCTTCATATCCACCTCCCATCCCAGTTCATCCCTAACCCTAGCTTCATATCCACCTTCCATTCCAGTTCAACCCTAACCCTAGCTTCAACCACAACCTACCCCTAACCTTAGCTTCATGTCCACATCCTGGTTCTACACTAACCCTAGCTTCAACAACAATCTACCCTTAACCCTAGCTTTATATCTACCTCCCATCCCAGTTCAACCCTAACCCTAGCTTCATATCCACATCCCATCCCAGTTCAACCCTAACCCTAGCTTCATATCCACCTCCCATCCCAGTTCAACCCTAACCCTAGCTTCATATCCACCTCCCATCCCAGTTCAACCCTAACCCTAGCTTCATATCCACCTCCCATCCCAGTTCAACCCTAACCCTAGCTTCATATCCACCTCGCATCCCAGTTCAACCCTAACCCTAGCTTCATATCCACCTCCCATCCCAGTTCAAACCTAACCCTAGCTTCATATCCACCTCCCATCCCAGTTCAATTCTAACCCTAGCTTCATATCCACCTCCCATCCCAGTTCATCCCCAACCCTAGCTTCATATCCACCTCCCATCCCAGTTCAACCCTAACCCTAGCTTCATATCCAACTCCCATCCCAGTTCAACCCTAACCCTAGCTTCATATCCACCTCCCATCCCAGTTCAACCCTAACCCTAGCTTCATATCCACATCAGTCACTGGCTTTTTCAATAAGTGCATCGAGGACGTCGTCCCCACAGTGACTGTACGTACATGCAACTGGGTCCTGGACTTCCTGACTTCCTGACGGGCCGCCCCCAGGTGGTGAGGGTAGGTAACAACATCTCCATCCCGCTGATCCTCAACACTGGGGCCTCACAAGGGTGCGTTATCAGCCCTCTCCTGTACTCATGCACGCGGTCATGCACGCCTGTGGTCATGCACGCCTCGAACTCAATCATTAAGTTTGCAGACGACACTACAGTGGTAGGCTTGATTACCAACAATGACGAAACGGCCTACAGGGAGGGGGTGAGGGCCCTTGGAGTGTGGTATCAGGAAAATAACCTCACACTCAATGTCAACAAAACAAAGGAGATGATTGTGGACTTGAGGAAGCAGCCCCGTATCCACATCGTGACAATAGTGGAGAAGGTGGAAAGTTTTAAGTTCCTCGGCATACACATCACAGACAAACTGAAATGGTCCACCCACACAGACAGCATGATGAAGAAGGCGCAGTAGCGCCTCTTCAACCTCAGGAGGCTGAAGAAATTTGGCTTGTCACCAAAAACACTCACAAACTTTTACAGATACACAATTGAGAGCATCCTGTCGGGCTGTATCACCGCCTGGTACAGCAACTGCTCCGCCCACAGCCGTAAGGCTCTCCAGAGGGAAGTGAGGTCTACACAACGCACCACCGGGGGCAAACTACCTGCCCTCCAGGACACCTACACCCCCCGATGTCACAGGAAGGCCAAAAGATCATCAAGGGCAACAACCACCCGAGCCACTGCCTGTTCACCCCGCTATCATCCAGAAGGCGAGGTCAGTACAGGTGCATCAAAGCAGGGACCGAGAGACTGAAGAACAGCTTCTATCTCAAGGTCATCAGACTGTTAAACAGCCACCACTAACATTGAGTGGCTGCTGCCAACATACTGACTAATCTCTAGCCACTTTAATAATGAAATATTTATATAATAAATGTATCACTTGCCACTTTTAACAATGGCACTTTATATAGCGGCAGGGTAGCCTAGTGGTTAGAGCTTTGGACTAGTAACCGAAAGGTTGCAAGTTAGAATCCCCGAGCTGACAAGGTACAAATCTGTCGGTCTGCCCCTGAACAGGCAGTTAACCCACTGTTCCTAGGCCGTCATGGAAAATAAGAATTTGTTCTTAACTGACTTGCCTAGTAATTTTTTTATTTTTTTTATTTTAAATAATGTTTACATACCCTACATTACTAATCTCAAATGTATATACTGTACTCTATACCATCTATTGCATCTTGCCTATGCCGTTCGGCCATCGCTCATCCATTTTATTTTTATGTAAATATTCTTATTCATTCCTTTACACTTGTGTCTATAAGGTAGTTGTTGTGAAATTGTTAGATTACTTGTTAGATATTACTGCATGGAACTAGAAGCACACGCATTTCGCTACACTCGCATTAACATCTGCTAACTATGTGTGTGACAAATGCAATTTTATTTGATTTTATTTGATTACATACCCCAACCAGAAGCCATGGATTACAGGAAACATTCGCACTGAGCTAAAGGGTAGAGCTGCCGCTTTCAAGGTGCGGGACTGCCCAGTGACAAGAGCCTACCAGATGAGCTAAATCACTTCTATGTTCGCTTCGAGACAAGCAACACTGAGGCATTCATGACAGCATCAGCTGTTAACAACGACTGTGTGATCACACTCTCCGTAGCCAACGTGAGTAAGACCTTTAAACAGGTCAACATACACAAGGCTGCGGGGCCAGACAGATTATCAGGACGTGTGCTCCTGGCATGTGCTGACCAACTGGCAGGTGTCTTCACTGACATTTTCAACATGTCCCTGATTGAGTCTGTAATACCAAAATGTTTCAAGCAGACCCCCATAGTCCCTGTGCCCAAGAACATACAGGCAACCTGCCTAAATGACCACAGACCTGTAGCACTCACGTCTGTAGCCATGAAGTGCTTTGTAAGGCTGGTCAACACCATTATCCCAGAAACCCTAGACCCACTCCAATTTGCATACCGCCCAAACAGATCCACAGATGATGCAATCTCTATTGCACTCCACACTGCCCTTTCCCACCTGGACAAAAGGAACACTTATGTGAGAATGCTATTCATTTTCTACAGCTCAGTGTTCAACACCATAGTACCCTCAAAGCTCATCACTAAGCTAAGGATTCTGGGACTAAACACCTCCCTTTGCAACTGGATCCTGGACTTCCTGACGGGCCCCCTCCGGGTGGTGAGGGTAGGTAACAACACATCTGCCACGCTGATCATCAACTCTGGTGCCCCCCAGGGGAGCGTGCTCAGTCCCCTCCTGTAGTCCTCGTTCACCCATGACTGCATGGCCAGGCACGACTCCAACATCATAATTAAGTTTGCAGGTGACTCAACAGTGGTAGGCCTGATCACCGACAACGATGAGACAGCCTATAGAGAGGAGGTCAGAGACCTGGCCGGGTGGTGCCAGAATAACAGCCTATCCCTCAACGTAACCAAGACTAAGGAGATGATCGTGGATTACAGGAAAAGGAGCATTGAGCACGCTCCCATTCTCATCGACGGGGCTGTAGTGGAGCAGGTTGAGAGCTTCAAATTCCTTGGTGTTCACATCAACAACAAACTAGATTGGTCCAAACACACCAAGACAGTCGCATGGGTCGCATGGGTCCTGAGATCCTCAAAAGGTTCTACAGCTGCAACATCGAGAGCATCCTGACAGGTTGCATCACTGCCTGGTACGGCAATTGCTCGGCATCCGACCACAAGGCACTTCAGAGGGTAGTGCGAACGGCCCATTGTATTCGGCGCACATGACAAATAAACTTTGATTTGATGTACATATTCAACCCTAACCCTAGCTTCATGTCCATATCCCAGTTCAACCCTAACCCTAGCTTCATGTCCATATCCCAGTTCAACCCTAACCCTAGCTTCATGTCCATATCCCAGTTCAACCCTAACCCTAGCTTCATGTCCATATCCCAGTTCAACACTAACCCTAGCTTCATGTACATATCCCAGTTCAACCCTAACCCTAGCTTCATGTACATATCCCAGTTCAACCCTAACCCTAGCTTCATGTCCATATCCCAGTTCAACACTAACCCTAGCTTCATGTCCATATCCCAGTTCAACACTAACCCTAGCTTCATGTCCATATCCCAGTTCAACCCTAACCCTAGCTTCATGTCCATATCCCAGTTCAACACTAACCCTAGCTTCATGTCCATATCCCAGTTCAACACTAACCCTAGCTTCATGTCCATATCCCAGTTCAACCCTAACCCTAGCTTCATGTCCATATCCCAGTTCAACACTAACCCTAGCTTCATGTCCATATCCCAGTTCAACACTAACCCTAGCTTCATGTCCATATCCCAGTTCAACCCTAACCCTAGCTAACCCTAGCTTCCATATTCCAGTTCACATATAGGACCTCTTCTTTTAAAAGTTCAAGTCGGTTTTTGACTATCTGTGTGTGCATGTATATGTGTGTGTGTGTGCGCATGTGTGCGCATGTGTCTTCAAGTGTGTGTCTGTCGTCGGCAGGTAGCCTAGTGGTTAAGATCTTTGGACCAGTAACTGGAATGTTGCTGGTTCAAATCCCTGAGCCGACTAAGTGAAAAATCTGTCAATTTGCAAGGCACTTAACCCAATTGCTCTTGGTAAGAGCGTCTGCTAAATTACTAAAATGTAAAAGTGACTGTGGTGTGTAGCTGGGATATCTCCAAGATGGATGACTCCACCACATGAAAGCAGACAGGGGGGAATGGTTTATGCTCCATGGCTCTGTCAGTATGCCGGCCAAGCCAAACTGGAGCTGGGCTCTTCAGCAGCTTCTCTGTAGACCTTCTATCTGACTCTGTTTACTCTGCACCTCCAGGTATTTCAGATATCAGTACATATTCATGGAAGCATATGTAGCATAGTGGGCTTGCCATCAGGGATAGAGATAGGGACTGAAAAGTACTTTATTTGGATAGTCCGGATAGTCCATCTGTAGATGCTGTACAAATAGTCATACTATAAACAAATTAGCTGTTGATAAACAACTGCTAGGGCTAGGGTTAGGGTAAGGTTAGTTAATTTAAATGTTACTTATAGTCTGTACCATAGTCTGTAGAGCATCTACAGATGGACTATCCAAATAAAGTGTTACATGATAAAGTTTACCTCTCATTGTAGTAGCAAGAGAAATGGAAATGTATCTTCATTTTATATTTATAATATTTATATTTAAACTTCATTTAATTCAGTTAAGAACAAATTCTTATTTACAATGAAGGCCTACCAAAAGGCAAAAGGCTTCCTGCGGGGGCTGGGATTTATTTTATTTGTATTTTTATTTTTAAATATATAGGACAAAACACACATCACAACAAGAGAGACTTAAGACAACAACATAGCATGGTAGCAGTACAACATGGCAGCAGCACAACATGGCAGTGACACAATATGGCAGCAGCACAACATGGTAGCAGCACAAAACATGACACTTACATTATCGGGCACAGACAACAGCACAAAGGGCAAGAAGGTTGAGACAACAATACATCACACGAAGCAGCCACAACTGTCAGTAAGATTGGGCCATGATTGAGTCTTTTGAATGAAGTGTTACAGTACAAAGAGTTTCCTGTTTTAAATAATATAATAATAATAATAATAATAAAGAATATATGCCATTTAGCAGACACTTTTATCCAAAGCGACTTACAGTCATGTGTGCATACATTCTACGTATGGGTGGTCCCGGGGATCAAACCCACTACCCTGGCGTTACAAGCGCCATGCTCTACCAAAGACCAAATACCATTTATAACCATTTAGCAAATGGCTTACAGTCATGTGTGCATACATTCTACATATGGGTGGTCCCGGGGATCGAACCCACTACCCTGGCGTTACAAGCGCCATGCTCTACCAACTGAGCTATGGCTTGGCTTGGCTTTGCTCAGTAAGTGTGAAAACAGTATCATTGGTCCTCCAAGACCAGGAGTGAGGAACATGGGGCTGGTTAAACTAATCTGAGATGAGACATTTTCCTCTGTATCCACCAGATGGCACCCTATGACTTCTGCTGTCAGAGTTCACACCTTCAGTCAGTCAGTCAGGGTTGGAGGAGGCTACAGGATGTTTATATTACTACAAATGTGGGCAGGCACGCAAATGTACTATACGCCACACTATAAACACATATTAACACCCTGTAATGAGCTAAAACTCAGCATCAGACAGAAGCTATAAAATAATAGAGAGACTGGGAAGTCCTCAGTGGAATGTGAATGCTGTAGAACTCGCTAGCGTCCACTTTGTTCAGCCATTCCTATGGGAAAAATGAATGGAGAACGAATGGGGTTTTTGGAAAATAAGGTCGGAGGTTAACACAGGCTTAGGAGATCTTATAAGTTTTCTTCTATGAGATAATATCAGTCGTTAACATGACCTTTATGAATGATGAAGCCTGTATGTGCCTTATGTGCTTGTTTTGAATGCATAAATGCTTCCAAAAGTAACTTTAGCTGATAAAGATTATATCATAAAACAAAACGTATAAGATCTCCCAAACCTGTGTTTACCACAAACCTTATTGTCTGCATTTATGCAAAACGCCTATTAATTTACTCATAGGCTTCGGCGGACAAGCCACGGCGGAGGGAGCCTCTGTTAGTGCCTACAAAGAGACGCCATTACTATTGCTCTCTATCGTGTAAACTCATCGTTTAAATATCAAACATTGTAGATCATGCCATCTGCTGGTGAAAACATTTACAGATTACGGTGGGAAAGCCACTGCTAGGAAACACCACTGGGAATAAGGTCTATTTCATTAGTAGTCCTGCACGCTACTCCACAAGAATACACCAGCCCTATCAAATTACATAGCTTCTCCCTCTCGTAGCTGATGACAGTTCAATTTGAGATGGTGACGATAGTGACTTCTCTATCTGACTATGCAGTCCAATATGCTGTACAGATAGATATAGGATCTTAATTTGAGCCAGTTTGATACAGCAGGAAAATAATCCTGCAGCAAACAGGAAATGTGAATCATTATGTGGATTATAATTAATCGACATTTTTGTAGAGTTTGATTCTTTACTAGGGCAAATCAAGTCTGAAATGTCAAAGTTGAAATTGCAAACTTTAGAAGGATTTTTAAAACTCAAATACACCACACATTTTAAATGTGCATTGCAGGAAAGTTATCCTGCACCAGGGTGCTCAAATTAAGATCCTTCACCTGTATCTCTGTTGCCTGCACTAATGGCAAATTCTCCATTTTCTTTGGAGGTTGCATGTGACCAGTGGTGATTTTAGCATGTAAATCTTGATGGGGCAAAATCAAAGCCACAACACTAAACAATACATTAATTGCACAATAATGGCAACCAGAGGTGCCCATAAACTGTTAGGGCCTACACAAAGCTGTCCCAACAGCAGAGCTTTTCTTCCAGCACAATGGAGTGAATCCTTACCACCACTACACCTGGCTATCAGGTGTAGCTGATATGGCTGACCATATCTCCCTGGCATATTACATCACTTATGCAGAAGCATATAAGACATTTTTGGACTCACATTGTTGTGTGCGGCGGTCCTTCTTTGGCAAATTTTGCCATCAAAGAAAAATATTTATAATTCAGAGTTGGATGACCGTTCAAAACGTATTTTCCCAGTCTGACTTCCCAGTTGCAATGCTTTCCCAGTCTGACTTCCCAGTTGCAATGCTTTCCCAGTCTGACTTCCCAGTTGCTTTCCCAGTATGACTTCCCAGTTGCAATGCTTTCCCAGTGACTTCCCAGTTGCAATGCTTTCCCAGTCTGACTTCCCAGTTGCAATGCTTTCCCAGTATGACTTCCCAGTTGCAATGCTTTCCCAGTATGACTTCCCAGTTGCAATGCTTTCCCAGTATGACTTCCCAGTTGCAATGCTTTCCCAGTCTGACTTCCCAGTTGCAATGCTTTCCCAGTATGACTTCCCAGTTGCAATGCTTTCCCAGTCTGACTTCCCAGTTGCAATGCTTTCCCAGTATGACTTCCCAGTTGCAATGCTTTCCCAGTATGACTTCCCAGTTGCAATGCTTTCCCAGTATGACTTCCCAGTTGCAATGCTTTCCCAGTCTGACTTCCCATTTGCAATGCTTTCCCAGTATGACTTCCCAGTTGCAATGCTTTCCCAGTCTGACTTCCCAGTTGCAATGCTTTCCCAGTCTGACTTCCCAGTTGCAATGCTTTCCCAGTCTGACTTCCCAGTTGCAATGCTTTCCCAGTCTGACTTCCCAGTTGCAATGCTTTCCCAGTCTGACTTCCCAGTTGCAATGCTTTCCCAGTCTGACTTCCCAGTTGCAATGCTTTCCCAGTCTGACTACCCAGTTGCAATGCTTTCCCAGTCTGACTTCCCAGTTGCAATGCTTTCCCAGTCTGACTTCCCAGTTGCAATGCTTTCCCAGTCTGACTTCCCAGTTGCAATGCTTTCCCAGTCTGACTTCCCAGTTGCAATGCTTTCCCAGTCTGACTTCCCAGTTGCAATGCTTTCCCAGTCTGACTTCCCAGTTGCAATGCTTTCCCAGTATGACTTCCCAGTTGCAATGCTTTCCCAGTCTGACTTCCCAGTTGCAATGCTTTCCCAGTCTGACTTCCCAGTTGCAATGCTTTCCCAGTCTGACTTCCCAGTTGCAATGCTTTCCCAGTATGACTTCCCAGTTGCAATGCTTTCCCAGTCTGACTTCCCAGTTGCAATGCTTTCCCAGTCTGACTTCCCAGTTGCAATGCTTTCCCAGTCTGACTTCCCAGTTGCAATGCTTTCCCAGTCTGACTTCCCAGTTGCAATGCTTTCCCAGTATGACTTCCCAGTTGCAATGCTTTCCCAGTCTGACTTCCCAGTTGCAATGCTTTCCCAGTCTGACTTCCCAGTTGCAATGCATGTGGTTAGCCACTGTCACCGATTCCTTCCAAACAACTCATTGTTGAATTTGCGATTTCCAACTTGTTGTGTAATGTTTATGTCCAGTGGCTGATGAGCACTGATACGTTTTATCTATAAATTCTCTTAATTATTTCTCTTCATATAACAAGGATTAAAAAGGATTTGCCAGTAGATTGTCTACTTGATTTATGATGATGACTGCTAGCTAAGATTTTTAAAGTAAGATGTTGACATGCTCAGTCCAATCAAGCTACTGTAGATATAACGTTATTTGATGTAATTTCATCGTAATTTCAATGGCCTTGAGCCTTCTTGGTAGGACACTTCTAATGTAACCCTATGGCAGCACCCAAAGGGCTCACATTCTTGGTGTCTATCCTTACTAAAGGCGGGTGATGTAGTGTCCCCATGAGTGACAGAACACTGAGCCGATCACGGTGCAATGCTGAGCCAATCACAATGCAATGCTCCTATTTTCTGCTGGCCTGCCCCATCACCACAGAAAGCACTGAGCTCGGCTGAAACACCTGCATTTTGGAGCTGCCTGTTTGTATGCAACTTTATTAACTCAATTACATAATTATTTTTGAATTTTTTGCAAACTGATATGTGAAACGTATTAATGCCAAACAGGCAAGCCCCCCCCCAAATCAAAAAATATATAAATATATATATATATACATGTTTTATTTTTAAATTCTTTTGATTTTTTTTTGCAAAAAATGTGGGGCTCAAAACAGGTAGGGCATTGCAACCTGCCCTGAATGACGGGTCGCCACTGCGTTGGACTATGCATTTGTCTCTGTGTTCTCTCTTTCACATAGCCAGGGGGTGCGAGAGCACCAGCTGGACTGATGCACAGGTCACACTGGCTGCGACAGCTCTGACGAAGGCCGTTGGCGTGATGACTACTCACTCTACTCGATCCAGAAGCTAAAAGGCAGAAGATTAAATGATACGAGCGGTTAGCAGGTACTCAACACTGTCCACTGTCATTAGTCAGATCACAAGGCTCCTAATCACAGTATTACAATTGAGAATATGCAAGTCACCTCTTTGAAAAGCGGGTTTAATTCTCAAGAGTATGGCTCTCCAGTGATATACAATGTTTTCAAAAAGCCTGGAGACAGAAAATACACAGAGATACATCGTTCTGTATTTTGGTTTAAGTGCGATCTCATGGTAACACTACTATTCCTTTGATGATAGTGAAAGACTTCTGATATGGGTATTCAATCTAAGATGATAGTAAATAGAGTCGTAGTGGCAGTAAATCATAGGTAATAGAGTCCAGGCCCAGGTGAATAGGAGATTCATTATAGAATGTGTGTACAGGACAGCTCCCTGGAGAGATGGGAATTGATGGAGATGTGTGAATTGAAGCGGAGACAGCAGGGCTTTTCTCTTTCTTTGACCCTTAAAAGACATTTTAAAAAATCACTCAGCAGAACAGTGCATCCCTGTGGTGTGTGTGTGCATGTGCGTTTGCATGTGAGTGTGAGTGGAAGTGGGTGTGTATATACAGTATGTGGTGTTCGTGCACGTTTGCCTGCGTCTGGGGGTGTTCTGTGTGTGTGTGTGTAACAGTATAACTTTAGACCATCCCCTCGCCCATACCCAGGCGCGAACCAGGGACCCTCTGCACACATCAACAACTGACACCAACGAAGCATCGTTACCCATCGCTCCACAAAAGCCACGGCCCTTGCAGAGCAAGGGGAACCACTACGTCAAGGTCTCAGAGCAAGTGACGTCCCCGATTGAAACGCTATTTAGCGCGCACCACCACTAACTAGCTAGCTATTTCACATCCGTTACACTCACCCCCCTTTTGACCTCCTCCTTTTCCGCAGCAACCAGTGATCCAGGTCACGGCACCAATGTAACAGTATAACTTTAGACCGTCCCCTCACCCATACCCGGGCGCGAACCAGGGACCCTCTGCACACATCAACAACTGACACCCACGAAGCATCATTACCCATCGCTCCACAAAAACCGCGGCCCTTGCAGAGCAAGGGGAACCACTACTTCAAGGTTTCAGAGCAAGTGACGTCACCGATTGAAACACCATTTATGGCGCACCACTGCTAACTAGCTAGCTATTTCACATCCGTTACATGTGCGTGCATGCTTTTGAGCGTACTTGGCCGTGCACATGCGTACGTGTGACCACATTTTCATTGTGAGCGGTAGAGCTTTTCAATATCTTACATGTCATTCCCTCTTGGCTTGTTACAGGTGTGAAACTCTCACCTGTTATGGCTTTGGTGAGATTGTGATTGAGTCTCTCCTTCCATCCCAGTCCTGCTCAGCAGTAGTTGAATCCATCCTTCAACATTCACTTCAACACAATGGTACTGCTGTTATTATTGGTGTGATCACTGAGTCATTGGATGAGATTTTACCACCCTCCAGTCCCTTACCCCTCCACTTACAAAATACAGCTCATAGAAAAATTGTCATATGTTTGGAATGGTAGATTTCAAATGATGGAATTGGAATGATGGAATTAGAATGATGGAATTAGAATGATGGAATTAGAATGAAGGAATTAGAATGATAGAATTAGAATGATGGAATTAGAATGATGCAATTGGAATGATGGAATTGGAATGACGGAATTGGAATGATGGAAACGGAATGATGGAATTGGAATGATGGAATTAGAATGATAGAATTTAAATGGTGGAAATCGAATGGAATGAAATATCTACGTAAAATATTTACCCTACATCAAGATGATGAATTTTCTTGCGTTGGTGTGTGTTCACATATTAAGTCGAAATTTGAAATGAAACATTGTCTGAGTTTTTGTTGTTTTGGGCATGGGTGGGTTTTCCTTTTAGTTTGAGACTTCTGGCTGTAATTGCACACTGTAAATGCACTAAATCTACTGGCAATGAGTCACCATTCAAATCTTCTTTCTTGGATGAGCAGTGATCATCCAAGGAACATAGGCCTATATTCAGCGTAAATGAACACAGTATCATAAGATTTGAGTGCTGTTGATTGCACCATGAAGTAAAAGCTTTTAACAGCGTGTAATACAACATGATCTGATGGGAGCAATCTAAAAATGTACACTGCCATGTAAGATAAATATTGAGAAGTAAATAATCTACATGTTTTATTATAATATAAATCATCTACATGTTTATTATAATATAAATAATCATATTAATATGAATCTTCTCTTACAATTTCCCCCCACAGTACTCATTTAACCACCTTTATTTATCAATGTTTCATTTTCGATAGCAATACATATATACACTAAACTCAGCAAAAAATAAACGTCCTCTCACTGTCAACTGCGTTTATTTTCAGCCAACTCAACATGTGTAAATATTTGTATGAACACAACAAGATTCAACAACTGAGACATAAGACATGTGACCAACAGAAATGGAATAATGTGTCCCTGAACAAAGGTGTGGTCAAAATCAAAAGTAACAGTCAGTATCTGGTTTGGCCACCAGCTGCATTAAGTACTGCAGTGCATCTCCTACTAATGGACTGCACCAGATCTGCCAAATCTTGCTGTGAGATGTTACCCCACTCTTCCACCAAGGTACCTGCAAGTTCATTTTTTGGGGGAATGGCCCTAACCCTCACCCTCCGATCCAACAGGTCCCAGACGTGCTCAATGGGATTGAGATCCGGGCTCTTCGCTGGCCATGGCAAAACACTGACATTCCTGTCTTGCAGGAAATCACGCACAGAACGAGCAGTATAGCTGGTGGCATTGTCATGCAAGAGGGTCATGTCAGGATGAGCCTGCAGGAAGGGTACCACATGAGGGAGGAGGATGTCATCCCTGTAACGCACAGCGTTGAGATTGCCTGCAATGACAACAAGCTCTGTCCGATGATGCTGTGACAAACCGCCCCAGACCATGATGGACCCTCCACCTCCAAATCGATCCCGCTCCAGAGTACGAAGATAGGCGAAGTTGTTGCCAATCATGTCTGGTGAGGACCTGCCTTACAACAGGCCAACAAGCCCTTAGTCCAGCCTCCCTCAGCCTACTGCGGACAGCTGAGCACTGATGGAGGGATTGTGCATTCCTGGTGTAACTTGGGCAGTTGTTGTTGCCATCCTGTACCTGTCCTGCAGGTGTGATGTTCAAATGTACCGATCTTGTGCAGGTGCTGTTACACTTGGTCTGCCACTGCGAGGATGATCATCTGTCCGTCCTGTCTCCCTGTAGCGCTGTCTTAAGCGTCTCACAGTACGGACATTGCAATTTATTGCCCTGGCCACATCTGCCGTCCTCATGCCTCCTTGCAGCATGCCTAAGGCACGTTCATGCAGATGAGCAGGGACCCTGGTCATCTTTCTTTTGGTGTTTTTCAGAGTCAGTAGAAAGGCCTCTTTTATCGTCCTAAGTTTTCATAACTGTGACCTTAATTGCCTGCCGTTTGTAAGCTGTTAGTGTCTTAACGACCATTCCACATTTGCATGTTCATGAATTGTTTATGGTTCATTGAACAAGCATGGGAAACTGTGTTTAAACCATTTACAATGAAGATCTGTGAAGTTATTTGGATTTTTACAAATTATCTTTGAAAGACAGGGTCCTGAAAAAGGGATGTTTTTGTTGTTGTTGCCAAGTTCATATATGCAAAAGTATGTGGACACCCCTTCAAATTAGTGGATTTGGCTATTACAGCCAAACCTGTTGCAGACAGGTGTATAAAATCGAGCACACAGCCATGCAATCTCAATAACCAAACATTGGCAGTTTGCCAAACATTGGCAGGTGTCCACATACCCGTGTCCATGTAGTGTACATTTAGAGTTAACATACATGGTTAAGAAGATAACCTAGATGAAGTTCTGTGTTTCACCAGCAGATGACAGTAGAATAGAAAACTCTGAAGAGAAAACAACATTTACAGGCAAAAATCTCACAGACAAGGTTGTGGTACTATTCTTTAAATTCTTAAAAAGTAGCATACTAGTCATATAGTACTAAAACTACTTCTAAAATAAGCTCAGAACAAACAGGAAAATATGCACAAGTCAATTCAACTATACATAACACTTGCAACATTTGGGTGGTGGACGACACTAAAAGCAAGAGTATTTTTCTAACACTCCATCTTTGTGAAATCCTCCTACAGTACATCAGTATTGTAACTTATAACATAAAGGTGTAACTTACTCATTGTGTGGTTACAGGTTACAGTTGGGACATACTAAACTTACTGCAACACCATTAGGCACAATGTCAGTGCAACAGAACATAAAGGATTTAGCCCATTCTAAACAATGGACCAAATCAACAGTCATTTCAACCACAGTTGGAAACATTTTCAGGGAGGCTTATATAGTATTTGCTATTTTAAGCCTATGTTATGTTGTGTGCTAAGCAAGTGTGGTATGTTACCGGATAAAGTTGCAGAGTCTTTGGCCTTTTATGGTCAGAGACACTTTGAGAATAGCCTCAGTGGTTTTCTAGACACATCTTGACTTCCTATTTAATGTCATTCCAGCTGTGACGCAGTCTAAACACTCCAACCTGAACGGTCCCACTCTCCAGCACTTGTGTGTTCTTGGACTGTCATACTGTGTGGCAAAGGGGGAGGAAGACTGTCATGACAGTTGAGTAGAAGCGCCATATACAGTTGAAGTCAGAAGTTTACATACACCTTAGCAAAATATATTTAAATTCAGTTTTTCACAATTCCTTACATTTATATCATAGTAAATATTCCCTGTCCCTGTCACCAGTTAATTAAAAAAATGTGAAATGTCAGAATAATAGTAGAGAGAAAGATTTGTTTCAGCTTTTATTTCTTTCATCACATTCCCAGTGGATCAGAAGTTTACATACACTCAATTAGTATTTGGTAGCATTGCCTTTAAATTGTTTAACTTGGGTAAAATGTTTTGGGTAGCCTTCCACAAGCATCCCACAATAAGTTGGGTGAATTTTGGCCCATTCCTCCTGACAGAGCTGGTGTAACTGAGTCGGGTTTGTAGGCCTCCTTGATCGCACACAATTTTTCAGTTCTGCCCACAAATGTTCTATAGGATTGAGGTCAGGGCTTTGTGATGGCCAAAGCCATTTTGCCACAACTTTGTAAGTATGCTTGGGTTCATTGTCCATTTGGAAGACCCATTTGCGACCAAGCTTTAACTTCCTGACTGATGTCTTGAGATGTTGCTTCAATATATCCGCGTAATTTTCCTTCCTCATCATGCAATCTATTTGGTGAAGTGCACCAGTCCCTCTTGCAGCAAAGCACCCCCACAACATGATGCTGCCATCCCCATGCTTCATGGTTGGGATAGTGTTCTTCGGCTTGCAAGCCTCCCTGTTTTTCCTCCAAACCTAACAATGGTCATTATGGCCAAACAGTTCTATTTTTGTTTCACCAGACCAGAGGACATTTCTCCAAAAAGTATTATCTTTGTGAAGAGATGGTGGCACTGTTTATACTTGCGTGTAATTGTTTGTACAGATGAACGTGGTATCTTCAGCCGTTTGGAAATTGCTCCCAAGGATAAAACCAGACTTGTGGAGGTCTACAATTGTTTTTCTGAGGTCATGGTTGATTTCTTTTGATTTTCCCATGATGTCAAGCAAAGAGGCACTGTGTTTGTATGTAGGCCTTGAAATACATCCACAAGTACACCTCCAATTGACTCAAATGATGCCAATTAGCATATCAGAAGCTTCTAAACCCATGACATAATTTTCTGGAATTTTCCAAACTGTTTAAAGGCACAGTCAATGTAGTGTATGTAAACTTCTGACCCACTGGAATTGTGATACAGTGAATTATAAGTTAAATAATCTGTCTGCAAACAATTGTTGGAAAAGTGACTTGTGTCATGCACAAAGTAGATGTCCTAATCGACTTGTCAAAACTATAGTTTGTTAACATGAAATTTGTGGAGTGGTTGAAAAACAAGTTTCACTGACTCCAACCTACGTGTGTGTAAACTTCCGACTTCAACTGTAGTTCTTTATTGCTATATCAAACACTATGCTTTTCTTTTCAATTGACAATGATGGAGTATCCATAAGCCTGAATTCCCCGCTATAGTGTAGATAACACAATACACTGCAGACCTTTTGTACCCCGCATGCATGCATTCACACACACACACACACACACACACACACACACACACACACACACACACACACACACACACACACACACACACACACACACACACACACACACACACACACACACACACACACACACACACACACACACACACACACACACACACACACACTCTTTCTCTCTCTCTCCAATGCCATCAGGATCTTCGGAAAGGGATCATTATTGACATGTTCTATGTTCCACTCTATGCTCCTTCTTAAAGTCTCTGCCATTGTAGGGGAATACAGGAAGACCAGTCTATGTCCAAAATGGTCCCCTATTCCCTATGTAGTGCACAACTTTTTTATTTTTTAAATTTTTTACCAGGGCCCATATGGCTATGGTCAAAAGTATTGCACTACATAGGGAATACGGTGGCATTTGGGATGCTGCCCATATTGCAGAGAGGCAGGTGGAGAGCCCAGTCTCCTGGGAACTCCTTTTACGTAGGTCTGTTGCTTCTGAAATCAACTAATCAGGATTCGCCAACAGCACTATAATCTCTGGACCTGGCAGATCATCCAATAACGTCAACACATAAATGGTCATTAGCAATGCAGAGTTGCTTGTTGTTTGCAGCTGTCAAATACATGAATGAATGGTGATATAGTCATTCATCTTTTCATTTCATTGTCCCCCATGAGGCAATCTGAAAGGAGACTGGATCTGTCTCCTTCCGTTCGTTTGTTCATACGCTAGTCACACGCGATATCTCAGACATCACTGGGTCGATTTTGACTGAACATTGGTGAATGATGCGTCTTGCCATAGAGATCCGGCATTTACATAATTACACCGATTGGCCTAAGGTGGGAGCTACAGGTATTCATAGAAATGTGTTAGTCACCTACACAACATGTCAAGTGGCCCAAGGGGGAGCTGAGTCATTCGTGGGGGACGACATGTTTACTGTTAATTTGTTAATGTATAGTGCCTTCGGAAAGTATTCAGACCCCTTGACTTTTTCCATATTTTGTTAGGTTACAGCCCTTTCTAAAATGTATTAAATCGTTTTCCCCCCTCATGAATCTAAACACAATACCCCATAATAAAAAAATAAACAATGTTTTTAGACATTTTTGAGGAGTGGCTTCTGTCTGGCCCCTCTGCCATAAAGGTCTGATTGGTGAAATGCTGCAGAGACGGTTGTCCTTCTGGAAGGTTCTCCCATTTCCACAGAGGAACTCTAGAGCTCTGTCAGAGTGACCATCGGGTTCTTGGTCACCTCCCTGACCAAGGTCCTTCTTCCCTGATTGCTCAGTTTGGCCGGGCGTCCAGCTCTAGGAAGAGTCTTGGTGGTTCTAAACTTATTCCATTTAAGAATGATGGAGGCCACTGTGTTCTTGGGGACCTTCAATGCTGCAGACATTTTTTGTTACCCTTCCCCAGATCTGTGCCTCGACACAATCCTGTCTCGGAGCTCTACGGACAATTCATTTACATTTAAGTCATTTAGCAGACACTCTTATCCAGAGCGACCTTCAACATCATGTCTTGGTTTTTGCTCGGACATGCACTGTCAACTGTGGGACCTTATATAGACAGGTGTGTGCCTTTCCAAATCATGTCCAATCAATTGAATTTACCACAGGACTCCAATGAAGTTGTAGAAACATCTCAAGGATGATCAATTGAAACAGGATGCACCTGACCTTAATTTCGAGTCTCATAGCAATGGGTCTCAATACTTATGTAAATAAGGTACTTCTGTTTTTTATTTTGTATAAATTATGGGGTATTGGGTATAGATTGCTGAGGATTTATTTTATTGAACACATTTTAGAATAAGGCTATAACTTAACAAAATGTGGGAAAGTCCAGGGGTCTGAATAATTTCCGAATGCACTACACATTTTTTTCAGCAGCAGGCTATGATCGATAATGCAAAAAGCTGCACTGAAGTCTAACAAACAGCCCCCACAATCTCATTATCAATATCTTTCAGACATTCATCAGTCATTTGTATAAGTGTTGAATGCCCTTCCCAATAAGGGCGCTTAAAGTCAGTTGTTAATTTGTTTACCGTGAAATAGCAATGTATCTGGTCAAACACATTTTTCCCCAAATGTTTACTAAAGGTTGGTAGCAGGCTGATTGGTCAGGTGATTGCCATTCCTGGGTAGCAGAATGACGTTTGCTTCCTACCAGGCCTAAGGGCAAACACTTTCCTGTAGGCTTAGATTGTCTAAGTCATTTTCTATCCAAATTGTCAGTCCCAGGTGATCAGTCCCAGGTGTCATTGTTGATAATTTTTTCACATCTTCGACACTCACTTTATGGAATTCAAATTGATAGTGCTCGTTGTTCATAATTTGGTCAGTTATGCATGATGCATGGATGTTAAAAATTTTTTTTTGGGGGGGGGGGGGGGGGTAGATCAGCTTTAATATTGCAGATAGATTGTAGCTTCCATCAATGTAATTGTCTGCATCACTTCCAATCCCCCACTTGGTTTTAAAAGTGAGAAATGGTGTTGCGTCCATCGTTGGAATGAGACCAAAGCGCAGCGTGGAAAGTGTACATTTGAATTTATTTTAGAATGAACACCAAAAAACAACAAAAGATCAACGACCGTAAAGTTCTGCAGGGCTATACAGCTACTGTGCAAAAACAAGATCTCACAAACTCAGGTGGAAAACAGGCTGCCTAAGTATGATTCCCAATCGGAGACAACAATAGACAGCTGCCTCTGATTGGGAACCAAACCCAGCCAACAAAGAAATAGAAAACTAGAATGCCCACCCAAATCACACCCTGACCTAACCAAAGAGAAATAAACAGGCTCTCTAAGGTCAGGCTATTGGCTATTGGGTAAACTATATCTAAGTTAATATAATGTTCAATTCCCCCTTTTTCAAAAATAAATTTATTAAGATGATTATGACTGTTATTTTTTTTAAGCTCACGGTTATTGTACATAATACACGTAACACGATTATACGATAATTGTGCTAGCCCTAGTTATAGCTGTTTGTTTAACCAGGTAACTTGTAACTGGTTTGAGTACTAAACTATATAGAATGGCTATTTTGACTTCAAGTACTTTAAAAAAAGTATTGTTTGACAATATATATATATTTTTAAATTTCTGGTACATACCACCAAAGGGAGTGTACAATAATAATGCCAACTGAACTAACAGGATTTTTTTGGGGTCCAAACGAGATGCTAATCACAGCTCTTAAAAAAAACCTGCTTTGTTTTGATGTACAGCCAAAGTACAAAGGGTGTTGCTTTAGCAACATTGTCACCAGTAACGCGATACAGGTTTTTTCAGTTCCAACTGAGCACAGACATCAGTTCAATATCTAGTTTGAATTTACATTTGGTTGAGTTCTCAACAAATGTGAATTCAACGTAAAATCAAAAAAACATTTCACCATGGGTAAAAAAAGACTGAATGTCTTGCATTGATGAAGTTGTGCAACTCCAATCAGTTTTCCACGTTGATTCAACTTCATCACATAGATTTTTTTGGTTGAAACTAAGTGGAAACAACATCGATTCATCCAGTTTTTGCCCAGTGAATTGTTACCTTTCATCCAACCATTTATTTGTTAGTTAACATTGCCACATCCATAGCATTGGAATTGGCAGCTTCGTCAAGTCTGAATTAAAAAGAATATCTCTCTGACAGGTTACTCAATTCTTTGGAAACCTGACAGTAAACCAATGGGATGAGAGAAAGAGAATAAAATAAAATAAAATAATACTAACAGTGAAATGCTTACTTACGGGCCCTTCCTATCAATGCAGAGAGAAATGAAGAGAAATAAATAATAAATAATAACACAATAAATAAATACTTAATGAGTATGGTTACACAGGTACCAGTACTGAGTTGATGTGCAGGTGTAGGAGGTCATTGAGGTAGATATGTACTGTACATATAGGTAGGGATAAAGTGAGTAGGCAACGGGATAGATAATAAACAGTAGCAGCAGCGTATGTGATGAGTCTAAAGTATGGAGTCTGACTCCAGAGAATGGAAGACATGGGCCTGCAAAGAATAGTGCTTCAGCAGACTCCCCTGACCCAGTCCCATGCAGCCCCAGCCATATCTCCAACCCCAATCCCAGTCCCATGCAGCCCCAGCCATATCTCCAACCCCAATCCCAGTCCCATGCAGCCCCAGCCATATCTCCAACCCCAATCCCAGCCCCATGCAGCCCCAGCCATATCTCCAACCCCAATCCCAGTCCCATGCAGCCCCAGCCATATCTCCAACCCCAATCCCAGCCCCATGCAGCCCCAGCCATATCTCCAACCCCAATCCCAGTCCCATGCAGCCCCAGCCATATCTCCAACCCCAATCCCAGTCCCCTGCAGCCCCAGCCATATCTCCAGCCTCAGTCCCAGCCCTACAGGACGACTAAAGGCAGCCAGTCAATAGCCTATTATTCATCTCTAAGATAAGGTTAATGCCCCGGAGAGAGCAGGAGGCAGGCCTCCCTCTGCCACTGTACGCCTCGCTAAAGGTCAAACGTATCCAACGTCTCCTCTGATGTTTTATTCAGATAGCAGGCCTAGCCCTGGCTGGCTGATTGGGCCGGGCCTATGCAGAACTCTGCCTGCGTCTTCGTTTGATCAATCTTTTCAAATAGAGATGTATTCTTGAAACTGGAGACCCCTCGTCGCGGAGTATGTGTGGGTAGAAACACTTGAAGGACTCCGATTGCAGCTGGAGCCCCTTCTCTTTTCTCATGTTCTGAGCGGAAAAATGAACGAAAGGGAGGGGAGGTTTATTTTTTTTCTCCAAAAACGAATCAATTAGCTTGTACCCTCCAGTTAACAAAAGATACAGCAGGAGTGCAGCTCTGGTCCAATTTCAGGATTTCTATGCAACAAACAAAATAATAAAATGTTCTTGAAATGTTCTTGTTGTGGTGATAGATAAGTAAGAATCTAAGTTTCTAAAAGCATTGGGTACAGAATTACATATAGGGAACAACCTTAAAACACTTGTTACTCCTGGTAGACATAGTAATAATAATAATAATGCATTTGATTTGCGCCTTTTCAGATACCCAAGGACACATACAGAGTAAAAATAGCAAATATAAAACATACCATACTAAAAACAAAGTGCATTACAACAAAGGTGCAAGGCACCCAGTGTAACCAGTACATATCCAAGCCCCTACTGCTGATCTACACAACAAACATTCCAGATAACCGAAACAGGGTCATATTTAACACCTTAATTAGGCATAAGCAAACACTGCATGCTGACGAACCTTTGGGATTGTCTGGAATGCAGGAGTTCCAGGCTGGAGTGTGGAGATGTTGTGACGGAAATCTAGAATGAAACTGGGCAGTCAAAGATTAGATGTCCTTAAATTGAAATTCACCCGCTCTCGTTTAGCAGATTGTTAAAATAAATCTACACAGGCCCAATAGGCATAATCTACACAGGCCCAATAGGCAGAATCCACACAGGCCCAATAGGCAGAATCCACACAGGCCCAATAGGCAGAATCCACATAGGCACAATATGCAGAATCCACACAGTCCCAATAGGCAGAATCCACACAGGCCCATTAGGCAGAAAAGGGCCCTTGTGGAAGAAAACCTTTCGTTAAACCACTCAAAGTATCCAGCAATTACCTGGCTGTACCTCCTTTGTAAATCCTCATTCTGCATGGCTTTGTAGTTACCATTCAGCCTTCCCAAATCACGCCTGAAGAAGCCTCTTCACAGAACAAGTTGCTGCTTGTGACCAGCCAACGGAATGAATTGTATTAGCATAAACTGTACACATGTCAGTAAGGGTGGGTGAGCCACTGAATTGACAAGGTACTTCCAAAAAATGTTTTACTCTACCTAGCCGTGGTTGCTTGCCTCTACCTGGAAATGGTTGTGGTTTCAAGGTAATTATTGAATTGTTAAGGGAAGACCAGTGTAGGGACATACAGTATTAGCATTTGAGGCTGTGACAAGATTGACAGGTGCAATAATGACATGTGCCATCACTGTTTTGTTTTCCATGCCACCATAATGGCAGGGAGGTTTGAGATTTGCTGGAGGGCAAATGTCATTGCAGGTACTCCTAGTTGCGCTACCTACCTACGTCTCAACCTGATGAACGATTTATGGAGATAATTTACGAGCCACTTGTTAATCATTTGGGTAATTTTCCAAATGCGTCAAAGTCAAAGGAAAGAAAATATAAAAAGTAGAAGCCTATTTTCACTAACACTTTGGCTGACCTTCATATTATCACCGCATTTTTTATGCATCTCAGAGGATCATAAATGAAACCAAGTTGGTAGAGCACGGCACTTGCAACGCCAGGGCTGTGGGTTTGATTCCCACAGGGGGACCAGTACAAATGAAACGCATGCACTCACTACTGTAAGTCGCTCTGGATAAGAGTGTCTGATAATTGACTAAAGTGTATTTATCCAGACCTGAGTTTCTATATTAGATTAACTAATGCCAATGAATATGCCCTGTCTGCATGAGACACTGAGACAGCCAATACCTGAGAAAGCATGATTTGTTTTGCAAAAACCATTGGTACATTAGTGGGCACTAAAAAGTCATTTGTTTTTAAAAACCCTGAAACTCAGTACAGTTTTTTATGTCAGACTATTGCTAGATGCTAGAGTGCCGTGTTGCGCATGCATTAAAGACAATTGTTATATCTTTTTAGTGCCCGCAACTCTTTATTTGGTCAAGACAGCCAAACATACATCATGTACATTAGAACATAGGAACAAAGATCTTATGGTATAGGACATGGAGGGCAGGTTCAATGGATGCACACAAAGACAGGTATGGAAAGGCAGAACTGAGGTAGTGACAGATGTGTGTATTAATGTCTGTTTAGTCTTCACACACTCTGAAAATTAAGGCTTAATCATGCAAAGTGTTTCCTTCCCTGCATTTAGTTCTCTGCAAATAATCATAGGAATTAGCGAAAACGTTCTGCCTAACACACAGCTGTGTCGTTTGATTAACCCAATATCTCTAGCTGCACAGGGCCCTAATTATTATTGCAACCTAGCTGCAGCTCTCCCCTAGAAATGGACAGTGTCTCGCTAGCAAAAGAGATCATTTTAAAGTCCTAGTGCTGTAAACACCTTGGAAAAGGTTGAATTGCACCAACACAACTACGTAGGAAATGAGTCTTTGATTATTGCGGCAGGCCTCCCTCTTCCACTAGTTCAACCTCAAGCCTAGAGACATGGCTGTTGTGGTTTCTACACTAGGGAGCCTTTGCTAAACCTCCATTGTTTCCAGGCAGCTTGTCTCCCCTTGTGCAGATTTTGTCGAAGTAAAGGTGTAGGTTCTTAATTTGAGCCAGTTTGCTACAGCAGGAAAATAATCCTGCAGCAACAGGAGATTTGTGAATTCAGAAGCCTTTCTAAACTTCAAATCAACTACAAGCCACTCCTAAGTTGTCTTTGTTGTGTGCTTAGGGTCATTGTCCTGTTGGAAGGTGAACCTTCACACCAGTCCGAGGGTCCTGAGCACTCTGGAACAGGTTTTCATCAAGGATCTCTCTGTATTTTGCACTGTTCATATGTGCCTCAATCCTGACTAGTCTCCCAGTCCCTGCCGCTGAAAGATATCTCCACAGCATGATGCTGCCACCACCATGCTTCACTGTAGGGATGGTGCCAGGTTTCCTCCAAATATGATGCTTGGCATTCAGTCCAGTAGTTCAATCTTTGTTTCATCAGACCAGAGAATCTTGTTTTTAACACAGTCCTTTAGGTGCCTTTTGGCAAACGCCAAGACGGCTGTCATGTGTCTTTTACTGAGGAGTGGCTTCTGTCTGGCAACTCTACCATAAAGGCCTGATTGGTGGATGCTGCAGAGATGGTTGTCCTTCTGGAAGGTTTTCCCATCTCCACAGAGGAACTCTGGAGAACTGTCAGAGTGACCATCGGGTTCTTGGTCACTTTCCTGACCAAGGCCCTTCTTCCAAGATCGATCAGTTTGGCAGGGCGGCCAGCTCTAGGAAGAGTCTTGGTGCTTCCAAACTTATTTAATTTAAGATTGATGGAGGCCACTGTTCTTGGGGACCTTCAATGCTGCAGACATTTTTTGTTACCCTTCCCCAGATCTGTGCCTTGACACAATCCTGTCTCGGCCCTCTAAGGACAATTACTTTGACCTCATGGCTTGGTTTTTGCTCTGCCATGCACTGTCAACTGTGGGACCTTGTATAGACAGGTGTGTGCCTTTCCAAATCATGTCCAATCAATTGAATTTACCACATGTGGACTCCAGTCAAGTTGTAGAAACATCTCAAGGATGATTAAGGGAAACAGGATGCACCGGTGCTCAATTTCGAGTCTCATAACAAAGGGTCTAAATACTTATGTAAATAAGGTATTTCTGTTTTCACTTTGTCATTATGGGTTATTTTGTGTAGATTGATGAGGAGAAAATATAATTTAATCAATGTTATAATAAGGCTGTAAAGTAACAAAATGTGGATAATGTCAAGGGGTCGGAAAACTTTCCGAATGCACTGTACAACCTGACGTGATAAATGACATCACAATAACATAATTGCCACCAGTTTTGAGCACTGGGACACTCTTCATCACAAACAATGCAGCTACTGTAATACATGTGGGTATTGGTATTATTCTGTCTTAGCGTTGCTCAATAAATCTGAAATTTACATCCATATGTGCGGAAGGAACCCTCTTTATTGCAAGACCTGTGGGTTCTTGAAACCATTGCGCTTAGAACTGGTGCATTGACCTGGGTTAACCAGGTTTGTGTAGATAATAATGAATAACAGTGACAGTAGGATACAGTGTCTCACTGAGATACATTTCCAAGAACCTCCACTCATGAGCAGCTGTTGACTGAAAATTCAATATAGTCAACTTGATGATCAAAATAAGACATAGATTGTCATTATAACCTAATGTATTACCTACTGTCTGTATCTGTTGGCTTTTCCTGTCCGTTGGTCTAGAATTTAATCCCAGGTTTAATTAGTCCCACGACTTCAACCACATGTCATAATGAGGGCCTGTTCAAAATAAAATGTCCTGCATAGAGTAGATTAATTGATAGAAGAAGGTAGATGATCTCTCTTACTCCATTTAATTTTCAACATCATATGTCCATGGGGGTCGTTAGTATGTCCAGGGGGTTGTTAGTATGTCCTTGGAGAGGTTGTTAGTATGTCCATGGGGGTTGTTAGTATGTCCATGGGGGGTTGTTAGTATGTCCACGGGGGTTGTTAGTATGTCCACGGGGGGTTGTTAGTATGTCCATGGGGGTTGTTAGTATGTCCATGGGGGGTTGTTAGTATGTCCATGGGGGGTCGTTAGTATGTCCATGGGGGTTGTTAGTATGTCCATGGGGGTTGTTAGTATGTCCATGGGGGTTGTTAGTATGTCCACAGGGGGGTTGTTAGTATGTCCATGGGGGGTTGTTAGTATGTCCAGGGGGATTGTTTTATGTCCATGGGGGGTTGTTAGTATGTCCATGGGGGGGGTTGTTGTATGTCCATGGGGGGTTGTTAGTATGTCCATGGGGGGTTGTTAGTATGTCCATGGGGGGTTGTTAGTATGTCCATGGGGGGGTTGTTAGTATGTCCATGGGGGGGTTGTTAGTATGTCCATGGGGGTTGTTAGTATGTCCATGGGGGGTTGTTAGTATGTCCACAGGGGGTTGTTAGTATGTCCATGGGGGGTTGTTAGTATGTCCAGGGGGATTGTTTTATGTCCATGGGGGTTGTTAGTATGTCCATGGGGGGGGGTTGTTGTATGTCCATGGGGGTTGTTAGTATGTCCATGGGGGTTGTTAGTATGTCCATGGGGGTTGTTAGTATGTCCATGGGGGGGTTGTTAGTATGTCCATGGGGGGGGGGGTTGTTAGTATGTCCATGGGGGGTTGTTAGTATGTCCATGGGGGGTTGTTGTATGTCCACGGGGGGTTGTTAGTATGTCCACGGGGGGTTGTTAGTATGTCCATGAGGGGTTGTTAGTATGTCCATGGGGGTTGTTGTATGTCCACGGGGGGTTGTTAGTATGTCCATGAGGGGGGTTGTTAGTATGTCCATGGGGGGTTGTTAGTATGTCCATGGGGGGTTGTTGTATGTCCATGGGGGTTGTTAGTATGTCCACGGGGGTTGTTAGTATGTCCATGAGGGGGTTGTTAGTATGTCCATGGGGGGTTGTTGTATGTCCATGGGGGTTGTTAGTATGTCCATGGGGGGGTTGTTGTATGTCCATGGGGGGGTTGTTAGTATGTCCATGGGGGTTGTTGTATGTCCATGGGGGGTTGTTAGTATGTCCATGGGGGGGTTGTTGTATGTCCATGGGGGTTGTTAGTATGTCCATGGGGGGGTTGTTGTATGTCCATGAGGGGTTGTTAGTATGTCCATGGGGGTTGTTAGTATGTCCATGGGGGTTGTTAGTATGTCCACGGGGGTTGTTGTATGTCCATGGGGGTTGTTAGTATGTCCATGGGGCGGTTGTTAGTATGTCTACGGGGTGTTGTTAGTATGTCCACGGGGGTTGTTGTATGTCCGGGAGGGGGTCGTTAGTATGTCCATGGAGGGGTTGTTAGTATGTCCACAGGGGTGTTGTTAGTATGTCCGGGAGGGGGTCGTTAGTATGTCTATGAGGAGGTTGTTAATATGTCCACGGGGGGTTGTTGTATGTCCGGGAGGGGATTGTTAGTATGTCCATGAGGGGGTTGTTAGTATGTCTATGAGGGGGTTGATAGTATGTTCCCGAGGAGTTTGTTAGTATGTCCGGGACGCTGTGGTTGTTAGTATGTCTACGAGGAGGTTGTTAGTATGTCCGGGACGCTGTGGTTGTTAGTATGTCTACGAGGAGGTTGCTGATATGTCTACAAGGGGGTTGTTAGTATGTCCGGGACGCTGTGGTTGTTAGTATGTCTACGAGGAGATTGTTGATATGTCTACAAGGGGGTTGTTAGTATGTCCGGGACGCTGTGGTTGTTAGTATGTCTACGAGGAGGTTGTTGATATGTCTACAAGGGGGTTGTTAGTATGTCCGGGACGCTGTGGTTGTTAGTATGTCTACGAGGAGGTTGTTGATATGTCTACAAGGAGGTTGATAGTATGTCCACGAGGAGGTTGTTAGTATGTTCACGAGGAGGTTGATAGTATGTCCACGAGGAGGTTGATAGTATGTCCACGAGGAGGTTGTTAGTATGTCCACGAGGAGCTTGTTAGTATGTCCACGAGGAGGTTGTTAGTATGTCCACGAGGAGGTTGATAGTATGTCCACGAGGAGGTTGTTAGTATGTTCACGAGGAGGTTGATAGTATGTCCACGAGGAGGTTGATAGTATGTCCACGAGGAGGTTGTTAGTATGTCCACGAGGGGGTTGTTAGTATGTTCACGAGGAGGTTGATAGTATGTCCACGAGGAGGTTGATAGTATGTTCACGAGGAGGTTGTTAGTATGTTCACGAGGAGGTTGATAGTATGTCCACGAGTAGGTTGATAGTATGTTCACGAGGAGGTTGTTAGTATGTTCACGAGGAGGTTGTTATTATGTTCACGAGGAGGTTGATAGTATGTTCACGAGGAGGTTGTTAGTATGTCCATGTGGAGGTTGTTAGTATGTCCACGAGGAGGTTGATAGTATGTCCACGAGGAGGTTGTTAGTATGTCCACGAGGAGGTTGTTAGTATGTCCACGAGGGGGTTGTTAGTATGTCCACGAGGAGGTTGTTAGTATGTCCACGAGGAGGTTGATAGTATGTCCACGAGGAGGTTGTTATTATGTTCATGAGGAGGTTGTTAGTATGTCCACGAGAAGGTTGTTAGTATGTTCATGAGGAGGTTGATAGTATGTCCACGAGGAGGTTGATAGTATGTCCATGAGGAGGTTGTTAGTATGTCCACGAGGGGGTTGTTAGTATGTTCACGAGGAGGTTGATAGTATGTCCACGAGGAGGTTGATAGTATGTTCACGAGGAGGTTGTTAGTATGTCCACGAGGAGGTTGTTAGTATGTCCACGAGGAGGTTGTTATTATGTTCACGAGGAGGTTGATAGTATGTTCACGAGGAGGTTGTTAGTATGTCCACGAGGAGGTTGTTAGTATGTTCACGAGGAGGTTGATAGTATGTCCACGAGGAGGTTGTTAGTATGTTCACGAGGAGGTTGTTAGTATGTTCACGAGGAGGTTGTTAGTATGTCCACGAGGAGGTTGTTAGTATGTCCACGAGGAGGTTGTTAGTATGTCCACGAGGAGGTTGTTAGTATGTCCACGAGGATGTTGTTAGTATGTCCACGAGGAGGTTGTTAGTATGTCCACGAGGAGGTTGATAGTATGTCCACGAGGAGGTTGATAGTATGTTCACGAGGAGGTTGTTAGTATGTTCACGAGGAGGTTGATAGTATGTTCACGAGTAGGTTGATAGTATGTCCACGAGGGGGTTGTTATTATGTTCACGAGGAGGTTGATAGTATGTTCACGAGTAGGTTGATAGTATGTCCACGAGGGGGTTGTTATTATGTTCACGAGGAGGTTGTTAGTATGTTCACGAGGAGGTTGATAGTATGACCACGAGGGGGTTGTTATTATGTTCACGAGGAGGTTGTTAGTATGTTCACGAGGAGGTTGATAGTATGTTCACGAGGGAGTTGATAGTATGTCCACGAGGAGGTTGATAGTATGTCCACGAGGAGGTTGTTAGTATGTTCACAAGGAGGTTGATAGTATGTTCACAAGGAGTTTGATAGTATGTCCACGAGGAGGTTGATAGTATGTCCGGCACGCTGTGGTTGTTTATTCCAAGGTCTTATATCAGATTTATTCAATATGTCTTTATGCTGAGTTACCAATACACTAAACTAAATTGAAGCTTCTGTCTTTAATGTTTCTATCTATCTCTAACTTTAACGGTTCTTTGTCTGGTTGTTGATACCTTCAGATGGTTCAGCACAGCAACCGTTCTTTCTTTGCGTGATTCTATATAACCACCCACTGTATAGTGAAAAGTAATCCATGAGTCCATCACTCTCGTCACAGTGAAAGCCAGCTCTGTCATGCCCTGACCATAGAGAGCCCTTGGTTCTCTATGGTGTTTAGGTCAGAGCGTGACATGGGGGGTGTTCTAGTCATTGTATGTCTATGTTGGTGAGATGTATGGTTCCAAATTAGAGGCAGTTGGTAATCGTTGCCTCTAATTGGGGATCATATTTAGGTAGCCTTTCTCCCACATGTGTTTTGTGGGATAGTGTTTGTGTTAGTGTGTTTGGGCACTACATCTTCACGTTCTTTGTAAGTTTTGTTGTTTTGTTTCTAGTTTCACTTTGTATTAAAAAGATGTGGAACTCAATGCACGCTGCGCCTTGGTATGCTCATTTTGAAGATCATGACAGAATATCCCACCAAACCAGGACCAAGCAGCATGCCCAAAAGGGAAAGGAGTTTTGGACATGTGGAGAAGTGATGGGTGGAGGCGAAACCCTTCCTTGGCGGCAGACGGAAGGTAATAATGGAGGACAGCGACGACGCCAGGGTTCGCGGCAACAGAAAGCCCAAGGACAACCCCTTTTTTGGGGTGGCAAGAGGGGTGGCCGGTTGAGCCGAGGCAAGAGCCAGAGACCATCAGGGAGGCGATAGAGAAGTGGTCGGTCGACCCAAGAAGAGAGCCAGAGCCCGCCTGGGAGTCGATGGAGCAGTGTGAAGAGGGATATCGGAGAATGATGTTGGTGAAGAGTCGGGCTGAAGATCGGGTTATCAGTCCGGTGCCATCTGTGCCGACTCCACGCACCAGATCTCCAGTGCGCCTCCCCAGCCTGGTATGTCCTGTGCTGGTTCCCTGCATTCGCCCTAAAGAGCCAGAGACCGTCAGGGAGACAATGGAGAAGTTGGGTGAGAGAGAGATGAGAGAGATGTTGTGCAAGTCCGGTGAAACCTGTGCCGGATCCACGCATCAGGACTCCAGTGCGCATCCCCAGTGTGCATCCCCAGTCCGGTACGTCCTGTGCCAGCTCCTCGCACTCGCCCTGAAGTGTGTCATCAGTCTGGTGCCAACTGGCCTGATCCACGCATCAGGACTCCAGTCCGCCTCCCCAGCCCAGTACGTCCGGTGCCAGCTTCCCGCACCCGCCCTGAAGTGTGTGTCACCAGTCCGGTGCCACCTGTGCCGGCTCCACGCATCAGGCCTCCAGTACGCATCCCCAGTCCGGTACGTCCTGTGCCAGCTCCCCGCACTCGCCCTGAAGTGCGTGTCACCAGTCCGGTGCCACCTGTGCCGGATCCACGCATATCAGGACTCCAGTCCACCTCCCTAGCCCAGTACGTCCGGTGCCAGCTCCCCGCACCCGCCCTGAAGTGTGTGTCACCAGTCCGGTGCCACCTGTACAGACTCCACGCACTAGGCCTCCAGTGCGCATTCACAGTCCAGAGCCTATGATGGTCCACAGTCCGGAACCTCCTACGATGGTCAACGGTCCGGAACTTCCTATGATGGTCAAGAGTCCGGGACCTCCAACGACGGTCAACGATCCGGAACCTCCAGCGACGGTCAATGGTCTGGAGCTTCCAGGCAAGGTGTCCAGTCTTGCCCCAGGGCAGGATCCTTCCTCTGCGCCGATGCCCAGTCCATGCACGGTGTCCAGTCCCGCTCCATGGCTGGAGCTTTCATCTGCGCCGATGTCCAGTCCAGGCACGGCGTCCAGTCCCGCTCCGAGGCCGGAGCCTTCCTCTGCGCAGGTGCCCAGTCCAGGCACGGTGTCCAGTCCCGCTCCATGGCAGGAGCCTTCTTCTGCGCCGGTGCCCAGGCACGGCGTCCAGTCCCGCTTCATGGCAGGAGCCGTCCTCTGCGCCGGTGCCCAGTCCAGGCCCCGCGTCCAACCCAGCTTTATGGCCGGAGCCCTCCTCTGCGCCGGTGCCCTTGGTTCTCTATGGTTTTTAGGTCAGAGCGTGACTAGGGTGGTGTTCTAGTCTTTTTATGTCTATGTTGGTGAGTTGTATGGCTCCCAATTAGAGTTAGCTGGCCTCTAGCTGCCTCTAATTGGGGATCATATTTAGGTAGCCTTTTTCCCACCTGTGTTTTGTGGGATAGTGTTTGTGTTAGTGTGTTTGGGCACTACGTCTTCAAATTCTTTGTAATTTTTCTTGTTTTGTTTCTAGTTTCATGTTGTATTAAAAAGATGTGGAACTCAATGCACGCTGCGCCTTGATACGCTCAATTTGAAGATCGTGACAAGGTCATCCATCTGCCTCCAGTGATTGTGCTCTGTTGCTCTCATGATCTCTGCAAGTGGATGATTATACACCTGAATCCCAGTGAGAGGTTGTCACGGACACCATTGTTGCCATGGAGGGGTTACAAGGGGGGTTAGAGGCGGGCCAACTACTGGTGGTGATGACATGACGCACTATCCTCATATTTAATGGTGGCCATTGTACCGGTGATGATCTTTTACTGTGTCATCATGTTACATGTCACAGACAGAGTCATTTATACAAGTAGCTCTCTATATGTCTTATCCCAATAACAGCATTACCTAAAGATTCAAACCCTACAGTATGACCTCTTGTGATATAAAAGGCCCACAATTACAAAGCAAGGCACGTGTGAGAAAAACTGTGAATGTTCAGTGAAATTAAGAACTTGTCATAAGCTATATTGGGTAAAGAAAAATGGCATACAAAATGGCTAATGTCTACATACATAAACTAAAATATTGTAATCATACACTTTTATAAAAAAGGGTTATGTGTCAAACTCATTCCATGGAGGGCAGAGTGACTGCAGGTTTTCGCTCCTCGCTTGTACTTAATTGATAATTTAAGATCACTAATTAGTTAAGAACTCCCCTCATCTGGTTGTCTAGGTCTTATTTGAAAGGAGACAGACACTTGGCCCTCCATGGAATGAGTTTGACCCCCCTGCCACAGGAGAACCCTTTTTGGTTCCAGGTAAAACCCTTTGGGTTTCACGTAGAACACTCTGTGAAAAGGGTTCTTCAACGAGTTCTCCTATGGGGACAGCCAAAGAACCCTTTTAGGTTCTAGATAGCATATTTTGTGTATACAACAATTTCTGTCTGCTACAGACATAGGATCATAATTTGTCCAGTTTCTTACAGCAGGAAAATAATCCTGCAGCAACAGGAAATTTGAATTATTGTGTGGATTATACTGTAGAATTAGTTAATAGGCATTTTTGTAGGGGTTGATACATTTTTAGTTAGGGCAAATCAAGTCTGACATTTTTTTATGTAAATTACAAACTTCAGAAGCTTTTTTAAACAATGAAAACACTACAACAGGTGCAAAACTCATTCCATGGAGGGCCTATGGTCTGCAGTTTTTTTGACTAATTAGTGACCTTAATTAATCAATCAAGTACAAGGGAGGAGCGAAAACCCACAGCCACTCGGCCTTCTGTGGAATGAGTTTGACACCTGTGCACTATGAGTTTGCATTTCCTGATGTGCATGATCAAATTAAGATCATACATCCTACATCTAATTAGGTTCTTTGTTTTTCATCTAACCTATTTGTTTTATACCCACAACAGTCTTGCTCTCCACATCTTGCTCTCCACATCTCCACGTTTTATCAGCTCACTTCCTACATCCACTTACAGCATCCCACAACAAAAGTGATTCATCCCCTAAAATGTCCTCCATTCTAATTCATAGAGATGTGCAATCATGCATAGCCATTATCTGTCACTGAACTAGAAAACAAAAGGTTTAAGTTTACCAGTCAGAATGTTGATCAGTGTTATTTCTCACAGGTGACAGTGCTTATTGATTGGCTGGTAGTAGGGTACTATTGCTGGTAGTCACTCACATTTAGTGCTCATTAAATCAAAGAGGAACTGGGAGCATGGAGAGGATCGCATCCAAAGCCGACTGATTAAATCATAGAGACACCATCTGCTCTAACTCTGTCCCCCAAACAAATGAACTCATATAAGGACAGGTCTAGAGAGATACCGTTCAATAAGAATGCACTGATTGCTGCTCATTGCTGTGACTTTTACTGTAAAACGAATCTGCTAACTACCGTGAGATAAAACATTTCACTTATTGTTATACTATAATTTTGTTTATCAGACCAAAATATGACAAATATTCTGCCTGATAGCTAGGTTAATATATATCTGTAGACTGATATATAATATATATCTATGTATTTTCCCCTTTGAATATTTTTCTTGTTTGTTTAAACCTATAAGAGCAGCAAGGAAACTGGGAATTGGAGATGTTTTGGCTTGTGTATGGATAATAGGCTTTTACATTTAGCTGAATGAATGCAACTTTGATGTCGATGTATGATTTGAGTGTAATGGTCTGGAAACCTAATGGGGTGATCAAACAGAGTGCTTCCAAACTGGGAAAATGTATTTGTAAAACAACGCAGTCAACTCAATGGTTTTCAATTAGAAAAATAGGATTGCAGGAACATAGGGAGGGTCTAAGGTTGCATGCTGTTGTCTTTCAGAAAATGTGTTTAAACTTTTGATGCATCAAGAAGCACAAATGGTGCCCCATGTGAGAATGTTTTACACAACCTTCAAACCAACATTTAATAGGATACCTACTGGGAGTGTAGGAGGATCAAAACCATAACTTCTTGTTGTGCAGGTATGTGCACTCCTTCCAGAACTTCAGCCATACAGATAGTAAAGCTGCACTATTGATTCAGATAGCAGCACTCTTGGTAGAACAGACAACGAGACAACAGCAGTAACTCAATCAATGCTTTGTGTAGTTAAAGGTCTCAGTCATTAGTTCTAAATGAGAGACATTAAATTCAACTCCCCACAGGCTGATTAATACACCTTAAAATACGTCCAGACATGTATGCCAGCTGTGTCTGTTTGGTTTGGAGTTAACTACTCCCCCACTGATATCATCAACATACTTGTACTGTACAGTGCATTCTGTGAAGCCATTCAGCTCATGTTCCACAGCACAATTTCTATTTCTATTTTACGCTTCTTGGCTTAGACTTCCTCAATTCTAAAAGAGAGGAAGAAGGAGGTAAATATAGTAAGTGAACAAAACAGTTTTGTCACCACCTTAACACTGAGCTAACTAATCCCACTGCTTGAGATGAATTTACCCGGTCTAAAGGAACTACATGCGCTTTCTGGGTTCACTAATAAGATGGAAGTAATAAGCTCCTGGATACCACTTTAGCATGCCAGTCGTGCGTTATAAAGACACATTGCATCAGGCTTTCACATTACAGTGGTAGCTGTTGTAGCTGTTAACAAACAAACTTTGCTTGGGGCGCATAAGCAATTTAAAAAGGGATCTCGCAGTCATCTAATGTGGGTGGGAAATCACGTTCTATGTTAAGTAAGTGCAAAGCAATGTTTGGTTCATGCATGAAAGGACATTTTAGTGGGAAGATGGTTTTCTAAGTGGTGTTCAGTACAGATGTTTTATCCTGAACCTGATGATCCCTCTGGTTGATTGACTTTGATTGAAGAATTCAGAGAGGGGTTAAGCCCACACAGAGTAGTGGCCTACTGTTTGTATTACTTCTAACAGACAGTGGACGGCACAAAAACCCTGAGAAAAGGAGCTCGTTGCAACGTGTAGGTGTTTTAATGCTCGATATGTCTGGTAAATACATGTTTTTTTGTTTGTTTTAAAAACCATTAGAAACAACTGTGAAAATCAATAGGATATTCACACTAGTTACATTCAGTGTGTGAGAGGTTTGGGTTTGTGTTGGATCCACATGCCCGCTGTGTGTAGCCTTAAGCTGATACTCCCCTCTTTTCATGTGCTCTACGGTTTCTGACCTCTTACCGTCATTCAAAAGGATTACAATGAAAACCGGTCTGGAGTACTTGTTAGACCATTCCCCACTAAGTCAATTTTCATTCTCCCAAGACATGTTGCTGGCCACTCCAAAGCCTGGGGCTGAAATGTAATCTTCGGCTTCGCACAGCAAATCACATGGATGGCCTTGGATTCAGATACAGTATAGGAGGGATCAGGAAAACAGTGTTTCTTATCGTGCCACAGTGTATTTATTTGTTTGTTTTTTGGGGTATTATGTTTGGATCCCCAGTAGTTGTTGTGAAAGCAGCAGCTACTCTTCCTGTATTGAAAGTCTTCTGGAGAAAAAAGAAGAAGACAAACCAACGAGACAGACAATCCAAGCCATGGCTAAATAGCAGCAGGCTAAATAGCCTACTGCACATCATAGCTTTACAAATTCTCACGAGAGCACACTTTAAACGGACTCTGTCATCCATGACTCCTAGTATGCTAACATTCAATTTTAGTGACTGCTTCTAAAATGCTAATGGATACAAATCTTTGAAAATATTTATTTTGGAAAAGACAGTGAGTGACTTTATGTAAATGTCTTTCACAGCTTCACACAGACACTGTGTGTAGTCAGCAGTAGCAGCATCAGCAGAAGTAGAAGCAGTAGCAGTTGTAGTATCCTTACAAAAAATGATAGCCATTTTGAAACGGCAGTAAAAGTGCAGTAACTGCAGTTATTGTGGACGCAGTGATTGCAGAATAACTGCAGTTACTTGGATTTAACTGCAGTTATACTATACTGTAACTGTAGTTAAATTGCAAAATTAATACAGTAAAAAAATGTGTTATTTAGGACGCAGTATTTGCAGCCTCCTGCAGTTATACTGCATTCTAATTACAGTTATACTACAGTGTACTGCAGTTATACTGCACTCTGACAGCAATCTTTTTTTCAAAAGGGTATCAGTAGTATTAGCAGCAGCAGCAGAAGTAGCAGCAGCAGTAGTAATAGCAGCAGCAGCAGTAGCAGTAGTAGTAGCAGCAGCAGTAGCAGCAAGAAGCTAGCTAGGTTCACAATGTAAACAAAAGCAACTTGTGAAATTAGAGGATAATTTAGTACAACTACTAGCAACAATTTAATGAGCAGTAGTAGCAGCAGCAGTAATTGTAGTAGCAGCAGTAACACTAATAGTAGCAGCAGTAGTAGTAGCAGCAGAAGTAGTAGTAGCAGCAGTAGTAGCAGTACAGTAGTAATAGCAGCAGCAGCAGGAAAAGCAGCAGTAGAAGCAATACGCTACTACTACTAGCTAGCTAGCTACAGGGGCATTTTTCCTATTGTGTTGCATTACAACCTGTAATTTAAATGGATTTTGATTTCATGTAATGGACATACACAACATTTTCCAAATTGGTGAATTGAAATGAAAAAATAACATGTTCAAAAAAATAAAAATAAAAAATAAAATGGAAAAGTGATGCGTGCATATGCATTCATCCCCTTTGCTATGAAGCCCCTAAATAAGATCTGGTGCAACCAATTACCTTCAGAAGTCACATAATGTCCACCTGTGTGCAATCTAAGTGCCACATGATCTGTCACATGATCTCAGTATTTTTGTTCTGAAAGGCCCCAGAGTCTCCAACACCACTAAGCAAGGAGAACCACCAAGCAAGTGGCACCATGAAGACCAAGGAGCTCTCCAAACAGGTCAGGGACAGTTGTGGAGAAGTACAGATCAGGGTTGGGTTATATAAAAAAATATCAGAAACTTTGAACATCCCACGGAGCGCCATTAAATCCATTATTTAAAATGGAAAGAATATGGCACCACAACAAACCTGCCAAGAGAGGGCTGCCCACCAAAACTCATGGACCAGGCAAGGACGGCATTAATCAGAGAGGCAACAAAGAGACTAAAGATAACCCTGGAGGAGCTGCAAAGCTCCACAGCGGAGATTGGAGTATTTTTCCATAGGACCACTTTAAGCCGTACTCTGGCTGTTAAGGAAAATGCTATTTCTGGCGCAAATCCAACACCTCGCATCACCCCGAGAACACCATCCCCACAGTGAAGCACGGTGGTGGCAGCATCATGCTTTGGAGGATGTTTTTAATCGGCAGGGACTGGGAAACTGGTCAGAATTGAAGGAATGATGGATGTTGCTAAACACAGGAAATTCTTGAGGGAAACCTGTTTCAGTCTTCCAGAGATTTGAGACGGGGACGGAGATTCACCTTCCAGCAGGACAATGACCTTAAGCATACTGATAAAGCAGCATTCGAGTGGTTTAAGGGGAAACATTTAAATTTCTTGGAATGGCCTAGTTAAAGCCCAGACCTCAATCCAATTGAGAATCTGTGGTATGACTTAAAGATTGCTGTACACCAGTGGAACCCATCCAACTTGAAGGAGCTTGATTCGTTTTGCCTTGAAGAATGGTCAAAAATCCCAGTGGCTAGATGTGCCAAGTTTATAGAGACATACCCCAAGAGACTTGCAGCTGTAATTGCTGCAAAAGATGGCTCTACAAAGTATTGACTTTGGGGGGTTGAATTATTATGCACGCTCAAGTTTTCTGTTTTTTTCTATTATTTCTTGTTTGTTTCACAATAAAACATATTTTGCATCATCATGTTGGCATGTTGTGTAAATCAAATGATACAAGCCCCCCCCCCAAAATCTATTTTAATTACAGGTTATAAGGCAACAAAATAGGAAAAATGCCAAGGGAGGTGAATACTTTCGCAAGCCACTGTATATTGACTAGCTAGGTTCACAATGGAAACAACATCAGATTGTGAAGGATTAACTTAGAGTATACTTTAGTACAACCACTAGCAACAACTTAATTAGCAGCTTTAATAGTACTAGTAGTAGCAGTAGTATTAGCAGCAGCAGTAGTAGTAGCAGCAGTAGTAGTAGCAGCAGCAATAGTAGTAGTAGCAGCAGTAGTAGTAGAATCAGTAGTAGTAGTAGCAGTAGTAGCAGCAGAAGCAGTAATAGCTGTAGCAGTATGGGGGTTGACTTCTAATGAAAAGGGAGATAAGTAAGAACAAAGTCAGCCTTCCCACAGTGTCAAAACAAGACCTCCCATTTCACCCCTAGGCTCCATGGTCTTGAACCAGACACCAGAGACTCTTCAGAGTAGAGGAGATTAGGAACAGAGCGTGCTCTAGACACAACTATCATCAAAGTGGGTTTACAGAGTGCACAGTATGGGGGGCTCGGGTGGATTGGGTTTGGTTTGGTTTAGTTTATTTTTGCCTTTTTAAATTGATGTGTTTCCTTCGCTTGTATTGGAACCTGAACAGTATCCGGTGAAGATAATGTCTTGCATTCTGCAATTGATGAGTCATATTTTTGCCAAAGTGTATCCCACCTTTGGATGAAGCATAGGGTTAGGATTGGGCCGGGTGTAGATTTAGTTAGAGTGGAAGGAAGAGTTTGGTAATGTAATTGAAGGAAGTCAGCTGAGGGAAAGAGTAAGGTAAAGTGGTGTAAACAAACCAGAAGTCTGTGTTGGCACACAAATCAATTTAGCATAGCTCTGTATCTATTGGACACCTATTGGATGTGTTGTGCTTGCTAATGAATCTTCCCTGCCATGCTATGTGAAGAGAATCAAATCAGGCTTTATTTATATAGCACATTTCAGACAGGAATGCAAAGCAATGTGCTTCACAGGAAAAAACAAATAAAAAAACAATGAAAATAAAAACAGGAATATTTACTACAAACATAAGAGGATAAAAAACAAAAGAATAACAATAAAAACTGAAAGACTAAAAAAGCACCCTAAGGAAAAGCAAAGCTTTCACGTTCGCTGGAATAATAACTCAAAACAATATCCCATAAAACACAGGTGGAAAAAATGGGTCACTATCTCCTGTAAGGTGAAGGTTACCCGCGACATGCGCATAGTTTCCTGAAACAAGTCACAAATAGATTTTTCCCTCATCAATCTACACACAATACCCCTTAATGACAAAGCAAAAATAGGTTTTTAGAAATTGTTGCTTATTTTTCACAAATAAAAAAATGAAATAGTACATTTACATAACTATTCTGACCCTTTACTCAGTACTTTGTTGAAGCATCTTTGGCAGCAATTATAGCATAGAGTATTTTTGGGTATGATACTACAACTTGGCACGCCTGTATTTGGGGAGTTTCTCCCAATCTTCTCTGCCTCTCAAGCTCTGTTAGGTTGCATGGGGAGGGTTGCTGCACAACTATTTTCAGGTCTCTCCAGAGATGTTCAATCGGGTTCAAGTACGGGCTCTGGGTGAGCCACCCAGAGACTTGTTTCTGAGGATTAGGGTTAGGGTTGTTGTCCTGTTGGATGGTGGACCTTCACCCCAGTCTGAGGTTCTGAGCACTCTGGAGCAGTTTCTCAACAAAGATCTCTCTGTACTTTGCTCCGTTCATCTTTCCCTCGACCCTGGCTAGTCTCCGAGTCCCTGCAGCTGAAAAACATCCCCACAGCATGATGCTGCCACCACCATGCTTCACCATAGGGAAGACGTGACGCCTGGCATTCAGGCCAAAAATTAAATCTTGGTTTCATCAGACCAGAGAATCTTGTTTCTCATGGTCTGAGAGCCTTTAGGTGCCTTTTGACAAACTCCAAGTGGGCTGTCATGTGCCTTTTACTGAGTGGCTTCTGTCTGGCCACTCTACCATAAAGGCCTGATTGGTGGAATGCTGCAGAGATGGTTGTCCTTCTGGAAGTTTCTCCCATCTCCACAGAGGAACTCTGGAGCTCTGTCAGAGTGACCATTTTTTAAAATTTAATCAATTTTATAACAAGGCTGTAAAGTGACAAAATGTTGAAAAATACTTTCCGAGGGTACTGTATGTGTTGGTTCTCAGATAATTTATCACTTTAACTAAGGCTCTGTCTCTGTGCTGTGGTGGGCACGAAATTCAGATTGTAATTTTTTTTTAAATACAGTTGACACTTAAAAAATAATTTTGCTGTTTGAAAACCAATTTCTCCAGAATTTTGCTTAAGAATGGAAGGTTGCAGATTGGCCGAGAATTGCTAAGAGTTGAAGAATCTAGATTACTTTCCTTCAAAGTAGGTTGCACCATAGCAGTTTTTAGTGAAGTGGGGAAAATGAATGATTAACAATAGCTTTCACTTATTCAGATATGCAATTAAAAACTGTTTGAAGAAGGTAGTGGGGCTAGGTTCGAGAAGGCAGGTAGAAGGCTTAAGTTGTGATATGACTTTCTTGAGCAAGTCTGTGTCAACCAGGGAAAATAACTCTTAGCGCGTTTGCGTGGTAGGCTACGGCACATATCATCAGGTCTTTCTTGACTGATACCCAGCCTAATGTTTGTTATCTTATCTCTGAAATATGCCGCAAGCTCATCACATTAAGATGTGGAGGAAAGTACACAAAGGGTTGTGGGGGGTAGGATTTATCAGGCCATCAGTGGTCTGGAAGAGCACTCTTGAATTATTCTGATTATTAGTGATTAGTGATAATTGTTATTTTCTCAGAATATCATAATGGACCTGCAACTTTGAGTTTCTCCACTTCCGAATCTGCCTTTCTGCAATGTCTCTTTAATTGATTTGTTTCCTCACTCATCCAAGGGGCTCTCTGTTTGGATGTGACCTTTTTCAACCGTACTGGAGTTATGGCATCAATGGTTACCCTTAATTTGCTATTCAAGTTATCAACTAAATCATCACAACAGGTAGGCAGAATAGGTGATGGTGTATTGTTCATACACTCAATAAAATCTGTACCAACTTCAGAGAGGGGTGGCAGGTAGCCGAGTGGTTAGTGTTGGACTAGTAACCGAAAGGTTGCAAGATCGAATCCCTGAGCTGCCAACGTAAAAAATCTGTCACTCTGCCCCCGAACAAGGCAGTTAACCCACTATTCCTACACTGTCATTGAAAATAAGAATTTGTTCTTAACTGATTTGCCTAGTTAAATAAAGATTTAAAAAATAAGACAGCTTTTCTTAATAGTGAGTTCACTATTACCCTGTGCTATGGGCAGCAAGGTAGTAAAACATACATAGTGTTGATCAGATAATGGAACATGTCATGAGAAAGCCCCTGGTAAAACCAGGTCCAGAGTATGATTATGGGTGGGCCCGTATTATTCTGTACTTTACATCCGAGACACTTCATTTAGTATGATATGTTACTTTTCGTATGATATGTATGGTATGGTAAGCCCCCTGTCTATCTTCAAAGCTTGTTCTGCTAGGTGACCTAAACTGGGACATGCTTAACACCCCAGGAATCCTAGAATCTAAGCTTGATGACATCGATCTCAGACAAATTATCAATGAACCCACCAGGTACAACCCCATATCCGTAAACACGGGCACCCTCATAGATATCATCCTAAACAACTTGCCCTCCAAAAACACATCTGCTGTTTTCAACCAAGATCTCAGCGATCACTGCCTCATTGCCTGCATCCTTAATGGGTCTGAGGTCAAACGACCACCACTCATCACTGTGAAACGCTCCCTAAAACACTTCAGCGAGCAGGCCTTTCTAATCGACCTGGCCCGGGTATCCTGGAAGGATATTGACCTCATCCCGTCAGTAGAGGATGCCTGGTTATTCTTTAAAGTGCCTTCCTCACCATCTTAAATAAGCATGCCCCATTAACAAAATGTAGAACCAGGAACAGATATAGCCCTTGGATCTCTCCAGACCTGACTGCCCTGGACCAGCACAAAAACATCCTGTGGCGTTCTGCATTAGCAATCGAATAGCCCCCGTGATATGCAACTTTTCAGGGAAGTTAGGAACCAAAATACACAGGTTGTTAGGAAAGCTAAGGCTAGCTTTTTCAAGCAAAAATTTACATTCTGTAGCACAAACTCCAAAATGTTCTGCGATACTGTAAAGTCCATGGAAAACAAGATCACCTCCTCCCAGTTGCCCACTGCACTGAGGCTAGGAAACATTGTCACCACCGATAAATCCACAATAATTGAGAATTTCAATAAGCATTTTTCTACGGATGGCCATGCTTTCCACCTGGCTATCCCTACCCCGGTCAACAGCCCTGCACCCCCCACAGCAACTTGCCCAAACCTCCCCCATTTCTCCTTCACCAAAATCCAGATAGCTGATGTTCTGAAAGAGCTGCAAAATCTGGACCCCTACAAATCAGCCGGGCTAGACAATCTGGACCCCTACAAATCAGCCGGGCTAGACAATCTGGACCCCTGCAAATCAGCCGGGCTAGACAATCTGGACCCCTACAAATCAGCCGGGCTTGACTGGTACTTGCAAAGTAGCTAAAAAGTAGTAAGTTGTTTAAAAGTGGCTAGTTAGCTAAAATGCTAATGTTGTCGAATGCTCATCCTTTGGTTCTCAACCTACTTTCGTTTTTGCATTAAGTAACCATCTGTCTTAAGTAACTATACCAAATGTAACATACAGTATCATACTAAATGGAATGTTTCGGAGTGGTCGCATGACTTTCAACCTTCGTCTCTCCCGAGCATGTATGGGAGTTGTAGTGATGAGACAAGATAGTAGCTACTAACAATTGGATACCACGAAATTGTGGAGAAAAAGGGGGTAAAAAAAAGAAAAGAAAAAATCTATGTGAGTGACGATGGTGTCAATATTGGAGTAGTTGGCCAGAACCGTGGGCTGGAGGGGGTTGATGTCATGGACACGGGCTGCTGGCTGACAGTGGACCTTGGTCGGTCGTAGGCAGGCCAAAATCTCTCACCATCGAGCTGCCCGCAATGATGGTGGTTGTGGTGGAATCCAATGGGGAACGAAGATGTGGAGCAGGATGGGACTGCCTCAGGCAGGGGGATGGAGGCTTTGATCCAGGCTAGCCTGACTCTTTGCACCAGCAACAGTGGATGGCGTTGGAAACCCGAGGAAGGTGGAAGATGGCCTGAGACCCTTCAGTCTTGAGTCACCGACCTGCTGAACTGTGGTGGCTGTGGAGGAGTGTGCCTGCTCCCAGGATCTGTGCTGACTCCAGGGGTTGGTAGGTCCATCTCAAGCAGGCCAAAGCTGTTTGATAGCTGTATCCCATCTTCTCGGATAGATGAAGGGTGGCCAGTCTGCCTTCCTGATCTCCTACGCCTTGTAAGTGTCCAGTCTCCCATCGGCCACGGAGTTGAGCTTAACATCTGTCTGGATTGGGACAGATCAATGCCGCCCAACTCATCAACAGGTTTGCTATAGGAGGCATTTATTGCTGAGATTTGGTATGCCTGGGCTACAGCAATGTTGGTGTACTTAGAAAGCAGGTTATCCTTTTCTCGCAGCTGGAGGATCTAAGCTGCTTGATGGTGGTCCATATAGGGCAGCAGACAAAGGATCTAAGTGCTTGATGGTGGTCCATATAGGGCAGCAGACAAAGGATCTAAGTGCTTGATGGTGGTCCATTTAGGGCAGCAGACAAAGGATCTAAGTGCTTGATGGTGGTTCATTTAAGGCAGACAAATCCCTGTTCAGTTCCGCCTTATCCTCATCTTAAGATTGTGTGGAAATCATCTCACACCTAACGCATTTGTGCCCATCCGTGGATAAGAACACCGGTGGGCTAGCACTTCTAGCGTTAGCCTGCTTTGTTTTCATGATAGAAAGCAACTAACTGCTATTTAACGGCAATCCCTGTTATTCAGTAGCAGAAACAACACTCATGTCTGATTTCCGAATTCAAAGAGATGTATAAACCACGACAGGCATTTCACAGACAATATTTTTTTCGAAGAGGACAAACACTTACATGTACATATTACCTCAACTACCTCATACTCGGTACCGGTACACCTTGTATATTAGCCTTGTTATTGTAATTTTTTGTTTGTTGCTAAATGTCTTTTAACACTGCATTTTTTGGAAAGTACTCGTAAGTAAGCATGTCACGGGAAAGTCCACTCCGGTTGTATTCGGCGCATGTGACGAATACAATTTTATTTGATTTAAGAGAAACCCATAGCAACATGTGCCCATAGTCAAGGAGCAATACATGCCAGGAGGCCTGATGTTGGGTAAACCACTGTACATTTCTGAAACCACATAGGGTGTGTGTTACTGGGGAAGAGCAATAGAGGGAGTTTCCTGTTCAAATCAAAGCTGCCACCATCCAACCCAGCTTCCTCTGATTATGGAGGGTGTGTGCGTGTGGGTTTTTGCCTTGTACTATATACTGTACATGTATATCATCTATAGCCTCTTGAGAACCAGCATTTTTTTTTTGTAAATGTAGATATGTGTTTAAGGTGAAAAGAACATGTCACAAAGAAAGAAACGTGAAAAAACATGTAATTTTTAGTTTTTTTGTATGTGCAATGTAGTGGCCATTAGGACTTGATTGTAAATAAGAAAAAATAGAGAGAGTAGGTAAAAAAACTCATTAGTGCATAGTGATGTCCAGGAGGACATGTATTAACACTGCTCTGAAAACTCAGTCAACTATTCATTAGATATTTACCTATTAGAAACTATTTTAATATCAAACTCACAAAAAAATATGATTACAAAATTACACAGCCAATTTGAAGAATCAGAAAACAGAACGAACATGTGATATGAGAGGACATGACACAGGACCTAAGACAGTGGCAGAACGAACATGTGATATGAGAGGACATGACACAGGACCTAAGACAGTGGCAGAACGAACATGTGATATGAGAGGACATGACACAGGACCTAAGACAGTGGCAGAACGAACATGTGATATGAGAGGACATGACACAGTGGCATGTATGGCCTTAGAGATATTGACCAAAAACAAATGAATTGCTGAGTCTCAGGAGGATAAACACAACTACAGTATATGCATACACACACATGGCAGGGTAGCCTAGTGGTTAGAGCGTTGGACTAGTAACCGAAAGGTTGCAAGTTTGAATCCCTGAGCTGACAAGGTACAAATCTGTTGTTCTGCCCCTGAACAGGCAGTAACCCACTGTTCCTAGGCTGTCATTGAAAATAAGAATTTGTTCTTAACTGACTTGCCTAGTAAATAAAGGTAAAAAAATATATATAAAAAAAATATATATTATTGATCTATACATGTGTATCTGTACAGTATATCTGCATATGTGTGCTGTAACATTCCAACTGTTCCGGTCCAGATGTGTAAACCCCTCTCCGTCCCATTACACTGCTCCCACATGAGGGAGGGGTTATGACCCCATCATCTCCGCCTCCTTCTCCCTGCGTAGATCCACAGGTGTTAGTTCCCTACTTCTGTCCTGATGTCATCATATCCCACAGCAGAAAGACGTCAAACTCCACTCCAGCCAAAGACAGCAGAGGAGGAACAAATGATAGGCAGTTATTATTATACACCAGGGAAAACAGATGGAATACATTTTTTCCAATGTAATACTTATGATATGACTATGGTATGATGATTATGGTATGACTATAGTATGACTATGATATGACTATGGTATGATGACTATGGTATGACTATAGTATGACTATGATATGACTATGATATGACTATGGTATGATGACTATGGTATGACTATAGTATGACTATGATATGACTATGGTATGATGACTATGGTATGACTATAGTATGACTATGATATGACTATGGTATGATGACTATGGTATGACTATAGTATGACTATGATATGACTATGGTATGATGACTATGGTATGACTATAGTATGACTATGATATGACTATGGTATGATGACTATGGTATGACTATAGTATGACTATGATATGACTATGGTATGATGACTATGGTATGACTATAGTATGACTATGATATGACTATGGTATGATGACTATGGAATGACTATAGTATGACTATGATATGACTATGGTATGATGACTATGGTATGACTATAGTATGACTATGATATGACTATGGTATGATGACTATGGTATGACTATAGTATGACTATGATATGACTATGGTATGATGACTATGGTATGACTATAGTATGACTATGATATGACTATGGTATGATGACTATGGAATGACTATATTATGACTATGATATGACTATGGTATGATGACTATGGTATGACTATAGTATGACTATGATATGACTATGGTATGATGACTATGGAATGACTATAGTATGACTATGATATGACTATGGTATGATGACTATGGTATGACTATAGTATGACTATGATATGACTATGGTATGATGACTATGGTATGACTATAGTATGACTATGATATGACTATGGTATGATGACTATGGTATGACTATAGTATGACTATGATATGACTATGGTATGATGACTATGGTATGACTATAGTATGACTATGATATGACAATCATATGACTATGATATGACTATAGTATGACTATGATATGACTATAGTATGACTATGATATGACTATAGTATGACTATGATGATGACTATGTATGACTATGACTATGATATGACTATGGTATGATGACTATGGTATGACTATAGTATGACTATGATATGACTATAGTATGACTATGATATGACTATGATATGACTATAGTATGACTATGATATGACTATAGTATGACTATGATATGACTATGGTATGATGACTATGGTATGACTATAGTATGACTATGATATGACTATAGTATGACTATGATATGACTATGGTATGATGACTATGGTATGACTATAGTATGACTATGATATGACTATGGTATGATGACTATGGTATGACTATAGTATGACTATGGTATGACTATAGTATGACTATGATATGACTATGGTATGATGACTATGGTATGACTATAGTATGACTATGATATGACTATGGTATGATGACTATGGTATGACTATAGTATGACTATGATATGACAATCATATGACTATGATATGACTATAGTATGACTATGATATGACTATGGTATGATGACTATGGTATGACTATAGTATGACTATGATATGACTATGGTATGATGACTATGGTATGACTATAGTATGACTATGATATGACTATGGTATGATGACTATGGTATGACTATAGTATGACTATGATATGACTATGGTATGATGACTATGGTATGACTATAGTATGACTATGATATGACTATGGTATGATGACTATGGTATGACTATAGTATGACTATGATATGACTATGGTATGATGACTATGGTATGACTATAGTATGACTATGATATGACTATGACTATGATGACTATGGTATGACTATAGTATGACTATGATATGACTATGGTATGATGACTATGGTATGACTATAGTATGACTATGATATGACTATGGTATGATGACTATGGTATGACTATAGTATGACTATGATATGACTATGGTATGATGACTATGGTATGACTATAGTATGACTATGATATGACTATGGTATGATGACTATGGTTTGACTATAGTATGACTATGATATGACTATGGTATGATGACTATGGTATGACTATAGTATGACTATGATATGACTATGGTATGACTATATTATGAGCGGCAGTATAGCCCAGTGGTTAGAGCATTGTGGTTAGAGCATTGGACTAGTAACCAAAAGGTTGCATGTTCAAATCCCAGAGCTGACAAGGAACAAAATCTGTCGTTCTGCCCCTGAACAGGCAGTTAACCCACTGTTCCTAGGCCGTCATTGAAAATAAGAATTTGTTCTTAACTGACTTGCCTAGTAAATAAAGGTAAAAAAATATATATAAAAAAAATGTATTATTGATCTATACATGTGTATCTGTACAGTATATCTGCATATGTGTGCTGTAACATTCCAACTGTTCCGGTCCAGATGTGTAAACCCCTCTCCGTCCCATTACACTGCTCCCACATGAGGGAGGGGTTATGACCCCATCATCTCCGCCTCCTTCTCCCTGCGTAGATCCACAGGTGTTAGTTCCCTACTTCTGTCCTGATGTCATCATATCCCACAGCAGAAAGACGTCAAACTCCACTCCAGCCAAAGACAGCAGAGGAGGAACAAATGATAGGCAGTTATTATTATACACCAGGGAAAACAGATGGAATATTTTTTTTTCCAATGTAATACTTATGATATGACTATGGTATGATGATTATGGTATGACTATAGTATGACTATGATATGACTATGGTATGATGACTATGGTATGACTATAGTATGACTATGATATGACTATGATATGACTATGGTATGATGACTATGGTATGACTATAGTATGACTATGATATGACTATGGTATGATGACTATGGTATGACTATAGTATGACTATGATATGACTATAGTATGACTATGGTATGACTATAGATGACTATGATATGACTATGGTATGATGACTATGGTATGACTATAGTATGACTATGATATGACTATGGTATGATGACTATGGAATGACTATAGTATGACTATGATATGACTATGGTATGATGACTATGGTATGACTATAGTATGACTATGATATGACTATGGTATGATGACTATGGTATGACTATAGTATGACTATGATATGACTATGGTATGATGACTATGGTATATGACTATATAATATAATATATATATATATATATATATATATATATATATATATATATATATATGCCATTTATAGTATGACTATGATATGACTATGGTATGATGACTATGGTATGACTATAGTATGACTATGATATGACAATCATATGACTATGATATGACTATAGTATGACTATGATATGACTATAGTATGACTATGATATGACTATAGTATGACTATGATATGACTGTAGTATGACTATGATATGACTATGGTATGATGACTATGGTATGACTATAGTATGACTATGATATGACTATAGTATGACTATGATATGACTATGATATGACTATAGTATGACTATGATATGACTATAGTATGACTATGATATGACTATAGTATGACTATGATATAACTATGGTATGATGACTATGGTATGACTATAGTATGACTATGATATGACTATGGTATGATGACTATGGTTTGACTATAGTATGACTATGATATGACTATGGTATGATGACTATGGTATGACTATAGTATGACTATGATATGACTATGGTATGATGACTATGATATGACTATGGTATGATGACTGTGGTATGACTATGGTATGATGACTATGGTATGACTATAGTATGACTATGATATGACTATGGTATGATGACTATGGTATGACTATAGTATGACTATGATATGACTATGGTATGATGACTATGGTATGACTATAGTATGACTATGATATGACTATGGTATGATGACTATGGTATGACTATAGTATGACTATGATATGACTATGATGATGACTATGGTATGATGACTATGGTATGACTATAGTATGACTATGATATGACTATGGTATGATGACTATGGTATGACTATAGTATGACTATGATATGACTATGGTATGATGACTATGGTATGACTATAGTATGACTATGATATGACTATGGTATGATGACTATGGTATGACTATAGTATGACTATGATATGACTATGGTATGATGACTATGGTTTGACTATAGTATGACTATGATATGACTATGGTATGATGACTATGGTATGACTATAGTATGACTATGATATGACTATGGTATGACTATATTATGAGCGGCAGTATAGCCCAGTGGTTAGAGCATTGTGGTTAGAGCATTGGACTAGTAACCAAAAGGTTGCATGTTCAAATCCCCGAGCTGACAAGGAACAAAATCTGTCGTTCTGCCCCTGAACAGGCAGTTAACCCACTGTTCCTAGGCCGTCATTGAAAATAAGAATTTGTTCTTAACTGACTTGCCTAGTAAAATAAAGGTAAAATTAAAAATTAAAAAATAATAAAATATGACTATGGTATGATGACTATGGTATGACTATATTATGACTATGATATGACTACGGTATGCCTATGGTATGACTATTGTATGACTATGATTACATATCCCAAACAACGACAAAGCTTTCCAGTCATGGAGGTCTATTTCTTAAAGCATCAATAAAGATGGCTACGCTGACCCCTAATTATGTACTGTGTCTGGATGACATACCCATTTTGGGGTTTTATGAGATTTTAGGACAAAAAAAAGGTTGTGTTTTAAACATATTGTCTAATAATAATACATATATATTTTTTAGATAGTAGGCTTGGAACGCAACCCTTTTATTGTCTCAAATTCTCATAATGTGTGACAGCTCAAATATTGTAGTCTGCAACATGTCTGGGATATTAAAGAGCTGTATATTCCCATCAGAAGTCTGTTTAAATTCTTATGTCCTGGGTGGGCTTTGTCTACTGGACAGTGGGCTTCGTCTATTGTAGTTGGGTTTCTCCTGGCTTCCGGATCTGTTAATTCAACAGCAATCGTCTATACTACTTTACAAGGTCATACACATGACAACAGACTTGTGACTAGACTTGTTAACGGCTGTGATTTTACCTGTCGGTGAAAGATTAAACACTTCTAAGACAACATACACATCTAATTCTACCACACCTGCAAAGTTAACGTGATGTGAACTTTCATTGAGATCTTGACTAATTTGGCGCATCAACTCTCAGGACATCAATAGAAAGTAAGACAGTCAAGTAATGACTATTTACTATGGATTCAGTGGATAATCCACAGTGTTCTTCTTCTTAATCACAGTTCATAACTACACCCCATATTGGTTTGTTTACTGTCCGTAGGAGTTCTTAAAAAGAACGTGAAAGGGATTTAGCACCAGGAGTTCTAAAATGAAGTCACAGGGAGGATGTACACAGACAGTGAGGTCATTAAAATGTGTGTGGTGAAGTTTACCGCATATTTCTTTCCCTCCCTCCATAGAGAGACTAAATGTGACAGACAGGCTAATGGGAACCTGGGGTTTAGTTGCATTAATTATGTTGTTAGTGACGTCTATTGCAGCCCTAACATAATCTACACTGCGTCCAGAACATCTTTCAGTGGAATTTTCCAGTTATTTGCCTCTGGCTTTTTTCCCCACTATCTCCTTTTGAAATAATGCCTTTCTCATTGTGTTCAGTTTAGCTAATTCTCAACCTTTGTCTCAGGAAATGCCTGACTAAAATAGGTGGTCATAAAATGAGAGATTTAACACAAAGGCGTACATTTCCTTCACTACAAAATTATTTTGTTCTCTGTCTCTATAACAGTTTGAATGAAAGACAGATCAGTACAGATGTCGGATCTTCATTTCAGTCAGTTTTCTACAGAAGGATAATAATCGTACAGCAACAGGAAATGCAAATTATTATGTGGATTATAATTAATGGACATTTTTGTAGGGGGTGGTATATTGAAATTACAAACTTTAGAAGCCTTTTTAAAACTGAAATATACTAAACGTTTGCAATTCCTGCTATGCAAGAAAATTCTCAGCAACAAAAGAGTGATCAAATTAAGATCCTACATCTTTATGTGTGGGGGCCAAAATGTTCAATCCTAAAATGAATGTACAGTGCCTTGCGAAAGTATTTGGCCCCCTTGAACTTTGCGACCTTTTGCCACATTTCAGGCTTCAAACATAAAGATATAAAACTGTATTTTTTTGTGAAGAATCAACAACAAGTGGGACACAATCATGAAGTGGAACGACATTTATTGGTTATTTCAAACTTTTTTAACAAATCAAAAACTGAAAAATTGGGCATGCAAAATTATTCAGCCCCCTTAAGTTAATACTTTGTAGCGCCACCTTTTGCTGCGATTACAGCTGTAAGTCGCTTGGGGTATGTCTCTATCAGTTTTGCACATGGAGAGACTGAATTTTTTTCCCATCCCTCCTTGCAAAACAGCTCGAGCTCAGTGAGGTTGGATGGAGAGCATTTGTGAACAGCAGTTTTCAGTTCTTTCCACAGATTCTCAATTGGATTCAGGTCTGGACTTTGACTTGGCCATTCTAACACCTGGATATGTTTATTTTTGAACCATTCCATTGTAGATTTTGCTTTATGTTTTGGATCAAAGTTCAAGGGGGCCGAATACTTTCTTCGCAAGGCACTGTATACTCCACTGTATCCACTGTATACTCCACTGTATACTCCACTGTATACTCCACTGTATACTCCACTGTCATCAAGATCATTATTACATACCTTCTTCGAAATGCACTGTGATGTACATCACCACAAACCTCAGTTGGTCAAATCCACCAAGACTTCCTATCAATCCTTTCTGATTCAGCATGTCTTTGTCATTTGAAATCTTCCCACACACAGAGGAATGGGGATGATTATTTGTCAAATAATTGGTTGTCAAAGGAAATACAGGAGTGATAGGTAATAGTCTTGGGAGTTGGAGGCCTACTGCATGTGATTGGTTTAAATCTGATCAGAATGAGGGAATAACTTGAGGTGCACAGAGGACTGGCTTTAAAAATACACATTTTCCACACAGAACAGTTCATTGTTAAAAGTAGTCTAAAGTCAATTGTTAATGACACTGCTAAGTGGATACTAGACCTTAGATAAAGCATAAACATCAAGAGAAAATGACATGATCAGTGGTGTACCGCAGTTTGGCTGGGTCCCCCCACAAGGTGATTTATTTTTTGAGAAAACAGCTAACATCTTACAATCCAACTCATTTTGCCATGGTGCATAGAGAAACATATCAGTTGAATAGCTAATCTCACACTATTCTACACATTTTAAAATGAGGTTGAGAGAATATGTTGCTGTTTTAAAGCAAATTTCCTGCAATTCTACACATATTACCATGGGGCAGAAAAAAAACATTTTCAGTTGTATAGCTAATGCCGTGCTATTCTACACATTTGGCAATGAGGCTGAGACAAAATGTTGCAGTTTTACTTCTTTTTTTTCTTCTCTCCATGGGTTATGAAGTGTTCATATGCAATCAGGGCAGAGGGCTCCAACCAGAGCCTGTGGAGAGCTAGTGGACATGATCCAGGAGGTTTCACACATTTTATTTCACTCTGTTTCAGCTTTCTAAAAATATATTTTTAGGCTGAATGGTCAAGACAAGATTTAAGTGCCTTTGAACGAGGTATGGTAGTAGGTGCAAGGCAGGCGCACTGGTTTGGGTAAAGAACTGCAATGCTACTGGATTTTTCTCACTCAATAGTTTCCTGTGTGTATCAAAAACGGTCCACCACCCAAAGGACATCCAGCCTACTTGACATAACTGTGGGAAGCGTCGGAGTCAACATGGGCCAGCATCCTGGGAATGCTTTTGACATCTTGTAGAGTCCACGCCCCAATGAATTAAGGCTGTTCTGATGGCAAAAGGAGCGGGTGCAACTCAACCTTAGGATGGTCTGCTTAATGTTTTGTACACCTCCGTGAAATCATATGCCTTGGCTTGGAGAGTTCTGTGGCAGGAGACAGAATCTAATACGATCCAATGACTCAGAGACAGAAGGGGCAACTCCTGTATATTTTCCATATGTCTGATTAATCTTCTACATAGTGCGACAGAGCATGTCCACCCTGATAGGTCAGGAGAGTGGGTGGGAGGCTTCCAATGACTCAGAGACAGAAGGAGCAACTCCTGTATATTTTCCATATGTCTGATTAATCTTCTACATAGTGCGACAGAGCATGTCCACCCTGATAGGTCAGGAGAGGGGCGGGAGGCTTAACAAGGGGTTACTTATTTCGAAAGATAAAGTATATTATTGAAATCCTCCTCCTCCCAGATACATACATCTAGAAACCATTGTGAGCAGTGAGCACTTTCCATGCGAGAAAACTGTACTTCCTACACTTCCTGTTTCTCCTACAGCCCTAACACAGACATGCCGTCAGCCAGAGCCAACCCTGACAGCCCCTCAGGAAGCACAACTTCCTGAGGAAGTTAACTATATTATTATAGTTAACTATACTATAAGAAGTTAACTATAAGAAGTTAACTATATTATTATAGTTAACTATACTATTATAAGTTAACTATAAGAAGTTAACTATATTATTATAGTTAACTATACTATTAGTTAACTATATATTATTATATAGTTAACTATACTATAAGAAGTTAACTATATTATTATAGTTAACTATAAGAAGTTAACTATATTATTATAGTTAACTATACTATTATAAGAAGAACTATATTATTATAGTTAACTATAATAAGAACTATAAGAAGTTAACTATATTATTATAGTTAACTATACTATTAGAAGTTAACTATAAGAAGTTAACTATATTATTATAGTTAACTATACTATAAGAAGTTAACTATAAGAAGTTAACTATATTATTATAGTTAACTATACTATTAGAAGTTAACTATAAGAAGTTAACTATAAGAATCAGGCTTTCTGGAGGGCTACAGAACACTTTCATAACAATGAAATGTACATTCATGGAAGGTGGCATGGAACAGGGACATTTACAGCATGATTGATTTATTGCATGTTACGAACATGTAACTCAGCAAAGATCTCAGTTGGCACAAGTAGAAACGTAATAAACTTTAAATGTATTGTCAAGCTAATTGAGTTTCAGTGGCAACGTTCCCAGGTCATAACTTGCCAAGCAATGCGTTGTAAATGTCTTTTGAATTTAAATGAATCATGTTTAATGACTAGAAGTACTACTCGTTTTTCACGTTCCCAGCAATAACAAAGTGCACAGCTTTCAACACTTCATATCCATGTCCTCCATGTAAGGTCACTGAAGTTAAATTGTGTATTTTCTAAGTACATTTAACATTTACATTGTGAACTTATTCACAGTTTAAAGTTCATATCTCTCCCATACAACTATAACTAAAACCTACTTTGTCCCTCAGGGCCACTGTACTGCTGCCCCAGAAGTTCACTGCTAAGTTCTGACAGGAAACATCAACTGTAGACGGCACAGGAAACCACTCCCCTTCGGAGCACAAAGTGGAGCACAGTGGAAAAGACCCTAAACTACCATGCGAAACAACGGACTATCATGACCTCTACAAAAGGAATGCACTGTCCTCTACATGGCAACGTCACTATCTACTGCCCTGCCAATGACCACTGTTCATGCAGAGTAGAGAGTCCAATCCAGTGTTAAGTCTTTTCCAACATTTTTGGGTTGTTAAAAAATAAAAATAAAATCCTTTCAAATGTCAATGCTGTCCTCATTATAAAGTCTTCACTAGCAAGTCAACATTTGAAAGACACTTCAAGTTTGAATACAATTTGACGTCTACACTAACACTTGTCAGACTACTACCATGTACAGGTTTATTTTGTTGTCATTTAGCAGATGCTTTTATCCAGAGTGACTACATACATTTTTATATTTGTTCATACTGGTCCACCGTGGAAATTAAACCCAAAACCCTGGTGTGGCAAGTAAAATGCTCTACGAACTGAGCCACGTGGGTTCTTTGGCTGTCCCCATAGGAGACCCCTTTTTGGTTCCAGGTAGAACTTTTGGGTTCCATGTAGAACCCTCCGTAAAAAGGGTTCTACATGGAACCCAAAAGGGTTCTTCAAAGGGTTCTCCTACATTCTACATAGCACCTGTTTTGGAGAACGTATGTTCTACATAGCACCTGAGTGTACTGTAGCTTTTTAAGTTTATGTATGACATCTGGTGTGTTTACGGATGTAACGATGATCGTCTGAGGAAGAAGGAGTAGACCAAAGCGCAGCATGGTACATGTTCATATTTCCATTAATTATCTGAACACTAAATACAAAAGAACAAGAGGCCCCACAAGGGTGTGTACTTAGCCCCCTCCTGTACTCCCTGTTCACCTATGACTGCATGGCCATGCAAGCCTCCAACTCAAACATCAAGTTTGCAGACGACACAACAGTGATAGGCTTGATTACCAACAATGAAGAGATAGCCTACAGGGAGGAGGTGGGGGCTCTCGGTGTGTGGTGTCAGGAAAATAGCCTCTCACTCAACATCAACAAAACAAAGTAGATGACCGTGGACTTCAGGAAACAGCAGTGGAGAAGGTGAAAAGTTTTAAGTTCCTCTGCGTACATATCACTGACAAACTGAAATGGTCCACCCACACAGACAGACAGAAATTGGGCTTGTCACCTAAAACCCTCACACACTTTTACAGATGTACAATTGAGAGCATCCTGTCGGGCTGTTTCACCGCCTGGTACGACAACTGCACCGCCTGCAGAGGGTGGTGCGGTCTGCACAATGCATTCTCAAGGGCAAACTACCTGCCCTCCAGGACACCTACAGCACCCAATGTCACAGTAAGGCCAAAAAGATCATCAAAGACAAAAACCACCCGAGCTACTGCCTCTTCACCCCATTATCATCCAGAAGGCGAGGTCAATACAGGTGCATCAAAGCTGGGACCGAGAGACTGAAAAACAGCTTCTATCTCAAGGCCTCAGACTGTTAAACAGCCGTCACTAGCACAGAGAGGCTGCTGCCTATATACAGACTTGAAATAATTGGCCACTTTAATAATGGAACACTCGTCACTTTAATAATGCCACTTTAACTATGTTTACATATCTTGCATTACTCATCTCATATGTACAGTATATACTGTATTCTATACTATCTATTGCACCTTACCCTATGATGCTCTGACATTGGTCATCCATATATTTATACATTCTTATTCCATTAATTTACTTAGATGTGTGTGTATTAGGTTTTTGTTCTGGAATTGTTACATATTACTTGTTAGATATTGCTGCACCTTTGGACCCAGAAGCACAAGCATTTTGCTACACTCGCAATAACATCTGCTAACCATGTATATGTGACCAATACAATTTTATTTGATTTAATTTGACATTTCAGATGGCAACTACTGACTGTTGAGTTGATAAGATCTGATTGCCGCCTTCCCCTGAAGGGATTTCTCAGGTTTTTTTCAAACCCTGGCGCTGTAGTACAACTGCCAACACCAGATGAACACGAATCTAGTTGCCACGACAACATGAATCTCAAAGACAAGGGGGTTGCGGGCGGGTTGGAGGCTCAGGCAGAGGTGGTGGGATACAACGGCATGGCGAGGGACTCTCAGGAAATTAGCACCAAATCATATTAATCTCACAATCAGACTTGGGTCTTCAAAGTGCAGCTCAACAATCAGAGGAAGTGCATGAAGGTTAGCTCTGCTGTTGCTCAGCTAGCTTCAATACAGCACACAGCACAGGTATCCATCTCCACTGGCTTTAGCTTCCGATCAAAGGAGGGGATCTAGAGGCCGTCACAACCCCTGTCTTCAGTAGTTCTTACTTCACACCCCGCACAGTGACAGAGAACACTGTCACACAGGGACTTGGGAAACAATAAAACTGGCAATAGTGGAGCACTTTGCATCTGATTCTTTTTCCATCAAGTGGGTTTGCGTTCAGATGATTGTTGTCAAAGGAACATATTTATATACTTCTTTAAATCAGGGACATTTAATCAGTCTGTAGGCTACTGTCAGTTCGGTAGATTTCAACATTTCACCACTTTTCAAATGTAAAGTTGAAATCTGAAGTTTACATACACCTTAGCCAAATACATTGAAACTCAGTTTTTCAAAATTCCTGACATTTAATCCTAGTAAAAATTCCCTGTTTTAGGTCAGTTAGGATCACCAGTTTATTTTAAGAATGTGAAATGTCAGAATAATATTAGAGAGCTTTTATTTCTTTCATCACATTCACAGTGGGTCAGACGTTTACAAACACTCAATGAGTATTTGGTAGCACTGTCTATAAATTGTTTAACTTGGGTCAAACGTTTCAGGTAGCCTTCCACAAGCTTCCCACAATAAGTTGGGTGAATTTTGGCCCATTCCTCCTGACAGAGCTGGTGTAACTGAGTCAGGTTTAATTTGTTGATGTTTTACCTTTAACTAGGCAAGTCAGATAAGAACAAATTCTTATTTTCAATGATGGCCTAGGAACAGTGCCTTGTTCAGGGGGAAGAACCTTTCGGTTACTCGTCCAATGCTCTAACTACTAGACTACATGTAGGCCTCCTTGCTCGCACACGCTTTTTCAGTTCTGCCCACAAATCTTCTATAGGATTGAGGTCAGGGCTTTGTGATGGCCATTTTGCCACATCTTTGGAAGTATGCTTGGGCCCATTTGGATGACCCATTTGCGACCAAGCTTTAACTTCCTGACTGATGTCTTGAGATGTTGCTTCAATATATCCACATACTTTTCCTCTCTCATGATGCCATCTATTTTGTGAAGTGCACCAGTCCCTCCTGCAGCAAAGCACCCCCACAACATGATGCTTCCACCCCCGTGCTTCACGGTTGGGATGGTGTTCTTTGTCTTGCAAGCCTCCCCCTTTTTCCTCTATGGCCAAACAGTTCTATTTCAGTTTCGTCAGACCAGAGAACATTTCTCCAAAAAGTACGATCTTTGTCCCCATGTGCAGTTGCAAACCGTAGTCTGGCTTTTTTATGGTGGTTTTGGAGCAGTGGATTCTTCCTTGCTGAGTGACCTTTCAGGTTATGTCGATATAGGACATGTTTTACTTTGGATATAGATACTTTTGTCCCTGTTTACTCCAGCATCTTCACAAGGTCATTTGATATTGTTCTGGGATTGACTTGCACTTTTTGCACCAAAGTACGTTCATCTCTAGGAGACCTAGGCCTTGAAATACATCCACAGGTACACCTCCAATTGACTCAAATTATGTCAATTAGCCTATCAGAAGCTTCTAAAGCCATGACATAATTTTCTGGAATTTTCCAAGCTGTTTAAAGGCACAGTCAACATAGTGTATGTAAACTTCTGACCACTGGAATTGTGTTACAATGAATTGTAAGTGAAATAATCTGTCTGTAAACAATTGTTGGAAATATGACTTGTGTCATGCACAAAGTAGATGTTCTAACCTACTTGCCTATACTATATTTGGTTAACAAGAAATTTGTGGAGTAGTTGAAAAACGAGTTTTAATGATTCCAACCTAAGTGTATATATACTTCCGACTTCAACTGTATATATGACTGTTTATAAGGAAAGATTGAGAATGTCTCAAGGTATAGTACATGTCACTGAAATGGAGGCAAACTCACACTTATACACGCTAACGTCATTGAAAAATTAAGTTAACAAAAACGGTCTGTCATTGAAACGCAAGAAAACGCGCTATTGAAACACACTAACAAACATGTGTCATCATACTTTAGTAATATATCTGCCATTCTGAAGAGTTTCTACTCTTGTGGTAACTTCCCTCCCTTTGTGACAAACCACCCAAACCACCCTTTCACATAATAGGGGTCATGGCTCAGGCACTGATTAGCTGTAATAGAAAAACACACAGCTGCTTCTGTAAAAACATGCCTAATCAGAACCTGTCTACCATAAAATTAGAGCGGGGATGCAGGGATCCCCAGAAGATCTGCCTGAAGAGAGGAGAAGGGTGGAGGATGTTGGCCCCTATGATGTGTGGAGAGGTGGCAAAGCTACTTGTTCCATGTTTACGTAAGTAGCTCATCAGGACGACACCCCGAAGCAGAGGATCAGAGGAGATGTGAGGAGTAGCTCATAACTGGTGCCTTCTACCTCCTTAGAGACAGACCAACCAGGTTTCCATCCAACCATTTCATGCAGATAAATTATCTGATGCATAAAATAAAGGTCAGGACAGGGCCGATGGAAACAGGAAATGTCGGTAAAATTTCATAAATGTCGTCAGAGAATTTGTTAATTTGACATGGTGGGATCTTTTTGTGTCTGTAAAATGAAAAATGCAAGAAATGGCAGTGGAAATGCCTTATATTGATATACATGTAATAACCATCATATAGACGTAAACCTGAAGTTACACAATGATATATTTCGTTGTAGGACCTACCACCACCATGTGTAAAAGCATGAACAGTTCATAAGTAGAAGAAACAAGTTAAGATGAATTTCACATGGTGGTCATGCAAGTTTCCAATAGGCTAAATATTGAGGGTAGGCTGGGGACATGATGTTCGGTGTTTGGCTGCCAATTATGAAATAAATGTATCTTATCCATCCAAATGATTGTCTAGAGAACATACGCCAGAACAGATTGGGCAGTTTTCTATTTATCACATCACTTTTTGTGACAAAACCATCGTTAGAGTTGGAAATGCGATGGAAACCCATTTCACATTCGTTTTTGTCTTGGTACATGGAAACTTCACCACATAAGTGATTTTTATTCTACATCATCAAGCACAGTTTGCACAACAGGTCAGTTTGATGTGAAAATGTGCCTATTTTCACAATCATAACTATGTCTTAATATGTCATAACAGCTGACATAACTGGTCATAATACTGTCATGACACATATATTTAGACCTGTTGTGACATGTATCAGGTGCTGTCAGAGAAAGCAGCTGTCAGAGGAAGGCCCTAAACATTGTCAAAGACTCCAGCCACCCTGTCTTATTTACAATGAATGCCTACCCCGGCCAAACCCTAACCCGGACGACGCTGGGCCAAATGTGCGCCACCATATGGCACTCCCAATCACGGCCAGATGTGATACAGCCTGGAATCGAACCAGGGTCTGTAGTGATGCCTTTAGCACTGAGATGCCGTGCCTTAGACCGCCGCGCCACTCGGGAGCCCCCCACCTACACCAATGCTCTGTTTATGATGACTGGGATGAATGCAGGAGCAGACAAAACACTATTTCTTCGACTGATTACTGACATAAGAGCATGTACGTGATAGGCCTATCTGGCATATATGATTATAATGGTCATAATGCTTCTTGGCAGTGTTTATAAAGTGTATTTTCTTAATCAAATCAAATTTATTTATAAAGCCCTTCTTACATCAGCTAATATCAGAAAGTGCTGTACAGAAACCCAGCCTAAAACCCCAAACAGCAAGCAATGCATGTGTAGAAGCACAGTGTCTAGGAAAAACTCCCTAGAAAGGCCAGAACCTAGGAAGAAACCTAGAGAGGAACCAGGCTATGAGGGATGGCCAGTCCTCTTCTGGCGGTGCCGGTTAGAGATTATAACATAACATGGCCAAGATGTTCCAATGTTCATAGTTGACCAACAGGGTCAAATAAAAATAATCACAGTGGTTGTCGAGGGTGCAACAGGTCAGCCCCCCTGGAGTAAATGTCAGTTGGCTTTTCGTAGCCGATCACATTCAGGGTATCTCTACCGCTCCTGCTGTCTCTAGAGAGTTGAAAACAGCAGGTCTGGGACAGATAGCACCTCCGGTGAACAGGTCAGGGTTCCATAGCCGCAGGCAGAGCTGTTGAAACTGGAGCAGCAGCACGGCCAGGTGGAATGGGGACAGCAAGGAGTCATCAGGCCAGGTAGTCCTGAGGCATGGTCCTTGGGCTAGAAAGAAAGGAGAGAAAGAGAGAATTAGAGAGAGCATACTTAAATTCACACAGGACACTGGATAAGATAGAAAAAATAATCCAGATATAACAGACTGACCCTCGCCCCCCGACACATTAACTTATGCAGCATAATACTGGAGGCTGAGACAGGAGGGGTCGGGAGACACTGTGGCCCCATCCGACGATACCCTGGACAGGGCCAAACAGGAAGGATATAACCCCACCCACTTTGCCAAAACACAGCCCGACACCACTAGAGGGATACCTTCAACCCCCAACTTACCATCCTGAGACAAGGCCGAGTATACCCCACAGGAAGATCACGTCAGTGACCGAACTCACTCAAGTGACGCAGAGAATCCCACTGGAGAGATGAGAACTGGCCAGGTAGAGACAGCATGGGCGGTTCGTTGCTCCAGTGCCTTTCCGTTCACCTACACACTCCTTGGGCCAGACTATACTCAATCATAGGACCTACTGAAGAGATGAGTTTTCAATAAAGACTTAAAGGTTTGAGTCCGAGTCTGCGTCTCTCACATGGGTAGGCAGACCATTCCATAAAAATGGAGCTCCTCAGTAGAAAGCCCTGCCTCCAGCTGTTTGCTTAGGAATTCTAGGGACAATAAGGAGGCCTGCCTCTTGTGCCTGTAGCGTACATGTAGGTATGTACTACAGGACCAAATCGGAAAGGTAGGTAGGAGCAATCCCATGTAATGCTTTGTAGGTTATCAGTAGCACTTGAAATCAGCCCTTTCCTTAACAGGAAGCCAGTGTAGAGAGGCTAGCACTGGAGTAATATGATCAAATGTTTTGGTTCTAGTCATGATTCTAGCAGCAATGTTTAGCACTAACTGAAGTTTATTTAGTGCTTTATCCAGGTAGGCGGAAAGTAGAGCATTGCAGTAGTCTAACCTAGAAGTGACAAAAGCATGGATGAATTTTTCTGCATCATTTTTGGACAGAAAGTTTCTGATTTTTGCAAAGTTACGTAGATGGTAAAAAAGCTGTCCTTGAAACAGTCTTGATATGTTCGTCAAACGAGAGATCAGGGTCCAGAGTAACGCAGAGGTCCTTCACAGTTTTATTTGAGACGATTGTACAACCATCAAGATTAATTGTCAGATTTAACAGAAGATCTCTTTGTTTCTTGGGACCTAGAACAAGCATCTCTGTTTTGTCCGAGTTTAAAAGTAGAACATTTGCAGCCATCCTTATGTCTGAAACACAGGTTTCAAGTGAGGGCAATTTTGGGGCTTCACCATGTTTCATCAAAATGTACAGCTGTGTGTCATCCGCATAGCAATAAAAGTTAACATTATGTTTCCGAATGACATCACCAAAATGTAAAATATATAGTGAAAACAATAGTGGTCCCAAAACGTCACCTTGAGGAACACCAAAATTTACTGTTGATTTGTCAGAGGACCAACCATTCACAAAACTGATATCTTTCCGACAGATAAGATCTAAACCAGGCTAGAACTTGTCCGTGTAGACCAATTTGGGTTTCCAATCTCTCCAAAATAATGTGGTGATCGATGGTATCAAAAGCAGCACTAAGGTCTAGGAGCATGAGGACAGATGCAGAGCCTCGGTCTGACACCATTAAAAGTTTGTTTACCACCTTCACAAGTGCAGTCTCAGTGCTATGATGGGGTCTAAAACCAGGCTATACATTGTTTGTCTTCAGGAGGCAGTGAGTTGCTGTGCAACAGCTTTTTCTACAATTTTAGAGAGGAATGGGAGATTCGATATAGGCCGATAGTTTTTTACATTTTCTGGATCAAGGTCTGTTTTTTTCAAGAGAGGCTTTATTACTGCCACTATTAGTGAGTTTGGTACATATCCGGTGGATAGAGAGCCGTTTATTATGTTCAACATAGGAGGGCCAAGCACAGAAAGCAGCTCTTTCAGTAGTTTTGTTGGAATAGGGTCCAGTATGCAGCTTGAAGGTTTAGAGGCTATGATTATTTTCATAATTGTGTCAAGAGATATTGTACTAAAACATTTGAGTGTCTACCTTGATCCTAGGTCCTGGCAGAGTTGTGCAGACTCAGGACAACTGAGCTTTGGAGGAATACACAGATTCAAAGAGGAGTGCGTAATTTGCTTTCTAATGATCATGATCTTTTCCTCAAAGAAGTTCATTAATTTACCACTGCTGAAGTGAAAGCCATCCTCTCTTGGGGAATGCTGCTTCTTAGTTCGCTTTGCGACAGTATCAAAAATGCATTTTGGATTGTTCTTATTTTCCTCAATTAAGTTGGAAAAATAGGATGATTGTGAGGGATCTTCGATACTGCACACTACTGTCTTTCCAAGCTAGCTAGAAGACTTCCAGTTTGGTGTGGCGCCATTTCCGTTCCAATTTTCTGGAAGCTTGCTTCAGAGCTCTGGTATTTTCTGTATACTAGGGAGCTAGTTTCTTATGACAAATGTTTTTAGTTGTTAGGGGTGCGATTGCATCTAGGGTATTGCGCAAGGATAAATTCAGTTCCTCAGTTAGGTGGTTAACTGATTTTTGTCCTCTGACGTCCTTGGGTTGTCGGAGGGAGTCTGGAAGGGCATCGAGGAATCTTTGGGTTGTCCGAGAATTTATAGCATGGCTTTTGATGATCCTTGGTTGGGTTCTGAGCAGATTAATTGTTGCGATTGCAAACATAATAAAATGGTTGTCCGACAGTCCAGGATTATGAGGAAAAACATTAAGATCCACAACATTTATTCCACGGGACAAAACTAGATCAAGAGTATGACTGTAGCAGTGAGTAGGTCCGGAGACATGTTGGACAAAACCCACTGAGTCGATGATGGCTCCGAAAGCCTTTTGGAGTGGGTCTGTGGACTTTTCCATGTGAATATTAAAGTCACCAAAAATTTGATTATTATCTGCCATGACTACAAGGTCAGATAGGACAGGGTACTCAGTGAGGAAAGCTGTATATGGCCCAGGAGGCCTGTAAACAGTAGCTATAAAACGTGATTGAGTAGGCTGCATAGATTTCATGACTAGAGGCTCAAAAGATAAAATTGTGTTTAGTTTTTGTAAATTGACATTTGTTATCATAAACGATAGCAACACATCCGCCTTTGCGGGTTGCACAGGGGATATGGTCACTAGTTTAACCAGGAGGTGAGGCCTCATTTAACACAGTAAATCCATCAGGCTTAAGCCATGTTTCAGTCAGGCCAATCACATCAAGATTATGATCAGTGATTAGTTAATTGACTATAACTGCCTTGGAAGTGAGGGATCTAACATTAAGTAGCCCTATTTTAACATGTGAAGTATCACAATCTCTTTCAATAATGTCAGGAATGGAGGAGGTCTTTATTCTAGTGAGATTGCTAAGGCAAACGCAGCCATGTTTAGTTATGCCCAACCTATGTCGAGGCACAGACACGGTCTCAATGGGGATAGCTGAGCTGACTACATTGACTGTGCTAGTGGCAGACTCCATTAAGCTGGCAGGCTGACTAACAGCCTGCTGCCTTGCCTGTACCCTATCTCATTGTGGAGCTTGGGTAGTTAGAGCCCTGTCTATGTTCGTAGATAAGATGAGAGTAATCAAAGTAAGTCCAACAGGATGGTCATAATGCTTCATGCTTCATAATGCTTCATGCTTCATAATGTTTCAGTGTCATAAAGTGTATTTTTTGCAAGTTATTTAAAATATGATGAAAAAATGATTAATTACAACAACAACAAAGGACTTAAGAAACAAACTTTCAAATGAAAGGAATGTGAATGTGAAACGTAGCTACAAAAACCCATCATCCTTCTGCTGCACTGGTAGGTTTTAATAATGATAGTCAGGTGGGTTGTAAGGCAGTGTGTGTGTGGGGGGGGGAGGTTGGAAAAGGAATCACATGATTTCTATATGATGTAGAATTCACCAGATGCTCAGACATAGACCTACCAGAGAAAAATACTCCAGTTGTTAATGCTTGGGTCATCTTGCTGCTTCTGTCTCTTCACACCTCTTTGTTTTTATCCCCCTGTCTGCCTCTCTCGTTTCCTCCATTCCTCTCTCTGCAGTATGCTATTTTACCTTCTATTTTTTTCCTCCCTCTTTTTTCTTTCTTTTTTTCAATATTTTCCTCTTTCTTACTGAAGGGAGTCACAGTCTCTCTTCCTCTTTTCCTTAATGAAAGGGTAATGGATGGAAGAGAGAGTAGTATCAGAGAAACACCTGTGGCTCAGCAAACAGCCTCTGATTGAACAGCAACACTAATAAGGAGTAAAATAATTAAAGTCTGCGCTAGAATGTGGCCCTGTTTATTTACAGAGTGATTAAAGGCAGGAGGCAGCAAAGATAAAACAGTCTATTTGAAGTGTGTGTGTGTGTGTAAGTCGCTCTGGATAAGAGCGTCTGCTAAATGACTTAAATGTAAATGTAAATGTGTGTGTGTGTGTGTGTGTGTGTGTGTGTGTGTGTGTGTGTGTGTGTGTGTGTGTGTGTGTGTGTGTGTGTGTGTGTGTGTGTGTGTGTGTGTGTGTGTGTGTGTGTGTGTGTGTGTGTGTGTGCTCTGTTAGCATGGCAACATGCCAATGACTTGATCAGGACATTTTTACTAAGTAACATGAGAGCAATAAAATCCAAAACCCAAATTGAACTGAAGTCTAAACTAAAATTAATCAGAACATTTAACTCTACTGCCAAAGTTAATCATGTACTGTATCTTGCACTGGATACCTCTGAGAACTCCTTTCCCAGTCAGCAGACCCCCCCCCCCCCAAGCAGCCAGACCAACATACAGGCACATGCTGTACAGTACCTCTATTATGAGAGATTCACAATTTACTCTGATAAATCAGTTGCATTTCTCTTCATCGGTTTCTCTGGATGTCTTGCTCCTACCTGATTTACAATGGCTGTTAGTTGGCTCTTTGATCTGAATATCATATGATTTATAATTGTTGTGGATGGCACCTTGGTTCTGCTTTGATTATTTAGGCAATTATATCTAGCTAGTACAGTGTATATCCAGGACATAGATCTGCTTTGTTCTGACATGCCCACTGCTAAAGAGTCTATGACTGGAGTGACCTAGCTCTGCAGTGCCTCAATAAGGGACTAGTAGAGGGTTTGTGATATCACAGCCATTAAGATAATGCGATGGTAATTTCTGTTCTCATGCCTCTGTTTACACTCATCAATTTACATTTTGTTGGATTAATTTAAACTCAAGAAAGGCAGTTTTCTTGCTCTTCTTGATGTCCGTCTGACATGTTCAGTTGGGTGGGATTATGTGTCTAAAGTAGTAAATAACCTCAGGCTGGTCATGGCTCACATCAACACCATCATTCCAGAATCCCTAGACCCACACAAATTCTCATACCGTCCCAACAGATCCACAGATGATCTCAATCGCATTCCACATTGCCCTTTCCCACCTGGATAAAAGGAACACCTATTTGAGAATGCTGTTCATTGACTACAGCTCAGTGTTCAACACCATAGTACCCACAAAGCTTATCTCTAAGCTAGAAACCCTGGGACTAAACACCTCCCTCTGCAACTGGATTCTGGACTTCCTGACGGGCCGCCCCCATGTGGTAAGGTTAGGTAACTTCACACTGCCATGCTGATCTTCAACACTGGGGCCCCACAGGGGGGCATGCTTAGTCCCCTCCTGTACTCCCTGTTCACCCACGACTGCGTGGCCAAACACGACTCCAACACCATCATTAAGTTTGCTGACAACACAACAGTGTTGATCACCGACACCGATGAGACAGCCTATAAGGAGGAGGTCAGAGACTGGCAGTGTTGTGCCAGGACAACAACCTCTCCCTCAATGTGATCAAGACAAAGAAGATGATGGGGCGGCAGGGTAGCCTAGTGGTAGCCTAGAGCGTTGGACTAGTAACCGGAAGGTTGCAAGTTCAAATCCCCGAGCTGACAAGGTACAAATCTGTCGTTCTACTCCTGAACAGGCAGGTAACCCACTCCTAGGCCGTCATTGAAAATAAGAATTTGTTCTTAACTGACTTGCTAGCTAAATAAAGGTAAAAAATAAAAAATAATAATGATTGTAGACTACAGGAAAAGATGGGCCGAACAGACCCCCATTTACATCGACAGGGCTGTAGTGGAGTGGGTTGAGAGTGTCCACATCCCCAACAAACAATCATGGTCCAAAAACACCAAGAAAGTAATGAAGAGTGCACGACAATGCCTTTTCCCCTTCAGGAGACTGACATTTTTTGGCATGGGTCCTCAGATCCTCAAAAAGTTCTACAGCGGCACCATCGAGAGCATCCTAACCCGTTGCATCACTGCCTGGTATGGCAACTGCTCGCCATCCAACCATAAGGCTCTACAGAGGGTAGTGTGTACGGCCCAGTGCATCACTGCCTGGTATGGTAACTGCTCGCCATCCAACCATAAGGCTCTACAGAGGGTAGTGTGTACGGCCCAGTGCATCTCTGGGGCCAAGCTTCCAGCCATCCAGGACGTATATACTAGGCGGTGTCAAAGGAAGGCCCAAAAAATTGTCAAAGACTCCAGTCACCCAAGTCATAAACGGATCTCTCTGCTACCACACGGCAAGTGGTACCGGAGCGCCAAGTCTAGGTCCCTAAAGGATCCGTAACAGCTTCTACCCCCAAGCTGCTGAACAATGAATCAAATAGCCACGCAGAATATTTACATTGACACCCCCTCCCACCCGCTTTGTTTTTACACTGCTGCTACTCGCTGTTTATTATCTATACATAGTCACTTTATCCCCTACCTCCATGTACAAAATACCTTGACTAACTTCTACCCCCGTACATCGATACTGGTACCCCCTGTATGAAGCCTCGTTATCGTTATTTAATTGTGTTACTTTTATTTACTTTTTTACTTTAGTTTATTTTGTAAATATTTTCTTAACTCTATTTCTTGAACTGCATTCTTGGTTAAGGGCTTGTAAGTAAGCATTTCACGGTAAGGTCAACACCTGTTGTATTCGGCGCATGTGACACATACAACAACAGAACGTGTGTGTGCTCATGGTCACATCAAACTTAGTTGATTAAGGGTGTAGTGTACACAATTCTAGTCTGACAGCCTGTCAAGTCATTGGTATTGTGCCATTTTGTCACTTTCACACACTTAAAATGTGTCCATATCTTTGGCGTCTGATTAGTGTGTTTGTACCCTAAGGGTGATTTTACAATCCCTTGCATACCATCTTGCAAATGTCATATGCCATACAAGGGCCAGTTGTGTTACTAGATTCTCACATGATCTCACATTCAGTTTCTCACATGATCTCACATTCAGGTTCTCACATGATCTCACATTCAGGTTCTCACGTGATCTCACATTCAGGTTCTCACGTGATCTCACATTCAGGTTCTTACATGATCTCACATTCAGTTTCTCACATGATCTCACATTCAGTTTCTCACATGATCTCACATTCAGTATCTCACATTATCTCACATTCAGTTTCTCACGTGATCTCACATTCAGTTTCTCACGTGATCTCACATTCAGTTTCTCACGTGATCTCACATTCAGTTTCTCACATGATCTCACATTCAGTTTCTCACGTGATCTCACATTCAGTTTCTCACGTGATCTCACATTCAGTTTCTCACATGATCTCACATTCAGTTTCTCACGTGATCTCACATTCAGTTTCTCACATGATCTCACATTCAGTTTCTCACCTGATCTCACATTCAGTTTCTCACATGATCTCACAAAACAAAACCTTAATACTGCTGTTTATCCAGACATCAACCCCATTGCAGACAGCAATGGATCAACATAATCCTTTTTTACCACGAAATGAAATATTTTAAAATCACAGAACTCTGAGAGGCATAAAGCAGTTCAATTAACAAGCAATTATCAACTTCAAAATGAGAAGAAAATTGGATTGCTGACAAATCATTTGGGGTTTTGGTTTGGGTTTTTTCAAAAGCCTCAGCTTTTATGCTGCTGCCTAATGCTGGAATCAAATAATTCATATGAAACTTTCTATGATCTTGTTATTTCTGTTTTTGTCAATGACAGAGTTGAGTTCATTGTTTGATCCCTGTGATCAGAACGCTCAAGGACCACTGAAAATAGTTAAGTTCTTTTAAAACAACTTAGCACTGACAGCATGAGAAAATTAACACATTTTAATCAATTAATGTGTCATGTGTCATGTGTCATGTCGCATTATGTATTCAATATAATTTGAGCAATTATCTCAATATTATATTCCTTCTTTTGAGATACAAATATTACATAGACATTTGAAATTTTCTAGTTTGATACGTCCATTGTTTGCTAATAATGCTTGCTATAAAAAGAGTGCAAGAGGTCCTTACTAGATATTACTAGTCATAATACATTGATAATGAAATGAAACCATTGTCAGTGGTGTTAAATGGACTGGGGTGCAGTAGAAGGTGATAATTGTAAGTTAGGTTGTGTGGTGTTTCACTCTCTGTGAATAGAGAATATGTGCTAGGCTTTATCAAAAACATTAGTGTTTTACAGTGCAGATATAGTCGTTCTTAAAACTTTTCAAGCAATACAATCAGTATTTGGAAATTAATAAAGAGCAATCGAGTCATTACAGACACCTCTCTCACGGACAGGGCACCAGAAGCTTTAAAGACTGCACATACACGCATGGCATTCTAAACCACAGCTATTTCAAGGACCTGTACTCTAATGTTGAACATACTGTACATCTCAGTATGTTTAGTTTGTAACTCAGCCATTATTGTCTTTAGCATCGTTCCCAACCCAAGACCATCCTAATCCACAAATAACTGTTTGTCCAAACTGGCCTGTAGTAATTGCTAACGCTGAGGTTGCCACAACAGGAAGAAAAAAATCCAGCAGTACTGTAATTGTCATTTTGCGAGGCTTTTATCTCCAGCTGATCTGATGTAGACAGGTAAACTCATTGGACCCAGTCAAACTCCTGACTCTTTACTTCTCCCCTCTGGGATATCGGCCAGTAATGTGCAGCGAAAAATACACTTTGAGAACTTTTTCATTATTTTAAGAACAAGCTATGATGTGCCCTGTTGGCTTCTTTTCATCATTGGCCCTTGTGGTTGCCAAAGGAATCTGAAATATCCAAAATAAGCTAAATATGTACTAATGTACTATCTGCCAACATCCACCAGGGTACTATAAGTGGAAAATCATGTAAATGTTGTGTTTGCTGTGAACTATCCCTTTAATGGTTAATACAGAGGGTCGGGGAAAGTAATCAGCACAAAGCTTGTTACCAAATCACAGAAATGGGGTGCACCTACATTACATTAAGTAGTCGTTCATAAGAACACTAGATACAGTAGCTAACAATGTGACCTCATATTATGTTGTGCAATATCATAACCAACATCTTTAAGATGTGGGATCTCTATAGACATCAGAAAATACATTCAGAGGTATCTGATTTTCATCCAATTTGGGCTAAACTGCCTGCTTAAAGCACTCCACCCCTTGTTCATTCAACGAGTTGGGCAAGGCACCAGTGACATGGCCTTCCACATTGTAATGTTCAGTCTCTTTCATGATTGCCAGAGCTACTTAGAGGCTTAGAGAGGGGGGAGAAGCAGGCAATTAGTGTGTGAAATAGATATCCCCTGCTTTTCCACCACCAGCCCTGGTTTTCCCAGAATACACTATGTTACCTATGTCAGCAATACCTTGACAAGAAAAGACTGTTCGCTTTAGTTCGTGCTCACCTAGCGAGCATCTCCAGTGGAATCGATGGAATCCCTAATGGAGTTTTAGAGAAATGTTAAGAATTGTTAAGAAACATGCCTTTATTGTTGCAGTAAAGAATGTACATTTATATATATATATATTTAGCTTAAAAGGCTTTCATTTTACATGAATGATAGTGACTACCTGCACACATATTGAGAAATGTAGAGTTTGGCTTCATATGCTTTTGGAATGTATATAAACATACAGTAACAAATAGTATAATGCTCCAAAACAAGAACACAAATAAATATAGTTTTCCCTTACATCTCATTGTTCTTTTGTCATTTTGATGAATCTCTGTGACATTATATCTTATAGCTTATGAAGAAAATATGAATAGATAATGGTTTACAGTTTATAACAAAGGCAGAACGGTAAAATTCTACATCTACAAAGGTCTGCTGAATGTTTTAATATAAAACAATCATTTTATGTTTTGTGTTTTGGTCAATCTATTAATACTTAAAGAAGTGTCATGCAATGGGCACGTCAAAAGTAGGAATAGTATTATCATTTGAAGTAGCAAATGTGTCAGTGTAACTCAATGATTAATACAGTCTCAAATTAGTCCGCCAGGCAAATAGTGCATATAGCGGGATTGTGTATTGCCTTCTGAGGGGAATCCAGAGAGGCAGACATCTCAGACATCAGTGTCCAGCAGTGGCAGGATCATGTCCAGACAAGGAGACAGTGAGTCCTGACTGTGTGTGGAGCTGATCCCTGTGTCTGAGTCTGTGTCTGTAACATCTGTAGGGGACAGGCTGTGTTTCAGTCTCACTGCCTGTGGAACAATGCATGGAGCCGGGCATTTCATAGTCCCGAGCCTGGGCGTTTCCTGCACGCTGTCCCCCACCTGCAGTGTGCTCAGCTGGGAAGCCAGCTGCCAGCAATCCTGGTCCTTGGAAAACAGTGCGGATTCATAGCCCTTCAGCTCCTTCTCCAGCTGGGCCGTTTGGATGTGAAGGGACACGCCGGTGCGCAGACTTAGCCTCAGTTCGGCCTGCAGTCTCTCCAGTTCTGCCGCTTCCCAGGACTGGTCTGGGTCAGAAGTTACCCCTGCCGCTGCCCCCTGTAACTGAGTATCCTTGTCGGGGACCTCCGGCAACGTTAACATGGCCCTCGTCAGCTCTACGTCGATGTCCTGGGACAGTTGGGCTATAAGCTCCTCGTGCCTGAGCAGCTGCATCTCCAACTGGGCCACACCGTCACTAGTATACACGCACTCCTGCAGCAGCTCCTGCTCTGAAACCCCTGGCTGGCTGTCCAGGTTCTGGATGTGGCTGTGGGGGAAGGAGATCGGGGAGAGTGAGGAGAATCCCTCATGGAGAAGCTCTGTATCCTGTTGTCCTCCCTGCAGCTCCATCTCGAAGCGTTCCATCTCACAGTCCAGCTCCCTCATCCTCTGGATCTGATGCCGGATGGTGTGGTCCTGTTGGATAAGTAGCTGAACCATCCTGTCTATCTCCTCGCTGCCCGGAGAAGATCCCACTACCCTCTTCTCCTTATGGATCTTCTCCAGCTTCCTGAAGGCCTTCTTCACCATCCGTTTCTGCCTCTCCACTGGCAGCGACTGGGAGTACTGGGCCGGGCCTTGCTCCCATCTCTTAGCCCCCTTAGCCCCCTTTAATTTGGCCCCCTTCTTGCAGCCTGCTTGGGGTACAAAATCGCTGGCCTTGACCAGGGTGAACTGGATGAACGGTCGCTGGTCTCCCCAGGCGTTCCATAGCCTGAGGATGCGGGTTAATGGGGGCAGAGCCCTCTCAAAGCCTTTCCAGCGCTCTAGCAGGCAGAAGTCTTTAGGGTCGCCATGCAGAATTTTCTTGTTCTCAGGGATGGTCTTGTGGTCGTCCAGCAAGGCCTGCACTATGTCAGCACACGTTGTGTGTTTGGTGACACCGCACACCACCTTCTCCTCATCACACACAGACACCTGGATCTCCTTTCCTAGCACCGTTTCCTTGTCATCTTTGTCCTTCGCTCTAGGAAAAAGACAAATACAAAACATAATAATTTTGGTGTTTGAATAGTCAACAGGTTCTGATATGTTAAGACTTGGTTATACTGTATGTGTTAGACATCAATGGGTATAACTGAAATAACCGTTGAACAGCATGAAATGTCCCAGAATGCAATGATGTGCAATTATGGATAAACCTAGTTTTGACGTGTCATTTCATTAGCCTAATTGCTTTGGGAAAAAGCACATCCTATGGTTGGTTGGTGGTCATCAAGGCAGTCGATGAGCAGAAAATGTAGTCACTCAATTTGCTCAGCACTCCGATTCTGATTCTATTAAATAGTTACTCATCCTCTTACTCATCAGACATGATCACTTTATGATTCCGTTCGGAGCTATTTCACTCCAAAGCCCTCATTATCTTTTTGTCTGGACCATAAAAACCTGAGAAAAAAATCGCCTCCAAAATCGGCTTTTGATTATGTCCCTTATCTAACTCAATGTTTCATTCCTTTGTCTCCTTTCCATGATGGGAAAACCCCATAGCCATGGGCAGTTCAGATCAAACGAGGCAGTGCAGCGCAGATACCAACCCATTAATCACATTAAGCAATAATCAAACGTAATGTCCAGATAGCATTTTGTGACATGGCAATTTTGTTGCAGTACAAGGCACTGAACTTTGTAATGTTTTAATACATGCTACTGTTAACATCGGATGTCTTCAGTAGCTGACTGACTAATATTTTTCAGGCTAATGTCCCTAGAATCTAATTTAATATCTCATATAAGAACATCTAAATAAGTCCTTTAACTGCATCCTATGTCCAAAGGCCAAATACTGCAACATTCTAGAACCAAAGTATCCATATCATTCTTATTGTATGTACTTTCATTATTTAACTCCATCAGATCATAGATCATATCACACATGGTTTTGGTTAGGTGTCTGATATGGTGAGTCTGGTCCTAGTCTTGGTATCTGGTACTGACTCCATTGTCTGACTGTTGGATAAAAGGGTATCTTAGTCTATATCTGTTCTGTTTGTCTGTGGAGAGTTAACCTTCTCTGACCCCAAGATCCAGGTTGGGCTAACATCAAGCTCTTCAGGCACCCTGGAGGCAATGTCAATCATCTCTCTACCAGGCACGAACAAAGCTTCAGAGTGGCCCCTGGATGACATAGTAGTGACACAGTAGTGACACAGTACGTCACACGTATCTGACGCACATGTCTACTGTACAGTCAGTGATGGGAGAAATATACAATAAACGACCTCATTCAAAAGAGTTCAACGGAAAAACCAATCCCCGCTAGCTTAGCTCCTCGTGAAGTGTTGGGTTTAGCTGATATACAGTGCGATATCACCACGTAGTGTTACGTTTTCCAACGGGCATAAAAACACACAGGTGGAGCATTGTGTAAACTCTGAGCTGAACGAGGCCTGAGGAATGCGATATGTAGGCAACAATGCAATAGGCTAGTTAATGGTTATGGAGACCCTTGGAGATGAAAAGGGAATGCAAATACCTGAGCTATGCAGAGAGAGGGAAAACAATCTCCTCGACACGCCTCCAGCATTCACAGACAATCACCATGACGACTTTGACCTAACCATTCCTCCACCTCTTCCCTTGGAAACCCAAGGAGCACTCAGTAACTTGAGAAATCGGAGACTCTCTTCTGTCTCTCGAGATTTAAAGACTGCCTTCTCCTTTCTCAGTGAGGAGAACAGTAGAGTATGGTAGATATAGTACTGTACACTCCCATGGGGCCTTTTCCCCCCAAATTAACTGAAAAATACATTTTTTTAAACACAGAAAAGTTCCATAGACACATGTGAAAACAAGCATGCATTCACACATACACACATACAATTAGTGTTATGGTGGGCCAGCTGACCTAAACCCTCAGCTGTGCAGGAAGTCACAGGAAGGCAGAACATTAGAGGAAGGGAAGCACCTGTGTTTGTCCTGCAGGGCCACAATCAGTGGAACAACGGCAACATCCTGCTACTTCCTGACAGAATACTAGTCTATGGACAGGGAGGAGGAAAACATGAATTCCATAACTAGAGCTGTGTAAATATGGAACATGAGGTGCACACCTAATCTAACACGAGCAAGGAATATGGGTATATTGTGTGAGTATGTCTCTATGGATGTCATATTAACAGTGAGCTGTGCTGGGAATAGTTCCCATCCGATACTGATACATATTCACATCATGGTTAGTGGCATAGTTCACTGGCCCTTTTCTTACGTTTGAGACAGCACCCGAAGCAGAGACCTGTGTCAAAACGTGTTCTCTCTCAGTGAGGAGAAGAGGAGGGTACAACTTGCTCTCTCTCACTCTGAGGACAACCATGTTGACACTTAACCGGTGATAAGATAACAGTGAAGTCGGTGCCAAAACAGTAGACATACACACTGTGTAACACTGGGAACTGTTTGTCTCCTCTCGAGCCAACTCCCTGCCTGGACAAATACAAAGTCTGCATGGGCCAATGGGCTGATTTAATCAAAGCCAATACATTCATGAGGGCTGTGAACTGGTGTGTCACTTCATATGCATAGCTGGGGAATATGTTATGGTTTGGGCAGGAACGTATGTGGGCGCCCTTACAGGTCTACATTGAGAAAATTATATACAGTGCTTTATGACAGAAATGTACATGAATGTGCTGATGAACTTGAGCCAATCGTTTAAAAAAAAACTAAATACAAACTACATACTATCAAAGTCTACATACATGTAGGTTTTATATCCTACTTTATGTCATTGCTAATGTCAAACCTGTGTCATTCAATAATTCCTCATTTAATAGGGAGCTAAATGCAGAGTAATCTACAGAAACCTGAGCAAGCACACTTGACCCCTGAGTAGACGTTGGAAGTACATAAAGGACTGATGTGGAGGAGAAACTCTATTCTATGAAACTACCAGGTGATATGCAGTGTGTATGTTTCTGTGATCTACGTTGGAACACCACAGCATTCATAGTTCACATTGCTAGAGCACTTCTTGTTCCCTAAGACATATCATAACAGTCATTTCATACAGTAAAGACCATCTCATCAATTTAAAAAACCACCCATGGAAAATTTACACTGAAGAACCAAATGCATTTTCTTTAAAGTTTGAACAAGTCCCAACAAGTGAGGCCAAATTATTAGCGCTACTCTATGTCACAACGTGTTGACTGAGTGACACTATCAACTAGACAAACAGGGAAACATGGATCTATTGATATTCTGTGACAGTTGCCCATCTGTGATACAATGAACGTAAACATTTGTTGAGCTGTTGTTATCAAGACTAGTTTGAGTGGGAAGTGACTACACTAGATTACAATATATCGGTGGAGACTGTTGGAAGGAGCTATATTGGAGGAAGGGCTAATATTAATCGCTGTAATGGAATAAACGGAACGGTTATGTTGCTTTACATCCATATTCAAAGAACATAGAAAAAGTAACAGAGCCTGAAGTGCAAGACAGGAACGGTTCTTGGAAGAGTTGTAATAGAGTGAACGCACCAGACCGTTTCACATCTAAATCCTTCTAAAGATACTAGAAACCATCATCATCTTTCATATGTAATCCAAGCCCATCCATTCAATGAAATAAGGCCCGAAGAAAATGGGAGCGAATACTGTACTGTACAGTAAGTGGGGTTAATCCTGTCTGTGTAAAGACATGTCCCACAAGCAGTTTCCCGAACACAAATAACTACGTGGAGGGTACTATCATGTGACGAAACAGGAGGAGACTAGGTCCTCTGTGTTCTAAATGCCATCCTAGGGGATGCCTCACAAATGGCAGCCTACCCTATTGGCCCTGGTCAAAAGTAGTGCACTAAATAGGGAATCGGTTGCCATTTGGGATGCGGCCTGGAGAGGCACACAGTTTTCGGCTCTTATCTTAAGAGGATGAGGGATTTGGAAGGAAATAACATCACTTCTCTATCTGGGTTCGTTGATCTCTAGGATGACTCCCAGTCAGATAGGCATCTGGGAGAAAAGACAAAATAATCTACGCCCTTACCCTATTCTCGTCTCTCCCGGGCCGGTGCAGCACTGGAGAAGAGTCCTTACTGTATTATATGGTTGTGAAGAGAAGTGGCATCCACTTTTAAATGAAAGTATGTTGTTTTCTGATCATTTCAATGGGTCAAATCTGAATTGTCTGACTCTCAGGGTAAATTGTCTTGATCCAACTGAACATAACCATGATTCCTGTCTATCTACATCAGGGGTGTCAAACTCATTCCATGGAGAGCCAATTGTCTGCTGGTTTTTGGTTTCTTCTTTAAATTTGTGACCAATTAAGAACTAGACAACCAGGTTAGGGGAGTTCCTTACCAATCAGTGACCTTAATTCATCAATACCTTTTCAAGGCAGGAGCAAAAACCTGCAGACATTCGTTCCTCCGTGGAATGAGTTTGACACGTGATCTACATATTCTAACATGCTTCAATGGGTCAAATTTTAATTGCCTTGACCTCCAGGGTAAATTAATTTGATCCAGCTGAATATAACCAAGCTTCGTGTCTATCTACACATTCTGACATCGAATAGAACTACAGTATATCATGCTGAATATTTTTTTCCCCTTTAGGATATATCGAAGCCAATCTTTAGGAATGAATCCAACTTGGTGTATCTCCTTGCTACACAACTTAAATTGACATATCTAGAGATCTGAAAACGTGAGATAATTATAGTTGGCCAAGCTGCTGGGTAATTACTACACAACATGAAAAAAATGACATATCTACTGAGGCAACTTGAGCTGAGACTGTTTGAAGTCATCAAAGACAGTCGGACTAGACAGATAAATACTTCACTTGTCGTCAGCTGTGTGTGCAATGAAAATACATTAGTGTCAGACTGGTGCCACTGCCACAATCAGGGTTAGTGATGAATGCCTGAAGAAGTGTCTAAAACATACTCTCAAACTTAAGAGTGTCAGCAAAGTTCATTCAGCCAAACAAAAGCAATTTATTTATTTTTCTCTATAAAAATGTTTTAAGATACTGGAGTAGATTGGAGCTGTTCCAACAACAAGCATCTTTCCTGCATCCTAGATGTGGACTAGCCTAAAGCATGACCACATGCAACATGTCCATTAAGCAGGGAGGCATTAGATGGTGGTTTTAGATGAACCCATCAAATGCTTGCATTTAGGTATTTTAACAAAGAAACAATTATTTATTTGACACATCATCGCTCGCGGCTAAACAACAAATACATTTTTTAATACCTTTCAATGTACAGTGGTCTAGCCTATCTGGGACCATGAAACGTCAAAAAGGGAACCGAGCCACTTAAGGAAATTGCTCAAGCAAATTATACAAGTGTCGATGACAGGATTACCTCTAAACTTGAACCAGGAATGCTCTCTCCCACTGAACAATCTCTCAGGTAGAAACGCTTTATGAAAAACTATCTTAGGTTTAATTACAGATTAGTCTGCATCTTAAGAGCGGGTCAACTCTTATTAGATTCCAAATGATACGTCTTTCTGGCTTAACTCCACACCAAAGTCTACATGGATATTTTGCGCAAATTGTTTTGAAATGATCATATAATTTTTATGCAATTCCATGTCAGACTAAACATGTGTTGACATTTTCTGAACACTTTCTCCAGTGTTATATGAACCCTAGTAATAGCTGATGTGACATGGCCTTGAGTGTCAAAACAAACCTTGGCAAGGGTTTACAATGTGGTGGCGTAGGTATTATTCATGGCCTGACATGTATGTGTTCTTATGTTATTACCATGTTATGACCACTTGAAAGTCACTACTGTCATGATTAGTCTGACTGACTGACAGGAGTCTGCTCACAGTCATCTGTTCATCTGCAGTGTCTAGAGTTGGTCTGACTTAGACATATTGACAGCCACACTTTCCCATCACCACACAATGCAATGCACACACACACGCACGCACGCACGCACGCACGCACGCACGCACGCACGCACGCACACACACACACACACACACACACACACACACACACACACACACACACACACACACACACACACACACACACACACACACACACACACACACACACACACACACACACACACACACACACACAGTCTACTTACAACATTAAAATTGCCATTTCACCTGTTTACAGAACAAAAAACTCCCACAATTTCAACAACAAAAAATGGCACCATTTACCTTCACTGAGCAGGAGAACATTCTAAATACAAAAGAGTTATAGTATATCATAGTCTGGAGGAGATGCAAAAATAGCCTATGCTGTTTTCTCTCACATCAATAGACTCGGAAATGAGAGGTGAATTGTTGAACAGCAACATTGGTGGTATTTTTGGTCAGATGGATAAAACGATTATGTACGTAAAATAAGTTATATTTAGTACCTGGCAGGGGAGCATAAATTCCCTCCTCCACATGTTAAATGTGCCTCATATATAGTATTCTACAGTTCTGAATGCAACAGGTGAGAACTGAAAAATACATCTTACCTGTTTTTCAAACGCGCTTTCAGAAAGTTCTTCCCGAATGGAGCCATAGCAAGCCGCTCAACTGAAACACAATTATCCAAAATGCTGCCAAAATGGGTTACAGCCACTGCATTGCAGGACGTCCGTGACTTTTTCACAAACTGGTGTAGGTTTGTCACTCACAAAAAAGTTGAACACTGTCCCAAATCGGAACGCTTGTCATAGCGCACTTCAGTGAGAGGCCGCCCCATCGTAAAACTGAGGGTGGCGTTTATCCAAAAATGGAGGCGTAAATCTCAGCCGCAATTATTTTGCGCGTTCAAAACTGTTCTTTATAATGACCAACACATCAAAGCATACATTTGCCGTTTTAAAAGAGGACAGAACAGAAGCCAATATCTTTTTTTTGGGGGGGGGGGCAACTTTCTTTGATATACAGTGGGAATATCGATATTCACATTTCTGTTAGAGAGAGCAAATCATTCATGCGTTCATGTTTTTCATATAAGGACTACTTCATCTCTGTGATCACTTGAGAATAGTCGTGTTAGTTAATGGTTTCCCACAATCCAGTAATGTATTAATTTATTACAGCCCACTAGGCAGCATTTAAATGCGCAATGAAGAGCAAGTAGACATAATTTGCTTGAGACTGACGTCTAGCGGGAGTGCATTTTCATCACGATAGCATGACCTATGTATGGTACAATTAGACTATACATAATCGCTGTTTGGGTTTACCAGTAGCCAAGGGTTTTTGATAGAAGTTGTTAATATATTAATACACAAAATGGTTATTACACAAATCATGTATTTATTTATTTCAAATATATGACAATGGAATCGTTGGGGGAAAAAAATAAGAAAACAATATAATATAATAATCACACACATTTTGTTTGATAGTTGAATATGGTGAAAATAAGCCTATAATACAACTCCTATAATAAAACTCCCTATACCCATAGTTATAAATTCACAGCATTTGGTCTCAAGGTAAGAAGAGGGGTACAACTTTACTTTGACCACATTGATCTAGGCTTGATAAGACACCATTAAATCTTAATTTAGACACCACCTAAAACATCCAGAAATAAGGTTTATAGAGTATTTGTAGAGCCCTGAGAGTGTGTCTCTGAATCCCAGTGAAACAGGGGGGTCCTCAACTTCAGACACACAGCTCTCCTTCACAAACAAATCAGAAAACCAATCAATCTACCCACTCTAAAGTAATAAAAATAACCACATATGAAAATAACCATATCTAGAAGTTGTATGATGCAAAACCCTGATGTGTGACGCGGGGATGACGTCTGATGTCAAGATGACACAGCGCCAGGGCTCATAGGTTGAGAAAGAGGGGGAGAGGGTGATGAGAGAGAGAGAAAGGGGGATATGGAAGGGGGAGAGGATGGAGGAATGGAGGATGAAGGAGGGAGTGGGGGGGGGGAGTGGTCCTCTGACATCATTCTACCTCTTATATATTGAGGGAATGGAGCCCAGTGTTCTTCACTTCATTCATTCTACCTACAGCCAGGAGGACACAGTCACACAGTGTCACTGCCAGGAAAAAGAGAACACAAGGAGAAACAGACTGAGTGAGTACACTCCTTCTCCACCTCCACCTCCATCTCTGTCTCTCTTTCTGCATTTGACCCCTAACCCTATGGACTTGGGTCCTGCTTAGCTAGCTGGATTCAGAGTGTGGGATTTTCTCCAAGATGCAGACACAGTTGGCGTTTGTGCTTCTCCTCTGTTTGCCGTGTGGCGTATTATGTTCAGGTAAGCACGGGCATCCTTTGATATCCTTTCCTATTGATGCTAATTGATTTGCTACCTTGCTGAGTGTTATATTGGTTGCATTGTCAACTGACTAGGTTGGATTTAATCTTGAAAGAACAGGACATATACTCAGAGACTACAGACTACCTGAATTCCTCTCAACTGAAACATACTTTTGCAACAGGTGGATTTCACCATGCACACTATAGTTATCTTATCCATTGATTACCCTGACATTCCTATCAAGAAGACACAACCCCTCTGAGATATGCTCTGAATTAGTGGGTATCCTCTAATTCACCCAATGTTGTCAGATTATTTTGTTATTTATATGTCTTGAAAGTATTTAGAGTCCAGAAATGACATTCTTTTATCAAATCATGTTTCTTTGAAATTCTACAAAATTGAATTCACCAAAATTCAAAATATAAGTTTAGTAAGTTGAAGGTAATCTTCTTCAACCTACTTCATATGTAAAGTACACACTTGGAGAGTTGTATTACAGTGCAGCAAAATTTGAATACAATAAATTCATTTTCAACACATTTTTGGTGTGCATCGTCCTAGTGGGGTAGATCTGCAGAGATACAGGGTGTGCATGGGTTTGTTCTAGCCCAGCACAGAACTATCCATCTATCCATTTAATCAATGCCCTAGCCTAGTTGTCTCAGGTGTTTTACAGCTCAGACAGCCAATTGAAACTTTCCTGGATCAGGGTTTGTGGCCACTGGGTTAATTGATGCATGAACACACATCTGACTGTTTGCTCATTGATTAGCTCTCTCTATTCCACCCCCCCCCTCTCTCTGTCACTTTCTCTCTCTCTCTAGCTCTCTCCCTCTCTCTCCCTCGTTCTCTCTCTCGCTCTCGCTCTCTCTCACTCCCTCCCCCTCTCTCTCCCTCTTTCTTTCTTTCTCTTTCTCTTTTTGCTCTCTCTCTCTTCATCCCTCTCCCCCTTTCAAATCATACCGGCTAAAACAACCTGAGAGTATAACCATGACGTGACAGTGTTCTCTGTTTGTTTCAGTCGTTATTATAGCCAGTCTTGGAGAGCCCTCATTCAGTCTTTATTACAACCAGTCTTGAAAAAACCTGGGCACCTCGGGTGTTTAGTGATCCTTACTAATTATACCTCAATTACATAAGCCCTTTAATCCTCTCCGAAAGAAACAGCACATTGTTCCGTTGAGCTTATGAAGCACACAGCTCTGTTGTAGAAATTAACTGATGTTACTGTGGGGTGTGGGCGAGGGGGAGGAGAGGAATCCCATCTAGCAGCACCCAAAACAGCCGTAGCCCTTTCCTGCAGTCAAATGACTAAATCACCCTCTAGTGGCCTCACGGGTGGAATGTTATTCATATATTTCATAATTAATAAACATATATATATTTGATTCAACTGCAGAAAATCCAGTGTTTCTACCTGTGTATCAAACGGTTTTGTTATATTTCAGTCTTCTGTGATGTATATAAAGTGTCATATTGGGATTCAAACTCAAAATGGAATACATTTCAACTCTATATCTGACATGGTACAGGTGTCTTCTTTTTTTTACGCCCATAATAAGACTACTAAGAAACACTCTGTGTGATCCTGATTTAACCCACTGCATTAGTAACTTCCTGGCTCAGGGAGCAAAAGGGATTTGATTGAACATCTAACCAAAGTTTGGTTTTTATCTGAACTCTGTGACACGCTTCAAAATGGATGTGAAAAATCTTTGAGCTTTTCTTGGTTGAGCTTTATTGCACCTTTAGCCGATGTTTGAGGGTCAGGCTCTAACAGAAAGTTATTAGGCTTCAAACCGGGCTTGATTAGGCTATGAGGTCTACATTTGCACCAAACAAATCAATTCCATTGGATAAAGCTGTTGAGGGAAATGCTAGAACAACATTAAGTCAAGGTGATAGAAACCAAGTTTTTATTATGGATTGGAGCACAAAATACCTGAATGATACATGTATGATACCTGTATTAGTATTGTTAGATGCCTACCTGTATGGTACCTGTATGATACCTGTATGATACCTGTATGATACCTGTATGATACCTGTATGATACCTGTATGGTACCTGTATGATACCTGTATTAGTATTGTTAGATGCCTACCTGTATGGTACCTGTATGATACCTGTATGATACCTGTATGATACCTGTATGATACCTGTATGGTACCTGTATGATACCTGTATTAGTATTGTATTGTATGGTACCTGTATGCCTGTACCTGTATGATACCTGTATTAGTATTGTTACATGCCGACCTGTATGGTACCTGGTACCTGTATGATACCTGTATGGTACCTGTATGGTACCTGTATGATACCTGTATGGTACCTGTATGATACCTGTATTAGTATTGTTACATGCCGACCTGTATGGTACCTGTATGATACCTGTATGGTACCTGTATGATACCTGTATGATACCTGTATGGTACCTGTATGGTACCTGTATGATACCTGTATGGTACCTGTATGATACCTGTATGATACCTGTATGATACCTGTATGGTACCTGTATGATACCTGTATGATACCTGTATGGTACCTGTATGATACCTGTATGGTACCTGTATGGTACCTGATACCTGTATGGTACCTGTATGATACCTGTATGATACCTAGATGCCTGTATGATACCTGTATGGTACCTGTATGGTACCTGTATGGTACCTGTATGGTACCTGTATGATACCTGTATGGTACCTGTATGATACCTGTATGATACCTGTATGGTACCTGTATGATACCTGTATGGTACCTGTACATCAGTACTCCAACTCTTGTTTTGTGTCTATCTGACAGATGTTGACCAAGAACAGCGGGCGATAGAAGAGGAGCTATTGAGCAGTCTCTTTACTTCAAAGGTACTATACTGCTTCCTCTTTGCACCTGTCAGATCTGAGGTGTGTGTGTGTGTGTGTGTGTGTGTGTCTGTGTGTGTGTGTGAGCGCTCTTTCATGGGGGCTGGATATAGACCTGTCCTTTAGATATGTCATCTTTCTCTCTGGGTTTCTGTTTCAACTTGAATTGTCTCATAGTTGATTCTATTTGTTCATTGTTTCACAGATTTCTTTATTAGGATATATGATCTTTGAAAAAAACATAATGTTCAATCTAGTACAGTCAATAATCTTCTAATGCACCAGTAAAGCTTTCAAAATCACTTTTTCCATTCACTTCAATACTTTTCGACTCACACCTGCATAAACACACACACACACACACACACACACACACACACACACACACACACACACACACACACACACACACACACACACACACACACACACACACACACACACACACACACACACACACACACACACACACACACACACACACACACACACACACACACACACACACACACACACACACACACACACACACACGCAATGGGAATTGAATTAAAAACGGTTTAAATTCATTCAAGTGTAACATAATTATTACTTCTTCTATATGGGTATTTATCATGGAACTGGAACTAGTGGAGCCTGGAGACTGATTACCTGAGCTAATACCATTCAGATTGTCTCTGACAGCAACATAGCGCCGTGCAGCCGACACGCACACACACGCACACGCACACGCAAGCACACACACACGCACGCACGCACGCACGCACGCACGCACGCACGCACGCACGCACGCACGCACGCACGCACGCACACACACACACACACACACACACACACACACACACACACACACACACACACACACACACACACACACACACACACACACACACACTCCCTACACCCCACTCTCAGTCTGATAATGAGGCGGACACACTGAGACATGACTATGACAAATAAACTCTTGTGATTTATGGTTTATAAGGTTCCTTGGAGGGCTGATTGTAATAATAGGACGCCAGATGAGTGATGGAGCGCTCAAGAAGACACTGGATAGACAGTGTCGTATTAGACAGTGTCATATTAGACAGTGTCGTATTAGACACTTTTTATTTTTCCTCTTTAGATTATACACCCATTACACATGGTTCCTCTTTAGATTATACACCCATTACACATGGTTCCTCTTTAGATTATACACCCATTACACATGGTTCCTCTTTAGATTATACACCCATTACACATGGTTCCTCTTTAGATTATACACCCATTACACATGGTTCCTCTTTAGATTATACACCCATTACACATGGTTCCTCTTTAGATTATACACCCATTACACATGTTTCCTCTTTAGATTATACACCCATTACACATGGTTCCTCTTTAGATTATACACCCATTACACATGGTTCCTCTTTAGATTATACACCCATTACACATGGTTCCTCTTTAGATTATACACCCATTACACATGTTTCCTCTTTAGATTATACACCCATTACACATGGTTCCTCTTTAGATGATACACCCATTACACATGGTTCCTCTTTAGATTATACACCCATTACACATGGTTCCTCTTTAGATTATACACCCATTACACATGGTTCCTCTTTAGATTATACACCCATTACACATGGTTCCTCTTTAGATGATACACCCATTACACATGGTTCCTCTTTAGATTATACACCCATTACACATGGTTCCTCTTTAGATTATACACCCATTACACATGGTTCCTCTTTAGATTATACACCCATTACACATGGTTCCTCTTTAGATTATACACCCATTACACATGGTTCCTCTCTAGATTATACACCCATTACACATGGTTCCTCTTTAGATGATACACCCATCACACATGGTTCCTCTTTAGATGATACACAGATTACACATGGTTCCTCTCTAGATTATACACCCATTACACATGGTTCCTCTTTAGATGATACACAGATTACACATTGTTCCTGTTTAGATTATACACCCATTACACATGGTTCCTCTTTAGATTATACACCCATTACACATAGTTCCTCTTTAGATTATACACCCATTACACATAGTTCCTCTTTAGATGATACACCCATTACACATAGTTCCTCTTTAGATTATACACAGATTACACATGGTTCCTCTTTAGATTATACACCCATGGTTCCTCTTTAGATTATACACCCATTACACATGGTTCCTCTTTAGATTATACACCCATTACACATGGTTCCTCTTTAGATTATACACCCATTACACATAGTTCCTCTTTAGATTATACACCCATTACACATGGTTCCTCTTTAGATTATACACCCATTACACATGGTTCCTCTTTAGATTATACACCCATTACACATGGTTCCTCTTTAGATTATACACCCATTACACATGGTTCCTCTTTAGATTATACACCCATTACACATGGTTCCTCTTTAGATTATACACCCATTACACATGGTTCCTCTTTAGATTATACACCCATTACACATGGTTCCTCTTTAGATTATACACCCATTACACATGGTTCCTCTTTAGATTATACACCCATTACACATGGTTCCTCTTTATACACCCATTACACATGAGATTATACACCCATTACACATGGTTCCTCTTTAGATTATACACCCTCTTTAGATTACACATGGTTCCTCTTTAGATTATACACCCATTACACATGGTTCCTCTTTAGATTATACACCCATTACACATGGTTCCTCTTTAGATTATACACCCATTACACATGGTTCCTCTTTAGATTATACACCCATTACACATGGTTCCTCTTTAGATTATACACCCATTACACATGGTTCCTCTTTAGATTATACACCCATTACACATGGTTCCTCTTTAGATTATACACCCATTACACATGGTTCCTCTTTATACACCCATTACACATGATTATACACCCATTACACATGGTTCCTCTTTAGATTATACACCCATTACACATGGTTCCTCTTTTCCTCTTTAGATTATACACCCATTACACATGGTTCCTCTTTAGATGATACACCCATTACACATGGTTCCTCTTTAGATTATACACCCATTACACATGGTTCCTCTTTAGATTATACACCCATTACACATGGTTCCTCTTTAGATTATACACCCATTACACATGGTTCCTCTTTAGATTATACACCCATTACACATGGTTCCTCTTTAGATTATACACCCATTACACATGGTTCCTCTTTAGATTATACACCCATTACCATGGTTCCTCTTTAGATTATACACCCATGGTTCCTCTTTAGATTATACACCCATTACACATGGTTCCTCTTTAGATTATACACCCATTACACATGGTTCCTCTTTAGATTATACACCCATTACACATGGTTCCTCTTTAGATTATACACCCATTACACATGGTTCCTCTACACCCATTAGATTTTAGATACACCCATTACACATGGTTCCTCTTTAGATTATACACCCATTACACATTATACACCCATTCCTCTCTTAGATTATACACCCATTACACATGGTTCCTCTTTAGATTATACACCCATTACACATGGTTCCTCTTTAGATGATACACCCATTACACATAGTTCCTCTTTAGATTATACACCCATTACACATGGTTCCTCTTTAGATTATACACCCATTACACATGGTTCCTCTTTAGATTATACACCCATTACACATGGTTCCTCTTTAGATTATACACCCATTACACATGGTTCCTCTTTAGATTATACACCCATTACACATGGTTCCTCTTTTATACACCCATTACACATGGTTCCTCTTTAGATTATACACCCATTACACATGGTTCCTCTTTAGATTATACACCCATTACACATGGTTCCTCTTTATACACCCATTACACATGATTATACACCCATTACACATGGTTCCTCTTTAGATTATACACCCATTACACATGGTTCCTCTCTATATTATACACCCATTACACATAGTTCCTCTCTATATTATACACCCATTACACATAGTTCCTCTCTAGATTATACACCCATTACACATAGTTCCTCTTTATTATACACCCATTACACATAGTTCCTCTTTAGATTATACACCCATTACACATAGTTCCTCTTTAGATTATACACAGATTACACATGGTTCCTCTTTAGATGATACACAGATTACACATGGTTCCTCTCTAGATTATACACCCATTACACATAGTTCCTCTCTAGATTATACACCCATTACACATGGTTCCTCTCTAGATTATACACCCATTACACATAGTTCCTCTTTAGATTATACACCCATTACACATGGGTCCTCTTTAGATGATACACCCATTACACATAGTTCCTCTTTAGGTTATACACCCAATATCTGTTGAAATAGGTTGACTATTGTTTCCATGACACTTGTTGGTGATCTTATTTGGCAGCTGTTTGACAGGCCATGAAAAGACAACTGCACAAATGATCAGTGGTGTTAAACACCAGTTTATGACTTCATTAGTATCTGTCATGTCAGTCTTTAACTGCTGCATGCATTCCCACATATTTTACTAAACAGAATAGAAAAGAGTGGAATTAGAACATGGAATTAGACGGAAGCTCGCGTTGACATTCAAAGGTAATTTCCGACATTTGCAGCGTTTACCGTGAGCTGACATTTACAGTGTTGACTGTGAGCTGACATTTGCAGCGTTTACCGTGAGCTGACATTTACAGTGTTGACTGTGAGCTGACATTTACAGTGTTGACTGTGAGCTGACATTTACAGTGTTGACTGTGGGCTGACATTTACAGTGTTGATGAGCTGACATTTACAGTGTTGACCGTGAGCTGACATTTACAGTGTTGGCCGTGAGCTGACATTTACAGTGTTGACTGTGAGCTGACATTTACAGTGTTGACCGTGAGCTGACATTTACAGTGTTGACCGTGAGCTGACATTTACAGTGTTGACTGTGAGCTGACATTTACAGTGTTGATGAGCTGACATTTACAGTGTTGACCGTGAGCTGACATTTACAGTGTTGACTGTGAGCTGACATTTACAGTGTTGACCGTGAGCTGACATTTACAGTGTTGATGAGCTGACATTTACAGTGTTGACCGTGAGCTGACATTTACAGTGTTGACCGTGAGATGACATGTACAGTGTTGACCGTGAGCTGACATTTACAGTGTTGACCGTGAGCTGACATTTACAGTGTTGATCGTGAGCTGACATTTACAGTGTTGACCGTGAGCTGACATTTACAGTGTTGACTGTGAGATGACATTTACAGTGTTGACTGTGAGCTGACATTTACAGTGTTGATGAGCTGACATTTACAGTGTTGACCGTGAGCTGACATTTACAGTGTTGACCGTGAGCTGACATTTACAGTGTTGACCGTGAGCTGACATTTACAGTGTTGACTGTGAGCTGACATTTACAGTGTTGACTGTGAGCTGACATTTACAGTGTTGACCGTGAGCTGACATTTACAGTGTTGACTGTGAGCTGACATTTACAGTGTTGATGAGCTGACATTTACAGTGTTGACCGTGAGCTGACATTTACAGTGTTGACCGTGAGCTGACATTTACAGTGTTGACCGTGAATGCAGTCTCCGCTGACGCGGGAACATTGCCTTTACATTTTCGTCAAGCTGTTTCAGTCAATCAATTGGTGAGTAAGGTGAGATAAACTTATTCTGGATTAACCAGTAGCCAGTGTCTTAAAGGAATAGTTCATTTAATAATGGCTGGTGTAGTAATCTAGCCAGTGGATAATCTCGGCACAGACAATTCAATAGAAAGTTGGGACGGGCCATTTAAAATGGCAGTTAGTCACTCTGCTGGGGATGCAGGCATTATTGGACCATTCCTGCTCCATAAACACGGGATCCGTCCCTCAGTCCCTCATTGGTTAAGTGACACTGAGCGAAAAGATACTGACGAAGGACGAGACACAATTAAAAGTGAACCTACCACTCGTCTCACAACTCAGTGTTTTAATAAACTGTTCATTTGGAAGTAAACAAGACCTCATTTGCAATTGTAGGGTTCTCTAAATGTTAATATTGTCAGGAACTCACAACACTATCCAGCCAGACCGAGGCATCATTTCTGTCTTGTCTCTGGAGTGGTTTATGACTCAGAATGCTCGGTACGATACATATCCACTCTGTGCCATTTCTCCCCCCTGGCCTATAAAATCCATATGTAATATCTAACAACTCCTCTCTCAACAATGGCTATGCCAGGAAATAAAAGTGCTATCCTATGCCATCTATAAAAGCAAAGCTGATAGGTGAGATGGGATTTGAGATGATTTAGAAGCTCCAATCTTATATTCCTTATGACTCTGTTCATCATTGTCAGTGACACCCGGGAGGGAGTCTGGGCTGTGCGCTGTTAGGGAGTCGGCCCACGCACAGGGGTCCCCACAGGCAGCGGCAGGGGCTTCACACCATCCAATACCACACGCTCAAACTAGACTATCATACAGCAGGCTTGGAGCTAGATAAGGTTAAGATCTGATCTGTTGCCATGAATTGTGAGAGGGAGCAGAAAGCACAGATATTCACACACACGCACGCACACGCACGCACACACACAGTCTTACACAGCACAGCTAACCTTCTGGGGACATACAATTCAGTCCCATTCAAAATCCTATTTTCCTTAACCCCTAACCCTAACCTGTACCCTCACCCTAACTCTAACCCTAAACCTAACCTAACTTTAACTTTAACCTAAACCGAAACCCTAGCTCCTAACCCTAACCCTAAACCTAAACCTAATTCTAACCCTAACACTAATTCTAACCCTAACACTAATCCTAACACTAATTCTAACCTTAACCCTAAACACCCTAGAAATAGCATTTGACCTTGTGGGGACTAACAAAATGTCCCCAGTTGGTCAAATTTGTGTTTGTTTACTATTCTTGTGGGGACTTATGGTCTCCACAAGTATAGTTAAACACGTACACACACACACACACACACCCACACGCACGCACACACGCACACACACACACAGTCTTAATTATTTTTTATCGTCTCCCACATGAAACAGAGCAAGCAGAACGCCCCCTACTGGCGTGTGTCCCTGGTGAATGTGTGCAGGATGGTGAACAGCCTGATAAACAGCCGGTTGTGGAGAGAACAGGTGGAGTATAACACTGGGGAGGAGCTGGGGGAGAGGCTGGCCTCCCTGCCGGAGCCCTTGGATGAGCTCCTCGATCTACAGCACATCTGCAGAGTACTGCAGCCCCGAGAGGTGAGGGACGGACACAGGGATGCATGCATACATAGTGTACACTGGGATATACAGACGCTAAGGACTGGATTCGGAGGTGTCGGAGGTGGAACTCAATTAGAGCTGTCAAATCCACAAGAGGCTCGTTGCGGTACCTTATCGCGGACACTGCCATTGTGTGCAACGAAACCACACCCGACTATAATCCAACAAATCCCATGCAGACACGTTACAAGTTCATACACTCGAATTAGACTGACAGGCTACAATCCTCCCATCCAAATTAACATCAAAAACATGCATTAGCCTCACATCAACGGTTTGACATTTCAGAGTCATTATTTCTACCATGGATAGAGCCTACACTGTCTAGTACCGTTTTGAACATTTAGCTCAGTAGGGATAATAAGGAAGGGATTGGTTTGTGACACAACACAGCAGCTACTCCCCGATTTGTCAGCTCCTACCACAGTTATACCACAGTTACTACCGTCAAAACATCAGCTCGATCTGATTGAATCAGGCCACATGCAGGGATGACCATACCGACACCTACAATGACAGAGACTGATACACAGCAAAGAGAGCAATTTTCCCCAGTTGAATAGAAAACACACACACACTTTGCATACACACATATAGAAAACAAGCACAGGGATGAGCATTGTAGGTCTACAGAGAGCAGTGCGCACACAAAAAGACATGCTTCTACACCTGCATTACTTGCTGTTTGGGGTTTTAGGCTGGGTTTCTGTACAGCACTTTGAGATATCAGCTGATGTACGAAGGGCTATATAAATACATTTGATTTGATTTGATTTTGATATAAACAGGGCCACACACATATCGCTCACCCACGATGAGCATCTATCCCTGGGCCCTGCACAGCGCTAAATACCCACAATGAGCATCTATCCCTGGGCCCTGCACAGCGCTAAATACCCACGATGAGCATCTATCCCTGGGCCCTGCACAGCGCTAAATACCCCCTGGGCCCTGCAGCGATGAGCATCTATCCCTGGGCCCTGCACAGGCCCCACGATGAGCATCATCCCTGGGCCCTGCAGCGATGAGCTGAATCTATCCCTGGGCCCTGCACGATGAGCATCTATCCCTGGGCCCTGCACAGCGCTAAATACCCACGATGAGCATCTATCCCTGGGCCCTGCACAGCGCTAAATACCCACGATGAGCATCTATCCCTGGGCCCTGCACAGCGCTAAATACCCACGATGAGCATCTATCCCTGGGCCCTGCACAGCGCTAAATACCCACGATGAGCATCTATCCCTGGGCCCTGATGAGCACAGGGCCCTGCACAGCGCTAAATGCCCACGATGAGCATCCATGCCTGGGCCCTTGCACAGCGCTGAACACCCCTCGTTAAATGAGCATCCTTCTCCTGGGCCTCTTTTCTCAAATGCATCTGAGCATCACGTTGATGTGCACAATGTCACCTTAAACACCTATCCTTCTCCTCGTCTCTTTTCTCAAGCATCTCCATCACGTTGATGTGCACAATGTCAGCTTCTCCATCACATTGATGTGCACACTGTCAGCTTCTCCATCACATTGATGTGCACACTGTCAGCTTCTCCATCACATTGATGTGCACACTGTCAGCTTCTCCATCACATTGATGTGCACACTGTCAGCTTCTCCATCACGTTGATGTGCACACTGTCAGCTTCTCCATCACGTTGATGTGCACACTGTCAGCTTCTCCATCACGTTGATGTGCACACTGTCAGCTTCTCCATCACATTGATGTGCACACTGTCAGCTTCTCCATCACGTTGATGTGCACACTGTCAGCTTCTCCATCACGTTGATGTGCACACTGTCAGCTTCTCCATCACATTGATGTGCACACTGTCAGCATCTCCATCACATTGATGTGCACACTGTCAGCTTCTCCATCACGTTGATGTGCACACTGTCAGCTTCTCCATCACGTTTATGTGCACACTGTCAGCTTCTCCATCACGTTGATGTGCACACTGTCAGCTTCTCCATCATGTTGATGTGCACACTGTCAGCTTCTCCATCACGTTGATGTGCACACTGTCAGCTTCTCCATCATGTTGATGTGCACACTGTCAGCTTCTCCATCATGTTGATGTGCACACTGTCAGCTTCTCCATCACGTTGATGTGCACACTGTCAGCTTCTCCATCACATTGGCAGCTTCATTAAATAGTACCCGCAAAACACGTCAACAGTGAAGAGGTGACTCCGGAATGCTGGCCTTCGAGGCAGAGTTCCTCTGTCCAGTGTCTGTGTTCTTTTGCCCATCTTAATCTGATCTTTTTATTGGCCAGTCTGAGATATGGCTTTTTCTTTGCAACACTGCCTAGAAGGCCAGCATCCCGGAGTCGCCCCTTCACTGTTGATGTTGAGACTGGCGTTTTGCAGGTACTATTTAATGAAACTACCAGTTGAGGACCTAGACTTGGCACTCCAGTACTGCTTGTCGTGCTGTAGCAGAGAGAACAGTCTATGACTACAGTGGCTGGAGTCTTTGACAGTTGAGGACTTGTTTAGGACTTGTTGAGGACTTGTGAGGCGTCTGTTTCTCAAACTAGTGTACTTGTCCTCTTGCTCAGTTGTGCACCAGGGCCTCCCATTCCTCTTTCTATTCTGGTTAGAGACCATTTGCGCTGTTCTGTGAAGGGAGTAGTACACAGCGTTGTACGAGATCTTCAGTTTCTTAGCATATAGCCTTAATTTCTCAGAAGAAGAATAGACTGACAAGTTTCAAAAGAAAGTGCTTTGTTTCTGGCCATTTTGAGCCTGTAATTGAACCCACAAATGCTGATGCTCCATAGTCTATAGAAGGACAGTTTTATTGCTTTTTTAATCAGAACAACAGTTTTCAACTGTGATAACATAATTACAAAATGTTTTTCTAAGGACCAATTAGCCTTTTAAAATGATAAACTTGGAGTAACTAACACAACGTGTCATTGGAACACAGGAGTGATGGTTGCTGATAATGGGCCTCTGCGCCTACGTAGATATTCCATAAAAAATCTTCCATTTCCAGCTGCAGTAGTAATTTACAACAATAACAATGTCTACACTATATTTCTGATCAATTTGATGTTATTTTCATGGACAAAAATGTGCTTTTCTTTCAAAAACAAGGACATTTCTAAGTGACCCCAAACTTTTGAACGGTAGTGTACATGTACATATTACCTCGACATTGACTCTGTACCGGTACCCCTGTATGTAGCCTCGCTATTTTTATTTTACTGCTGCTCTTTAATTGTTGTTGGTTAAGGGCTTGTAAGTAAGCATTTCACTATAAGGTCTACACATGTTGTATTCGGTGCATGTGACAAATAATATTTGATTTGATTATTCTGTTTTTCTTTACAGCTGCTTGACAACTCTCAAGAGTACCTTGAAGCCGATCAAAACAGTGACAACCCGCTCAAAAGGAAATCACCGTATATTTTTAAGAGGCAAGTGAAAAACACCAAAGCTCGGAGGCCGTACATCTTGAAGCGGAGTACATTTTACTGATCCACCCCCGGGAGGAGAAAGAAAGACACTATACATTCTGTGGATATGTGACCATACGTGCTCTCTGTTGTAGTGTTATTACTGATGTTTCTGCAGTGTTTCGTCCATACAGATGATATCTCAAACCTGTGTCTGTCACTATAGGTCTCTACTCACATTCTAGGCCCAATCCTGCTCCAAAAAGAGAGGACCAATTGAAATAAAAGCATACAAAAGCAGTAAGAAAGTGTGTATCTTTTGAGAGACTTTATATTTACTATATGTGTTCACTCCATGTATTTTCTTTCCAATGTGATTAAACAATACACATTTCAAAACCACTAAGATGTGACAGTGTTTTTTCAGAACTCTAGCTGTTTATAATAGCAAACATCAGGAGACTGAAAATATTTGGCATGGATCCTCAGATCCTCAAAAGGTTCTACAGCTGCACCATCGAGAGCGTCCTGACCGGTTGCATCACTGCCTGGTATGGCAACTGCTCGGCCTCCAACCGCAAGGCACTACAGAGGATAATGAGTATGGCACGGTACATCACTGGGACCAAGCTTCCTGCCATCCAGGAACTCTATACAGTGGCTTGCAAATATATTTATCCCCCTTGGCATTTTTCCTATTTTGTTGAATTACAACAATTTAAATATATTTTTATGTGGATTTTATTGTAATGGACATAGACAAAATAGTCCAAATTGGTGAAGTGAAATGAAAAAAATCACTTGTTTAAAAAACGATAAAAAATAAATAAATAATGGAAAAGTGGTGCGTGCATATGTATTCCCCCCCTTTGATATGAAGCCCCTAAATAAGATCTGGTGCAACCAATTACCTTCAGAAGTCACATAATTAGTTAAATAAAGTCCACCTGTGTGCAATCTTAGTGTCACATGATCTGTCACATGATCTCAGTATATACACACCTGTTCTGAAAGGCCCCAGAGTCTGCAACGCCACTAAGCAAGGGGCACCACCAAGCAAGTGGCACCATGAAGACCAAGGAGCTCTCCTAACAGGTCAGGGACAAAGTTGTGGAGAAATACAGATCAGGGTTGGGTTATAAAAATATATCCAAAACTTTGAACATCCCACAGAGCACCATTAAATCCATTATTTAAAAATGGAAAGAATATGGCACCACAACAAACCTGCCAAGAGAGGACCGCTCACCAAAACTCATGGACCAGGCAAGGAGGGCATTAATCAGAGAGGCAACAAAGAGACCAAAGATAACCCTGAAGGAGCTGCAAAGCTCCACAGCGGAGATTGGAGTATCTGTCCATAGGACCACTTTTAGCCGTACACTCCACAGAGCTGGGCTTTACAGAAGAGTGGTCAGAAAAAAAGCCATTGCTTAAAGAAAAAAAGAAGCAAATACAAATGGTGTTCGCCAAAAGGCATGTGGGAGACTCCCCAAACATATGGAAGAAGGTACTGTGGTCAGATGAGACTAAAATTTAGCTATTTGGCCATCAAGGAAATTCTATGTCTGGCACAAACCCAACACCTCTTATCACCCTGAGAACAAATCAAATTTTATTTGTCACATACACATGGTTAGCAGATGTTAATGCGAGTGTAGCGAAATGCTTGTGCTTCTAGTTCCGACAATGCAGTAATAACCAACAAGTAACTTTGAAACTGGTCTGAATTGAAGGAATGATAGATGGCGCTAAATACAGGGAAATTCTTGAGGGAAACCTGTTTCAGTCTTCCAGAGATTTAAGACTGGGACAGAGGTGCACGTTCCAGTAGGACAATGACACGAAGCATACTGCTAAAGCAACACTCGAGTGGTTTAAGGGGAAACATGTAAATGTCTTGGAATGGCCTTGTCGAATCTCAGACCTCAATCCAATTGAGAATCTGTGGTATGACTTAAAGATTGCTGTACACCAGCGGAACCCATCCAACTTGAAGGAGCTGGAGCAGTTTTGCCTTGAAGAATGGGCAAAACTCCCAATGGCTAGATGTGCCAAGCTTATAGAGACATACCCCAAGAGACTTGCAGCTGTAATTACTGCATAAGGTGGCTCTACAATGTATTGTGGGTGTGAATAGTTATGCACGCTCAAGTTTTCTGTATTTTTGTCTTATGTATTGTTTGTTTCACAAGAAAAAATATTTTGCATCTTCAAAGTGGGAGGCATGTTGTGTAAATCAAATGACACAAAAAACCCCAAAATACTTTTTAATTACAGGTTATAAGGCAACAAAATAGGAAAAATGCCAAGGGGGGTGAATACTTTCACAAGCCACTGTACCAAGTGGTGTGCGAGGAAGGCTCTAAAAATGGTCAAAGACTCCAGCCACCCTAGTCATAGACAGTTCTCTCTGCCCCCGCATGGTAAGCTGTACCGGAGCGCCAAGTCTAGGTCTACAAGTCTTCTTAACAGCTTCTACCCCCATAAGACTCCTGAACAGCTAAACCATGAATAAGGTCTGATAGAAATAACACCATTCTCCATGCACTGAAATTTACAACTTGATAAGAGATATTGATAAGAGCTAGTTAAATGACTAATCCATCTGGATAAGGGAATAGTAAATATAAATGACACTTGTTTTAGATCTCTTTTAACTTTTAAATCACTGGAGAAAAATGTGAAACCAGTCATGAGGCTAACTGAAGCATATCAACATATCAGCTTTCCGGCAGTAAAGAAAAAATGTACCAAAAAGAAAACAAACATGTACCTGTGTGAAAGAGAGACTGTGATTGAATAGCAGAAAGGTATTATTTAATGATATGGAGTCTGAGCTTGATAAAGGGAGGCTATGATAGAGTAGCAGAGGAGCACAAGGTTTTATCTGATGACATGGAGTCTGAGCTTGATAAAGGGAGGCTATGATAGAGTAGCAGAGGAACACAAGGTTTTATCTGATGACATGGAGTCTGAGCTTGATAAAGGGAGGCTATGATAGAGTAGCAGAGGAACACAAGGTTTTATCTGATGCCATGGAGTCTGAGCTTGATAAAGGGAGGCTATGATAGAGTAGCAGAGGAACACAAGGTTTTATCTGATGACATGGAGTCTGAGCGTGATAAAGGGAGGCTATGATAGAGTAGCAGAGGAACACAAGGTTTTATCTGATGACATGGAGTCTGAGCTTGATAAAGGGAGGCTATGATAGAGTAGCAGAGGAGCACAAGGTGACATGGAATCTGAGCGCGAACCAGTTTCATGGGCTTGGTAGCCTAAGGACAGAGTTAGAAAGGTGTGTTACACTGTAGGTGTTAAACCTGTGTTAAAATTCTTAAAATACAAAAAAGTGAAAGTGTTGAATAGTGTTTGTGAAATAAAAATCAACAAAAAAAATTGGTTTTAAAATGGTGTTGGTCAATGTTTCCTCAATTTTTTTTGTCACTGAGCAAATGTCAGGTTTGCTGAGTGCCAACTTGAACGTTCTGTTTACTGTGAACACTGAGGCTGTACCTGCTTTAAAGTTAGTTTTAAGAGTGGTAAAGTAGGCTACTGTGGCAATTTGATCATAATGCATGCCAACCAGAGTGACCTACCATCAAAAATAATGGCGAAAATGCATCCCATAACATTTTAACATGGAAATAGCTGTTCTATCTTTCACCCTACAGCAGCAACCAATGTGTTGTATTCAATGTAGGCCTACATTCCATGACACCTTTGAAAAAAACATGCAGGGTGTCACGCCCTGACCTTAGAGATCCTTTTTATGTCTCTAATTTGGTTTGGTCAGGCGTGAGTTGGGGTGGACATTCTATGTTTTGTGTTTCTATGATTTTCTAGTTCTATGTTTTGGCCGGGTATGGTTCTCAATCAGGGACAGCTGTCTATCGTTGTCTCTGATTGGGAACCATACTTAGGTAACCTTTTTAAAGGGTAACTTTGTTTGATGGCACATAGCCTTAAGCTTCACGTTTTGTCGGCGTCATTTCGAATAAAAGAGAAAATGTACTCTCACCACGTTGCACCTTGGCTCAGTTCTTTTAACGGCCGTGACACAGGGTTTGACATAAGCTATTCATCCAGACAAGAAGGTGACTGAAAATGTTGTGTTGTTTGATGACAGAAACCACTTTCCAAATAAAATGCAGCATTATTCCCATGCCATTATTACAGAGAACCAGACAAATTAGGCTATCCTTTGCCTATTGGCTCTTTCAAGCCTGTCTCAAAATACAACACTGCCACTGTAAGACAAAACAAAGAACTGTTTTGTGCTCTTGTAGGAAGCAATCACTCCCCCATTGCTGACTACAAATGATTTATAACTGGGCTAATAACTCACTAACTAGCAAAGGATATAAACAAATGTACACACATCGCTACATGAAGCTCTGGCTTTGATCTCAAGACAAGCACCTCTACTCACGACCACTCATGCCGTTAACACTGTCCAGTTCAAAGTGAATGGCACAGATCCATTTATGGCGATGATCTATTTGCATGTAGGCCTACTGCAGCTCTGATTGATTTGTTATGGTGCACTGGTCTGTGTAGAGTAAGAGCCTGAGTCATGGGTGTCAATGCAATAGAACCCTATTTCCGATGTGTTCTACCTACAGCAAAATCTTGCATAGTTTTGCATACTAAGTCTTGCATAGTTTGTTTTGTTTCAGTATGTTGCATTGAAAGTGGCTAATATTGCCTTGATTTGATCACAATTGCCACTGTAAACGGAAACATTGATTGTATTAACTAACAGGGAAAACTCTAGAGAGTTGAGCGAAGTTCAATCTCGAAGTTCAATCTCGTGCTTCTCTGCGTGGGCTAATATTTCTTATGCTCGGCAGTCCTAGGGGAGCTGCATGCCCGCGCGCAACTTAGAGAGGACATTGGTGGTGATAATATTTAATTTGGGACAGAATTTTATAGACGATGAACATCACCACAAGGCGATGTCATTTTTCCTTTTTTTGGACAACTATGTTTTGAAAATGTATGTTCACATGAATTCTGATTATTTCCACAACATCCTGAAATAAATGTACAGTGCCTTCATACAGTATTCATACCCATTGACTTTTTACACATTTTGTTTTACCAAGTGAGATTAAAATGGATTTTACACACCTGGATTGTACAATATTACACATTATTCTTTCAAAAATTCTTCAAGCTCTGTCAAGTTGGTTATTGATCATTGCTAGACAGCCATTTAAGTCTTGCCAGAGATTTTGAAGACAGATTACATCAAAACTGTAACTAGGACACTAGAACATTCAATGTCGTCTTGATAAGCATCTCCAGTGTATATTTGGCCTTGTGTTTTAGATTATTGTCCTGCTGAAAGATTAATTTGTCTCCCAGTGGAAAACAGACTGAACCAAGGTTTCCTCTAGAATTATGCCTGTGCGTAGGTCTATTCCATTTCTTTTTATCCCAAAAAAACTTCCTCGTCCTTGTGTAACGTCGTTCGTCTGTTGAAGAAAGAGAGTCGGACCGAAATGCAGCGTGTTGGTTACTCATGATCTTTAATGAAGAAAACGAAACGATACATGAAATAACTAAATACAAAAACAACAGAACGGAACGTGAAACTAATTACAGCCTATCTGGTGACTAAAACACAGAGACAGGAACAATCACCCACGAAATACAAAGCGAAACTCAGGCTGCCTAAATACGGTTCCCAATCAGAGACAACGAGAATCACCTGACTGATTGAGAATCGCCTCAGGCAGCCAAGCCCATACAACACCCCTAATCAGCCGCGATCCCAAATAATACAAACCCCAATACGAAAAACAACATATAAACCCATGTCACACCCTGGCCTACCCAAACATATAACAAAAACACAAAATACAATGACCAAGGCGTGACACCTTGCCAATGACAAGAATAGTCATAACATGATGCAGCCACCACCATGGTTGAAAATATGAAGAGTGGTACTCAGGGATTTGTTGAGTTGGATTTGCCCCAAACATAACACTTTGTATTCAGGACATCAAATTAATTGCTTTGCCACATTTTTTGCAGAACTACTTTAGTGCCTAATCAAAAACAGAATGCATGTTTTGGAAATATTTTTATTCTCTACAGTCATCCTTCTTTTCTCTTGTCATTTAGGTTAGTATTTTGGAGTAATTACAATGTTGTAGATCCATCCTCAGTTTTCTCCTATCACAGCCATTACACTGTGTAACTGTTTTAAAGGCACCGTTGGTCTCATGGTGAAATCCCTGAGCAATTTCCTTCCTCTCCTAAGTTAGGTAGGATGCCTCTATCTTTGTAGTGACTGGGTGTATTGAAACACCATCCAAAGGGTAATTAATAACGTCACCGTGCTCAACGGAATATTCATTGTCATTTTCTGTTTTTATTTATAGATGTCCTTCTTTATGTGCCATTGGAACACCTCCCTGGTCTTTGTGATTTAATGTTTGTTTGAAATTCACAGGTCGACTGAGGGACCTTAGTCATCTACTATTATGGCACACAGACTGAGTCCATGCAACTTATTATGTGACATTTTTGCTCCTGAACTTACTTAGGCTTGCCATAACAAAGGGGTTGAATACGCATAACCCCAAGACATTTCATGTGTAATTCATTTGTAATAATTTCTAAAAACGTAATTCCCCTTTGACATTATGGGGTATTGGGTATTGCCAGTGACACAAAACCTCAGTTGAATCCTTTTTAAATGCAGGCTGTAACACAACAAAATGTGGAAAAAGTCAAGGGGTGTGAGTAGTTTCTGAAGGCACAGTAGATATCTGTTTGAAATATTTCGCTTGACATAATGATGCAGAATGTAAAAAATGGCCCAACATACCCCACTCTCCCCTACCTACAAGCCATGCATCAACACTAAGGCCAGTTTAATTGGCTCTTGAGATCTTGAAATCCCTCTCCACATTTTCGTAGCAGTGACACACCAGAATAGGAACAACTGTTTTGTATTTTTTCATCTCAGTATAATCTTCAAATAACTTTATCTCATTTATTAGATTCTCCTTTTGTCTGAGTGAGTATCTGGTGTTTGTGTTCTCTGCTATGCCAGGCTGGAGAGAAGCAGTCCAGCACATGTAACTGTAGTAGTTTGTATTTATTATGATCATGGGTTCAAAATAGGATTAAAACAAAAACATCACAACAAAAACACAACAACAGTCTACATCATAAATAACACAATACAACCTACAAGACATTATTACATTATTCCTCTCTTATTACAGAAGTACAATATAATATCCACACTACCACAATGTGTGTGTGTAGAATGTGTGTGTTTGTGTATTCAGTTGCCAGCGAGTGAGACTGCTGTGGAGCTGCATACAGTTATGTACACCAGCCAGACAACAGAGGGCACTGAGGATTTAAAGAAACACACACAGTGTCATTATTTATTTTGACAATAATGTGTGTCGGAAATAGCAAGTGTCATCTCAGGCAAAATATTCTGTTTTGTAGTCATAAAAAAAGTTTTTAGGGAAGAGAGTAAGACAAATTCTATCACCTCTCAAAAAAAGCCATTTGATGGAGCACTATCTATAGAACTTCAATCAGATCTAGCTAACTAAACGAAACATTCATGTTCAATTAAAACACTTCAAAAGGGAGATACTGTCAGTTTCTCCCATCCTGTTTGGCTCCTTATTACCCGTCCAAACATAACGCACTGTGACTGGATCTCTCATTTTCCTTCTCTTATTAGAAAAGCACAGCCGTAGTGACTATCAAATCACAGGAACACAGTTTGAAATATCCAGATCAACAGCCGTAGTGACTATCAAATCACAGGAACACAGTTTGAAATATCCAGATCAACAGCCGTAGTGACTCACAGTTTGAAATATCCAGATCAACAGCCGTAGTGACATCAAATCACAGGAACACAGTTTGAAATATCCAGATCAACAGCCGTAGTGACTATCAAATCACAGGAACACAGTTTGAAATATCCAGATCAACAGCCGTAGTGACTATCAAATCACAGGAACACAGTTTGAAATATCCAGATCAACAGCCGTAGTGACTATCAAATCACAGGAACACAGTTTGAAATATCCAGATCAACAGCCGTAGTGACTATCAAATCACAGGAACACAGTTTGAAATATCCAGATCAACAGCCGTAGTGACTATCAAATCACAGGAACACAGTTTGAAATATCCAGATCAACAGCCGTAGTGACTATCAAATCACAGGAACACAGTTTGAAATATCCAGTTTGAAATATCCAGATCAACAGCCGTAGTGACTATCAAATCACAGGAACACAGTTTGAAATATCCAGATCAACAGCCGTACTATCAAATCACAGGAACACAGTTTGAAATATCCAGATCAACAGCCGTAGTGACTATCAAATCACAGGAACACAGTTTGAAATATCCAGATCAACAGCCGTAGTGACTATCAAATCACAGGAACACAGTTTGAAATATCCAGATCAACAGCCGTAATCAAATCACAGGAACACAGTTTGAAATATCCAGATCAGTTTGACTATCAAATCACAGGAACACAGTTTGAAATATCCAGATCAACAGCCGTAGTGACTATCAAATCACAGGAACACAGTTTGAAATATCCAGATCAACAGCCGTAGTGACTATCAAATCACAGGAACACAGTTTGAAATATCCAGATCAACAGCCGTAGTGACTATCAAATCACAGGAACACAGTTTGAAATATCCAGATCAACAGCCGTAGTGACTATCAAATCACAGGAACACAGTTTGAAATATCCAGATCAACAGCCGTCTATCAAATCACAGGAACACAGTTTGAAATATCCAGATCAACAGCCGTAGTGACTATCAAATCACAGGAACACAGTTTGAAATATCCAGATCAACAGCCGTAGTGACTATCAAATCACAGGAACACAGTTTGAAATATCCAGATCAACAGCCGTAGTGACTATCAAATCACAGGAACACAGTTTGAAATATCCAGATCAACAGCCAAATCACAGTTTGAGTGACTATCAAATCACAGGAACACAGTTTGAAATATCCAGATCAACAGCCGTAGTGACTATCAAATCACAGGAACACAGTTTGAAATATCCAGATCAACAGCCGTAGTGACTATCAAATCACAGGAACACAGTTTGAAATATCCAGATCAACAGCCGTAGTGACTATCAAATCACAGGAACACAGTTTGAAATATCCAGATCAACAGCCGTAGTGACTATCAAATCACAGGAACACAGTTTGAAATATCCAGATCAACAGAAAGTAGTGACTATCAAATCACAGGAACAAAGTTTGAAATATCCAGAGCAACAAGTATCTTTAATGTTAATGTATGTACATTGATGTCCATATATTACGGCATTAAATACGTACATTACATACACGTAAATGTCCATTAATCAAAATGTGTCCAGTATGTATGGATGCATACATGCCAACAGATGGCAGTATTATACAATGTAACTTTGAACCTTTCCACAGGGCACACACTGGTTGAATCAACGTTGTTTCCACATTATTTCAATAAGATTACATGGAATAGACGTTGAATTGACGTCTGTGCCTAGTGGGTTGGTTGTTGAGACAGAGAACGAGAGGGAGAAAAACATAGGCTGAGAGTTTATTGTAAAAAGTTAGTAACATAACAATATAATGGATTTTAGAAAACAAATGAATCCTAGGTTTATTTTTTAATGTAACTAGGCAAGTCAGTTAAGAACAAATTCTTATTTACAATGACGGCCTACCCCAGCCAAACCCAGACGACGCTGGGCCAATTATGCACCGCCCTATGGGACTCCCAATCACAGCCGGTTGTGATACAGCCTGGAATTGAACAAGGGTCTGTAGGGGGGGTGCCACAAGGTTCAATTCTCGGGCCGACTCTCTTCTCTGTATACATCAATGATGTCGCTCTTGCTGCTGGTGAATCTCTGATCCACCTCTAAGCAGACGACACCATTCTGTATACTTCTGGCCCTTCTTTGGACACTGTGTTAACTGACCTCCAGATGAGCTTCAATGCCATACAACTCTCTTTCTGTGGCCTCCAACTGCTCTTAAATGCAAGTAAAACTAAATGCATGCTCTTCAACAGATCGCTGCCCGCACCTGCTCGCACCTGCCAGCATCACTACTCTGGACGGTTCTGACTTAGAATAGGTGTGTCACATTCTGACCTTTATTTCCTGTGTTTTGTATTTAGTTAGTATGGTCAGGGCGTGAGTTGGGTGGGCAGTCTATGTTTGTTTTTCTATGATTTGGGTATTTCTATGTTTCGGCCTAGTATGGTTCTCAATCAGAGGCAGGTGTCATTAGTTGTCTCTGATTGAGAATCATACTTAGGTAGCCTGGGTTTCACTGTGTGTTTGTGGGTGATTGTTCCTGTCTCTGTCTTTGCACCAGATAGGACTGTTTTGAGTTTTCACATTTCTTGTTTTTTTGTAGACAGTTGTTCATGTGTACCTTAACGTATTAAAAAGAACCATGGACACTTACCACGCCGCGTATTGGTCCTCTGATCCGTTTCGCCTCTCCTCTTCGGAAGAAGAGGACGAAAGTCATTACAATGTGGACAACTACAAATACCTAGGTGTCTGGTTAGACTGTAAACTCTCCTTCCAGACTCACATTAAGCATCTCCAATCCAAAATTAAATCTAGAATCGGCTTCCTATTTCGCAACAAAGCATCCTTCACTCATGCTGCCAAACATACCCTCGTAAAACTGATCATCCTACCGATCCTCGACTTCAGCGATGTAATTTACAAAATAGCCTCCAACACCCTACTCAACAAATTGCATGCAGTCTATCACAGTGCCATCTGTTTTGTCACCAAAGCCCCATATACTACCCACCATTGCGACCTGTACGCTCTCGTTGGCTGGCCCTCGCTTCATACACGTCGCAAACCCACTGGCTCCAGGTCATCTACAAGTCTATGCTAGGTAAAGTCCCACCTTATCTCAGCTCACTGGTCACCACAGCAGCACCCACCCGTAGCTCACGCTCCAGCAGGTATATCTCACTGGTCACCCCCAAAGCCAATTCCTCTTTTGGTCGCCTTTCCTTACAGTTCTCTGCTGCCAAAGACTGGAACGAACTGCAAAAATCACTGAAGCTGGAGACTCATATGTCCCTCACTAGCTTTAAGCACCAGCTGTCAGAGCAGCTCACAGAACACTGCACCTGTACATAGCCCATCTGTACATAGCCCATCTGTAAATAGCCTATCCAACTGCCTCATCTCCTTACTGTATTTAATTTTTTATCTTGCTCCTTTGCACCCCAGTATCTCTACTTGCACATTCATCTTCTGCACATCAATCACTCCAGTGTTTAATTGGTATTTTGTAATTACTTCGCCACCATGGCCTATTTATTGACTTACCTCCCTTATCTTACCTCATGTGCACACACTGTATATAGACATTTTCTACTGTATTATTTGTATGTTTGTTTATTCCATGTGTACCTGTGTGTTGTTGTATGTGTCGAACTGCTGTACTTTATCTTGGCCAGGTCGCAGTTGTAAATGTGAACTTGTTCTCAACCAGCCTACCTGGTTGAAATAAATAACAATAGAAAAGTGGTGGCTTTATCACTGAGATGCAGTGCCTTAGACCGCTGCAACACCGGGGAGCTCCTAGGCAGCCATCGTCATTATCTATAGACTTGTTTTTAATTCTCAAGGTATTATTACTACTATTTCAGAGGTAGTGTTCTCTTCCACTACACTGGTTTTGAAGGATTTACAGCAGTGTTTCAGCTGTGTAGTGCTAGAGCAAAACACCTTCGGGCCCCCACCAGGTTAAAGAAACACTGATTTACACTATCAACACTGGTGTTGTCTCAGTCTACGCGGGTTTACTGACCCTGTAGATTTAATCCCTACCATCAACACCCCTACCACTCTACCACACACCAGATGATATGCTACACTATGTAAATTCATAGAACAGTATTAAGGACTGGTTTAATTCCATATAGCGGAAGATCCTCGTAAAAATGTAAAGGTAATTTCCGATTGAGCCGACATATGCAGCTCTTACCGTGAATGCAGTAACCGCGAACGCGGTAACGTTGCCTTTAAATTTCAATCAAGCAATAATGCGGCTCTTGAGCGATACTTCGTCGATATGGATTTAATCCAGCCCTTAAGCCTTCATAAACATCTGATGCATACAGCAGTAATGTTAAATTCTAGTTGTTTGTTTTGGACTAAATCCCCCTGAAGTATGCCTATTCAATTCCACTCCTTTAGAGTCTGGATGCAGATTGACAGTTAACGACTTGTCGATGCGAGCCGCCTGCTGGAGCCTTTTCAGTCAGTGAGTCTCTCTCTGTCTCTCTCGCTAAATGAAAGTAATTCTCTCATCTCATCTGGACGGGAGACACAGCACATTCTGTCTGTCTGTAGAACAGGCACAAGGCAGTCAGATCAAGAGAATGGCTTGTGAAGGAATGAGATTAGTTCCCTTTGTGCAAAATCTGATTGTGTGAATTGGATGATGGCATAACAAGCGCGACCTTGTTGCGGGGCCTGCCGAGGCGGTAATTAGACCTTCGTATGGAAGCCATTACAGAACTCACCACAGAAGGGACAAGGGAACAGGCATTGTCAGAGCTGTTTATTGTCATCCAATAAGACTAGTGCTGCCTGTCAATTAAGAAAGTTTTTCTAATTATAATATAATTTTAAAAATAATGGCCCGTTTGCAGAATAAGGAGAACCACCACTACCCAGCAGAAATTAAACCTTGATTTACATTTTTTGTTCTTTGGATAAAGCATATCTCTATGTCATAATACTGATTTTTCTTATCCTAACCCTGACCACAACCTTAACCTGGTAAAACACTTTCAAAACCACCCTACAACCTCCCTCCGCATCACCGGTCTAGAGATGAAAGCCTCCTGGACCATATTCCAGAGGAGAGCAGCTGAATCCAGGTGGATAGCAAGCACTTTGACATAGCACTTGTCTTTGTAGAACTTAATCCCTTCATCCCTTGGTGTGATTTCCAATTATGTCCTGACTTATTTAGTTATTTATCTATTAATTTATTGATCCAGTTTGCATGTTTTAATATGATTTTATTATATAAAATTTGTTTTAAAATTGAACTTTCTCCAAGCACTTTATCAAAAATGGCCTTCGTCCTGTTGTTGAACTGTGTGACCCCTCGGAGCTCTCAGCCTTTCATGTTCTCTCACCCTCTCCAGACCAGTCTGATGTACAATATAGAGCCAGGGTAGAAAGTTGCTACAGGACCATGCAACCCAAGGTTTGATACCAGCATAAACAGAAAACTAACCCTAGCTTCATGTCCACACACCGATTCAACCCTAACCCTAGCTTCATGTCCACTTCCTGGTACAAACCTAACCCTAGATTCATGTCTGCATAATAGTTAAACCCTAGTTTTATGTCCACACCCCAGTTCAACCCTAACCCTAGCTTAATATCCACATACTTTTTTAAACCTTTATTTAACTAGGCAAGTCAGTTAATCATGGGGATAGGGCTGTATACTGCCCCCGCTGGAGTAATTGCGTGCCCATAGTAAACATAATTTTTTGTCAAAAGTTGCTAATATATGCAAATAAAAAATATTATTGAATAGAAAACACTCTAAAGCTTCTAAAACTGTTTAAATTATGTCTGTATGTAAAGCAGAACTCTCAGGGCAGTCATTCTCCCAAACTCTCTCTTGTCTTCAGAAAAGTTGGCCCAACTTTGACGTCATCGCCCCCACCCTTCCCAAGCAGTTACAGTTCTGGGAACAGTCTTTCTGTCTACAGCGCGATCTCAGCTTTCAATGGGGCTTCTCATTGTGAGAATCGCGTGCTCACGAGAGTTTTGGCGGCCGAAACCTTTCGGTCACGCGAAAAAAACAGGTCACTTTTATGCGCGCTCTGGTCAAGTCCTGTCTTTTCCAAGATCGATTAAACGGTGCTTGTGTTTCTGTTCGTCCTCACGATTGCTGTACACCTTTATAACATGTTAAAGCTTGATTATGAAGTTAGTTTGACAAGTTTAATCGACATATAATATGTAAGTTCGACGTTTTGGTGCGCATCCACTTGACTTTTGGCTACATTTCAACCGAAATGTGTCATTTTTGAGAACCGAAAGACACAGACTTCAAAACTAAACGCTGTTTTTGGTAAGTATAATTCCTTCCATGTCTTCTGATGGAAGAACAGCAAAGGTAAGGGAATATTTATGTGGTAAATTTGGGTTTATGTGGACTCCAAGATAGAGGAGCCATAATGCTACTTTTTGAGCGCCGTCTCATAGTATAGCCTAGTGAACGAAACCTGTAACGTTAAAAATAAATGTAACACAGCGATTGCATTCAGAAGAAGTGTATCTAACTATATATATGTAGAACATGCTTATTTAGTCAAAGTTTATGATGTGTATTCCTTGTTAGCTGACGTTATCTGCCGGAGCTATCGTCATTTCTCAGGACATTTGAATAGCATTTTTTGAACGATGCATCATTGTAAACAGAGATTTATGGATATATATAGCATATTATTGAAAAAAACATAAATGTACTGTGTAACATGTTATATTACTGTCATCTGATGAAGATTTCAAAAGGTTAGTGCATTATTTTTCTTTTAATCCTGCGTTTGTTGATTGCATATTTTTTTCAACTTGGCTATGCAAATTAGCCGTGTCTTCGGTGGTGGTTTGACATAAATATGTGCTATGTTTTCGCCGTAAAACATTTTAGAAATCTGACTTGCTGGGTAGATAAACAAGGTGTTTATCTTTCATTTGAGCCATTGGTCTTGTTAATGTATGGAGGTTAAATATTTTTAGGAATATTTTTGCGTTCCATGCGCCACCTTCCAGCTGAACGTGTGTGGGGGGGGGGTCCACAATTGGAACCCTAGTCCCCAACAAGTTAAGAACAAATTCTTATTTTCAATGATGGCCTAGGAACAGTGGGTTAACTGCCTGTTCAGGGGCAGAACGACAGAGTTGTACCTTGTCAGCTCAGGGATTTGAACTTGCAACCTTTCAGTTACTAGTCCAACAGCTCTAACCACTAGGTTCCCCTGCCACCCCATCCTAACCACAACCTTAACGGAACCCCCAAAAATAACCTACAATTTTGAGTGAGAAACAAATGGGATGTTTCGTGAAAGAGATCAGGCATACAGTCAGGTCTTTAAAAAGCCAGAGCAGATCAGTTGATGCGGCACATCAAACATTGTTTTGTAGTGTCATGTGCATCGGCAAGACTGAGTCAGTGAGACGCCATTTACACAATAATATCTCTGTCTCTCTCACACACATCCACTACACCTTTCCTTGTGCCTCATGAAGACAGGAGGCGGTAATTGTCGAGAGGGGAGGGAGTATGTGTGTGTGTGTGTGTGTGTGTGTGTGTGTGTGTGTGTGTGTGTGTGTGTGTGTGTGTGTGTGTGTGTGTGTGTGTGTGTGTGTGTGTGTGTGTGTGTGTGTGTGTGTGTGTGTGTGTGTGTGTGTGTGTGTGTGTGTGTTTGAGGCAGCCGGTGCAGCAGAACCTCAATTTGCTATTTGTGTCTCTTTGCAGACGATAATTAAAACAACTCTACCCCCCTTCCCCCTCCTCTCTCCACAGCGGTGGCCGTTGTGCCGTTACTGCGTGTCCTTCAGCGGGGAGCGTCCTGACCTGATAGTTTGGTCTTTGTTCTGATTGCACTCTGCAGTGAACCGGCGATCAGCTTTGCGGGTTCAGAGATGCACCCTGGGAGAGGAGCTATCTCCACGCAGCGTGCGGGGAACCCCAACATTAATCTTTAATTAAGGCCTATTCATTTCTAAGGGATGGCACTGCAGTCAATCTGTGAAGAGAGTGAAGAGCTAGATATGAGCAGTGGGTGAGGGTTTAGTGTGTGTGCTAATGTGTGTGTAATCCTGTGTGTGTGTGTGTGTGTGTGTGTGTGTGTGTGTGTGTGTGTGTGTGTGTGTGTGTGTGTGTGTGTGTGTGTGTGTGTGTGTGTGTGTGTGTGTGTGTGTGTGTGTGTGTGTGTGTGTGTGTGTGTGTGTGTGTGTGTGTGTGTGTGTGTGTGTGTGTGTGTGTAATGAGTGGAGGGAGGGATAGCGGAGGCTGGGCAGCCATTACGTCTACTGGTTGAGCTCATTCTGTCTCATCAAAGTCCAGGAACTATTGTTCTGTCAGGGAATTCACCGTTTTTTTTCTTTCTCTTTAGCTAATCAGGAGACTCTGATCTACTACCGCCAGGAAGGGATACCTTGAATTGAGAGAGAGAGGGAGAGAGAGGGAGACAGGGAGAGAGGGAGAGAGAAAGAGGGAGAGAGGTAGGGAGAAAGAGGGAGAGAGAAAGAGGGAGAGAGAGGGAGACAGGGAGAGAGGGAGAGAGAAAGAGGGAGAGAGAAAGAGGGAGAGAGGGAGAGGGAGAGAGGTAGGGAGAAAGAGGGAGAGAGAAAGAGGGAGAGAGGGAGAGGGAGAGAGAAAGAGGGAAACAGGGAGAGAGGGAGAGAGGGAGAGGGAGAGAGAAAGAGGGAAACAGGGAGAGAGGGAGAGAGGGAGAGGGAGAGAGGGAGAGAGGGAGAGAGGGAGAGAGAGATACTCTATGTATAAAAGATTAATCAGAGTATTTATCTCCAATATAAATAAGCAAGATTTAGTGTTCCAAGAAAATATCCTCTGTTAGCCTACAGTATGATATTTGTTTCAATATGGTCCATAGGCAATAGATTGGTGGTTTCCTCCGTCCCACATGGCACCCTATTTCCTATATAGTGCACCTATTGGTCTCTGGTCAAAAGTAGTGCACAATAAGGAATAGCCCACCGTCTGGAATTGGAACACAAACCAAGCCTTCTCCTTGCGGCAAGATTTGTGTGTCGGTAACAGTGAGAAACAGATGGGGAGTTTTGCACCTTTGTGAGGCATAGCAATTGGGAGCGATTAAGCGCTCTTGCTGTAGGGACACCCTCTGAGGTACCAACTGGCTCCAAGAAAGCCCCAAGCCCTGCTCTTTTAACTGCACTCTTCCTGAAGACCCAGGAATTGTCATGAGAGAGAAGAGACAGAGAAGAGAGAGAGAGTGAGAGAGAAGCTAAAGCTGTTATGAATCTTCATTTGATAGTTTTGGATATAAATTAAAGATTCTGATGGTGATGAGTAAGATTCTGATCGTGATGATGAGTAAGATTCTGATGGTGATGAGTAAGATTCTGATGGTGATGAGTAATATTCTGATGGTAATGAGTAAGATTCTGATGGTGATGAGTAAGATTCTGATGGTGATGAGTAAGATTCTAATGGTGATGAGTAAGATTCTGAGGGTGATGATGAGTAAGATTCTGATGGTGATGATTAAGATTCTGATGGCGATGAAGAGTAAGATTCTGATGGTGATGATGAGTAAGATTTGGATGAAGATGAGTAAGATTCTGATGGTGATGAGTAAGATTCTGATGGTGATGAGTAAGATTCTGATGGTAATGAGTAAGATTCTAATGGTGATGAGTAAGATTCTGATGGTGATGAGCAAGATTCTGATGGTGATGAGTAAAATTCTGATGGCGATGGTTAAAATTCTGATGGTGATGAGTATGATTCTGATGGTAATGAGTAAGATTCTGATGGTGATGAGTAAGATTCCGATGGTGATGAGTAAGATTCTGATGGTGATGAGTAAGATTCTAATGGTGATGAGTAAGATTCTGAGGGTGATGATGAGTAAGATTCTGATGGTGATGAGTAAGATTCTAATGGTGATGAGTAAGATTCTGAGGGTGATGATGAGTAAGATTCTGATGGTGATGATTAAGATTCTGATGGCGATGAAGAGTAAGATTCTGATGGTGATGATGAGTAAGATTTGGATGAAGATGAGTAAGATTCTGATGGTGATGAGTAAGATTCTGATGGTGATGAGTAAGATTCTGATGGTAATGAGTAAGATTCTAATGGTGATGAGTAAGATTCTGATGGTGATGAGCAAGATTCTGATGGTGATGAGTAAAATTCTGATGGCGATGGTTAAAATTCTGATGGTGATGAGTATGATTCTGATGGTAATGAGTAAGATTCTGATGGTGATGAGTAAGATTCCGATGGTGATGAGTAAGATTCTGATGGTGATGATGAGTAAGACTCTGATGGTGATGAGTAAGATTCTGATATGATGAGTAAGATTCTGATGAGTAAGATTCTGATGGTGATGAGTAAGATTCTGATGGTGATGAGTAAGATTCAGATGGTGATGATGAGTAAGATTCTTATGGTGATGATGAGTAAGATTCTTATGGTGATGATGAGTAAGATTCTGATGGTGATGAGTAAGATTCTGATGGCGATGAGTAAGAATCTGATGGTGATGAGTAAGATTCTGATGGTAATGAGTAAGATTCTGATGGTGATGAGTAAGATTCTGATGGTGAGGAGTAAGATTCTGATGGTGATGAGTAAGATTCTGATTAGTAAGATTCTGATGGTGATGAGTAAGATTCTGATTAGTAAGATTCTGATGGTGATTAGTAAGATTTGGATGAAGATGAGTAAGATTCTGATGGTGATGAGTAAGATTCTGATGGTGATGAGTAAGATTCTGATGGTGATGAGTAATATTCTGATGGTGATGAGTAAAATTCTGATGGTGATGAGTAAGATTCTGATGGTGATGAGTAAGATTCAGATGGTGATGATGAGTAAGATTCTTATGGTGATGATGAGTAAGATTCTTATGGTAATGATGAGTAGATTTGGATGATGATGAGTAAGATTCTGATGGTGATGAGTAAGATTCTGATGGTAATGAGAAACATTGTGATGGTGATGAGTAAGATTCTGATGGTAATGAGTAAGATTCTGATGGTGATGAGTAAGATTCTGATTAGTAAGATTCTGATGGTGATGAGTAAGATTCTGATTAGTAAGATTCTGATGGTGATTAGTAAGATTCTGATTAGTAAGATTCTGATGGTGATTAGTAAGATTCTGATGGTGATGAGTAAGATTCTGATTAGTAAGATTCTGATGGTGATTAGTAAGATTCTGATGGTGATTAGTAAGATTCTGATGGTGATTAGTAAGATTCTGATGGTGATGAGGAAGATTCTGATGGTGATGAGGAAGATTCTGATGGTGATGTCATGAACCTATCCAACAGCTGTATGGTGTTGTTACTTTATTTCAACTCAACTATCAAGAGTGTGGTCTGTTTCCCTACTAAAACCTACTAAATTGCTATCTGGCAAGGGAAGAATACTGTTTTAACTTACCAAAATGACCATCCAGATATGGGTGTTGCCTGAACACTTCTTTACAATACCTTTCCATCTCATCCATCCCCTTTTAGATCCCTGATTAGTGATTTGTCAGATACACTATAATAGAGACTGCTCTGGTCTATGTTACATGCCTAGTCCAATCCTGTGTCTTTCTGGTTGCAGACGCGGCTAGTCGCCAGGCTCCGGTCATCACCTCCTCAAAGCATGTGGTCGACGGAACGCTCCGAACACCCGGCTTGGGATCCTCCCACCACCAGAACACACAATCATAGTCTCCCGCCAGCTTATTGCAAGCCATTCATCACCCACCCGTCTGTTCTCCCCGAGGCTTTTAAAGGCCCTCATTTACCCATTCATCTGTTCGAGGCTCTCCACTTTCCTTATTTTTGTCTCCTCCACATGTTTGCACGCACGCTCATAACAAGCCCCTTCTGATTGACCTTCACCTTTATCATCCTACCTCAGGTTCATGTAACTCTTCACTGCTACAAAAACCATGTTGTTCTGCTGCCATGTTGTGTTGCTGCCATGTTGTTGTCATGTGGTGTTGCTACCATGCTGTGTTGTCATGTGTTGCTATGTGGTTGTCTTAGGTCTCTCGTTGCAGTGTTGTGGTGTCTCTTTTGTCGTGATGTGTGTTTTGTCCTATATTTATATTTTTAATCCCAGCCCCGCAGGAGGCCTTTTGCTAGGCCTAGTTAAGTAAAATGAAAATAATAATAAACTGTGTTACTGACAAACAGATAAATACTGTACATGTGATGGTGCATCAGTACACAATAGTCTCAAAATATACTACATCCACCTGGATTCAAAACAATAAATGTTTTAATCTCGAAACGTGCTGCATCTTGGAAGTGAATCGAATGCTTTTTGGATTGAATTCATACACGGGCATCTCCACCACATACTGTACAGCACTGTAGGCCTATGTGAAGCGAATTAGCATCCACTGTGATGATCACAGAGGTGAGTTCAGTCAGGCTGCGGGAGCCAGGAGCGTAACTGATCAAAAGTCAAACGAGGAAATCCAAACAATTCATATTACCTGATGGTGTTGCGTTTCTAGTTACACACTGCTGGCGGTACCATGGCAACCAGGAATGGATTTTGGTGGTGTCGACTGCAACTGCGTCTGGTGCACTACCTATTATGGGTTATTGCTTTGGACACGCCACTCTGGCAGCTCTCTAAAGTGTGCATTAGAAATGGTTGCCGAGATATGCTGGCTGCTGTGTAGACTTACCTCCCGTATGGTTCCAGGTCTCTTTGAAGAGATGGGCAGGGTGGAACGAAGGTCTGAATCTAGTATCTGTGCCTAGAAGGGAAAGTTAAAGACCTGTAAAAGTATATTACCAACCAACCAACAACCAGCCCAGTGTGAGGAGTCTAAAATCTCACTATACAGGAACTCAAATCTAAGTATAAGTAGAGATAAACGCAACATGTAAAGTATTGGTCCCATGTTTCATAAACTGAAATTAAAGATCCCAGAAATGTTCCATATGCACAAAAAGCTTATTTCTCCCTGTTAGTGAGCATTTGTCCTTTGCCAAGAAAATCCATCCACCTGACAGGTTTGGTATAAGCTGATTAAACAGCATGATCATTACACAGGTGCACCTTGTGCTGGGGACAATAAAAGGCCACTCTAAAATGTGCAGTTTTGTCACACAACACAATGCCACAGATGTCTCAAGTTTTGGCATGCAGGAATATCCACCAGAGCTGTTGCCAGAGAATTGAATTTTGATATCTCTACCATAAGCCACCTCCACCATCATTTTAGAGAATTTGGGTGGTGTGCGTTGTGTGGGTGAGTGGTTTGCTGATGTCAACATTGTAAAAAGAGTGCCCTGTGATGGTGGTGGGGTTATGGGCAGGTATAAACTACGGATAACAAACTAAATTGAATTTTATTGATGGGAATTTGAATGCATAAAGATACCGTGACGAGATCCTGAGGCTCATTGCCGTGCTATTAATCTGCTGTTATCACCTCATTTTTCAGCTTAATAATGTACAGCCCCATGTCGCAAGGATCTGTACACAATTCCTGGAAGCTGAAAATGTCCCAGTTCTTCCAAGGCCTGCATACTCAGACATGTCACCCATTGAGCATGTTTGGGATGCTATGGATCGATGAGTAAGACAGCGTGTTCCAGTATCCAGCAAATTCGCACAGCCATCGAAGAGGAATGGGAAAACATTCCACAGGCCACAATCAACAGCCTGACTAATGTGAAGTAGATGTGTCGTAATGCATTAGGCAAATGTTGGTCACACCAAATACTGACTGGTTTTCTGATCCACGCCCTGACCATTTTTTAAAGGTATCTGTGACCAGATGCATATCTGTATTCCCAGTTGTGAAATCCATAGATACGGGCCTAATTGTTTTTTTCTTTTTCAATTGATTTGATTTCCTTATATGAGCGATAACTCAGTAAAATCTTTGAAATTGTTGCATGTTGGGTTTATGTTTTTGTCCAGTATATATTCACATATATACACATTTCTATATTTCAAATATTGGCCGTAACTGACAGTGCTTTGGGTCCACAGTGCTCAGCCCACTTTCAGAACCTTGATGTCTGTAGTCTATGACAGCTGTCTTAAATATGGTAAAGTAATGCACGTCCTGTCCACTGTAAGCCAAACAAAGAGCATTGGGATGAAGCACTTTTATAAACATTTCCACCCCAAAAGGTAGTAAGACCCTAGCACTACACAGACATTAAGTATGCAGTAAAAAGGCAGTAAGACCCTAGCACTACCAGGCATTAAGTATGCAGTAAAAAGGCAGTAAGACCCTAGCACTACACAGACATTAAGTATGCAGTAAAAAGGCAGTAAGACCCTAGCACTACACAGACATTAAGTATGCAGTAAAAAGGCAGTAAGACCCTAGCACTACACAGACATTAAGTATGCAGTAAAAAGGCAGTAAGACCCTAGCACTACACAGACATTAAGTATGCAGTAAAAAGGCAGTAAGACCCTAGCACTACACAGACATTAAGTATGCAGTAAAAAGGCAGTAAGACCCTAGCACTACACATACATTAAGTATGCAGTAAAAAGGCAGTAAGACCCTAGCACTACACATACATTAAGTATGCAGTAAAAAGGCAGTAAGACCCTAGCACTACACAGACATTAAGTATGCAGTAAAAAGGCAGTAAGACCCTAGCACTACACATACATTAAGTATGCAGTAAAAAGGCAGTAAGACCCTAGCACTACACAGACATTAAGTATGCAGTAAAAAGGCAGTAAGACCCTAGCACTACACATACATTAAGTATGCAGTAAAAAGGCAGTAAGACCCTAGCACTACACAGACATTAAGTATGCAGTAAAAAGGCAGTAAGACCCTAGCACTACACATACATTAAGTATGCAGTAAAAAGGCAGTAAGACCCTAGCACTACACAGACATTAAGTATGCAGTAAAAAGGCAGAAAGCACATGAATGTTGAAATGAATAATGTATGGATTTTGCTCTTGGCTACTGCAAGATCTGAGTCAAACACGTTGCCTTCCTGCGTTTGCTGGAAGTTTCAAGGAACAGCAAATGTCACACCAGTTTTTTTTATTTGCACTGTGACGAGGGTAGCCAAATTGCAGGATCTACATTTATTGGTAAACATTTCTATATCAAAACATACTGTAACATGTTCAGGCAAAGACATTATAATAACACATACTGTATTGACTCAAGGCTACCTTGTTCTCAGTAGCTCTTTCTCTCTCCTTTAACCATTGAATACCATATTCATGCCCCACTGAATGTACTGATGAAGACAATGATGTCATTCATCATTTTGTGCTGTGCAATTTCTCACACAGCGGTTTTTTCCCCTTTTAATATCAATGAAAGTAGTGGTAGACTTTTGCAAAGTCAATGTACTTCCCCCAAGGTTATTGGCATTCATTTTGTTTAATCTAAATTGATTTTAAATACAATATATGCAATAAAACATTTGAAATGATACATGTAAAAAAATATATGTCCTTTTACAACAATATACATACAGTACAGTTTGACGAACAATGTTGGAAAATACAACACGAAAACGACATCTCTACACATTCTCTCCACTGAACAATATAGCACAAGTGAGATTTAACCTGTTGTAAGTAAGGTAGTATTGGTAAGCATCTAGTCACAAACCAAGTACATTTTCAGTCAAGTTCCACTGCAGATACTGGACAACAAGTTATAGATCCTGGAATATAAAAGGATTCAATTACTCACTTAACACTTGGTGTTGTTCAGATGCATGCACCTTTGTACACTCACAATTGGAAGACAGCAAAACTTCCCAACAGCCCAGAATTTCCATTTATACACTGCTTTCTCTTGTTATTCGTGAGTTATGGGAACAGTGACAGAAGGCTCCTGGGTAGCATGGCTACTGATCTGTTGGAAATTATTATAAAAAAACACCCTGGAATTATCTAATGTGGTGCATTAGCTACCACATAATGTATACGTTGAGCTCACTAAAACGTATTAGGAGATATTGCTGTTTGAAGTCAGGTCGCCAAAGGCGGAACAGCTGTACGCATCAGTTTGCTGACTCTGAGCCGAACAGAATTTATTAATATTTCTATGTTTCCCCACCAAGATGTAAATGCTAGTTTTGACTTCAGACTTTCTTCAGCTATGACAGCAATTTCCCCTCAAGTAATATCCATGTACAACAACCTCCCAGGATCAAATAAAGGAATCTTGGAATCACAATCTCTATCCCAGGAATGCTCCCAGGGATTCCAGGAAAACTAGGGATCCTACTGTGACGTGTCCATGGCTTAAGCTGTATCATTACAGGTAGTACACTGACCTGATTCGTTGGCACTGCTGTGTATATCAGCACATATATTTCCTTGCATTCTGTAATAATGTTCTTACACTTTTCAATAAAGCCCACAAAATTTGAATGAAAGGACCACACTGGGCCTTTTAATAATGTGTGCAGTAAGACATTATGTTCTAAACAGCAGAGGATTTGAAGTGAAACTATATAATTTTGTAGAATGGGCATAAGAAGAAGTAATATATATTTTGATGACCTGTACAAAAGATGACGGGGCAGCAGGTAACTTAATGGTTAAGAGCATTGGGCCAGTAACCGGAAGATTGCTGGTTTGAATCCCAGAGCCCTTGAGCAAGGCACTTAAGCCTAATTGCTCCGGTAAATTGCCCTGGATAAGAGCATCTACTAAAAGGTTTGTTTGTACAGAGCACTACAGTTTAATTATGACCATAGCAATTGTATAGAAATGAGGAGCTATAAACAGTGAATAATTACCTTATTTACTGACTTTTTAACATGCACAAAATGAAGTCATAAGAGGTTGGGGCCTCATGTAATCAAATGCTTGATAAGAAGGAAATAGGTTGGTATTGAAGGTGATTTGGAACACAGACCCTTATAATGAATAGATCAGAGCCATGGATAAAGAGAAACCTTTGATCTGTGTCTGAACAAGACCAAATGGGAGAACAACATGGAAAAGGCAATGCACCCTTATAATCCCCTCCTGGCACAGCCAGAAGAGGACAGGCCACCCTTATAATCCCCTCCTGGCACAGCCAGAAGAGGACAGGCCACCCTTATAATCCCCTCCTGGCACAGCCAGAAGAGGACAGGCCACCCTTATAATCCCCTCCTGGCACAGCCAGAAGAGGACAGGCCACCCTTATAATCCCCTCCTGGCACAGCCAGAAGAGGACAGGCCACCCCCAGAGCCTGGTTCCTCTCTATGTTTCTCACTAGGTTCCTTTGTAGGGGGTTTTCCCCAGCCACTGTGCTTCTACATCTGCATTGCTTGGTCTTTGGGGTTTTAAGCTGGGTTTCTGTATAAGCAACTGCTGATGTAAAATGGGCTTTAGAAATGGATGTGATTGACTGAAACAACAGATATACCATAACAAGGCATTTTGTGTGAAAAGAAAAACTGCTGAAGGTTTTGAACCATGCCTCCACCTCCACCTTTAGTATTTCAACAGAATATTGGTTTCATGTATGCAAACATTTATCATTTTATTGCATTGCAAAGATTTGTTGAAATTGATGATGCTCTTGATTACGGAAAGATATTTGTCACAAAGCTACACTTGCTAAAAGATCAACATTGTATGAAAAGGGAGAGGACAAGGTGATTCTTCAAAATCGTCTCGGAATTGTTATGACAGTAGTCCTTATCTCATTTTGAGAATTTACTTTATAAGTATTTTTTTTCAAAATTACAGGGTATATTTGATTAATTGCATATTACTGAACATTTTACAGACGGTGACTTTAAGTTACCATCGCCCATTGGTACCACACAGAGTAAAATGTATTTGTTTCTATATTACAGGAACATTCTAAGAGAAGATGCATTAGCGGCTGAGAGCACAACATAGGGGAAAGAGAGAATGTACTGGAGAGCCTAGCTCCAGGGGGGGTTGTTGTTTGCTGGTGTAAAGCAGAGAGAGAGTGCCAAACACAGACCAATTTACTGGGGTAAAATTGTGCTGTGGTGGAAAAAAGGGAAAGATCAGGTCCACCCTATTTTTCACAATCCGATCTGAGCTGTTAGAGAAGATGGGTGAAAACAAACATTGTTCTCCTGCCAGTGGTTCTGATGGAACATACAGCACCAGGGAAATAGCACAGCTCGCTCCAACACTTCAACACCACACTAGCCTAGATAGGAGGGATTGAAGCAGCACTGACAAAAGTAAAGCCCTGACACAATGGATATTTGTGGAAATATTTACCATCATAATGCTTATAGGGTAACATGGAAAGGATAACTTTGGAAAGAGGTGAATGGAGCTACAGTACTTACTGATAGCAAGAACATGTGGTGCAATGCTATGTTCCTGGGGCAAAAACTGTCTGCAGGGGTGTTATTTATTAAGCAACACTGTTCAAGGCCAGAGAACATAGAGGCTGCTTTCGATGTGGAAAGAAACTGAGAAAAATATACAGAAAAATAAATAACATCATGAGTGAAATAACCAACAGACCATTCCTATATACTCACACCCATAAAAACGGGTCACACCCATAAAAGAGGTCAGTCAGACAATCCTTAAAAACATGGATTGTGATGATTTCCATAACTGTATAATTCAATAAAGGTACCTTCAAATATAAAAAATTCTAGATCAAAATATGAATGAATACATACAGTATACTATAAAATGAATAAATAAATGATAAAATAAATGCAATAATGTGAAAATAAATACATAAATAAGTACATAAATAAATACACTGTCAAATGAATTACTAAACCAACTGTTGTCTAAACCAACTGTTTGTGTATTGTCCTCATTGACTGGGAGGTTGTGTAGTCCACAGACTTATACTCCTAATAATCAGCCATTCTTTCTGACTGGCAGTCGCCACAATACGAACACACTCAATGTCAAAGGCAATCTTGTGGTCCACGTCTTGAACCTCAATGTTGCCATATTTAAACTCCCCTAACGTGATGTAGGAAGAACACTGCCTTCCTCTCTTTGTCCCCACCAGCTTCTCTCCTACTTCCAGAGCTCCATGGTGCAGGATGTCGTTCTGACGATCGTCCGTTCCTGTCACGATTTTTATCTTGCTTATTTTAGTTGATTTGTTGAAGACTATAACAAAGAAGTCTCCGGTAGAAGGGGGTTTCCCCCAAAAGTATTCGTCCACACTGCTATAAGCCTTGGTGGCATCATAGTTTTCAAATACATGAATGTTTGTATACAGGCTAGCAGGAGGGTTGTCAGGGATATCAATGGAGTCTTCTTCAAAGTCATCATCCTTCAACTTGTTCTCTGCCCCTTTATATGAGGAGTAGTAGCCCATGTGCTGGAACAAGGAGGGCTTGAAGCGGATCACGTCTTTCTGGGCAAGCAGGTCCCGGAAGTGAATGAGGAGCCAGTCACAGGGCATCTCCTGGTAGAACATGAGCAAGAAGTGGGCCAGGCGTGGCAGGTCTCTTGAGTGGTAGAGCTTCCCTATGTAGCCAAGCTTGGAGAACTCCAGCATCACCCAGTAGGAGCCTTCCCTGGAGGTGACCACCTTCTTCAGGGATGTCAGAAAGTTCCGTGAGCAGCGCACATCATCCTCCAGCATCATGTAGAAATCAGAGAGGTTGGTGCAGAAGTTGAGGAGAAAGGCATAGTCCACGTTCTGTTTGGAGCGGAATCGTACCCTGTCCTCTGGGTCATTGTAGTTCCTTTTTAGCCCATCCAGTGATGGATAGTACTCCTCAGGGGCATGGATCACCAGGAGATGCCCAGCAATGATGTGGTGGGCAAACTTCCTGGAGATGTCCTGCACCAGGTTTTCACACCAGGCCAGGTCAAAGTCTGCCAGGTGGACCACCACCACAATCTCTTTCAGCTCCTCATAACTGGACTGGTCAAAAATAGATTTGATCGTCTCCATGAGGTAATTTCCTCTTTTTCTTTTCACGGATGACAATCCAATTGTAAGATATTCTGTAAACAGAAAAGTATATTTTATTAAAGCGTACATTGAAAATAAAATTTGTGGAATAACAAAGATGAAGGTGATCAAGATAAAACAACATGTAATGACAGTCAAAGATACAATTACTCTTTCGGGGCAGTGGGTTCCCAGCGAGGTAACGATATGTGACGTTTATGGTTCCAGAGAAATTAGTGAGGTCTCTGAAGGTGTGAACATATCTCTCAGTGTTTGAAGGATGCATTGATGTCTCTCTCAGTGGTCTTTTATCCTCCTCCTGCAACACACAACAAAGACAACAGATCAGATGAGACGACTTCATATAGTGAATGCCAGACAAACCAGTGTCTCATCTCATCTAAGCTGCAGACAAACACACACAGCAAAGTCAACTAATTTCCTTGACATGTCTCACATTCGTCTGTAAATAATACAGAGGAGAAATAACACACTTTGATTTTAAACTCCTCAAGAATATCCTGTATAAAAGAAAAAGAAGGGTTAGCCAACCGATAAGAAATGTGGATGCGTCATACTGATTTCAAAGATTTCTAAAACCATTCAGGCATTTTTCATTGCCATGGAAATGGTCTTTGTGAGAGCACAATATCATTGAAGATATGCGAAACTCCTCAATAATTTAAATAACAAATACATATAATGTGTTATGATTACCAAGATTTGATGGCATCATGAATAAAAAATAAATCATCGGCTTTGGGTCCACATCATGAAAATTTAAATATGTTTCCTTTTGAAAACAAGTAATTATAAAAGGGACAACATGGTTAAATACTAAAGTGAACTTGTGGGTGAAAATGATGTTGTTTGATTAAGGAGAGGAGAGAGTTCTGTCAGATGTTTTAATAGCCCAAAAACTGATCTAGTTTTGAATCCATATTTTATGCCATCTGCTGTGAGGATCCTACATCACCCAGGAATCTGCAGGCCTCAATCCCAAAATAATGCAATAGAGAGGCACCCTCTAAATAGTAGTTATTATATTGTGGCTATTACTTAAAAAAAAACTTTATTTGGGATCGGAGCCTGGAGGTAGACTAAGCCTGCCTTTAAACTTTAGACATCTGACCGTTAAAAAGATTGTGTGAACTTGCCCTTTATGACTCAACTAACAAATATAGAAGAAGACTCACCAGGACGTATCCATCCTCCATGTACAGGTTGAGGAAGAGGAGACAGGTGATCAGGACCCCCAGAAAGGGGATGGTGGAGCGTTTACGGAAACACCTCATCTTGTCCAGGGACTTCCACACCAGCCTCATGATGGAGACACTCACTGGGATCTGCAGGGAAACACAGGGGGAACGGCACATTAGCAAGCCAGTAGAAAAACATTGAATTGGAACATACAGTGGGGCAAAAAAGTATTTAGTCAGCCACTAATTGTGCAAGTTCTCCCACTTAAAAACGATGAGAGAGGCCTGTAATTTTCATCATAGGTACACTTCAACTATGACAGACAAAATGAGAAAAAAAAAACAGAAAATCACAATGTAGGATTTTTAATGAATTTATTTGCAAATTATGGTGGAAAATAAGTATTTGGTCAATAAAAAAGTTTATCTCAATACTTTGTTATATACCCTTTGTTGGCAATGACAGAGGTCAAACGTTTTCTGTAAGTCTTCACAAGGTTTTCACACACTGTTGCTGGTATTTTGGCCCATTCCTCTAGAGCAGTTTTGGGGCTGTTGCTGGGCAACACAGACTTTCAACTCCCTCCAAAGAGTTTCTATGGGGTTGAGATCTGGAGACCGGCTAGGCCACTCCAGGACCTTGAAATGCTTCTTACGAAGCCACTCCTTCATTGCCCGGGCGGTGTGTTTGGTATAATTGTCATGCTGAAAGACCCAGCCACGTTTCATCTTCAATGCCCTTGCTGATGGAAGGAGGTTTTCACTCAAAATCTCACGATACATGGCCCCATTCATTCTTTACACGGATCAGTCGTCCTGGTTCCTTTGCAGAAAAACAGCCTCAAAGCATGATGTTTCCACCCCCGTGCTTCACAGTAGGTATGGTGTTATTTGGATGCAACTCAGCATTCTTTGTCCTCCAAACACGACGAGTTGAGTTTTTACCAAAAAGTTGTATATTGGATTCATCTGACCATATGACATTCTCACAATCTTCTTCTGGATCATCCAAATGCTCTCTAGCAAACTTCAGACGGGCCTGGACATGTACTGGCTTAAGCAGGGGGACACGTCTGGCACTGCAGGATTTGAGTCCCTGGCGGTGTGGTGTGTTACCGATGATAGGCTTTGTTACTTTGGTCCCAGCTCTCTGCAGGTCATTAACTAGGTCCCCCCGTGTGGTTCTGGGATTTTTGCTCACCGTTCTTGTGATCATTTTGACCCCACGGGGTGAGATCTTGCGTAGAGCCCCAGATCGAGGGAGATTATCAGTGGTGTTGTATGTCTTCCATTTCCTAATATTTGCTCCCACAGTTGATTTCTTCAAACCAAGCTGCTTACCTATTGCAGATTCAGTCTTCCCAGCCTGGTGCAGGTCTACAATTTTGTTTCTGGTGTCCTTTGACAGCTCTTTGGTCTTGGCTATAGTGGAGTTTGGAGTGTGACTGTTTGAGGTTGTGAACAGGTGTCTTTTATACTGATAACAAGTTCAAACAGGTGCCCTTAATAAAGGTAACAAGTGGAGGACAGAGGAGCCTCTTAAAGAAGAAGTTACAGGTCTTTGAGAGCCAGAAATCTTGCTTGTTTGTAGGTGACCAAATACTTATTTTCCACCATAATTTGCAAATAAATTCATTAAAAAATCCTACAAAGTGATTTTCTGGATTTTTTTCCTAATTTTGTCTGTCATAGTTGAAGTGTACCTATGATGAATATTACAGGCCTCTCTCATCTTTTTAAGTGGGAGAACTTGCACAACTGGTGGCTGACTAAAATGCTTTTTTGTCCCACTGCATAGTTTATGAGACTGGGTTGGTCTACAGACTGCCATCAGATGAAGTGGTTATAAATAATTTCCTGTTTTTCAAGCATCACTTGTTGTACTGGAATCACGTTAGTACAACTCTTCCTGGACATAGTGCATAGTGGGAAAAAAACTATTTTCAAAATAACATGGCACTGGCAAACAACTGACATAAATATTCTCGTGGAATACAACTAGTACCACCAGAAATGGATCAAAGAATACGAAGAGTGACATAAAAATACATATTTTTTTTCTAGAACGCAATTAGGCGTCAGCAAGCTCTTTTGTGACACTGCTACAAAGCCCCAGAGATGCCTAATGGAATACAAACTAGCTGTAAGCTTGGTTCAATGACCACACACACATCAATCATGAACACCGGGAGCCTGGATCACCTGGGAATAGGGCTGGTCAATAGATTTCTGTTTGGGGTCTAAAACTGACGCTAACATCCTGTCTCTTTGAAGGCTATTTATTCAATCATGACTGGTATTGGTTGTGTGTAATTAGACACTCTTGATGCTTTTGCAATTTTGCATAATTATGGCTTATAGAGTTGAAAACACTTTAACAGACAACTCTCCTTTAATTTCTACATCTGTATATCTCCACGTCCTCTAGTAGCCAAGGTATACAGTATAAAAAGGTATAAAAAGGTATTGAACAAATCATTGATAAAAGAATAGGTATAGATGGAACCTTGGTTCTAATCATTATGATGGTAGCCTAAAGAAACACCTGCCTAATGCATCAATTAGTGGCCAAGAGTTCTAATAATAGTAATAATATCATCTTGAGCCAAACAAGTAGCTCTCTTCAGCTACACTGACAGCTTGTGACATCCAAATCTCTCTCTCAAATAGTAGCCTACACTGCCACACAGCCATTAAAATCCAAACTCAGTCAGTGCAATTTACTGCAGGGCTGGCCGACCCTGGTTGTTGAAAAGACCACAAAGTGGCAGGTTTTAGCTGATGTGGGCTAGAGTGAGAACAGGCCGGATAATTACAGATGTAGGATCTTCATTTGACCTATATTATCACAGCTAAATAATCCTGCAGCAAGAGGATTTGAACGTTTAGTCCATAATGTTAGGCTATTAGCTAACTAAAAGTAGTCTAGAGGAAAATGACATACTGTTAATATAATTGGTTTTCAGTGAATCTATGTAAATCACAAAGGTCATCTGCATTTTCTGTGGTGCAGGGACATTCTCAGCAACAAAAAGAGTGATCACGTTAAGATCCTACATCTGTATGTCCTTCCAAAGGTACCTCTGTAGTGTGGTTGACTAACATCAGACAAAAAGCTGCAGTGGTGACTTCACTCCACAGCAGCAGCACAGTGGACACAACACCACCACCTGACAAAATAGTTCCTGAGTCACCTCTGTCAGCTCTTCCTGTCAAAAGCCAACAGCCACAGCAAAATGTGTCACTGGCAACCTTTTTCAGCCGCTTTTTTAAACTACATTCCTGGAAAAGAAGGAAAGTACAACAGGAGAGAGGTTGGAAGAAAGAAAAGGATCTTGAAATACACAAAATAAATGTTAGCTGGGCCACTGCAGACGAAATACTACAATTACACAACTGGGCAATTGTAGAATTCTCTGCTTCATGCTGGGTGGTTGGTATTCTGTCTCTCACACATGAGTGCTGGATTTGGTGTCCTGATAATGCAGGTTGGATTAGCACTTTGTACTGGCTGCTTGCCTGCATCCTGAATGGCACCCTATTCGAGTACTAGTCAAAAGTAGGGCCATGGTCAAAAAGTAGTGCTCTTAAAAGGGAATAGGGTGACATTTGGGATGCATATCTTGTTTCAATAATTCAGTCTATCTGGGCTCGGGCTTGATAGAGGAAGCTGTGGCCTAAACCTGCCAAAGGCACAGCTGCAGGTACCTACTTCACTCTCTACACTCTTATTACACACTCAAAGAGCTGCTGTGGCAAGGATGTGCCCGAAATCTGCACTGCTTTCCCCAAAAGGAATGGCTTTTGATATGCAATATGCATATCCTGTACCAAAATCAAATCAAGTTTTTGAGGGTATGTGTCTATAAGTGTAACGGACTGTCTCTAAAATATGAATGTGCGAGTGCATGCGTGCATGTGTTGACTATCATGAGTCCAGAGGAGCTTAGTCTGTGGTTTGGAGAGAAAGGGGTAAGTGTATTTTAATGGGCTGTCATAATGGCAGTCAATCACTTCCTCAGCCATCCGACCTCCTTGCTGTAACATTGCAGCAGGATAGTGATAAAGAGCCATTGTACTTCGAACTGAACGAAAGAAACCGCACCACTGCCACTCATTGATAGAATACTACTTATGATATGATAACCGTACACAACACGCTGTAGTAGTCTCTCACATCCGTTGGAAATGGTTTGATAGCTATCTATGAAAGACTGCTACCTGTCACAGTCTGTAAGGGAAATTGATCTGAAGAGTGAGGAAAGTAACAAGTAGTTAAAGGGAGTTGAGTTGAGCACTGTAAGTACAAAACTCAAGTCAAATTCCACCATTTCCACTAATGCCTCTCAAGGCTCGACTCCTCTGTAGCTTACCCCACTGAAATAACATTATATTATATTGAATATTATATATTCAAGATACCACCCCAGAGAATTGTTACACTGTCAAAGCAAAAGTGAAATATCTCTGAAACCAGGAATTTGACAAGCTCTGGCAATAAAATAATCAAGAAAACCAAGCTTTTCAATGTGTTTGTGTACAGTATTATCTACATAATGAATTAATTCCTTTAGCAGGCTACTGGCAGCAGGGCACTGAGGAAGACGGAATAATGAAGTAAAGATTTTGTAGTGAAGAGCTCTCCTCTGGGAGTATGAGGTGGGAACAACCTTGGAGTCGCAATGTGATATTCAGACGTCCAAATAAACCCTTAACAAACACTTTTCTTTCGAGTCTAAGTCACTTTAAACTCCGCGATTTAGTGACACTTAAACATTTTTAAAACTAGGCGAGCCTCGTGTAATGGGAAAACCCAGATGGAAAACACATTGTGAATGAGAAAAGGGGAAAATATGAATAAAATGGGCAGCAGAAAGCTATTCTCCCACATTTGATGTTGTTATCTGTTTGACATTATTTCCCCTGGGTATCCTGCACCTCACAGATATACAGCTCTGCACAAATAATCAATTAAGCCTGCAGATTTGCAGGGGTTCAGCAGTTGCTTTGTGTCAGGCCTTCAGCCACTTTCAATGGATTTTCTTTCTCCCACAAAAGAGGGAAATACCGGAGGCTGGTGTTGATAACAAAATTGTAGCAAAGCGCGGAATAATAAATCCCTTCATTATGATTTCTTTTTATTTTTAGCAAAGAATTCAAATTGACCAAACAGTTGACCAATTACCACATTCTTATGGAATTTGTCACACAAAGAGAATCTATCATCTACAAAGACTTTGTCAGATATCGACCTCTTTTTCGAAAGATGCTGAATTATCAACATAGGCAGCACACCGAAAGGGATTACTATTGGTGCACTATCACTCTTTGGAGCAATAAATTAAAAAGTTGAAAGCAATTTCATCATGCAATCCATAGATATTACCATACACCCGAACAAGGCTACAACTATCAAGGCTGGAACATTGTCAATCATGTTCCCCAACCTGACAAGATACAGCTCCTCTTCCATCTTGTATTCCACTAACTCCTATTCTAACTTCTACTGAAACTACATGACACACCCACATTGATTCTGCGCCCCTCTTGTTTGCTGCTCAGTCTGTCGGCATCGTGACTGTGTGCTCACTTAGCTGCCAACACCTTATCAGATCTGATCATCTTCATCGGGTCCAGACGCTGTGTTCTACCAGTAACCGGTACCGACAAGCTGGCTGGCTGTGTGGAACTCCAGAGGCTCATCGGTGCCAAGGTCCAAACAGATGTACACACACTCCCCTCCTGCTCCAGGCCTGTCACCGCTGTCAGCAGCCTGATCGCACAGACTCTAACGGGAGGTTGTGTGTGAGATTCCCCCCAAGACACACTGTGTGTGTGTGTGTTTCCCCCCAGACATGCTGTCCAAGCTGGCCCTCGCTGCCACCACTGCCCCATGGGAGCCAGAGCCAGCCCGTTGACAACTGCAACTCCAGCTGTTCTCCCATAAGGGCTTGGTGGTGCACCTCACAAACAGGAAATCAGAAACATTCCTCATACCAATGCCTTCCTGCCTGCATATCTATTAACATTTTAGTCGTTTAGCAGACGCTCTTATCCAGAAGGACTTTTGTTAGTGACTGCATAGACCTACATTTGAATACTCTCTAAGCCTCCCTCTGTCTGGCAGAAGTCCATAGTGTTATGGATTCTTCCAACTCAACACCATTACCTATTTTTGTTGACTTCTACGAAGCTAAGCTTTGTTCTAAGTCCAGCCGCAGTTTGGATCCACATACAGTCCTAAAACTCATTGCCATTTATTACCATCCAAGCTTTTTATGCAAGGACCAGAGCAGGTGACACAGGTGGGGTAGCTTCTGGGATTTTTTTTTTTGAACAATATTGAACATGTCGCCCATTGATGCTAGCTTCAGCGCAATCAGGCTTCAAAACACTTGGAACAAATGGTAGTTCTCTGGCTGCAGTACCAGCAGCTCGGTGTTAACCATGATTGAAATGGAATCGTAAAAGGGTTCTTTAAGATTGGAATGGTCCGTACAGTGAGTACAGTGATCTGTTGACATACATTTGTAACATCACAGCGGCCAGTTGAAAGAGGATATGAGTTCCACTGTAATGACAGGGTCTGATCAGACCGAGGAGCAACACCCTCAAAGTGTCTCTGTGATGGGGGTAAAGGCAATGAATTGGGTGCCGGGCTACTTCCACAGTGTTATCTGGGTATTTACCTTTAAGGTCAGAAGGAAACATGAAAGGCTTTGTGGTTCCATCAGTGGCGAGCATAATGAGGACGGGAGGCGGGAGAAATGATTCATGTGTAAGCGAGCCTCTCCCAGGCCCTTCTCAGCAGTTTGCTCTTTGACCCAGATTAGCACTCCGCCAGAGGCCCGCTGGGGAGGGCTGGAGATGGAGGGCCGCGATACGGCTGGCTCATTTCCACTCGAAAACACACTGGACATGTTGTACTAGACACATAAACGCACATATGAATGCACACACACACACACACACACACACACACACACACACACACACACACACACACACACACACACACACACACACACACACACACACACACACACACACACACACACACACACACACACACACACACACACACACACACACACACACACACACACACACACACACACACACACACACACACACACACACACACACACACGCACATGCACACGCACAGGCACACACGGTTTCAGTTAGAACACTATCTTTGGTGTCATTAAAATGTGTTACTGCTAGACACAGACTGTGAGACACATGATGCCACAGCATTACAGTACCACATGGTTATGTAACATATTCTGAAGTTATTATCAAGTGTCAAAATAATTCTGTTAATTTATCACCACGGACAGGCCACATTCAGCCCATGGCTGACCTGCGCGTTGAGTAGTCCTGCTGCTGCATACTGACTATCCCTCCTTGCCCTTTGTGTATGACGTCACATGTCATAAACATATGCTGCAGCATTAATCCAGAACCAGAGGCCTCACGTGTATATCTTCTCTCTTCTCCTTCCTCTCTTCTCCTCAGACAACTGTCAGCAGCTCGTCCACTCTATCTATAAAAGGACTGGACAGAGGCTGCTCTGGGCGATAGAAAAAAAGCCATTGAGGACAGGAGAGAAAAAAAAGAGGAGAGGAGAGAAGAGAATTCTCTCTGTCTGTCAGTTTTGGAGAAGGGAGTCGGAAGGTAGACAGGGGGACTTGGCTCTGCCTTAAAAGCTCTTAAAAAGCCAAGGTCACCTCCTGGTCAAATCTGTGAAATGAGAAAATGGCTGAAGGGGCAAGGGGCCCGTGGCAGATAACATGAGAATGCACTATCTCCTCCCCACACATTTAGTGCAGGGCATTGGCAGGCTTTTCAAAGGGCTCTGTCTCTCTGTGGTTTTGAAATGAGGACCACAGAAAGATACAATAAGATGGCCCAGTTTCCCCACCAATCTGACAACAGAAAACAGAACAGAAGAAGTAGTGCTCTTAGGAAATGAGCCTCTGGGATTAGGAAAGTAACCACAGAGATGAATAGTGTTCATATCATTGGGGTTTAGAACAAGGAGGAAAGTGATGTAACAAATCCCCAGTACTGTACAAGTGAGGAGCAGATACGGAATAACTTCACCATTCCATTATACTGTACATAAAAACAATTCTACATCATTTTCTATATATATATAGAATATATAATATATTAATATTATTATATTATTTTCTACATTTTCCTTTTTGTACGTTACTAGCAAACCCCTAAAACACCTCACTGAAAGTAATGCCCAACAATCAAACTATTGAGACTCCAAAAACCATGATATAAAACTGCTTTACACAGCTAAGTGAGATGCAGTAGCCTACCTTAGTGAACAATACATGTCTAAGTGAGATGCAGTAGCCTACCTTAGTGAACAATACATGTCTAAATGAGATGCAGTAGCCTACCTTAGTGAACAATACATGTCTACGTGAGATGCAGTAGCCTACCTTAGTGAACAATACATGTCTGTTATTCCATGTTGACTAAAGCATCCTAAACAGCAGTATCCTCTGTCAGCAGCTGTCTCAGCAGGACACTGTATTCTACTGTACATCTTCCCTCATGACTGATGAAGAGTATCCTATAACCCTGCATCCAGCATCCACCCAATCTCCCCAGTCTTCCCTTCAGCATTCATATTTGATGAGGAATGTGTGCGCTGGACCAATCACTAAAAGTCATTTATCTCCAATAATCCTGACCAGGCAAACAACCCTGCTGTAGTCGAGACCTTGTTTTTACTGCCTTATCAGGGATTTTTTCTAGCATGAGATTCTTTAAAACATTTTTAACATGTTGCAAGCTAGTAATTCTTAGTTTTCAAATAGGCAGGTTCTACTTAATAAACCATTCTAAGTGGGCACTATAAAATACTGTGTTACATTTTTTTCTCCCCAAAATTCTGTTTTGGGGGTTTTAGTTTCTCTGCTTTCATTGTTTTCAGTACTGCTTTATTTTGTAAATGACAAGTTTATAACAATAACAACAAGCTAATGAGTCTGTTTTTGTCTGTCTGGCTCCCTGTGTCCTATGGGATGTGCTGCGTTCATTAATGGGCTATTTTCAGACCTAATGTCTCCAGTCTTACTTACTCAACTATAGTGTGGTTCTAACACTTCTGAGTCATCCACCAAACATGAGTGGCCATTATGCGGAACTTGACTTACTTCTAAAAAATATGCTAAATATTTAGCCTAATATCTGATAACATGAATGACTAAACTGTAAGTGATAGGCCTATACCACCAAAACTGAGTATATAATAATATGTTCATATAATGAGATGTTTGATGAAATATTTTTTTACAATCAGTAATGGATGTTTAGTCTCATAATCAGACAGAATTAAATGAGGCACTAAACGGCCTGTAACGCAATTACACTTTAATTAACGACTGGTTTACTGTTCACTGACATTTATGCTCAGAGCAAAGACTAACTGCTTTTCTACTCTGGTGACTTTGGCTAATTTTCCATGTCTGATTCCCCTTGTCACCCCATAGAAAATTGACTATAGTCATGTTTGGTGACTCCAAATGTCACCAATAATCAGAATAGGTAATGATATGTCATGTCGTTGCACATAAAAATATGACCCAGTCACAAGAGACAAAAAAATTCCAAAATACAACGACATACATGAACGAGCCATGGTTGAGGTTTTACTGTCACGACTTCCGCCGAAGTCGGCCCTTCTCCTTGTTCGGTGGTGTTCGGCGGACGATGTCACCGGCTATCTAGTCACTGCCGATCCATTTTTCTGTTTCGTTTTGGTTTGTCTGATTACACACACAGCCTGTTTTACATTCCCTCATTACATTCCCTATTTAACCATCTGACATACATTCCTGTTCTGTCCGTGATTGTTGATGTCGTTAGTGGTTGTGTTTGTGTTTGAGTTATGTTGTATGTTCCTATTTGGAATTTTGCTTTATACTCAGTTGGATTCCTCTATACATGTGTCCTGCGCCTGACTCCGCTTTCACTCTGCACCCAATCGCTGACATTTACATTCAAGTGATGTACTGTATACAGTGAGTATGTAATTAATGACGTGTAATGTCATTGTGCTTGAACAGACGACCACATACTCTAGTTAAGACGGCCGTTTTCTTTACCTCCAAATGCTATATGCATCATACTCAACTATGCTGTGTTTGTATTTCGGTACATACATGTATATTGCTGTCAGTCTCTGCTTCTAACAAAGCAAGCCCTTTAACATTGAAGTATTTCTGCAAGGCTCAGGTAAAACACTATACAATTCGTATTTTAATGCATAAAGAAAACTTTTTGTTTTGTTCAACCTTAAGGCATGCTCTCAACCTGGTTCAACCTGTGTCTGAAATGGCACCCTATTCCCTATAAAGTGCACCACTTTTGACCAGGTCCCATAGGGCACATGGTCAGAAGTAGTACACTATGTAAGGAATAGGATGTCATTTGGAACACAAACCTGGTATCTCGCTGATGTAGCAATATACACATTCTTACATACTGGAGTATAGGTCTTAAAAATAACTTTGTTTTTTCAAAACTTTGCTAGTAGCCCTCACAGGAACTTATGCATACTGTAAACTATCCCTGAACTTGGTGAAATATCAAATTCGAGGCTAGTGAAAGCATTCCTGCTTTTATTATTGATGTCCAGAAAGAGGATGAGGTAACTTGAAATATTCTTATATGACTTCAAAGTCCTACTGTTGAGTCCTATACAGAAACATACCAACAGTACACGCATGCACCACATACACCAAAAAGAGTGTAGCCTACATGCCCTCTCGTCTTGCTGCCCTCTCGTCTTGCTGCCCTCTCGTCTTGATGCCCTCTCGTCTTTCTGCCCTCTCGTCTTGCTGCTCTCTCGTCTTGCTGCACTAATGTCTTGCCCATGCATTTTTTAGATACAATAAAGTTGAATTATAACACACAAAAAATAAAATGAAAAGAACTAGGAGAGGACACAAATTATGAAATCCACAAAAAAGGCATATGCCCCATTTTAAAACGTCTCACGTATTCCATTCAGATACAGTAACTAACTGGTCCCATTTGCCTCAGGGGCAGAAGCTCATGTGTTTAGAATTCAGCGTGTGCCTGGTACTGCCAGTACACCAGCCGAGGTCCACCTTTGGCTCATTTCCTAACAATTTCCAAGCTTCCTCTAAAATGAATATGAATATGCATCATTGTTGCGCAATGAATCCATTTGCAAGACAGAATGATAATGAAGAAAAAGTGCTTTCAAAAAAGCCAATTAATCTTATGTAAAACGGCTGCTCAATGCGGCTAATGAGATGCCATTTTAATAAGCGGGTGTGTTGTACAACAAAGCCATTTGGTAAACACTATTGTTCATTTGTTTGATGACATGCAGGCAACATAACAGATTTGGGTTTATTAAAAAATAGCAATCAATGTTTTATCTGAGGGAGAAGAAATAACCCTCACCTACAGGGAAATGTCTCTACTTATAGAAGCTACTCCAGACAAGCTAAATCAAATAGTGAATGTATTTAAAAGAAAACAAAAAGTATTTGAACCCAGGTTTCCCACATGAAAAATACAGTGCCTTGCGAAAGTATTCGCCCCCTTGAACTTTGCGAACTTTTGCCACATTTCAGGCTTCAAACATAAAGATATAAAACTGTATTTTTTGTGAAGAATCAACAACAAGTGGGACACAATCATGAAGTGGAACAACATTTATTGGATATTTCAAACTTTTTAAACAAATCAAAAACTGAAAAATTGGGCGTGCAAAATTATTCATCCCCCTTAAGTTAATACTTTGTAGCGCCACCTTTTGCTGCGATGACAGCTGTAAGTCGCTTGGGGTATGTCTCTATCAGTTTTGCACATCGAGAGACTGAAATTTTTTCCCATTCCTCCTTGCAAAACAGCTCGAGCTCAGTGAGGTTGGATGGAGAGCATTTGTGAACAGCAGTTTTCAGTTCTTTCCACAGATTCTCGATTGGATTCAGGTCTGGACCTTGACTTGGCCATTCTAACACCTGGATATGTTTATTTTTTAACCATTCCATTGTAGATTTTGCTTTATGTTTTGGATCATTGTCTTGTTGGAAGACAAATCTCTGTCCCAGTCTCAGGTCTTTTGCAGACTCCATCAGGTTTTCTTCCAGAATGGTCCTGTATTTGGCTCCATCCATCTTCCCATCAATTTTAACAATCTTCCCTGTCCCTGCTGAAGAAAAGCAGGCCCAAACCATGATGCTGCCACCACCATGTCTGACAGTGGGGATGGTGTGTTCAGGGTGATGAGCTGTGTTGCTTTTACGCCAAACATAACGTTTTGCATTGTTGCCAAAAAGTTCAATTTTGGTTTCATCTGACCAGAGCACCTTCTTCCACATGTTTGGTGTGTCTCCCAGGTGGCTTGTGGCAAACTTTAAACAACACTTTTTATGGATATCTTTAAGAAATGGCTTTCTTCTTGCCACTCCATAAAGGCCAGATTTGTGCAATATACGACTGATTGTTGTCCTATGGACAGAGTCTCCCACCTCAGCTGTAGATCTCTGCAGTTCATCCAGAGTGATCATGGGCCTATTGGCTGCATCTCTGATCAGTCTTCTCCTTGTATGAGCTGAAAGTTTAGAGGGACGGCCAGGTCTTGGTAGATTTGCAGTGGTCTGATACTCCTTCCATTTCAATATTATCGCTTGCACAGTGCTCCTTGGGATGTTTAAAGCTTGGGAAATCTTTTTGTACCCAAATCCGGCTTTAAACTTCTTCACAACAGTATCTCGGACCTGCCTGGTGTGTTCCTTGTTCTTCATGATGCTCTCTGCGCTTTTAACGGACCTCTGAGACTATCACAGTGCAGGTGCATTTATATGGAGACTTGATTACACACAGGTGGATTGTATTTATCATCATTAGTCATTTAGGTCAACATTGGATCATTCAGAGATCCTCACTGAACTTCTGGAGAGAGTTTGCTGCACTGAAAGTAAAGGGGCTGAATAATTTTGCACGCCCAATTTTTCAGTTTTTGACTTGTTTAAAAAGTTTGAAATATCCAATAAATGTCGTTCCACTTCATGATTGTGTCCCACTTGTTGTTGATTCTTCACAAAAAAATAGTTTTATATCTTTATGTTTGAAGCCTGAAATGTGGCAAAAGGTCGCAAAGTTCAAGGGGGCCGAATACTTTCGCAAGGCACTGTATCATAGTATAGTATGGTATAAATACTATAGAATTCACTATAGTGTTTTTGAGGACTAAAGTATTTACTGTATTATACTGTAGTATTTACAGTTAACTATAGTGTATTACATTTCTATAGCGCTTTTCATAGAATCTCAAAGCACTTCAAGAGCAAAAAACAAACAAGAAATATATCATGATAGGTCAACCGATAGAGGCCAAGTCTTTGAAAGCTTCATCCTCCGAAGGTGGAGAGGGTGAGTTTATGGCTTGAGCGGAGAGAGCTGGTCAGAGTATGGTAGATGATGGTGATGGAGTCTGCTGATGATCTTGTAGAGGGCAAGTCTGGGAACCAGCCTGACTCTTTTGGTCATTGGACTTCTTCTCTTCCAGTCTGTGAGGCAGCCACTTGGGTGATGCCTCAGCAGCTCTGGGCACCAGAAAGATCTCCACACAAAGTTCAGAATAGTAGCTGGTCGTCCTCATTACAAGCCCTATGCCTCAGCAGGGCTGTATTCCTCCAGCTCCCATTCCTCTCACGCTTCAGGCGACTCCTCAAATGATGTTCTCAGAAGATCAGGAATTGGCAGCCAGGTGAAATAAAAAATATGTAACTTTAGTATAAAGAACTAAAACTATAGTATAAATCAGGGCCACAACTTTCACTGGCGACGGGGGGGACGGTCAACAATGTGCTTTAGGAACATGCGGACGCTCCCGAGAGGTCGGGTAGGCTGTTTGGAGTGTTTATTCGACTCGTTAAAAAAAAGTTGTGCCCCTGGTATAAATAATGTAATAAAAAAACTGTAGTATACACTAACTGTACAAAACATTCTGAAAACCTGCTCCTTCCATGACATGGACTGACCAAGTGAATCCAGGTGAAAGCTATGATCCCTTATTGATGTCACCTAAGGCAACTCCACCACCACGGACTGCAAGACTCTTCAGAGGGGGATACGTGCAGCCGAACACAACATTGGGTGCACACTGCCTACCCTACAGGACACCTATAACACCAGGTTTCGCTGGAAGGCCAAGAAGATAACTATCGGACCACCATCTTATTACATTTGCATTCGCAACAAATAATCTGCTTAGACCCCAACAAAGGATCATCAAAAGTCGTGCTATAAATTCTCAGACAACCCAAAGATTCCTAGATGCCCTTCCAGACTCCCTCCACCTACCCAAGGACTTCAGAGTACAAAAATCGGTTAACCACCTAACTCAGGAACTCAACTTAACAGGACGTATTAACCTAGATGCAGTCGCATACTCTGAGGTGCTGACCTGTTGCATCCTCTACAACCACTGTGATTACTTTTATTTGAACCTGCTATGAACATTTGAACATCTTGGCCATGTACTGTTATAATCCCCACCCTGCACAGCCAGAAGAGGACTGGCCACTCCTCAGAGCCTGGTTCCTCTCTAGGTTTCTTCCTAGGTTCCTGCCTTTCTAGGGAGTTTTTCCTTGCCACCGTGCTTCTACATCTGCATTGCTTGCTATTTGGGGTTTTAGGCTTGGTTTCTGTATAGAACTTTGTGACATCGGCTGATGTAAAAAGGGCTTCATAAATACATTTGATTGAAAATGTGATTGAAGATCATCAGGATCCCCAGCCACCCAAGCCATACCCTGTTCTCCACGCTACAATCTACCCTTAGACCATCAGGCTGCTGAATAGCCACCACTAGTCAACTATCTGCTACCCCCTCTCCCCTGCTGCCCCCCCCCCAACATACTTTTACTCATTCATCACTGTTGCAGTTGTTAATATGTATATTATAGATCTTTTAAATAATAATTTGTACTGTTTTTATTTCACTTGGCCCCCACATGCCCTCAATGGTCATGCTGCTCCCCCTGTGGTCATTCCCCCCCAACCCCTTCAACAGTCTTTACTCTGCTTTCTACCCAATGGACATGCATTTATTCATCACAGCTACAGTTGATATTATTATACAGTGCTATTTCTATTGTTGTTTTATATTACCATTTTCATTATTTTATTTCACTTGGTCTTGGATGTTGGAGCTCGAAGCTTAAGATTTTCACTGCACCCTGCAATCACATCTGCAACCCTGTACTTCTGAATCTGTTGAATCTACTTCAATCAGTGTAGATGATGAAGGAGAGGAAACCGGTTAAATAAGGATTTTTAAGCCTTGAGACAATTAAGACATGGATTGTGCATATGTGCCTTTTAGAAACAAAAGATTTTAAGTGCCTTTAAACAGGGTATGGTAGTAGGTGCCAGGTGCACCGGTTTGAGTGTGTCAAGAACTCCAATGTTCAAAAGTTTCTGATGTATGAAGAATGGTCCACCATCCAAAGAACATCCAGCCAATTTAACTCAACTGTGGGAAGCATTGGAGTCAACATGAGCCAGCATCCCTGTGGAATGCTTTCAACACCTTGTAAATTCCATGCCCCGACGAATTGAGGCTGTTCTGAGGGCAAAAAGGGGTGCAAGTCAATATTAGGAAGGTGTTGCTAATTTTGTATACACTTAGTGTATAATGTAGTATTTACTGTGTTTTTGCAGACTGTAATATACTGTAGTATTTTCTATAGTGTTATTGTTTTATTATCTTTGACATAGAAGCAGAGGAACACTGGAGAAATACTAAAACCACAAATTTCACATAACCTGTAGGTAGGTAGAATGGTATGTAGGTAGAATGGTAGTAGGTAGAATGGTAGGTAGGTAGGTAGGTAGGACTGGGGTCTGAACAGATACAGAATATAAATTGTCTATACTTGGAATGTATGTTTCTCACTTATGGGTGGCAACAATTGGGATATGGGGGAGGAGAATGGGCAGGGTGTATGCAAATTAAATACAGTAGTATAGTATATACTATATAAAAAAACACCTGTGTTTTTGCAGACTGTAGTATTTTTGCAGACATAATATTTACTACATTGTTATTTTGCAGATAATACTGTAGTATTTACTATAGTATACTACAAAATTATATAGTAAGTACTACACATGATCGAGGGAAAATAGTGTGTAGTATAGTATTCTATTACAGTATACTACAGTTTACTATAGAATACTACAGTACTTACTACAGAATTCTCTACTAACTGTAGTATACTGTAGTAGAATACTATACTACACACTGTATTTTCCCTCGATCTTGTGTCTTACTTACTATAACATTGTGTAGTATACTGTCAAATACTAAATTATAGTTTTTTCATGTGGGTTGACTGTAGTACTACCAAAAACATAATGGACTGAGTGTATATTATGGTATGTGTCCTATGGGCGTGCTTTTATGGTGCAGTACATTTCCCAAAAGGTTAGTTCCTTACAAGCAGAGAAAGTAAAGAATGTGGTTAAACTCAGAACTACTGAACATGTCAGGCTTCAGTGGAAATTGTTGAGAGATGGATCACATTTTTAGAAGTAATCGGTAGCTTGTGAACAGCATTACTTTCAGAAGAAAACAAATCTGCTTGTTATCGACTGGTTGTTTGCCGACTGCATCTCTGCCCGATTGAATGTGTTTACTTATTCATCAAGGAAGAAGGCTGCTAGTTCTCGGACGCTGGGCCCCTGCAGTTATCCCCTTCCTGCTGCTGGACAAAAGGGGCAGACCCCATTAAATATGCATGGGGACCAGTGATTTGAGTTTAAAGTTCTCCAAGCTTTGTACCGGCCTCTTCAAATATTTATGCCCTACACTGTGTGTTCAGTCTTCAGCACATGGAGTCACTGTATACCTCTGCAGTGGGGGCTGAAGCAGTGCATCCAACTCCAGCCAAACAGAAAGGGCCACACAACCCCATTGTCTTTGGATGCCAGTTACTCTCACTAGCATGGTTTCCAGTATTGTGCCATCTCCTCATGAGGTACAGTATTTGCAGGAAGTAATTGCATGTTGAGTCTCTTGGCTTCAAACATCTCCGGCACTAGCAACCACTGACTAGCTCGAAGATAGTGTCGTTAGTGGAAACCATGCTAATGAAATGAGAGAGGGACGAGGTATGACTGATCACTTGTTCGATATATTCCTGGAACTCTAGATAGTTTGGAATTCCAGAAGAGACTAGTGGATTGAGAGGAGATGTAATGAAGGAGTATTGAGCCCATTGCATCATGTGCTACTCATAATATACATAATAAACATAGTAGATAGTTCAGGTCCATTCAAGTTTTCTCCTGGGAGGTTTAAGATTGAGATTAAGGTGAATGAGTATGGTAAAATGCAGATTGCAAGATCAAAATTGTCTGTAAGAAGCAGTGATGTAGTGGTAAAAGAAGGTGGGTATACTGTAAACTCCAGTGGGTGATTGAGATAAGACGAACAACAAGGATATAAACCAAAACATATAAAACATTTTGAATTATTGTATTGTTTGATTACACTGATTATATATTTTTAAGTTTAGGTGTTGCTTTACTTAGGTTTAATATTTTCCGGTATTCTATAAATGTTCCATCCCGAGAAGAAATCACTTTTCTCCCGGGTAACCCGGTATTTCCCACCAAAACCGGAAGTGTCTTTCAAAAACATTATAAAGCATATAAATATGTCTCGATTTGATTAGAGCTTTGATTAGCATGACATTTCAAACCTGATGCTACCTGAGCCTGATGAGTCATATATTTAATACATTTTATGAGCCCTACATTAGCCACATTTAATGAGCCCAGAGCCAAAAACCCCTAAATGATTGTGCCGTTATCCAATACATATATGATATCGGGTACAGCACATTACGCACGACAGAAAAACATAAAAGCCTATAGATGTAGCTAGCTATATGCTCTCTTGGGAAAATAAATTAAACCAGCTGAAGTAGGCTAATATTTTTACATTTACATTTACATTTAATAAATGTAATGTAATGTAAAATATTTTTTATGTGTGAACTCTATTACTGTACGTTATTGTATTATTCTGGACTATATGGAGTGAAATAGAACATGCAGAATAGAAAAGCAGAATAGAACATGCAGAATAGAAAAGCAGAATAGAACATGCAGAATAGAAAAGCAGAATAGAACATGCAGAATAGAAAAGCAGAATAGAACATGCGATTCAGGTGCAGCACATGCGACTCTACAAGGTTACAAATATAGGCTAGCGAATTGGATATTAATTTTGAAATATAATAGGTAGGCTGACGCATATATACCTTTCATAATATTCCCTTAATGTTATTAGCCTACCTCCCCTTTCTCTCGTTATTGTTGCTTCATTCCTACCTCGCTTTCAACAGTTAAATGAAATACATTTTGTTGTCCTTATCTTCATCATTCTAATGACATCGTTGAATAACGTTGGACTAGAATTAGATATAGAATGCTTTCACTTCTCTTCACAGTGATGTAATGGTTATGGGTCTGAATAAATAACTGCTGTAGCCTATAACTGCCATCGCACGTTTGCACGTGAGTTCCATTGGGCTGCTGCATTTAACATTCAGCAAAAAAAGAGCTTGCATCCCTCTTCGAATAGTCTATTGGTATAAGAAATGCTAAAAAAAATGATGTCCAACAAACTATTCTAGTCTCGCTTTCCCTGCATGGGAGGACGTTTTATGTAGAGTCCAGCGGAGCACAGGTGCTTGCGTGTTATAAGTTAGAAGCTTATTTTGCATAACAGATCATTAATAAGCTAAATAAAAGGCTAATACCGCATTGAATGTATTACCTGAAAGAGGTAGGCTAGAATTTAAATATAGGGCTATATATCGATCTAAAACAGGATTATATATTTTGGATGCGATATGAATGGAGTTGATGGAGAGAGTGCTTGCACATGCACTGATTTAAACCAACGATATTCGTGTGATAGGCTGTTTTAAAACTCTTCAGCTGCTATTAAAACAATCACAATCTTTACAATTAAAAAGCAAGGTGACCCCTGAAAGCCAGACGGTAAATTAGACACGTATTCGGGTCTTTATAATATTGTATCATCCCATCGGAAAACAAAACCCAAGATGATGTCTCCTTTATAACATCTGTCCATCTCCTAGACATCTGTCCATCTCCTAGACATCTGTCCATCTCCTAGAGAACTAGTCAATACTAAAGTGAGATGTTGTGCATTTTCTCATACATCTCAATTGTCACTCCTGAGAAGTAGACATGGATCTGTGTCAGAGTTATCACTGTATGAGTTCTCTGAACTCTCTCACACCTGTCTCTTTTCTCAGTCTCAGCTACTATATACATGAGAGTAGTACAATAACTTAAATGAGTCTCAATGTGATACAATCAATTAGATGCTCTATCTCAAACATGTCTTGGTGGTATTTACACATTGTAATATTAGACCTACCTCACTATTTTTAAAATATTACATCCATTATTTTACCAGGTAAGATGACTGAGAACACGTTCTCATTTGCAGCAGGGAGAGGAGGGGGATGAATGAGCCAAATGTAAACTGGGGATTATTAGGTGACTGTGATGGTTTTTGAGGGCCAGATTGGGAATTTAACACCCCTACTCTTACAATAAGTGCCAAGAGATCTTTAATGACCTCAGAGAGTCAGGACACCCGTTTAACATCCCATCCAAAAGAAAGCACCCTACACAGAGCAGTGCCCTGGGGTATTGTTTTAGACCAGAGGAAAGAGTGCCTCCTACTGGTCCTTCAACACCACTTCCAGCAGCATCTGGTCTCCCATCCAGGAACTGACCAGGACCAAACCGCTTAGCTTCAGAAGCAAGCCAGCAGTGGTATGCAGGGTGGTATGCTGCTGGCATACCATGAACTATATATTATTACAGGTCTGATCAATTCATGCAAATGTTATCTCAGAGATATCTCTACATGATCTCAAAGTGGTGCTGAGGTGTAAAATAATCACAAACGTGATATTTTTGTATCAAAAGATATGATATCAAAAGATATGATTTATTTCCATTAATTCATCATTCAATATACATTCATACTGTTCCAACACAAGTCATTTGTTGAGTATACCGTGTCCTTCTCAAGTGTGTTTGGGAAAGGAGCTGCAAACACAATACAGGGCATAGATGTCAAGTCAAGGATAACAACTTTGCCCAAAACATGCTCAAGGGAAATTACAACTGTGTTGACAGGGGTTTCCAATAGGGTCACAACATGAAAGCAGGTACCATGTGTTACAGTTTCTTGCAGCAAAGAAAAACCTGCCTTTTCAAATTCACTAATCAGTGCGCATTTGTCACCTGATTCCTCAGAGGTAAAGAAGAACTCAATCTGTCCATACTTTATTTGTGCTACATTAGAATAAAAAAAACAGTACAATTGTTCCTTCTTTTTCCTTTCCCATAATGCCGTGATGTGAGATGAGTTCTATTAACTTGTGCCCTGTGAAATGCTTTCACTGAATGCAGTGAATGAATGTGGCGACCAGCATGTTTTTATATTGCAGAGGGGTACCTTGGCCTCTAGTTGAAGTTCACTTGATGCTCCAATTATGTTTGTTCTCGACTTATCACTGTTTTCATCAGAAGAACTATGGTCATTGGTCATCCGTGCGTAAAAGTCAGCTATGACATCAGTGAAATAGCAGGGATAAACTGCACTAGTTTGACCGCATGGACTATTTGCATTGGTAGATGTTGAGTACCATGTATGAGCCTTAACAAATATCCATTTTGTCTTCAAAATGGAAACAGTGTAATGAACTTCGTCTGTTGTTTGTAGAGAGTCAGACCGAAATGCAGCGTGTAGGTTACTCATGACTTTTAATGAAGAATAATGCGGTACATGAGAATAACTGAAAATACGAAAACAACAAACGAGTGAAACAAATACAGCCTATCTGGTGACTAACACTAAGACAGGTACAATCACCCACGAAATACAACGCGCACTCAGGCTGCCTAAATACGGTTCCCAATCCGAGACAACGAGAATCAGCTGACTCCAATTAGGAATCGCCTCAGGCAGCCAAGCCTAACTAGACACACCCCTATTAATACACACTCCCAATACTAAATACAACATATAAACCCATGTCACACCCTGGCCTACCCAAACATATAACAAAAACACAAGATACAATGACCAAGGCATGACAAACATGAATGAGTCCATAATGGGCCAAGGGCTCTGACGTTGCCTGCTAGGTGCAGAAGAATGTGAATATTTGCAGTTTGGTAACACTCACCATAGAGATTCCTAATTTGAGAGCAAAAGTTCCGTAGCAGATTCTCTGCATGATCGATCTGTTGCATTGATATGGAATCCATCAGAAGAATGAAAATAGCTTCACTTAGAAGGAGGAAGTGACTGTAGTGAAGCGTTCCAAGAACACCACGGAAACAAACAGGTCTAAACAAGATTAAAAGAGCCGGATAGTCTGATGGCTTAAAAAAACATCCTGTGGGATTCTACTGATCGAGGATATCGTGTCAAGGATGGTGGTCAGATATCGTGAAATCGCTTGTCTATTTATTTTGTTTCTTTTGACATGCTGAAGGGCTGATGAGAAAACTCAGTGGAACATCACAGAAGCATCAGAAGGAGCATCACTCCTAACAGAGCTGAGTGCATGTAGTCTATGCCAGTGCTACAGATTAGGTCATAACTTTTAAATTGGCTAAGCCAACAGGGACCCTTCACACCTTTCACAGTGATTTTTGTCTCATAGGCCATTTTAGCATCATCTGCAAGCGTGATATGTGCGAGGTGGCCCTTTTGGATCCATTTCCTGGAATGGAAATGCATGAACATGTCCACTTTGCCCTGTCTTCACAGTCTTTCCAGACTGCTCACATTTCGAACATCGAAAGTTTCCATTGAACTGCACTGTATTTAGTACTATTGCCTTGGCAGGAAAGTTACATGTGCCAGTAATAGTGAGCACTTTGCACAAAAAAACCCAGTTTCAGAGCCCTCTGCAGGTTGCACATGAATTCCATCCACTTGATGTTTACTCAGTGTCTAAGAAAGGTAACCATAGATGGTTTTGAGTCCCCATATCAAAGCCCAGCTAAAATCGAATTTCCACTTTTTGTGCGTTCAATAAAGCTCAATTCATTATTGATGCAATAAAAATGCCACGCTGAAAATTGAGATGATTTAAAAGTAGGTACCCCATTGGTGTTCCATGTAAGTGAGATGTTTCTAGGATCACCCCCATCTGCATGCTGTCTGTAAACTTCTGCATCATATATATCTTCTGTTGTTAGGATATTTCTTCTTCTTACAAAATCTCTAGTTAAGCTTTGCCTGAAAACCAGGCTTGAGAAACAATAATCTTATTTGAACCTCCATGAAGGGTGATGCTGATCCTTGTTCTGTCATGCTGGTCCCACAGGTCAGACATTGTTCACTCTACTGACGCAAAACATTTCCGGCAATACTTACAGTATGTATCACAATACGGGAAGATGCAGAGTGGGAGAAAAAGTCTCTGAACTTCTGTACACTGCTCAAGCAGTCTGTGTTGAGACTATCTGGACAAAGCAATGTTGTTTGTTTAAGCGAATCAGTAAGGGCCTTACCAGTTACTTTATGACAGTTTGCGTAAGCCATAATTACGGAAAGGCCATCTCCAACGGTTATGGATACATTGTCATATAATGGTGTGCCCGTTTTGTTGTGTTGTTGGATGTTGACTGCGCACCGTCCCCACTGGACACCTGTTGAAATCCCTCACGGAAGATAAAGCACAGGGTCATTCCATGAAATCAGGCAACATTTCCTCAAAAGATTCAGATGGATCATACTGATCAGTATTGTCACGTACAGTTGTATATCTCTGCTGGCTGATCTGAAGTTGGAAGTTGGCTCTTCATTTTCAATGGTAAAGTCTGTTGTTGAAACATTCTCTTTGTGCTGAAGGGGCTGAAGGGGCTTTGTGCGTCGATCCGTCCTGATGGGGTGGTTGAGTTCAATTCAAGTGGGCAGGCTGCAGGGAGTAAAATAAAATGTTTTATTAAAATTGTGTCTGCCATGTTACAATATGTCAGTGCAATACCACGCCACACTCACCTAATGTGCAGTCCTTCTTGGTCGTTTAAGTGGCCCAGCGTTGTCTTTATTCATCTTTCTTCTCCATCGGCTTCCAGGCTCTGGTCTTGTCATTTTGAGCCTCCAATATTATTCAATGGAGATTCAACTAATTACGGCTAGCCCAGTACTACAATGTGTTTGCTCACTCAATTATCATCAAGATACGTGTAGGCCTAACACATCTTATAAAGATTCAAGATGCAATACTAATATGCATTACTAAATAAAATTGTTAGAAATGTTGTCCCTTATAAAGAGTAGGGGTGGGGTTAAATGCGGAAGACGACATTTCAGTTGAATACATTCAGTTCGACAACTGACTAGGTATCCCCCTTTCCCTTACACACATATGCTGAAATACTAGGGGTGTTGTTGAACATAAACACATGCATGTCAAAAACAAAATAATAAGGCTAGCAGCTAGGCTAACGTTATACTGGAATGGAATACGCATGGGGGTCCTGACTGAAGTATATTATATGTAGATGGCCTAGTGGTTAGAGCATTGGGCCAGTAACCAAACGTTTGCTGGTTTGAATCACCGAGCTGACAAGATAAAAATCTGTCATTCTGCCCCTGAGCAAGGCAGTTAACCCACTGTTCCCTGGGTGCCGAAGACATGGATGTTGATTAAGGCAGTCCCCCACACCTCTCTGATTCAGAGGGGTTGGGTTAAATCCGGAATGCATTCAGTTGTACAACTCTTTAAGTATAAACTTGCATTACTAATACAAATAGATAAAGCTATTTTACTTACTTACTCTTGCAAACACTGACGCAACTTTGTTTGTAAGAAGAGCCCTCTGGCAAAACCATATAAAGTCTATTTGCTCCCTGGCAACTAGCTAATCAACACGGGCATATACTGTTTCGCGTTTATTTCAAAGAACATATAATTCATTGGACGACCTTACTTGAAATGTGATTGGACGCCAGTCGCAGGAATGACGTTTGGAGCTTGGATTGAGGTCATTGCTTTGCTGATGCTGATGATGAGTGATCCATGCGGACCCTTGCCGCAGATAGTTTGAATTTGCTAAGTAAAGAAGGTAAGAATCATAATACACTGAATACACTGTGAACAATTCAATTATCAGACCCTGAGGTGAAATAATAAGATATGTAATATATCATTTTCAGGGCTATTTCCCACAAAAAAAGGTGCAGGATATATCTCCAGAATTAGACCCAAATGAGCATTCTGATAAATACTGCACTAATCTGAAATCTTTTCAATGTTTGCTACCTGTAGGATAAGCACCATGCAGGAGAATATGATGATATATGTATGAAATATATGTTGCTTTTCAAGTGTCTCAACAAGTGATTGTTTGAGCAACATATGGCAGCCCTTCGGACAGCCTTTAACATTTTCTCTCCCTCTTCTCAATTTCTCTCTCAGGACATTTTGCTTTTGTGAGGTTTGAGGATGGATACACGGCAAAAATCTTCCAAACATCTGATATTCTAGGTGAAGAGGACGTTCCTATCCGACATCTGCAAGATCTTAGGTCAGGAGTAGCCATTCTAGCCAAAGGGTCAGACGGCAGATTTTATAGGGCCACTGTTCAATACATTGGGCAGCCAGACCAGGTTGAAAAAAAGGTTTGAAAGAAAAATATTAGATATGGACAAGCTAGAGAAGAGCTGCCCACCTCAACCAACAGTATGTCAGACACCCACAACTGAACATTTAAGCTCACCGTTTTCAAGTGACACTGTAATAATTGAGAGGAGCCCACTGTACGAACACGGCAAAGATGTCAGATCAATACCCCCTCTCTGCAGAGAAAACACAGCCAGTCCATCTCTCTGAGGTGGCAACGCACCCACCCTGGTGAGACAGCAACAACCAGCCCCAATGGAACAGCACGCACCAACCCCAGTTGGACAGCATCCCCCAGCCCCCATGAGACAGCACACACCCACCCTGGTGAGACAGCACACACCCTGGTGGGACATCATCCACCCTGGTGGGACATCATCCACCAGCAGTGAGACATCATCCACCAGCAGGGAGACATCATCCACCCTGGTGGGACATCATCCACCAGCAGTGAGACATCATCCACCAGCAGTGGGACATCATCCACCAGCAGTGAGACATCATCCACCAGCAGTGAGACATCATCCACCCTGGTGGGACATCATCCACCATCAGTGGGACATCATCCACCAGCAGTGGGACATCATCCACCAGCAGTGAGACATCATCCACCAGCAGTGGGACATCATCCACCAGCAGTGAGACATCATCCACCAGCAGTGAGACATCATCCACCAGCAGTGGGACATCATCCACCAGCAGGGAGACATCATCCACCAGCAGTGGGACATCATCCACCAGCAGTGAGACATCATCCACCAGCAGTGAGACATCATCTACCCTGGTGGGACATCATCCACCAGCAGTGGGACATCATCCACCAGCAGTGAGACATCATCCACCAGCAGTGAGACATCATCCACCAGCAGGGAGACATCATCCCCTAGCCCCCGTGGGACAGCAAGCAACAGCTCCCACTGGATGGAACGCACCACTCCCAGTGGGACAGCACACACCAGACTAAGTAAGGCACGTACCGAGAATAAGTAAGGAATTAATATCATTACACGTATCAAAATATATTTTGTGAAGTTGAATTGTAAATCATGTTGAAAAACTTGTCCAATCCCATTTTTTTTATTTACCTTTGGAAGAGTGATTGGGCTTTGAACACATAGTGAATGTACTGTATGTGCTATCGTCTCCTCTCAGACCCAGTCTAGATCCCGAGAGCTGCACAGTCTCATTGAGATCGTTGGGAAAACACTGTGAGCTACAGGAGAGGCCATCGGTGCCGTCCGGCGAGCAAGAGCTGTTTCCTGACAGTGGCATGTTCCTCTCATCGTTCTGCCTTGCTGCCATCCATCAGGCATCTAGGCAAGATTGCTTGTGTCTGTTTCATGAGCTTTTTGACAATTTTTTCTCAGTGGAAGAATGTGTCAACTCAGTTGCCTTTGGACGACATGGCAAGATCCCCAAGTGGAAGCGAGTCCTCGACCGGAAGAAGGTCAGCAGAATTCTAAGTAAGTATTTTCTCAAAGCTAGGTTACTTTGTTACTTAAAACTGCCTACAGCAAATATTGATTGAATTTTGATTAAAACTATTTACGTATGTTATTTGTTAATTCATCACTGCAATCAAGTCAAATCAAGTTTCTGAAAACTGTATCTTAAATACCAAAAAATAAATCCCCAATGTCCTTTTAAGAACTTTTTGTTTTAAGACATTTGTGTTTTGCATACTGTGAGTCCTTGTGTAGAATTGTCACGTGTCATTTATGTGCTTTTTGTCAAAATATTCCTAAAACATTTTATATACTTTATTCCAGCCTTCGTCTTGCGATGTGCTAACTTGGATGGTTGGACCGGAATTGATGAAGCCAAACTGAAGAAGGCATCAACAAGTGTAGGGCCAGAGCAGGACATACAGAGAAGTGAATGGACTCAAATATTTTTGCTTGTGTACAATGTTCCCATTTGTAATAAGGTTAATTTAACAACTGTGTTATGGGCTTACTGGTGTCACATATAGGTTCAACGTTTTGTTCACTACATCTGGTGGGTGACAACTGCCTATTTTCATGTCTACAATTTTCTTTTGGGTTTACCTAATGTATCAAATCAGGTACAAGAGCATATGCTGTATATTCATTTTATTTACATTCTTACAGTTAATGGAACCCAATCTGTGCTGGGAATATAAAGTGAGATGCTTTGTTAATATAATAAGCACTGTTGAATACATTTGTTGAATCAGTCTGCATTCTTGTTTTTAACAGGTAATCATAATTAATACTGCAAATTAATGCTAAATAAATTAAATTCTCAATTGTGTCTCATATCTCATTAATCAAGCTCATGTATAGCTTCTGTAGTAATTTTAAGATAAATAAATGAGACATGGAGGAGACGTTGCACATACAATGTAGAGATCTCCTTTATGGCTCATACTTCTTAGATATTTCTGAAATGATCACCTCAGACTAAGATCATTAGTCTAATAAATGTATCAAACTTGTCTCAGGAACTTTTCATTATTGCTCCTTTAAAATAACAGAGACAAGAATGAGCTCAATGCTATACAATGATGAGAAAGACCTCTTCTGCTGATTATTTTTTACATGTTTTACTTACTTAAATTGAACCTTTATTTACCTAGGCAAATCAGTTATGAACTAATTCTTATTTACAATGACGGCCTACCCCGGGCAAACCCGGATGACTCTTGGCCAATTGTGCGCCACCCTATGGGACTCCCAATCACAGCCGGATGTGATGCAGCCTGGATTCAAACCAGGTACAGCAGTGACTCCTCTTGTACTGAGATGCAGTGTCTTAGACCAATGCGCCACTCAGGAGCCCTAAATTCATACTTCTTGAAAACTGCTAAAACGATCATCTCAATTAAACTTCATATGTCCTATATATGTCTCATAGAAGTCTCTAACTTCATCTCAATATTTCTCCTAAGAGGCCATTAGGAGCAATAACCCAGACACAAACGGTCACAGAATGATTCAAAATTGAGAAGCTCTAGGTAATTTTAAAAGATCTTGAGTGAGCAACAGATTTTTTCCTATGCGAGAGGCTATGCTGAAGCAAGTGTAGGTTCTGTCACAAGAAAAAATGTTACCATGATGAGATGATAGGAACACTATGCTCTGTACTGAGATGGGCTGTCTGTCCGCACCCTGAGCGTTGATTCATCATGCAGAGGCCGTAGAGAAGACAGATTTAGACATCACATACAATTTAACAGTTCCATTTCACGCCATGCTGTTCATATAAATAATTTATTCTAATTGACCAGTTTCTCGCAGTTATTTATCCCAGGAAAAGGGAGTGATTTTGGGTGGTAAATTCCAGTGCTTTACTGTCCAAATGCTTTGATAGCCTCTGTCTGCTTGCTTCCTCTCTCTCTCGCTGTCTCCTCCTGCATTGCTGCCTGCCTCAGACTCACATCAGTCTGCCTCACGACTGTCTGTCTTTCTACTCTCTATGAAACAGTGTTAAAAATAGATTTGACATACAATGGGACAAAAAAGTATTTAGTCAGCCACCAATTGTGCAAGTTCTCCCACTTAAAAAGATGAGAGAGGCCTGTTATTTTCATCATAGGTACACTTCAACTATGATAGACAAAATGAGAAGAAAATCACATTGTAGGATTTTTAATGAATTTATTTGCAAATTATGGTGGAAAAAAAGTATTTGGTCAATAACAAAAGTTTATCTCAATACTTTGTTATATACCCTTTGTTGTCAATGACGGAGGTCAAACGTTTTCTGTAAGTCTTCACAAGGTTTTCACACACTGTTGCTGGTATTTTGGCCCATTCCTCCATGCAGATCTTCTCTAGAGCAGTTTTGGGGCTGTTGCTGGGCAACATGGACTTTCAACTCCCTCCAAAGATTTTCTATGGGGTTGAGATCTGGAGACTGGCTAGGCCACTCCAGGACCTTGAAATGCTTCTTACGAAGCCACTCCTTCGTTGCCCGGGCGGTGTGTTTGAGATAATTGTCATGCTGAAAGACCCAGCCACGTTTCATCTTCAATGCCCTTGCTGATGGAAGGAAGTTTTCACTCAAAATCTCATGATACATGGCCCCATTCATTCTTTCCTTTACACGGATCAGTCGTCCTGGTCCCTTTGCAGAAAAACAGCGACAAAGCATGATTTTCCACCCCCATGCTTCACGGTAGGTATGGTGTTCTTTGGATGTAACTCAGCATTCTTTTTCCTCCAAACATGACGAGTTGAGTTTTTACCAAAAAGTTGGATTCATCTGACCATATGACATTCTCACAATCTTCCAAAAAATTGGATTCATCTGACCATATGACATTCTCACAATCTTCTTCTGGATCATCCAAATGCTCTCTAGCAAACTTCAGACGGGCCTGGACATGTACTGGCTTAAGCAGGGGGACACGTCTGGCACTGCAGGATTTGAGTCCCTGGCGGCGTAGTGTGTTACTGATGATAGGCTTTGTTACTTTGGTCCCAGCTATCTGCAGGTCATTCATTAGGTCCCCCCCGTGTGGTTCTGGGATTTTTGCTCACCGTTCTTGTGATCATTTTGACCCCACAGGGTGAGATCTTGCGTGGAGCCCCAGATCGAGGGAGATTATCAGTGGTCTTGAATGTCTTCCATTTCCTAATAATTGCTCCCACAGTTGATTTCTTCAAACCAAGCTGCTTACCTGTTGCAGATTCAGTCTTCCCAGCCTGGTGCAGGTCTACAATTTTGTTTCTGGTGTCCTTTGACAGCTCTTTGGTCTTGACCATAGTGGAGTTTGGAGTGTGACTGTTTTTTAAAATGAAATAATTATTTTTGCATTTTCCAATTAAGAACATTCAAAACAAAAGTGAAAAGATATTAGACAACGATAGGACAAAGTGACAGTAACAGACGAGCGTAACAAAAAAATAATGATAATTATAATCATATATACAAACATACAATAAGAAAAAAATATTAACGAGATATTGGATCACCTGCCGTAGGCTACATATTATACATTACGTGTGAAACATTATGTGAGGATTATAGATAGATTCAATCAATGAGATGCGGGGAGAGATTCTCCATATAGTCAATAAAAGGTCAAATTCCAAATTCTGTAAAATGTCTTTAACTTATTCCTCAAGCAGTAAGTGATTTTCTCCAAAGGGATACAACTATTAAATTCCGATAGCCACATTGCAACTATGACTGTTTGAGGTTGTGGACAGGTGTCTTTTATACTGATAACAAGTTCAAACAGGTGGCATTAATACAGGTAACAAGTGGAGGACAGAGGAGCCTCTTAAAGAAGAAGTAACAGGTCTGTGAGAGCCAGTAATCTTGCTTGTTTGTAGGTGACCAAATACTTATTTTCCACCATAATTTGCAAATAAATTCATTAAAAATCCTACAATGTGATTTTCTGGATTTTTTTCCTAATTTTGTCTGTCATAGTTGAAGTGTACCTATGATGAAAATTACAGGCCTCTCTCATTTTTTAAGTGGGAGAACTTGCACAATTGGTGGCTGACTAAATACTTTTTTTGCCCCACTGTATATGAGAATAATATTAATTAAATTGTCTTTATATTTGTATTGATTTTATTTATTTATTATTTATTTGACTAGGTGTAAAATTCCCTTAGTTGAATCTAAAATGTTGTATTCTATAAGCATATCAAGAAAAACAAGTTATTAATGTGTTACAGATTACAGATTATCTCAGGGGACCCCATTTAATTGCAGGGGACACATGGATCCCCGACTGCTAGGTGTTATGAGAATTTATAGTAGCCTATCTGTTGTTAAGATTATAGCTAGCTTAATATCAGTCAACTGCTCTTCCTAGCTAGCTAACAGTAGACAGAGCACTTGAGTTAGCTAGGTAGTCACCTGACTGAAATACACTATATACACAAAATAATGTGGACACCCCTTCAAATGAGTGGATTTGGCTATTTCAGCCACACCCGTTGCTGACAGGTGTATAAAATCGAGCACGCAGTCTTGCAATCTCCATAGACAAAAATTTACTTTCAACATGGCACCGTCACCGTCTGACCAACAGGTCAGATCATGAAGTATCTGCCCTGCTAGAGCTGCCCCGGTACACTGTATGTGCTGCTATTGTGAAGTGGCAACATCTAGGAGCAACAACTGCTCAGCAGAAAAGTGGTAGACCACACAAGCTCACAGAACGAGACTGCCGAGTGCTGAAGTTGTAAAAATCATCTGTCCTCAGTTGACATACTCACTACCGAGTTCCAAACCACCTCTGGAAGCAACATCAGCACAATAACTGTTAGTCATGAGCTTCATGAAATGGGTTCCCATGGCCGAGCAGCTGCAAACAAGCCTAAGATCACCATGCACAATGCCAAGCGTCAGCTGGAATGGTGTAAAGCTCGCCGCCATTGGACTCTGGAGCAGTGGAAAAACGTTCTCTGAAGTGATGATTCCAGGAGAACCCTACCTACCCCAATGCATAGTGCCAACTGTAAAGTTTGGTGGAGGAGGAATAATGGTCTGAGGCAATTTTCCATGGTTCGGGGTAGGCCCCTTAGTTTCAGTGAAGGGAAATCTTAACGCAACAGCATACAATGACATTCTAGGCGATTCTGTGCTTACAAGTTTGTGGCAAGTTTGAGGAAGGCCCTTACCTGTTTCAGCAGGACAATGCTCCAGTGCACAAAGCGAGGTCCATTCAGAAATGGTTTGTTGAGATCGGTGTGGAAGAACTTGATTGGCCTGCACAGAGCCCTGATCTCAACCCTATCGAACACATTTGCGATGAATTGGAACACCGGCTGAGAGCCAGGCCTAATCGCCCAACATCAGTGCCTGACCTCATTAACTCTCTTGTGGCAAAATGGAAGCAAGTCACCACAGCAATGTTCAAACATTTGGTGAAAAGCCTTCCCAGAAAAATGCAGGCTGTTGTAGCAGTAAACGAGGTGAGATAAGGGAGGTAAAGGCAACAAAAAAGGCCCTGGTGGCAAAGTAAATACAATATAGCAAGTAAAACACTGGAATGGTAGATTTTCAGTGGAAGAATGTGCAAAGTAGAAATAAAAATAATGGGGTGCAAAGGAGCAAAATAAATAAATAAATAACATAAATACAGTAGGGAAAGAGGTAGTAGTTTGGGCTAAATTATAGATGGGCTATGTACAAGGTGCAGTAATATGTGAGCTGCTCTGACAGCTGGTGCTTAAAGCTAGTGAGTGAGATAAGTGTTTCCAGTTTCAGAGATTTTTGTAGTTCGTTCCAGTCATTGGCAGCAGAGAACTGGAAGGAGAGGCGGCCAAAGAAAGAATTGGTTTTGGGGGTGACCAGAGAGATATACCTGCTGGAGCGCATGCTACAGGTGGGTGATGCTATGGTGATCAGCGAGCAGACATAAGGGGGACTTTACCTAGCAGGGTCTTGTAGATGACATGGAGCCAGTGGGTTTGGCGACTAGTATGAAGCGAGGGCCAGCCAACGAAAGCGTACAGGTCGCAATGGTGGGTAGTATATGGGGCTTTGGTGACAAAACGGATGGCACTGTGATAGACTGCATCCAATTTGTTGAGTAGGGTGTTGGAGGCTATTTTGTAAATGACATCGCCGAAGTCGAGGATTGGTAGGATGGTCAGTTTTACAAGGGTATGTTTGATTAATGTACATAATTTCAATGTGATCACTGCTATTCATTAAAATTGTGGTTTATACTTGGTTTTCTGCCATCTTTGTGATATATTTATCTTTGGGTTTTATGAGAACCAAGGCATTACAGTCCAGTTAATAATCCTTCAAAGGGAGGCAAAAAAAGATCCATTATAAGTCCCTTCTCTGTGCTTCAATTCATAACTGGTAAATCTCTGTGTAACAGGCTATAAGCTTCCTACACAATTCCATCATGTGTCACCACTCTGTTCTATCAATCCACTCACTGCCTTGATCCCTTGACACAGAGACTACTTGAGTTTCCATGGCCTGCCAAAGTGATTACATTGTTGTTTTCCACGGTGTGTTCTCTCTGATTTGCTTAGCCATGGGTGTCCATCAACCGAAGACACGTCAACCCTCAATCTAGATTTCTTTTGATACGTCAGCAGTGATGCTGAAAGTGGTTACGGGTCATTGAGTGTCCTCTTACATTTCCCTCCTAGCTCAGTGCTACTGGGCTTGGACTGTGGTAGCATACATTTTGCCACCTTGTTTCATTCTGTCTCAGATTGGAAATGCATGGAGGATTATTGCCTGGTGTTCAGAATGAGTGATGATGGGCACTGAGCCTGGCCTGCTCTTTCTCTCCTCTTGTGTGTGACTTGAACTGTGAAACTCATCCTGAATGAAAGACAGGAAACTAATACAGCGGACGGTTGTTGTTATCATTCATGGGACGCTTCAACCCCCAATGATGGGATTTACATCAGAGGTGTAGACTGTATACACTATCGGCGGCTGTGGAGTACTCTGACTGAATAACTTGATGTCAAGGACGTCACTGTATAGAAACTCTTTCACACACTCCCCACTAGACACAGACGTCAGTTCGACGTCTAGTTTTGATATACATTTGGCAGGCCGCCCCCAGGTGGTGAGGGTAGGTAATAACATCTCCACCCCGCTGATCCTCAACACTGGGGCCCCACAAGGGTGCGTTCTGAGCCCTCTCCTGTACTCCCTGTTCACCCACGACTGCGTGGCCACGCACGCCTCCAACTCAATCATCAAGTTTGCGGACGACACAACAGTGGTAGGCTTGATTACCAACAACGACGAGACGGCCTACAGGGAGGAGGTGAGGGCCCTCGGAGTGTGGTGTCAGGAAAATAACCTCACACTCAACGTCAACAAAACTAAGGAGATGATTGTGGACTTCAGGAAACAGCAGAGGGAACACCCCCCTATACACATCGATGGAATAGTAGTGAAGAGGGTAGCAAGTTTTAAGTTCCTCGGCGTACACATCACAGACAAACTGAATTGGTCCACCCACACAGACAGCATCGTGAAGAAGGTGCAGCAGCGCCTCTTCAACCTCAGGAGGCTGAAGAAATTCGGCTTGTCACCAAAAGCACTAACAAACTTCTACAGATGCACAATCGAGAGCATCCTGTCGGGCTGTATCACAGCCTGGTACGGCAACTGCTCCGCCCACAACCGTAAGGCTCTCCAGAGGGTAGTGAGGTCTGCACAAAGCATCACCGGGGCAATCTACCTGCCCTCCAGGACACCTACACCACCCGATGTCACAGGAAGGCCATAAAGATCATCAAGGACAACAACCACCCGAGTCACTGCCTGTTCACCCCGCTATCATCCAGAAGGCGAGGTCAGTACAGGTGCATCAAAGCTGGGACCGAGAGACTGAAAAACAGCTTCTATCTCAAGGCTATCAGACTGTTAAACAGCCATCACTAACATTGAGTGGCTGCTGCCAACACACTGACTCAACTCCAGCCACTTTAATAATGGGAACTGATGTAAAATATATCACTAGCCACATTATTTATCTCATATGTATACGTATATACTGTACTCTATATCACCTACTGCATCTTTATGTAATACATGTATCACTAGCCACTTTAAACTATACTCATCTCATATGTATATACTGTACTCGATACCATCTACTGCATCTTGCCTATGCTGCTCTGTACCATCACTCATTCATGTATCTTTATGTATATTCTATATCCCTTTACACTTGTGTGTATAAGGTAGTAGTTTTGGAATTGTTAGCTAGATTACTCATTGGTTATTACTGCATTGTCGGAACTAGAAGCACAAGCATTGGATTTGATTTGAGTTGTCAACTAATGTGATATAAACGTGAAATCAACAAAACATTTCATTATGTCATTGGATTTAGCTTAATTACTTTTTTCAAATCCAATCGGTTTTCCACATTGTTTCAATTTCATCACATAGATCTTTTGGGTTGAAATTACATGTTGATTCAAACAGTTTTAGCCCAATGGGTCAGGCTTACATTTGAGTTACAGTTTACAGTAAAAAAAATAAATCCTATAAATGTTTTTTTATTACTGACATGTATTTTTGACAACTATGCCCCACTTATCAAACTAGGACACTAGTATATTTTCTCTCCGTCTGTTGGGTCACAACCATGAAATCATAAACCACAAAATCATGATCCATCTGACATTTCTCACTGGGGAAGTAATTGCGATAACTCCATACTGCAGTTGGCATTTAGAAGTTGGACTCCTTAGGGACAGAAAGGGAATCGTGGGTTGGAAGAGAAAATGAGAAGAGAGGGTGTTTTTGTTGTGAGGACAAGTAAGCAGATCTGGGTTCAAATACTATTTGAAATAGTTTGAAATATTTATCTGTGTTTGTTTGAGCTTACCTGGAACAATGGAACCATGAGAAAAGCCTTAAGCCCCACCCATCTGGTAGAATAGAGCAAAGTTCAAAGCAAAAGGTACTGTAGTTTAAAGATTTCAGATAGTATGTGAACCCAGGTCTGGTTGTGAGAACGAGCGGATCTCTTGTATCAGTCACAGTCTCTGTTGGGGACTGGCGTTAGTTGACTTCCTCCATTTTACTCCACACATCTCTTACAATAGAAGACAATAACACAAATGGGAGGCTCTTCAAGAAGAGAATGGAAGTCACCTTATGGGAGAGGAGGCGATGCTCACATATCACAACTTTACTTTTCTCCGTCTGCTGTTTGATGTGGCTTTTGACTTACACTGACTTACACTGTTGACTTACACTGTTGAATCCAAAGATTGCATAAGGTGGCGTTTTGATGCTTCGTAAATTCGTTGATGCTTCGTAAATTGGTTAGATGAAATGTTTAATATGACTTACAGCATGGACTGGATAGAAATGGACTGCAAAAAGTGACGTTAACTATGTCTCTGAAACAGACATACACTGTGGCAAAGTTTCTATAGAGGGTTAGAAAGGCTTTTCATATAGTGCAGCCAGAGGAACTGTAGATAGTGTAGGTGTTTCCACTGCAACGGGCAGAATATCAGATACAGGGGTTGTTACTCTTCATTATGTTTTAACACACCTGTTTTTTCTCCTCATCAAAACTTTGTTTAAATATCCTTCCCTGAAGTCTCAAAGGCAACACAGGTTAGTTCAACAAAGACCAAAGATTATTCTGTTATCAGCTTTCATTCCTCAAATTAATCACATAGCATTTTCACTCTCTCTCTCTCTCTGTAACTCTCTCTCTCTCTATCTATTTTCTTCTCTTTCTACCAGACATTGAAGATTTATGTGCCCTTTGCTATTAACTAGCCCCACTAACCTTTCTTTTGGCTTGACCTCTATGCCATTAATTGTACAAATCAGGTAAATGCCCGTCCACAGTTAGGTCATTGAATTATTCAGCTATGTTCTCCTTGACATCTGTTGTAATTCATTCTCTCTTCTTTTGCATATAAGACTTTTAATTAGATTTACATCTGGGCTTTGGGCTTTAGGCAGGCCGAGAGAAATGGACATTGATTCACTTTTTTCCCCAATGTGCTTTTCCACAAAGCCTCTTTGATGGATAGAAGATAGTCTCACAGTCTGGGAATAGAATTATATTTATCCAATCTTTGACATAGAAATACCAGTGGTGATGCCTTCCGTGGTGAAATTATAGGCTGTCAGCCCCAAACGAAAGCGTTTAATTAGTGTCTGTGGGCTCTTGGCTGCTGCAGGCTAACGAACGATCACAGACAATCCCAATCCTACCACCCAGAGACCAGACTGCAGTTAATGCAGCTCGTCACGTCTGAGCTGCTCTATCTTGGGGTTGCTTCCCAAATGGCTCCCTATTCCCTAAGGAGTGCACTACTTTTGCCTCTCTGGTAAAAATGAGTTCACTATATAGGGAATAGGCTCCTATGCCTCTGCCGGTTCGTGGGGAGTTTACCCCCAGCCGGCTTGCCCAGCGCCCATGTCTCGGCCGGCTCACCAAGGCCCCTGGGGGTGGGGGGTACTGTCACGCCCGCTCCCGATCTTACCCCCTGTCGCTAGAGGGTGCCAGGCTGCCCTGCATTATGCACTCCTGCCACCATCATTTACGGGCACCTGCCTTCCCTCGTCACACGCTTCAGCAATATCGGACTCACCTGGACTCAGTCAATCACCTGTTTATTACCTCCCCTATATTTGTCAGTTCCCTGCTCTGTTCTCCGCTGCTGCATTGTTTGTCATGTGTCCGTGTTGCCTGTGTGTTGATGTCTTGTTCTATGTTTGTTCCTGAATAAATGTCTGACTACCCCGTACTTGCTTCTCCTGTCTGGCGTCGGCCATTACACATACACGTTATTCAATCATTTCATCCAAACTGCATGAGCGCAACAACGAGCGTCTGAGTAGCCAGGCTTGCTTCTATTTTTTGAATGTTGACGTGCTGCAAGTCCCGCCTCTCCCATCTCCTCATTGGTGTTTAGAAGCATATACCCACGTCGTTGATTGAAAGCTGAACTGAGGTCCACACTATAGTCCAGGCAAAATAATAGCCCAATATTTATATTCCAGGACAAATTAGCTAGCTAGCAACAGCAAGCAAGCTAGCTAAATGTCCATGAATATTTGTGTTTCGACTTGTCCCCAAATTAATGTAGTTGGTTCAGAGTTCGTTATGATATTTCAACCTGTGTGTCCTCATCGCGTCTGGTGTGGATGTACAAAATCAAAACGTATGCGATGGCACACGTGGACGCATGCGTGTGTGCGTGCCCGGTGTAGTCAGCATGTAAGACAGATAGAAAACCAACCCAGGTTTAAAGCTAGCATTATATGAGCGAGAGACAGCTTTTATCCAGCTTCAGCCTATGCTTTGGAAAAATTACAGGCTTTGCTTTGAGACACTTAGTGTTGACCTTCAACAAAGACAACAATATGACCTGTGAGCCACGATTCAAAATTGGATGAAGATAAAGGTCAGGAACTGAACTTGTGTTCCCACGGACAGGCATATCTGAATATGTTACATAGATAAATGTCTACTTTCCATCAATGTAACTGAAGCTCACCTTTTCCATGTACTGCCAAGGCCAGGGTTCTCCAATCTTGTTCCTGGAGAGCTACTGTTTTTAGGTTTTTGATCTAAACCCTCATCTAGTACACCTGATTCTAATAATTAGCTGGATGATAAACTGAATCAGATTAGTTACAACTGAGGTTGAAAGGAAAATTTATCGGATGGTAGCTCTCCAGGAACAGGGTTGGAGTGCCCTCACTTAGGCTATTTATAGACATGAAACTTAGCTAGTGCACTCTCTGTAGCCTTGTGAGAAATAACATGGATGTTACATGTTCTGCTGAAGACAGTTGAGTGTAATATAGGTGGTTCAGTGAAGACTTGTGTTAGCTCCCCTAGAAAATTCTTAGGCGTTAGCGGGCTAAGACAATCTCATGGTACACAGACAAGTCAAAAATAAGGCTGTTGTTGATTGTTGAAAATGTGAAATAGTAGGGCATGTCAATGAGACCACTCAACCAGATACATAGTATCCATTACACTCATTCCCCCCTCATATAAAGCCCCCTCAGAAGTGGGTGAATCTAGGATTTTAGATGGCTTCATTTAGCCATTTAGTCTTTCAATGGCTTGGTCATTTATTTACAGATCAAAGAATGGGCTGTTTGACAGTCAACAGCCAAAGGCGTGGAACTTTCATCAGTGCCTGTCCGCCCCGAGGAATCAGTCGAGTGCTATCGTGATGGAGAGTCAGGGCTTGGCCCCAACACTCATCCCCAAACAGAGCCTGATTTCCTGCCTCTGAGCCACACAGCCCGTCATTGACTGCCAGTTGTAATTCTCTCAGAGATTGGAGCTGACAATCTTCGGCTTGCCAGACACAAAATCCTGTTTATCTGTCAAGAAGAGGGGTCTCCCTATCCCAACCACTCTCACCCGGTCCTGTCTGAAAGCTCCCTGGGAAGAAAAAGTCTTAGAGAACAAAAAGTGGAAGACAGGCCTGATAGCGAGCCGACCACTGAGAGCTGCCATCAACATACACTCGATGACTGAAGCTTGGGGTGGAGGGAGGGTTGAGGCCTGCTGTAGCCTAATAGTGAGGTCTGGAGAGCCACCAGACAGACACCACCACCCGTGACTGACTTTGGCAACTGTAGAGTAAGTAAGATTGTTGGAGGTCAATTTCAGACTTTCTCCGCATCCCGGAAAGACATTTAGACAGCATTAATACAAGTCATGGATAATTCTCTATGTCTGCCTCTCCACAATTCACATAGTCATTCAGCCTTCTGAAATGAAGAAAGTGCGCTGTAATAGAATGACACTAAAGATGCAGTGAATATGGAATATTTTGCCTCAGGTGATTTCTCTTTAGCAGAGAGCTTGATTGAAGGGTTGTGTTCAAAGTCCAGCCTCTGATATATTCCTTCACAATAGCTAATGGTCCGCTACATCCAACATCTTCCCTTTTCAGGTACAGATGGGAAACATCCACTGTCTGGTAATTCATTTGAAAAAATGTCCGGAGTTCACAAAGCTCCTTTGAACGGGTCAGTAACCAGTGTTTCTGGTAGGGTAGCTTACATGCAGCTTGTCCATGTAGCAAAAACTCCAAGGAGGGATGATGGTGCGTCAAGAGTGGCCTGGAGTGGCCAAATGTGACACTCAGTGGTGTGCCAAGATGGCAGTAGTTGGAGGCCTGCGAGCCAAGATCTGGAAGAGGGGTGAGTGAGAGGGGGCCTCTGTGGGACTGAGTGGGGTGGAGAGGAAAGGCCAATGAAAAGCTCAGGTCGGGCAGATGGTGGTCAATAATGATGGTCTGGAGGTCCGGGGCTGAGAGAATTCCCAATGCTCTGAGACTGCATGGAGCTTGGAGCTCTGAGACTGCATGGAGCTTGGAGCTCTGAGATTGCATGGAGCTTGGAGCTCTCAGATTGAATGGAGCTTGGAGCTCTGAGACTGCATGGAGGTTGGAGCTCTCAGATTGCATGGAGCTTGGAGCTCTCAGGTTGCATGGAGCTTGGAGCTCTGAGACTGCATGGAGCTTGGAGCTCTCAGATTGCATGGAGCTTGGAGCTCTCAGATTGCATGGAGCTTGGAGCTCTGAGACTGCATGGAGCTTGGAGCGAATACAGAGAGAGAAAAATAACAGAATGTCCATGGTGTGTTTATGAGAGAGAATGAGAGAGTCAGAGAAGAGAAAGAAAGAGACAGAGAGAAGTATGAGAAAAAGTAGTGTATGTGTGGGGATAATTAGAATATCACCTAGCTTCTCCTAGGTATTCCTATGAAATTATTCTTCCCATTGTCTCTGACATCTTTAAACCGCCGCCTTGACCTTGCCACCATTACAAGCAACACAAATGTTGACATCAATGCATAATTAATAAGGTACAAATGAGCTTATGCTAATACAGTCGCCAGAAATGTGACGGCAGAGTACGCGCGGTTCGTTTTGGAGGCCTTGTGGCTAGGGCCGGGGTCAGGAGCAGAGAAAAGCATGCTGGGGTTTGCGGACTCAGCGGGGAAAGACAAGGTTTTTTCCACCAGATAATTGGGAGAGAGAACAGCTGAATTGTGTTCTCGGGGGGCAGTGGTAGCACCCAGGGAATTAACAATAGATTAAGACGACAGAGATTAAAGGAGTGGAGGGGCACTTTTTAATGGGGAAGAGGTGCATTTGTTCTGCAAAGTCCCAGGATTTGCTGTATCGTACACACTGTGTCCTACATTTTTTTGTGACCGTTACCTTACACTGTCTGTATCGGGTCCTGAACAAATCTAATACCTTTTCAGAAGCAGGGTAAATTATTCAGAAACACTGAACACTAAGGAATCAAAATTGTGTATTGAGGAAAAAGGAGACAGATAATTAAATGAAGTAATAAAAGCATGTATAATCACCAGGATTAGATTTCATATTATTTGTGTTGACAGAAAAATGTGGAGCTTTGGCAGTTTCCACATTAATATTCTGATTCAATTTTCTGTTGATGTTGACAGACATAAGTGTTTTATTACTTCTCTGTGCTAACTCTCTATAAAATACAAGAATCTTATGAGACATTCTGATTAGACTTCAGATTCCTGTGATGAGAAATATGTGCTTTATTCGTTTTCCTTCTTTCTGCCTCATTTGTTCGTGACGACAGTTGACAAGCCCCACTGACTTTTTCATTAACATCTAATTTCTCGTCACCAAAGTGTTAGCGACGCTAGTGTTCTACACAGGAAATGAGCACTCATATCAATATTTCAGGGGACCTCCTACACACAATGCATTTCAAACAGGCTGCTGCAGACAACGGCAGGTGGTCCGTAGGGGTATACTATTGATCACCCTGCATTATCATTATCGATCTGGGAACGAATCAAGGGGTCAAAACCAGTCACTGCTTAACTTTGGCTGTTCTTACAAACAATCGGAGTCTCTGGAACAACACAAGGAGAAACACAGCAGATTGGTTACCACTTCTCATTGGCTGTTCACACAAACAATCACTTTTCGTCCCATGCTCATTTTTGTTCTCGGCATGCCTTTTTGGGACCAAAACACAATAATTTACACCATACAGACTATACAGAGAAACAGAATGCTGCGTTTGATGGGGTTCTCCGTTGGTAAGAATACAGTGCCTTGCGAAAGTATTCGGCCCCCTTGAACTTTGCGACCTTTTGCCACATTTCAGGCTTTAAACATAAATATATAAAACTGTATTTTTTTGTGAAGAATCAACAACAAGTGGGACACAATCATGAAGTGGAACGACATTTATTGGATATTTCAAACTTTTTTAACAAATCAAAAACTGAAAAATTGGGCGTAAAATTTTTTCAGCCCCTTTACTTTCAGTGCAGCAAACTCTCTCCAGAAGTTCAGTGAGGATCTCTGAATGATCCCATGTTGACCTAAATGACTAATGATGATAAATACAATCCACCTGTGTGTAATCAAGTCTCCGTATAAATGCACCTGCACTGTGATAGTCTCAGAGGTCCGTTAAAAGCGCAGAGAGCATCATGAAGAACAAGGAACACACCAGGCAGGTCCGAGATACTGTTGTGAAGAAGTTTAAAGCCGGATTTGGATACAAAAAGATTTCCCAAGCTTTAAACATCCCAAGGAGCACTGTGCAAGCGATAATATTGAAATGGAAGGAGTATCAGACCACTGCAAATCTACCAAAAAGTTTGAAATATCCAATAAATGTCGTTCCACTTCATGATTGTGTCCCACTTGCTGTTGATTCTTCACAAAAAAATACAGTTTTATATCTTTATGTTTGAAGCCTGAAATGTGGCAAAAGGTCGCAAAGTTCAAGGGGGCCGAATACTTTCGCAAGGCACTGTAAGTCAAAGTTAGCAAGGGTTTGGGTTGGCTCTTGATTATGAAACCAGAATCTGTTTTCCAGACCTGCCTTGAGCAATTCTAGGTGTATAGAGATCTATTTGTTTTGATCCGTTCGTTACGGCAGGTAGGTCCAGCCCTTCAACACGGCCATTCTTCTCTATTTCATCACAGAGACTAGAGGAAGAAATAAAACACAGGGAACTGTCTACGCTCCGTGCTCTATGGGATCAAATCTATTCTCTTATTGCATTCCCGCTCGTTGCTCTCGTTGCTTGGGGGCTGTCAGGCTAAAGGTAATGATATTTCCTGAGACTAGCCAGAGGGAAATTTATGATTGAAGTCTTCCTTGTACCGTGGGGGAAATAGAATGGAGGTGTTGCCCAGCTGGTTTGAGTCACATCTCCAATGACAAATGGCACTCCAGCGTCACTCCAAGTCAACAATGGCATTTACAATGCCGTTGCATATGATAAAGTGCGTTATGGTGATGTTAAATGCATTAAACATTTATGACACAATGCCATGCAGCAGCTTAAATCTATGTGAGGCCAGAGATCATGTCAATATTCCAGATGACGGAGCAAGCATCAAGAAGTACGACCAGATTTTTTACGTTGGTTGCCGTGGCAACCTAGAGGAGCAGTGATAAGCAACAGAATGGCACACCAGACAATAAAGCATCTGGTTCACAGACATCAAAGGCGTCTGGGGTCTCAAGGTTTTCCCGAAAGCACCATCCATCGTCTAGCACCAGCACCAACCGAGGACCCGTGGCCATTTTCCCTCTCTCCCCTTTATTACCTAGCTCTCAGCTCTCAGCTCTCAGCTCTCAGCTCTCAGCAATGCCCTGGACACCACCACTTGTCTTGCTAATCTTTCATCATCAGCTCCATGTATACTTTACTATCCCCCCCTTCTTTCTTCATCCCAGGCGGTGTGATTGGTGGTTCAGCTCCAATTAATCAATACTAGCCAGTGAGGAGTCGGCAAAGTTTCAGTTTCAGTGAGGCTGAGCTAATAGACCAGCTGACTGAAACTGCTTCACATTTCCCTCCTTTACTGCTGCATGAGAACCATCTATTAAACCAGGTCATGGCTCCTCCAGGACCTCACTTTTGTCATCAAGTGTTAAATAATAATTGGATTACCAAAGGTTAATTGCTCAATAGATAGCGAGCTGTTGGAATTTAATTGTGCTGTTAAACGCCTCAATCGTGGACCCTGCTTTGTGTAATGGCTCCTTCAATTTCAAACAAATGAAAATGGCCATTTAGTTTCCAAACGGCCATAAAAAGGTGCAAACAGTTGGTTTAAGACAAGTACTAAATTGGGATAAGTCAAAGGAGAGGAACATTTATGTTCCAATTCTGATTGGTTCTCTACGAGACCATGATAAGCTAACCTGTGTTGGCAGAACGCTGGCCAGACCTTCATTAACTTTCTATACATGCTAAATTAAGTCAGAGAGAAATGAAGCTGCTGTGTGGCTCAATTGGCAGAGAAGGTATTTTCTGTATTTATTAGGGATCCTAGCTGCAGGTACTCTTCCTGGGGTCAAAGCACATTAAGGCTCTTACATTACATATGAAACAAAAGTAAAACAGTACATCATGTAACATTATTACACCGCTACATATCTACAATACAAAATGTATAATACCACCACACAACAATATTACAATGTAGAGTGCATGTGCTAGCGCTTGTGTGCATATCCGTGTGTCTATACCTTTGTGTGTGTCTCTTCACACTCCCCGTTGTTCCATAAAGTGTATTTTTATCAGTTAAAAAAAAATCTGATTCTACTGCTTGCATCAGTTACCTGGTGTGGAATAGAGTTCCATCTAGTCATGGCTCGATGTAGTACTGTGCGCCTCCCATAGTCTGTTCTGGACTTTGGGATTGTGAAGAGACCTCTCGTGGTGTCTTGAAGGGTATGCATGGGTGTCTGAGTTGAATGCTAGTAGTTTAAACAAACAACTCGGTGCAGAAGACAGAGCGCCGGAGCAGAAGGCAGATGTTTTACTTGCACCCAACCGATTGTGTTGTTTTTTTGTTTATCTGTGTTGTTTGTAGGTAATTGTTTTCTATTTTTGTACATAATGTGGCCGCTATCGTCTCTTATGACCGAAAATAACTTCTAGACATCAGGACTGCGATTACTCACCACGGACTAGCAGAATCCGTTTTCTTCTTTCAGGACTCTGATGAGCCCGAGGTTATACGGGATATACGGCTCCCTTGGGAACAGGCCCCAACCCCAGTGATCTGCGTGAAGAGGAGGTGGAGAAAGAGAGGCCGGAGAGCGGGCAGCCATCTGAGAAGTTGGAGACGATCGAATAAACCCCCACTTCCCTCAATTCTTCTAGCAAACATGCAATCTTTGGACAATAAAATAGACAAGTTACTGGGAAGATTAAACTACCAACGGGACATTAAAAATGTAACATTTTATGCTTCATGGAGTCGTGGCTGAACCACGACAATATCGACATACAGCTGGCTGGTTATACGCTGTACCGGCAGGATAGAACAGCGGCATCTAGTAAGACAAGGGGAGGCGGTCTATGTATTTTTGGAAACAACAGCTGGTGCACGATATCTAAGGAAGCCTTGAGCTATTGCTCTCCTGAGGTAGAGTTTCTCATGATAAGCTTCAGACCACACTACCTACCGAGAGAGTTTTCACCCGTACTCTTTGTAGCTGTTTACATACCACCACAGTCAGAGGCTAGCACTAAGAAGCAAACAAGAAAACTTTCACCCAGAGGCGACGTTCCTAGTAGCTGGGGACTTCATTGCAGGGAAACTTAAATCAGCTTTACCAAATTTCTATCAGCATGTTAAATGTGCAACCAGAGGGAAAATAACTCTGGACCACCTATACTCCACACACAGAGATGCATACAAAGCTCTCCCTCACCCTCCACTTGGAAAATCTGACCATAATTCCATCCTCCTGATTCCTGCTTACAAGCTCAAATTAAAGCAGGAAGCACCAGTGACTAGATCAATAAATAAAGTGGTCAGATGCTAAGCTACAGGACTGTTTTGATAGCACAGACTGGAATATATTCCTGATTCCTCCAATGGCATTGAGGGGTACACCACATCTGTCATTGACTTCATCAATAAGTGCATCGATGACGTTGTCCCCACAGTGATCGTACGTACATACCCCAACCAGAAGCCATGGATTATAGGCAGCATCCGCACTGAGCTAAAGGCTAAAGCATCCACTTTCAAGGAGCGAGACTCTAACCCGGAAGCTTATAAGATATCCCGCTATGCCCTCCGAAAAACCATCAAACAAGGAAAACCGTCAATACTGGACTAAGATCAAGTTGTACTACACCGGCTCTGACGCTGGGCAGGGCCTGCAAACCATTACAGACCACAAAGGGAAGCACAGCCGAGGATTGCACAGTGACACAAGCCTACCGGACGAGCTAAACTACTTCTATGCTCGCTTCGAGGCAAATAACACTGAAACATGCATGAGAGTACCAGCTGTTCCGGAAGACTGTGTGATCACGCTCTCCGCAGCCGATGTGAGTAAGACCCTTAGACTGGTCAACATTCACAAGGCAGCAGGGCCAGACACAAAGCCGCAGGGCCAGTACCACAACGTGTACTGCGAGCATGCGCTGACCAACTAGCAAGTATCTTCACTGATATTTTCAACCTCTACCTGTCCGAGTCTGTAATACCAACATGTTTTAAGCAGACCACCACAGTGCCTGTGCCCAAGAACGCTAAGGTAGCCTGCCTAAATGACTACTGACCCATAGCACTCACATCTGTAGCCATGAAGTGCTTTGAAAGGCTGGTCATGGCCCACAACAACATCATCATCCCAGAAACCCTAGACCCACACCAATTTGAATACCGCCCCAACAGATCCACAGATGATGCCGTCTCTATTGCACTCCACACTGCCCTTTCCTACCTGGACAAAAGGAACACCTATGTGAGAATGCTTTTCATTGACAGCTCAGCGTTCAACACTGTAGTGCGCTCAAAGCTCATCAATAAGCTAAGAACTTTGGGATTAAACACCTCCCTTTGCAACTGCATCCTGGACTTCGTGACGGGCCGCCCCCAGGTGGTAAGAGTAGGTAACAACACATCCGCCACACTCATCCTCAACACAGGGGCCACTCAGGGGTGTGTGTTCAGCCTCCTCCTGTACTCCCTGTTCACTCATGACTGCACGGCCAGGCACGACGCCAACAACATCATTCAATTTGCCGACGATACAACAGTGATAGGCCTGATCACCGACAACAACGAGACAGCCTATAGGGAGGAGGTCAGAGACCTGGCAGTGTGGTGCCAGGACAACAACTTCTCCCTCAACGTGATCAAGACAAAGGAGATGATTGTGGACTACAGGAAAAAGAGGACCGAGCACACCCCCATTCTCATTGACGGGGCCGCAGTGGAGCAGGTTGAGAGCTTCAAGTTCCTTGGTGTCCACATTACCAACAAACTAACATGGTCCAAGCACACCATAACAGTCGTGAAGTGGGCACGACAAAACCTATTCCCCCTCAGGAGACTGAAAAGATTTGGCATGGGTCCTCAGATCCTCAAAAGGTTCTACAGCTGCACCATCAAGAGCATTCTGACTGGTTGCATCACTGCATGGTATGGCAACTGCCTGGTATGGCAACTGCTCGGTACTGCCTGGTATGGCAACAGCCTTAAAAATTGTCAGATTCCAGCCACCCTAGTCATAGACTGTTTTCTTTGCTACCACACGGCTAGCGGTACCGGAGTGCCAAGTCTACGACCAAGAGGCTTCTAAACAGCTTCTACCGCTAAGCAATAAGACTCCTGAACATCTAGTGGCCACCCACTCTCCCTCTCCACACCACTGCCACTCTCTGTTGTCATCTATGCATAGTCACTTGAATAAACTCTACCTACATGGACATACTACCTCAACTAACTAATGCGTCCCTGCACATTGACTCTGTACCGGCACCCCCCTGTATATATTGTTATTTTTTACTGCTGCTCTTTTATTACTTGTTACTTTTATCTCTTATTCTTATCCATATTTTTTTAAACTGCACTGTTGGTTAGGGGCTCATAACTAAGCATTTCATTGTAAGGTCTACACCTGTTGTATTCAGCGCATATGACCAATACAATTTGATTTGATTTAATTCAGCTTGTCAACACTTCTTACCAAAACAAGTAGTGATGAAGTCACTCTCCTCCACTTTGAGCCAGGAGAGATTGACATGCATATCATTAATGTTAGCTCCCCGTGTACATTTAAGGGCCAGCAGTGCTGCCCTGTTCTAAGTCCCTCTTTGTGGCACCTGACCACACAACTGAACAGTATTCCAGGTGCGACAAAACTAGGGCCTGTAGGATCCGCCATGTTGATAATGTTGTTAAGAAGACAGAGCAGCGTTTTACTTTGGACAGACTTCTCCCCAACTTAGCTACTGTTGTATTGATATGTTTTGACCATAAAAGTTTACAATCCAGGGTTACTCCAAGCAGTTTAGTCACCTCAACTTGCTCAATTTCCACATTATTCATCACAAGATATATGTTTGATTCCCACGGGGGACCAGCACAAAAATGTTTGCACTGACTGTACTGTAAGTCACTCTGTAATTCACTGATGGCTTCTCATGAGAACATGATAAGCTAACATATGTTACGTAAAGCATGGGAGAACTCAAACCTTCTAATTATACACATCTCTCTTTGATTGCCTCCTGCTCATGTGTTTGCTCTTTGAGTTTGTAGATGTACACAAGTCGGCAATATCTACAACATGGGGGAGTTGATGCTCCCTCGGCAGATAACGAGAATATAAACCAACCACCTTGCAAGCCAAAAATGGGAAAAAAGAAGACAGACACATTTCTTTTGGAGTGTGAATTGTGAGCGTTTACTGAGCGATATAAAATCTGTTTTTGATTCCACTGCACCACTGCCAGCCAGAGGAATATTTTAAAGGCACATCCACCTGTCAAGAGCAGAGCCTAATGGGGGACTTTATAAATAATGACGACAACATCCTGCCTGTTATCGTGTCGTTTCTAAGAGAAGGCAGGTGAGCCAGCAAGAGATCAGATTAAACACAAAGCACACACATCTTGTTTAAAGGTTTATCGGATTTCAACGCCATGCTGGGCCATTGAAATAGCCGCTGCTGCCTTTCAGGTGAACTAAAGCACAATTATCTTGTTTATGTGGTGACAGTGTCCAGGCTCCGAGGGCAAATGTGCTCCAATTACATCAGCTGATTGACCTTATATTGTTGCAGGAAGGCGATAATATATCCAGCTCAAGCACAGGCAGGCCTAATCTATTCTAATGTTTTAGATAACAATGACAGGTTCATTTCAAAGGAGACACAAATAGAGGAGACAGAACCAGTATTAGGAAGTTGTTTACTTTTGGACCGTTTTGAAAGAAAATAGTGAAGAGACTCAAATCACACAGAAGTTTCAAATCACTTCTGTCAACCTGTATGCCTAACTAACTACCTCCATTCCTACAAATATAGGATCTTGATTTGATCACCCTGTTGCAAAACATTTTAAACGTGCAGTGCATTGATTTTCCCTCACAAATAATACATCAACCCTTACAAAAATATCCATGAATTATAATCCACATAATAATTCACATTTCCTGTTGCTGCAGGATTATTTTCCTGCTGTAGCAAACTGGCTCAAATTAAGATCCTCCATCTGTAACACCTCCAATTCACACTTCCAATTATTTTAATTGGAATGAATGCCTTAGGTAAAGGGGGCTAAAAACAAACTTCTTTAAAAGTAACAGTGTTACCTGCGGAAATACCAAGAAGTGGTACAACCAGTCTGTCAAGTGATTAACACCAAGCTTGTTTCGACGTCACCATTTGAGGCTAAACATGTTGTCGAGACACAATAACCCCCAGAGGAGAACATGATTATTATTTTTTTAATTAGACCAAACGTCAGGACCCCGCTGCTTTGGCTGTGATCACAGGAAGGTGCCACCACAAAACACTTGACAGGGAGCCACAACAACCCAATGACAAACCGCCAGTGCGACTCGCCCTGCAGAGCTGCCACCCTCCGCTCTTGACCCCATAACGAACTACAAGTGCTTTCCATCTCCTCAGACTTGTCAACCTGTCAATCTGCCTATTCAAAGGTTCCCCTTTCCCCGGGAAGGAAAGCTCATTTTCCCTCACCGTCAGCCAAGCCACTAAGTGTCACTTCAGTTTAGGTTTCACTGTCACACTGCAGCCTCTCTCACACTACGGAGCTACCATCGAGGGGTTTAGTCTGGCAATGGTGCGGACCCGTTGTAAATATATATATTGAACAAAAATATAAATGCAACATGCAACAATTTTAAAGATTTGACAGAGTTACAGTTCATATAAGGAAATCAGTCAATTGAAATGAATTCATTCGGCCCTAATCCTTGGATTTCACGACTGGGAATACAGATATGCATCTGTTGGTCACAGATATCACCGCCTGATACGGCTACTGCACTGCCCGCAACCACAGGACTCCCCAGAGGATGGTGCGGTCTACCCAACACATCACTGGGGGCAAACTACCTGCCCTCAACCACAGGACTCCCCAGAGGATGGTGCGGTCTACCCAATGCATCACTGGGGGCAAACTACCTGCCCTCCAGGACACCTACAGCACCCAATGTCACAGGAAGGCCATAAAGACAACAACCACCTGAGCCACTGCCTGTTCACCCCACTATCATCCAGAAGGCGAGGTCAGTACAGGTGCATCAAAGTTGGGACAGAGAGACTGCAAAACAGCTTCTATCTCAAGGCAGTCAGACTGTTAAATAGCCATCACTAGCACATTAGAGGCTGCTGACTATATACATAGACTTGAAATCACTGGCCACTTTAATAATGGAACACTGGTCACTTCAATAATGTTTACATATTTTGCATTACTCATCTCATATGTATATATTGTTTTCTATTCTACTGTATATTAATCTACTAAATATTGCTGGTTCTGGGGCAGAACGACAGATTTGTCCTTGTCAGCTTGGGGGTTTGAACTCGCAACCTTCCGGTTACTAGTCCAACGCTCCAACCACTAGGCTACGCTGCCGCCAGGCCACGGAAGAACTGGTACATTATCAGATTCCAGGAATTGTGTACAGGTCAAATTCATTTAAATTAAATTTGTCAAATGCGCTGAATACAACAAGTGTAGACCTTACTGTGAAATGCGGACTTACAAGCCCTTAACCAACAATGCAGTTCAAGAACTGCAGTTCAAAATATTTTCTAAAATTACACCAAAAAAAAGAAGTAATTACATAACAATAACGAGGCTATATATAGGGAGTACCGTGTCAATGTGCGGGGGTCCAGGTTAGTTGAGGTCATTTGTAAAGTGACTATATCATGACACAAGGCGAGACCCAGATGCAGACACAGGAGGCAGAGGGTTGGAGTCTTACAATGTTAATTAATCCAAAAGGAGTAGGCAAGAGAATGGTCGTGGACAGGCAAAAAGTCAAAACCAGATCAGAGTCCAGGAGGTACAGAGTGGCAGACAGGCTCGTGGTCAGGGCAGCAGAATGGTCAGGCAGGCGGGAACAGACTTCAGAAACAGGCAAGGGTTAAAACAGGGAGGACTAGACAAAGGAGAAGAGCAAAAAGCAGGAGAACGGGAAAAATGCTGGTTGACTTGGAAAACATACAAGACGAACTGGCACAGAGAGACAGGAAGCACAGGGATAAATACACTGGGGAAAATAAGCGACACCTGGAGGGGGTGGAGAGACGGGTGAAACAGATCAGGGCGTGACAGACTATACATAAATAATAAACAGTGAGAAACAGCAGTATAAAGACAATGTAAATAGTCAGGGTAGCCATTTGATGAATTGTTCAGCAGTCTCATGACTTGGGGGTAGAAGCTGTTAAGGAGCCTTTTGGTCCTAGAATTGGCGCTCCGGTACCGCTTGCCGTGCGGTAGCAGAGAGAACAGTCTATGACTTGGGTGACTGGAGTCTTTGACAATGTTTTAGGCCTTCCTCTGACACTGCCTAGTATAGAGGTCCTGGATGTCAGGATGCTTGGCCCCAGTGATGTACTGGGCCGTAAGCACTACCCTCTGTAGCACCTTACGGTCAGATGCCGAGCAGTTACCATACCAGGCGGTCGTGCAACCAGTCAGGATAATCTCGGTGATGCAGCTGTAGAACCTTTTGAGGATCTGGGGATCAATGCCAAATTCTTTCAGTCTCCCGAGGGAAAAAAGGTGTTGTCGTGCCCTCTTCACAAGTGTCTTGGTATGTTTGGACCAAATATCAAATCAAATCCAATTTTATTGGTCACTTACACATGGTTAGCAGATGTTAGGAGATGGAATAGAATACAGCATATACATATGAGATGAGTAATGTAGGACATGTAGACATTATTAAAGTGGCGCTATTTAAAGTCACTAGTGATACCTTATGAAATCCTTTTATTAAATGTATTAAAGTGGCCAGAGATTAGAGTCTGTATGTTGGCAGCAACCACTCTATGTTAGTGATGGCTGTTTAACAGTCTGATGGCCTTGAGATAGAAGCTGTTTTTCAGTCTCTCGGTCCCAGCTTTGATACACCTGTACTGATCTCGCCTTCTGTATGATAGCAGGGTGAACAGACAGTGGCTCGGGTGGTTGTTGTCCTTGATGATCTTTTTGGCCTTCCTGTGAAATCGGGTGATGTAGGTGTCCTGGAGGGCAGGTAGTATGCCCCCAGTGATGCGTTGTGTTGACCGCACTACCCTCTGGAGAGCCTTGCGGTTGTGGGCGGAGCAGTTGCTGTCTGTGTGGGTGGACCATTTCAGTTTGTCCATGATGTATATGCCGAGGAACTCAAAACTTTCCACCTTCTCCACTACTGTCCCGTCGATGTGGATGGGGGGATGCTCCCTCTGCTGTTTCCTGAAGTCCACAATCATCTCATTTGTTTTGTCAACCTTGAGTTGAGAGGTGATTTTCCTGACACCACACTCCGAAGGCCCTCAACTCAACTGTAGGCCGTCTCGTCGTTGTTGGTAATCAAGCCTACCACTGTAGTGTCATCTGCAAACTTGATGATTGAGTTGGAGGTGTGCATGGCCATGCAGTCATGAGCGAACAGGGACTACAGGAGAGGGCTGAGAACGCACCATTCTAGGGCCCCAGTGTTGAGGATCAGCAGGGTGGAGATGTTGTTTCCTACCCTCAGCACCTAGGGGAGGCCCGTCAGAAAATTGAGGACCCAGTTGCAAAGGGCGGGGTTGAGACTCAGGGTCTCAAGCTAAATGACAAGTTTGGAGAGTACTATGGTGTTCAATTCTGAGCTGTACACAATGAACAGCATTCTTACGTAGGTATTCCTCTTGTCCAGATGGGATAGGGCAGTGTGCAGTGTGATGGAGATTGCGTCGTCTGTGGACCTATTGGGGCGGTAAAACAAATTGGGGTCGGTCTAGGGTATTAGGTAGGGTGAACGTGATGTGATCCTTGATTAGTCTCTCAAAGCACTTCATGATGACAGAATTGAGTGCTACGGGGCGATAGTCATTTATTTCAGTTACCTTAGCTTTCTTGGGAATAGGAGCTTTGCTGGTTTGATTGCCTTGTGGAGGGAATAGCTACACTGTTTGTATTCGGTCATGTTTCCAGTCGCCTTACCATGATTAAAAGTGGTGGTTTGCGCATTAAGTTTTGCGCAAATACTGCCATCAATCCACGGTTTCTGGTTAGGGAAGGTTTTAATAGTCGCCATGGGTACAACATCACCTATGCACTTGCTAATAAACTTGCTCACCGAGTCAGCATATACGTCAATGTTGTTGTCTGAGGCTACCCGGAAAATATCCCAGTCCATGTGATCAAAGCAATCTTAAAGAGTGGATTCTGATTGGTCAGACCAACGTTGGTTAGACCAAAGCACGGGCGTTTCCTGTTTTAGTTTGTCTATAGGCTGGGAGCAAGCAAAAACCAAGCCATGAGGTTGAAGGAATTGTCCTTAGAGCTCCGAGACAGGATTGTGTTGAAGCACAGATCTGGGGAAGGGTACCAAAACATTTCTGCAGCATTGAAAGTCCCTAAGAACACAGTGGCCTCCATCATTCTTAAATGGAAGAGGTTTGGAACCACCAAGACTCTTCCTAGAGCTGGCCGCCCGGCCGAACTGAGCAATCGGGGGATAAGGGCCTTGGTCAGGGAGGTGACCAAGTACGATAGTCACTTTGACCAAGTCCGATAGTCACTTTGTTCGAGCTCTAGAGTTCCTCTGTGGAGACGGGAGAACCTTCCAGAAGAACAACCATCTTTGCAGCTATCCACCAATCAGGCCTTTATGGTAGAGTGGCCAGATGGTATCCACTCCTCAGTAAAAGGCACATGACAGCCTGCTTGAAGTTTGCCAAAAGGCACCCAAAGACTCTCAGACCATGGGAAACAAGATTCTCCGGTCTGATTTTGCATGAATTCCAAGCGTCGCTACGGTGAAGCATGGTGGTGGCAGAATCATGCTGTGGGGATGTGTTTCAGGGACAGGGATAGGGAGGCTTGTCAGGATCGAGGCGAAGATGAACAGAGCAGAGTACAGAGAGATCCTTGATGAAAACCTGCTCCAAAGTGCTTAGGACCTCAGACTGGGGCAAAGGTTCACCTTCCAACAGGACAATGACCCTAAGCAAACAGTCAAGACAACGCAAGTGTGGCTTTGGGACAAATCTCTGAATGTCCTTGAGTGGGTCCTTGAGTGGTCTAGGCAGAGCCCGAACTTGAACCTGTTCGAACAGCTCTCGAGAGACCTGAAACTAGCTGTCCAGCAACGCTCCCCATTCAACCTGACAGAGCTTGAGAAGATCTGCAGAGAACAATGGGAGAAACTCCCCAAATACAGGTGTGCCAAGCTTGTAGCGTCATACTGAAGAAGACTCGAGGATGTAATCGCTGCCAAAGGTGCTGCAACAAAGTACTGAGTAAAGGGTTGGAATACTTATGTAAATGTAATATTTCAGTTATACATTTTTTATAAATGAGCAAAATGAAAAAAAAATGTTTATGGTGTAGATTGATGAGGGGGGAGGAAACAATTTATTCCATTCAAAAATAAGGCTGTAACCTAATTTAAAGGGTTATAGGACAATTTCTATTTTGCACTGTTTATCAAAAGGTTTGTAAAAACAATAATCAACTGACTGGCTTTCTTGATGTCTATAGTATTTCTCTCTGGAATGCATTCTGGTTTCCTCTCAGGTTATGGATGTGTCACTGCAACCTTAAAGGTCCTAAATTATGTCGCCCTTGATTCTAAACAATGTTGTTCTGCTATTTTTATTGACTTAGCAGAAGCTTTTGATATCGTTGACCATTCCATTTTTGTGGGCCGCCTAAGGAGTATTGGTGTCTCTGAGGGGTCTTTGGCCTGGTTTGCGAACTGCCTCTCTCAAGGAGTGCAGTGTATAAAGTCATAACATCTGCGGTCTCAGCCACTGCCTGTCACCAAGGGAGTAACCCAAGGCTCAATTGTAGGCCACACGCTCTTCTAAATTTACATCAACAACATATCTCAGGCAGTAGGAAGCTCTCTCATCAATTTATATGCAAATTATACAGTCTTATATTCAGCTGGACCCTACCAAGATTTTGTGTTAAAAGCTCTACAACCTTCTTCTGAACACCTCCAAAACAAAGGTCATGTGGTTTGGTAAGAAGAATGTCCCTACAGTTGTGATTACTACCTGAGGGTTTAGAGCTTGAGGTATTCACCTTATACAAGTACTTTGGAGTATGGCTACAGGTGTGATTACTACCTCTGAGGGTTTGGAGCTTGAGGTATTCACCTCATACAAGTACTTGGGAGTATGGCTAGACGGTACACTGTGTTTCTCTCAGCACATATCAAAGCTGCAGGCTAAAGTTCAATCTAGACTTGGTTTCCTCTATTGTAAATCACTCCTCTTTCACCCCAGCTGCCAAACTAACCCTGATTTAGATGACCATCCTACCCATGCCAGATTACGGAGATGTAATTTCTAAATCGGCAGGTAAAGGTGCTCTCGTGCGCTAGATGTTCTTTACCATTCTGCCATCAAATGTGCCTCTATCAACTGGTCATCTCTGTATACCCGTAGCAAGATATCTGAGATCTGAGATACCTACTGCAGCCCTCATTTGTGCTGCTAACATGTTGTGCTGCTGCCATGTTGTATTGCTACCATGTTGTTGTCTTGTGGTGTCACTACCATGCTGTGTTGTCATGTGTTGCTGCCATGATATGTTGTTGTCTTAGGTCTCTCTTTATATAGTGTTGTGGTGTCTCTCTTGTCGTGATGTGTTTTTTCTTATATTTTTAATCCCCCATCCCCACAGGAGGCCTTTTGCCATCATTGTAAATAAGAATTTGTTCTTAACTTCTTATGGCTAGGGACAGTATTGAGTAGGTTGGATGAATAAGGTGCCCAGAGGTACTTAAACTGCCTGCTAATCAGTCCCAGAAGATAAGATATGCATATTATTAGTAATATTGGATAGAACACACTCTGAAGTTTCTAAAACTGTTTGAATGATGTCTGTGAGTTAACAGAACTCATATGGCAGGCAAAAACCTGAGAAAAATCCAACCAGGAAGTGGGACATCTGAGGTTTGTAGTTTTTCAACTCTTGGCCTATCGAATACACAGTGGGATATTGGTCATATTGCACTTCCTAAGGGTTTCACTAGATATCAACAGTCTTTAGAACCTTGTTTGATGCTTCTACTGTGAAGTGAGGGCGAATGAGAGGTGGAATGAGTCAGAGGTCCGGCAGAGAGCGACGAGCTGGTGACGCTCGTTCACGTGAGAGCGAGCTCTGTTACATTGCATTTCTACAGACAAAGGAATTCTCCAGTTGGAACATTATTGAAGATTTATGTTAAAAACATCCTGAAGATTCATACTTCCATACTTCGTTTGACATGTTTCTACGACCTGTAATATAACTTTTTGGACTTTTCGTCCGTAATTTCCGCTGGACTTGCACGCGCGTCGTGAGTTTGGATTTGTTTACCAAATGCGCTAACAAAAGGAAGTATTTGGGCATAAATTATGAACTTTATTGAACAAATCAAACATTTATTGTGGAAACTGGGATTCCTGGGAGTGCATTCTGATGAAGATCATCAAAGGTAAGTGAATATTTATAACGCTATTTCTGACTTCTGTTGACTACACAAAATGGCGGATATCTGTTTGGCTTGTTTTGGTCTCTGAGCGCTGTACTCCGATTATTGCATGGTTTGCTTTTTTGGTAAAGCTTTTTTGAAATATGACACAGCGGTTTCATTAAGGAGAAGTTTATCTAAAGTTCCATGTATAGCATTTGTATTTTCATCAACATTTATGATGAGTATTTCTGTAAATTGATTTGGCTCTCTGTAAAATCACAGGATGTTGTTGGAACTACTGAACATAATGCTCCAATGTATACTGAGTTTTTTAAAATATAAATATGAACTTTTTAGAACAAAACATACATGTATTGTGAATAGGCACTCACCTAACATAATCGTTTTTGGTGCTTTCGCCGTAAAGCCTATTTGAAGTCGGACACTGTGGTGGGATTAACAAGAAGTGTATCTTTAAAATGGTGTGAAATACTTCTATGTTTGAGGAATAAATGCCCTGGAGGACTCAGGCTGTCCTGTTAGCACTGTAGGGAACTAGTCTTTTGTTCAATCCAACCCATTATTTAATTGGATAGCTCTAATAAATTAATTTTATTTTAATTAACCTAATTTTCAGCTTTGACTGAAAGAGTATGAGGACAAACTCCATGCTGTGAAATTATGGTGTGGTGAAGAGGTGTTTCAGTGGTAATGCTAGGCATTATGGGGCCCGTCGTGATACCAAAAGGTTCTTGAAAATAACATACATTTTTAAAAAATACTTGAAAATAATATACATTTTGATGCCACGGTTAGTTTGGTTGGACTCTGATTTCTTTACCGGTAATGGTCATATCTAGGACTGCAAAATTACAGGAACTTTAAATAAATTCCCTGGTTGTCCTGAAATCCTGTTTTGAGATTTCCTGTTTATTCCCTCCTGATTCCGGGAACCTCCAACTGGGATTTAGGGAAAACCAAAGAATTTATTGAAAGTTACAACCCTAGTCATATCCCTTCAATTCCCTGGTTGACGCCAAGACTATGCTTTGTACTAGAATCCTTCTCCCATCAACCCAACCGTCTCTTGGAAGCATTGAGGAGTGGCTGAATCTTAACACAGCCTGATGTCTGTCTCGTTCCCAATTTGCTCCTCTGCAGGCCTGTCTGTCTGACAGAGTAATGAGAGACTTCATCCAAGACCGCTGGATTACAAATTCACTGCAGCAGTCACTGGCTACAGTACCAAGGAAGGCAGCCAACCTCTTTTTCTCAGCAAATCAATTCTAATTTTGTTCTTTCAGTCGATAACCTGCTGCGCATGGCTGTGTTTCATTCAAGCTTATTTGCAAGCCCCTTTCATCCAGTCCTTCAGCCATGTTGTTTAAACTTGCTAATAGGTAGGCTACCTTCAGCAAGAATCCAGACAGGGGACTTGTGAGTGAACAGGCTTGTTCCTGGAACTAAACATAGTGAAAACTTAAGAACCCAGAGGAGTGAATTCAAACAACTCAACCCTATCAACCCATCTGAAGTCCATAATCCATAGAAAAAGGACACGCTGAAGGGTTCTTGAAAACACAGTATTCAACAATAAAAAGCCAACAACACCTATACTTCCCCAGAAAACTAAACTCATCTGGTGTCAGTAGTATCCTGTCTATCTGCTACGACACCATTGACAGTACCCTGGTCTTCTCACTCATGCCGGTTCAAATCCCTAAGCCTCAAAAACTGCGCCCACAACATAATTAAAAGCAACTCTAAAAGCTGTGTCCTTAATTAAGTCTGACTCAGTTCCACAAACAACAAACCGGTAAAACAGCTCTTGCAGTACCGGACAAGTATTTTAGTTTATTAAGTCAATATTTTCTTAACTCTATTTTCTTAAAACTGCATTGTTGGTTAAAGGCTTGTAAGTAAGCATTTCACAGTAAGGAATTTGGTGCAGTAGCCTACACACAGCTTCTTTGCTCTGCATGGTGAACGAGACGACAATAGGTGGTCCAGATTTAGATCATGAAGACATTGCAACAATAGAGCATCATCATCATCTGTTATGATTGATATGACATTTACTTTTACTTCTCTGAATGTAAAACATGGTTTTAATGACAGTAACTTTGAGGGTTGGCAAATTCTGAGCAAGTACAAACAGTGTGGAATAACTTGGTTATGTGGAAGCCTCATTGCATTCCCTCGTTGTTCTGCAAACTTTTCTCCCTCGGTATCTTTCAGCCTCAGTATCTACTGTACCGTCAAGGTTCCAATGTCAGTGAGTGAGTGTAGTGATGTTATTGCAGCCAGTGAAGGCCCTGAGGCAACATATTAAAACAGGGTCACAGGCTAGCTCTCTACAGTGCTCCCTGTCGACGCTTCATATTGGTATGACAAGTGGGTTCCAGGTAGGGTCCCGTTCATTGAATTAGGAGCCAGAATAGATACGACCTGAATTGTAGTATTATATTACTGGGAGGGAACCTCATTGCTTCAGTAAATCCATTACTCTAATTTTCGACAGACAAGGGCAGGTTTTAACCCAAATATGTGTGGCAGTGTATTTAAATAGATGCAGTACAATGTGGGGACATTTGAAACTAACTTGAAGAAAATAAAATGTTTAAAACAGTAATGGGATTGAGAGTGCTATTTTTCACCTATATTTTCAATAAAGATCTATGTTCAGCTCAGAGCCTTTGCACTTTGAGCACTGTGAAAAATGTTTTAACAGCACCTGGCATTTTCGGTAACTGAGCCAAAATCTGTATGACCCTGTTGAGTTTCTGGTACAATGCCTGCATGCTCAGAAAAGCCACTGACCTTCATCAAATGGCCTAACTGATTGTCCATGTAAGCAGAAAAGAGAAAGGTGCTATATATGTACTCGATCCCAGTGATGTTGTGACAAGGGAATGTGTAATTTATGTGATAACGACTGTTTATGAGAGTGCTAAGCCAAGGCATTGATGGGCTTTGCGATGCTGGAGAGAGGCCAGACAATAAAGAGCAGTCAGGATCAGTAGAGCTGGTCTCCACTGACTCTCTGCATTGTCGGATGCTTCGCTCCCTGGGAGTCTCGCTACGTTATCAGTGATCATCAAAGGCACTGTCAAGAAAATTTTAAACTGGAGCTTCCAGAGGCTGCCAGCGACACTAGACACATCTAAATGAGACAGGCTTATTAATTCTTCAAAAGCCACACAGCTTCCTTTTCCCCAAGACTCATTTTGGTACATTTAAGGAGGATAAAAGCTCAGCCAGACAACCTCACTGTCTCTTTCTCTCGCTCACATACATCATACATAATGCAGACACACATATTCTGTTGATCTCAAGACAACAATATTTCTTACTTTAAAATAGCTGTCATGTTAATAAGTGTTTCATAGAGAGTATAAATGGAAATATGAACATTTCAGGAAGAAATTCCAGAGATAAACAAAACACAGGGAATACATAGTTTAAAAATGAACTAACCTGTTTTTATAGAAAACTGCAGTGCTGACAGATAATTGTTTGTTACCAGTGGGTGAATGTGGGATTGTAATTCCAATGCAGGAAAATGTGATGGATCTTTTAAATTCAAGATTGAATGACATTTTGTTGATGAGTGCGGTGACACAAAAGGGTGGTCCCTGTTTTTGGGGCTTCATCAGTAGTCTCTGCCCTCCTGGCCCACTTATAAATGGGCAATAGCAAATTCGATATTGGGCCAGCTCTTCCCACTTTCAGTGAACCGAACCATGCTGGAATAAATAGTGTGAAAGTATGCTTACTGGGCAAGCATGGTACAGTACGGTTTGGCTTGGCTCGGTTTGAGTTCAAGAGCCTACAAGCTGCGCATAAGACCTGGAGAGTGCACTCCTGTTTTATCACCCCCCAAAAAAAGTGGGCATCTTTGAAAAAATATATTAATAAATAAGAAAATGGAGCTCACATAACTCTGAAATGTTGTATGCAATATGAGACAAGGAAAAGGCCTTGCAATCTATTGAAATGTTTTCTTTCAGCATACATATTCCACTGCCAAGCATACGATTGTATGAGGAACACCAAAGCCTTAATTATTGTAATTAACCCTTGCATGTACAAGTAGGGACGGCTCCTTGAAACCACCGGGAAGATGTGAGAATGTTTGTATTATAAACCAGTGGTTAAAATGCACATAATTTCGATGTTATACGAGACCCATAATTGGTGAATTCATGATCAGGGGGCCTACTTCATTACAGCTCAAGAGGCTTCATCTCCTCATGGTGGCCATATTTCACCATAATGAATGTGATTTTTTCTCTCTCTTCTCTCTGCAGTAGCTAATTGCAAATGTTTTCTCTCCATGTGAATGATTCAAGTTTTTTTGTTTGCTACAAACATCTTGATTAGAAAACACCCTCCCTTGTGATTACTCACAATGCTGTTATGTTACAAGAGTTTTATTTATTCCTTGGGAGGTAAACTTACTGTACCTAAGAAGGGAGTTGGAGCCCTTTGAATATCTTCTCATTTAACTGCATTGAGGTCAATTGGAATTCCAATTTACTTCCTGAATTTACTGAACGGAAATGTCACTGACCCCAACCATGCTAAGCACAGCAGTGGACTCTCTCTCTCTCTCTCTATCTCTCACACACACACTGACCCCATGTCTCTGGAGTGGGGTGGATAATCTGTCTATCTGGCCCCTCTGGGCCCTCTGTGTCTCAGCATGGGGGCAGAGGACACTCCGAGCCCCAGAAATGTCCACTCCTATCGGGCTCTCGGCCCAATTGGCCTGCTCCATGGAGGTAAAGACAGCAGCCAACTGCCAGAGGCCATAGGTTAGGATACACCGCTCTGGCCCACTGCTGCCCACTGACTCTGAACAGAAGGGTCAGTATAGCTCCCTGAAGCTCCAGCCAGGCTCATTCCTCCTGACACGAGCACAAACATCCCCTACTACGATGATAGATACCTCCCTTTATAATGTAATACCACTTTGACTGTAGGAGAAATAAAAAAATGCACATGCCGCCATCGTATTCATGAGGATTAATGTGGTATCCAGTTTTGTGTGACTGGAACAGCAGCTTAAGCAGCGACGCCAAAAAATAATATGCACATTTTCAATTATCATCAAATGTCTGATTATCTTGAGTCTCACTGATATTCGAACAAACATATGATATAATCTCATAGAAAATACTGGGAAATAGTGTTTGACATGACATTGATGAAGCTCCCACTGTCTAGTGTGATAACCCAACCAGACAAATGCAATGGTAGCCTTAGGCATACTTTCAGTGGTGTCACTTTCCCAACTTTCACTTTCAGCGGTGTCACTTTTGAGGCCCTCAAGGCTGTCAGTATAAACCCATACTTCAGCTAGAAGTGCACTTTGAGGAGGGGGGTAATGTTGAGGGGCACTCTTGGTCTCCTCCCTCACCAGCCCAGCACCTCTACACTGGAAAAGATCATTGTCTCCTCCGTACGTGGAGAGATGAGTGTTTTTCTAGGACCTATGCAGGCGCTGTCCCCTCTCTCACACAGCCCAAGAAGTCACAGCAGTTTGCAATAATTACTTTTGCAGATAGAGGTGAGAGAGGACGTTTGCATTAGATGAGGGCCTGGGTAGTCGGGTCCCCATGCTCTGCGCATGCAGCTTTTAATGTCACCATAATCTGGAAAGGTTACCACTGCCAGATCCACTGTATATCTCCGCAACTTGCTGAATCAGTATTTCTGAAATAGGCTTGACATTGATTTAGAAGAAGTGCACACCCAAGTAACTCCTTGAAAAGAGATGTGCTATACAGCATTTCCATTCTATTACAATGTTGTTGTTTTTGTTGTCATGTTGTATTATCACGCCACTACATTATGACACTTGCATGCAAGGTTAGACACATAATTATGTTAAACCATAACATATCGACTGACAACTTTTTTCCTGGTAAAATGTATTTTCCTAAAGCTTTTAACGAAAATATTTTTATTTGAACCGGTCTCCACTTTATAGATAGATACTACAGAGAGGTAGAGACAAGATACTCAAGGTCGGCAGCTCTACCTCTTTCTCATTTCTGTCCATCTCCTACTCTGTGAAAATGGTTTCTCAGATTGGTCTCTCCCTTCAATGGTCTCATATTCCCACACCTCCCACAGCATAAGCGTCTTATCATCATCACACTTTCTCATTCCATTTTCTCAGGGATGCTGGTGACATTTTGAAGTGTCTGATTCATGCCTTGAGACAGAGCGAGAAGGTTTGTGTGTGTGTTCGTGCGTGGGTGCGTGCATGCATTTGTGTATGCGTGTGTGTGTGCATGTATGTGTGTGTGTATGCACAGTACATGTGTGTGTTTATGTGCCCGCACATCTCCACCTCCAATCACACACTCCCTCCCTCCCTTCTCACACCTCTCTACTCCATGCCTGGAGCCAGACTCTTGTGTTGTCTACCTCAGAGAAGCTGGTACTTGGCATAAAGAAGAGGCTCCAGTGGATTCTGTGCTCCGCCTGCCAATGGACTCTTTTGATCAGCTGCCAGGTGATGACAGGTGATCTACATTAATCTCAACCCTCCTGCCTCCCACCTCTCTCTCCTTCTCTCTGTGTCATTCTCTTCTCTTCCTCCCTCTTCCCTAACAGAGGGTCAGTGTGCTAAGCCCCAAGGCTAGGAGAGAAATGATATCTCATGGGAGGGCATTTTAGTTTTTCTCCTCTCAACAGCATTGGATAAACTTTGACTGATGCCTGCTGAGACATTTCAAACGTACAGAAAACCAAGATGGTGAGAAACCAGGTCGATCTTTGTGCTAGTATTTCATTCTGGAATACTAGATCCATGGAGTGGGAGTTAAATACACAATCTGAAACTTATATCATACCAAGTGGTTGGACTGCAAGCATCCAGCTTAAGCACCCGTGAAAGACACAGTAAGTTTACTCTCTCACTTTGACCTTTGTCCTGCACTCTGAACCTGAAACAGCTAAGAGGTCACTATGGAAGATACTGTGGGAGAAGCTGGCACTATTGTAGAGCTAGAAGAGGTTTGTGTTTTCCATGATTAGAGCTGAAGAGTTAAGAGTGCCAAACAGGATAACTTATTGTATTGTGCTGCTCTGGTAATTGAAGTCAGACAGATCCCACTGGCACTGTTAGAATTAATTGGAAGGTGAAAGGCTTCACAAACAATGTAATTGAGATTTGGAAAAATAAAAAGCCACTTTTATAGAAGAAGTAGAGCAAATCCTCTCCAGTAGCTAATCACTACTAACCACAGAAACACTCTCCAACACAGATTAACAGTGACACTTTGAAAGTAAGTTGTGTCAGTATCAAATTATACAATGGGTGGGACTAATCCTGAATGCTGATTGGTTAAAAGTGCATTCCAGTCGGTGGCTATTCCACAAATTACCACCGGCTAAATCTATGACTTTAAAATGCCTATTTACTCTGTTCTATCTGACTGCCAAATCCACGATCTCATCAGCCCAGCCAAGCAATTAATAAACTTGATCTCCACTATAAAAAGCATCTAGACATTATCTCACATTTATTTTTCTTCAACAGCGAAGATTTGTATAAACCTTGATTTCTGTCTCCGACATTTGAAACATTGTTTCAATATTCAAATTCGATCTGAATTAATGTGTCGGAAGTCGGGACGAGACAGACAGGCAGCGTTTCTCAGCCAGCCGAAATCATGAATCGGCTGGCATGCATGCTTAGTCCCCTCCTTTACTCCCTGTTCACTCACGACTGCATGGCCAAGCACGACTCCAACACCATCATTTAGTTTGCTGACGACACAACGGTGGTAGCCCTGATCACTGATAACGGTGAGACAGCCTATAGGGAGGTCAGAGACCTGGCAGTGTTGTGCCAGAACAACAACCTCTCCCTCAACGTGAGCAAGACAAATGAGATGATCATGGACTACAGGAAAAGGAGGGCCGAACATGCTGAGCGGGTCGAGAGTTTCAAGTTCTTTGGTGTTCACATCACCAACAAACTATCATGGTCCAAACACACCAAGACAGTCGTGAAGAGGTTTGTGGAGACTGAAAAGGAGACTGAAAAGATTTGGCATGGGTCCCCAGATCCTCAAAAAGTTATACAGCTGCACCATCGAGAGCATCCTGACAGGATGCATCACTGCCTGGTATGGCAACTGCTCGGCATCCGACCGCAAGGCGCTACAGAGGGTAGTGCGTAGGAAGGCCCAAGAAATGGTCAAAGAATCCAGTCACCAAAGTCATAGACTGTTCTCTCTGCTACATATGGCAAGCGGTACCGGAGCGCCAAGTCTAGGTCCAAAAGGCTCCTTAACAGCTACTATTCCAAACCATATTTACATTGACAGTCTACACCGGCCAAACCCGGTTGACGCTGTGCCAATTGTGCACTACCCTATGGGACTCCCAATCACGGCAGGTTGTGATGCAGCCTGGACGTAATTGCAAGATCAAATACGTGTGTGACTATCATCCCTGGATTACGGATCACCACTTAAAATATTCTGTTAATTCATTTTAGAAAAGAGGTGGTAATGACTAACACTAATACACTTGAATGAACTGTATCATACTGATGAAATCTACCATAGAGCATTGAGAGCCATAACCACTGTAGGTTGGCTAACCACATACTGTACAGTTGAGAACTGATGAAATCTAGTCCACCATTGAAGCAGAAAGAGATCCCTTGGTATCTTGGCTAACAGCTGCTGATGAACGAGGAGTGATGGCGTGTGATGTGGCTCCTCCATTACAAAAAAACAACCAACTGTTATTTCTAAAGGTGATCACCTGCTTATTACTATGATTTCCAGCAGGAATAATTCAGCTCAGTGCCTCAGCGGTGGTGGTTTTGGCAGAGGCGGGCGTTATTCAGCATGGCAGGCAGGAGGGGGGCTGTATGGAGCAAGGTGTGACTTTGTTGTGTTGATGATGGAAAAACACTGTCTCTGTTCCAAATGGCACCCTATTCCCTTTACAGGGTACTACTTTTGACCAGGGCCATTCGGACTCTAGTCAAAAGTAGTGCACTACATAAGGAATAGGGTGCTATTTTGGACACCGACAGTGTGTCTTTTCTTATCTTTCCAGACCCCTCAGGTTTGCTTTGGAAGGAGCTATTATCCATTTCATGATCTCACACCATTGTGATTGGAATTACTCAGTTGGATTGGTATGAAATGAAATGCAAAATGGCATTTGGTTTATGATTGACCATATTGTTCGTGTTTGTGGTTATTTTGTGGGCATCCATTTTGATTTAGCGAGGGGGTAGTGCTTTGTTGTGCGCTGTGTTAAATTGGCAATCAGATTGTCACATTACCATTCAGATGGCAAGCGTGATGTTTCTGATAGCGTGATGTTTCTCTCTCTACCACTGTGAGGGCCATGTCCCTCTCTGCATCCCAAATGGCGCCCTATTACCTTTACAGTATAGTGTACTACTTAGGGAATAGGGTGCCATTTGAGACGTAGATAGGGACATGGCCCCCACAGTGGTAGAGAGAGAATGCTATTATGTTACTCTCCTTAAAGATCATCTACATCTTTATACGGCTAGCTGGAGAGAAAATAGAGTAGTATCTAGCTATCGCTGTTCAGTGGTTCGCACTGCATGTCCAATCCATTTCAATGCTGCATTGCTCTGGACATTTAATCAAGCTCCCTTTTACAGCGATACGTCAATCTCCCCGAACACCCGCAAAAAGGGGATCAGGATGCATGAGTGGCGGAATGGGAGATGGAGAGAGCGGGAGTGATATAGTGAGCGAGAGGAAGAGAGAGAAAGAGGGAGGAAGAGTGTTCTAGTCTTCCGCAAATCTGTATTTTGAATCTGAAAATCATCTTTTGTCTCTGTTTAAACATTTGACTTGTCATGTATTTTAACAATGGTGTGAACATAAAAAATTGCATGCAATCACCAAAGACAAATGACTTTATCGACCAGTGATCACCACATTCCAGATGCTCAAGATTATTTAACAACTGCTCAAGCAACCATTACCTCCATCACGTAAACTGTTGGTGGTGTTGAGCTGAGTTAAATCTGAATTCAAAGTTATTGTGAAAGGGCTGCTTAGTGTGAGCTCTTTTTGACGCTATGCACAGCTTGGGCAGCTGGGATAGGTGCTCTAGCTCCACTCCAATCGGCTGTGATGTTTTTCTCAAGGCTACTTCCTCCTTCTCCCTGATCTGGAATGTGAGCACACAGGCATTGGTTGTTGCTGTCTGTCCTGTAGGAAGAACAGCTGTTTGCATAAATCTTTAATGCACATCGCCCACATCAGTGTTGCTCCATTTGAGCAGACATAGATCTGGTTCCCTTCATTCTCACTTTAAACTGTTTCAAGTCACTTAAAGAATGTCAAATGTCTCATTCATTCAAGTTTTTCACTTCATACAGTTATCTGTTGATTGGAAAAGTATGTATCACATTTGCTTCTGTCTGTAAATGACGCCTCCCACCAGTCCGAAAATCAACTAACAATTACTTTTTACTGGAGAACGGGAAGATTGAGACACCAGCAAAAACCAGAAGCTATTCAAACTGTTGTGTGAACCACCTGTTAACTTCAAAGTTATACAATCAACTTACAACTTACAATCTATGACAACACTAAAGCTTCATTACTGTTTGTGCACATAGACTGGTAAGTAGCTCCACATGGCCCTGAGAACCGTCTAGGCTGTGCCACTGTCAGTGACAACATATATACTCTGGCTGTCGGTTGACAATTGTTCAACATAGTGACTCTACTGTCTGTAGCACAGAAGTGTAAAAAGCAAATAACAGCAGCAAAGTGCAACAGTGGCTTTGCTTTGCTGTCAATATTTTCCCTCTTGATAAACCCTCTGGGCAAGTGTACTTCTTCAGCCAGCCAACACAAACACAGCTTTGTCCTTGTTTGATCCTGTCAACAGTGTGTAGATACAATAGGCAGAAAATAAAGCCTTTTCACTCCGAGGGCTCGACTTCAACAAACCTAATGCTATGGTAAATCTAAGCGCTGGCTGTAGCGCTATAGGTCTGGGGGTATGTCAGAATTTATTATCCTGATTTTCACAGAAGGAATTATGAGAGCAAATAGCTGGTTGTAGGTGTGATGAGGACTTGGCCACTCATTAGCCAATCAAGGCTTTCATGGCTTCATACTGCATGTGTTTGTCTCAAGTTCTGTAGGTTATTGACAGTCTTTGCATTCTCATCAACTCCAATTAAGCTGGAGGCACATAATATTCTCGTCCTAGTCCATTGTAGATTGATACTACAGTTTATTGATTAAATGGCATAGGCTACAGTAATAGCAGCAGTAAAAAATCATCCAGTGTTTGCTCAATATGTTTGGAGTGTTGAAAGTCAACATTGTTGTAACAGGCTTCAATGAGTATAGGCCTTTACGTATGTATTGTATGTGTGAGGCACGTTCTCAATAAATACATAGCCTAGGCCTACCATTGATATGGTGTTATAGGAATGAAAAATGTGAATATGTTTGTAATCGGACAACAGGCGCTCCTTGAAAATGGAGCCGAATGGAGTATGCACTGCAGGTAGACCTATGTAAATTCTGAATAATGCAAAAGCATGATGGCAAAAGCCTAGACCATTTAGAAACCTTTGATGGACAGGCTACTTGGTTAATGCAAGTTTTTTTTAACCACATCCAAAATATTAACAGGACTTAGCAGAAATAATATACAATAGCCTACATAGATAAAAGGGGGTGTGTCCACTCACTCTTTTGCTGCTCCCGAAATTAATATTTTAATAAAGCTTTGGTGATTAAGATTTATTTTAAAGCAGTCAAACCCTTTATTGATAGTCTCAACTACTTGGTGATGTCACGCCTTGGTCTTAGTATTTTGTGTTTTCTTTAATTATTTGTTCAAGCCAGGGTGTGACATGGGGTTATTGTATTGTCGTATTGGGGTTTTTGTAGGCATTGGGATTGTGGTTGATTAGGGGTGTGTCTAGTAATAGCTTGGCTGCCTGAGGCGGTTCTCAATCAGAGTCAGGTGATTGTATTTAGGTAGCCTGGGTTTCACTTTGTATTTCGGGGGTGATTGTTCCTGTCTCTGTGTAGTTTCACCAGATAGGCTGTATTAGGTTTCACGTTCCGTTTTGTTGTTTTGTATTTGTATCAGTTATTTCATGTACCGCGATTCATTCATTAAAGACACGAGTAACCACCACGCTGCATTTCGGTCCGACTCTCTTTCAACAAACGAAGAACGCCGTTACAGGTGAATGCATTGAGCAGGACAAAGAAAACAGCCTGCAGTACAGTGAGAGGAGGGGAGGCTATGCTGGTTTTTTAAATGGGGAAAAAACATTTGTTTTTAATGTTTTTAAATACGGTTGGAGAGGCTGCACCCCTGTTGTGAAAATCATGCCATAATCAACCACAACCACAAGACCAGCTTTCCCCACCAGCCATACTGAAATTGGCATTTTGGTGCATGTTTTTAAGGACACACCTCAGATATTGCCACCCTTCCTACCTCTGGGAAAGCCAGCTCATATAAGACAGGTAAATTACCAATCGTAGCACTAGGGTTTGAAAATACAAGAGTGCCAGCTTTAACAGGTCAAAATTGCGAACAAGCGTGTTTTTGACAATTGCTTTGGCTCAATGCCAGACAAAAATAGAGTCCCGAGAGTCAGTGTCCTCAGTCTTTGCTGCCACCTCCAAAACACATATCGGTGGTCAGGACCACATATACTACCCCGGAGACCAGTGTTCGATCAAAAAGGAGGATGAAATTCTCCTTTGTCATCCGCCTCACCTCCTCCCAGATTCATGAGAGGAACTGATGAAACTAATGACCAGACAGATGGAGACCAGTGGAGGCTGGTGGGGGGGCGAGAAATATGAGGACGGACTCATTGTAATGGTTGGAATGGAATGAACGGAACTGAGTCAAAAGTGGTTTCCATATGTTTGGTACTGTTCCATTTATTCCATTCCAGCCACTACAATGAGCCCGTCCTCCTATAGCTCCTCCCACCAGCCTCCACAGATGGAGACAGAGATAATGCGATATTCTGTGTCTGTACCACAGAAGGGAAAGGAAAACCCCACTTGTAAACGCTAATTAGGAGATGGTTTTTTTATGTGTATGCGGGCGACAGTGAGACAGCACTTCCTCATTGTGTTCACCTTTTGTAATGTCAGATCACAGCGAGAGGCATCATTCGCTCTGCTACACTGAGTTGTAGGCTACAGTAGCTTCTCTGATGTATGGAGAAGTACAGTATAAGGGAAATTCAAGGAGAAGAACATACAAATGGGTCGCTGCACAAAAAGAGCGCCTTTTGCATCCCTTCGACATTTTAACTAGAAATTGTGCATCAATATTGCATTTTAAAAGCCTGTTATATTAAATGAAGTGTCCTTTAATATAAACCAAATGGTAAATCGAATACATCCCAAAAAATGCATATGAATAAAGACTTGCCCAAATTCAATATTTTGACATGTTCCTCTGTGGACTCTTCCAAACTTCCATACCCCAGTCACAAGGGGATTTATGGCCGATTTAAGATGAAAAGTTAGTAAACACTTATACTATAGTCTTTTTATTTAACCTCTTCAGACAAAAATCATGCTCTTTATGAATTTGAACATGTCGTCTTTATGACAGAATGTTAAAATCAGGGGAAATATACAGTGCAATCGGAAATTATTCAGACCCCTTGACTTTTTCCACATTTTGTTATGTTACAGCCTTATTCTAAATGTATAAAATTTAGGGGGGTTTCTCATCAATCTACACACAATACACCATAATGACAAAGCAAAAACAGGGTTTTAGAAATGTTTGGAAATTTACCACAAATAATAAAATGAAATACCTTCTTTACATAAGTATATAAACCCTTTGCTGCAGCATTGAACGTCCCCAAGAACACAGTGGCATCCATCCTTCTTAAATGGAAGAAGTTTGGAACCACCAAGATTCTGGCCAAACTGAGAAATCGGAGGAGAAGGGCCTTGGTCAGGGAGGTAACCAAGAACCCAATAGTCACTCTGACAGAGCTCCAAAGTTCCTCTGTGGATATGGGAGAACCTTACAGAAGGACAACCATCTCTGCAGCACTCCACCAATCAGGCTTTTATGGTAGATTGGCCAGACGGAAGCCACTCCTCAGTAATATGCACATGACAGCCCACTTTAAATTATTATTATTATTATTATTATTATTATTACTTTAAAGGCACCTAAAGGACTCAGACCATGAGAAACAAGATTATCTGGTCTGATGAGACCAAGGCTAAACTCTTTGAGCTGAATGCCAAACGTCACGTCTGGAGGAAACCTGGCACCATCCCTACGGTGAAGCACGGTGGTGGCAGCATCATGCTATGGGGAAGTTTTTTAGCGGCAGGGACTGGGAGACTAGACAGGCTTGAGGAAAATGCGAATGGAGCAAAGTACAGAGAGGTCCTTGATGAAAACCTTCTCCAGAGCACTCAGGATCTCAGACTGGGGTGAAGTTTCACATTCCAACAGGACAACGATCCTAAGCACACAACCAAGACAATGCAGGAGTGGTTTCGGGACAAGTATCTGAATGTCCTTGAGTGGCCCAGCCAGAGCCTGGACTTGAGCCTGATCTAAAATCTCTGGAGAGACGTGAAACTACAGTAGCTGTGCTGCGATGCTCCCTGTCCAACCTGACAGAGCTTGAGAAGATCTGCAGAGAAGAATGAGAGAAACTTCCCAAAAACAGGTGCTTCAACAAAGTACTGAGTAAAGGATCTGAATGCTTATGTAAATGTGATATTTCTGTTTTTTTATTTGTAATAAATTTTCAAAAATTAAAAAAATAACTATTTTCCCTTTGTTATTATGGGGTATTGTGTGTAGACTGATGGGGAAGAAGGGGAAAAACGATTTAATACATTTTAGAATAAAGCTGTAACGTAACAAAATGTGGAAAAGTCAAAGGGTCTGAATACTTAACAAATGCACTGTGGATATACAGTACCAGTCAAAAGTTTTTGACAATTTTTTACACTATCGTTCAAAAGTTTGGGGTCACTTAGAAATGTCCTTGTTTTCCATGAAAACATACATGAAATGAGTTACAAAATTAATAGGAAATATAGTCAAGTCGTTGACAAGGTTATATATATATAATGATTTTTAATTTAAATAATAATTGTGTCCTTCAAACTTTTCTTTCGTCAAAGAATCCTCCATTTGCAGAAATTACAGCCTCGCAGAACTTTGGCATTCTAGTTGTCAATTTGTTGAGGTAATCTGAAGAGATTTCACCCCATGCTTCCTGAAGCACCTCCCACAAATTAGATTGGCTTGATGGGCACTTCTTACGTACCATACGGTCAAGCTGCTCCCACAACAGCTTCATTGGGTTGAGATCCGGTGACTGTGCTGGCCTCTGCATTATAGACAGAATACCAGCTCACTGCTTCTTCCCTAAATAGTTATTGCATAGTTTGGAGATGTGCTTTGGGTCATTGTCGTGTTGTAGGAGGAAATTGGCTCCAATTAAGCGCCATCCACAGGGTATGGCACGGCGTTGCAAAATGGAATGATAGCCTTCCTTCTTCAAGATCCATTTTACCCTGTACAAATTTCCCACATTACCACCACCAAAGCGCCCGAGACCATCACATTGCCTCCACCCTGCTTGACAGATGGCGTCAAGCACGCTTCCAGCATCTTATCATTTTTTCTGCATCTCATGTATGTTCTTCTTTGTGATTCAAACTTCTCAAACTTAGATTTGTCTGTCCATAACACTTTTTGCCAATCTTCCTCTGTCCAGTGTCTGTGTTATTTTGCCCATCTTAATCTTTTATTTTTATTGGCCAGTCTGAGATATGGCTTTTTCTATGCAACTCTGCCTAGTAGGCCAGCATCCCGGAGTCGCCTCTTCACTGCTGATGTTAAGACTGGTGTTTTGCGGGTACTATTTAATGAAGCTGCCACTTGAGGACTTGTGTTTCTCAAACTAGACACTCTAATGTACTTGTCCTCTTGCTCAGTTGTGCACCGGGGCCTCCCACTCCTATTTATATTCTGGTTAGCGCCAGTTTACGCTGTTCTGTGAAGGGAGTAGTACACAGCGTTGTATGAGATCTTCAGTTTCTTGGCAATTTCTTGCATGGAATAGCCTTCATTTCTCAGAACAAGAATAGACTGACGAGTTTCAGAAGAAAGGTCTTTGTTTCTGGCCATTTTGAACCTGTAATCGAACCCACAGATGCTGATGCTCTAGATACTCAACTAGTCTAAAGAAGGCCAGTTTTATTGCTTCTTTAATTAGCACAACAGCTTTCAGCTGTGCTAACATAATTGCAAAAGGGTTTTCTAATAAGCAATTAGCTTTTGATAAACTTGGATTAGCTAACACAACGTGCCATTGGAACACAGGAGTGATGGTTGCTGATAATGGGCCTCTGTACACCTATGTAGATATTCCATTAAAAATCAACCGTTTCCAGCTACAATAGTCATTTATAACATTACCAATGTCTACACTGTATTTCTGATCAATTTGAAGTTATTTTAATGGACAGAAAATGTGTTTTTCTTTCAAAAACAAGGACATTTCGAAGTGACCCCAAACTTTTGAACGGTAGTGCACATTGTAGAATAATAGTGTAGACATCAAAACTATGCAATAACAAATATGGAATCATGTCGTAACCAAAAATGTATTATGCTTTTACAAAAGTCTTGAAGGTTCCCACATATGCTGAGCACTTATTGGCTGCTTTTCCTTCACTCTGCGGTCCAACTCATCCCAAACCATCTCAATTGGGTTGAGGTCGGGAGATTGTGGAGGCCACAAAGACACTGCGGTTGGAACCAATGTAGAAAATAGTAAAAATAAAGAAAAACCCTTGACTGAGATAGGTGTCCAAACTTTTGACAGGTACTGTATATATATTTCTTACCAAATTACACTACCCAAAAGATTCTCAATTGGTGGAACGACCCAACTATTAAACTATCCACGGCTGAAACTACTTCTACCAAATCTTGGTTAATAATATAGTAATATCCTTCAGTATTACAGTACCTTTCAGCAGAAGTCAGATGTGTTAGTGGGAAGATGTCTGGTTGCTCTGAAGGTTGACATGGACTGGATCCACAAACAGATGCTCCTCAGTTGTTTCTGTCAAAAAGAAAGAGATTCAGTCAAACGCACAGGAAGTGAATTCATTATACCGTGCACATCGGCATTCCATTGTTCATCTCTGTACCCTGTGTGTATGTGCCGCACATCAATGTATTATACCGTGTGTGTTTCTGTGTGTGTGTGTATGAGCGTGTGGAGCACATGTACCGTAGCGTGTGTGTAAGTGTATGTGCAGCTTGCGCTTGCATGCGAAAGAGTAGCTCATTTTCTGCGTGCGCACACATACAACAAACAGTAGAGCAAACAATAAGATCACAACTCCCCTGAGCTTCCCACTGTGACTAGTACACTGCCTTACATTTGAAGATGACTCTCCTCTCAAGAGTTTCCCTGGTAAAGGAAAAACGCTGGCTTTGCCTACGATGTCCACTCTGCCTCTCTCTAGTCTCTAGTCTAACTGTGGCTGACTCTCTCTCTCTCTTTCTCCTCTCTCTAGTCTAACTGTTGTTCTCTCTCTCTCTAGTCTAACTGTGGTTCTCTCTCTCTCTTTCTCTCTCTCTCTCTAGTCTAACTGTCGTTCACTCTCTCTCTCTCTCTCTCTCTCTATCGCTCTCTCTATCTCTTTCTCTCTCTAGTCTAACTGTGGCTGATTGTCCCTCTACGCAGAGCACAGAGACACTGATGGCAGAGATGAGATGGTGTGGTGCTCCCACACAGAGGCAGGGTAATTGGCTCTCCATGATGGGCCATAAACATACATCACAAGGGTGGTGGAGCGCCAAACAGACAGCTAACTAAGCCTCTCTCACTCTTTCTCTGCTGCTCCGTCTCTGCTGCATGCACAAGAAGACACAGATATACACACACAAACCCCCAAGGACACACACACACACACAAACACACACACGCACACACACACACACACACGCACACAGCACATTGTCTTTGTTACTCTGGATATTCACACTGCCTGCACGGGTCATGCCCTTCACGCCATTATCATAGCACACAGTAGAACACCCCGCCCCCTTTTTTATTACAACAAAACCATCATCATACGGTAATATACAGTTATATACAGTAATATATAGAGGACAACACTCTCTCTTAATCTCCATAGCACCATCACCATCACCCATAAGGGATGCCCTCGCAAACAATTACCATAACACCATACATTAGTGATGCGCTGGATGACTCATAACCCACAGTCCCTGTGGTTTTGTCTTTCATTATTTTGATCTGCCGTTAGTACGTAACCTCAGGTTTAGGACTGTAGCATGTCAAATACACAACAGTAGCCACAGCTTTAGGGCTGTAGCATGTCAAATACACAACAGTAGCCTCAGCTTTAGGGCTGTAGCATGTCAAATACACAACAGTAGCCTCAGCTTTAGGGCTGTAGCATGTCAAATACACAACAGTAGCCTCAGCTTTAGGGTCTTAACTGTAGCATGTCAAATACACAACAGTAGCCTCAGCTTTAGGGCTGTAGCATGTCAAATACACAACAGTAGCCTCAGCTTTAGGGCTGTAGCATGTCAAATACACAACAGTAGCTTTAGCTTTAGGGCTGTAGCATGTCAAATACACAACAGTAGCCTCAGCTTTAGGGCTGTAGCATGTCAAATACACAACAGTAGCCTCAACTTTAGGGCTGTAGCATGTCAAATACACAACAGTAGCCTGAGCTTTAGGGCTGTAGCATGTCAAATACACAACAGTAGCCTCAGCTTTAGGGCTGTAGCATGTCAAATACACAACAATAGCCTCAGCTTTAGGGCTGTAGCATGTCAAATACACAACAGTAGCCTCAGCTTTAGGGCTGTAGCATGTCAAATACACAACAGTAGCCTCAGCTTTAGGGCTGTAGCATGTCAAATATACAACAGTAGCCTCAGCTTTAGGGCTGTAGCATGTCAAATACACAACAGTAGCCTCAGCTTTAGGGCTGTAGCATGTCAAATACACAACAGTAGCCTCAGCTTTAGGGTCTTAACTGTAGCATGTCAAATACACAACAGTAGCCTCAACTTTAGGTTCTTAACTGTAGCATGTCAAATACACAACAGTAGCCTCAGCTTTAGGGCTGTTGCATGTCAAATACACAACAGTAGCCTCAGCTTTAGGACTGTAGCATGTCAAATACACAACAGTAGCCTCAGCTTTAGGGCTGTAGCATGTCAAATACACAACAGTAGCCTCAGCTTTAGGGTCATAACTGTAGCATGTCAAATACACAACAGTAGCCTCAGCTTTAGGACTGTAGCATGTCAAATACACAACAGTAGCCTCAGCTTTAGGGTCTTAACTGTAGCATGTCAAATACACAACAGTAGCCTCAGCTTTAGGGCTGTAGCATGTCAAATACACAACAGTAGCCTCAGATTTAGGGTCTTAACTGTAGCATGTCAAATACACACCAGTAGCCTCAGCTTTAGGGTCTTAACTGTAACATGTCAAATACACACCAGTAGCCTCAGCTTTAGGGTCTTAACTGTAGCATGTCAAATACACACCAGTAGCCTCAGCTTTAGGGTCTTAACTGTAGCTTTGTCAAATACACACCAGTAGCCTCAGCTTTAGGGTCTTAACTGTAGCATGTCAAATACACAACAGTAGCCTCAGCTTTAGGGTCTTAACTGTAGCTTTGTCAAATACACAAGAATTGACAAACGCTTTTGGGAACTTGGTCATAAAAAGTTCACGTCGATGTCAGGATTTGGCCAGGGTTGTTCCGGTTTTTGGTCACTAGATGCCCCCATTGTGCCTTTTGACCTTTTGTTTTCCCTTGATCCCCATTATTATTTGCACCTGTGCCTCGTTTCCCCTGATTGTATTTAAACCCTTTGTTTTCCTCAGTTCTTTGCTCTGTGTTTGTATGTTAGGACCCAGCCCTAGTACTCTGTGATCTCTTGTTGATCCCGGTGGACTCTCTTGTGGAATTCTGTTTTTTTTTTCTTGTTTGTTTGTTTTTGAGTATCTACATTTACATTTACATTTAAGTCATTTAGCAGACGCTCTTATCCAGAGCGACTTACAAATTGGTGCAATCACCTTATGACATCCAGTGGGACAGTCACTTAACAATAGTGCATCTAAAACTTAGGGGGGTGGGGTGAGAGGGATTACTTAACCTATCCTAGGTATTCCTTAAAGAGGTGGGGTTTCAGGTGTCTCCGGAAGGTGGTGATTGACTCCGCTGTCCTGGCGTCGTGAGGGAGTTTGTTCCACCATTGGGGGCCAGGGCAGCGAACAGTTTTGACTGGGCTGAGCGGGAGCTGTACTTCCTCAGTGGTAGGGAGGCGAGCAGGCCAGAGGTGGATGAACGCAGTGCCCTTGTTTGGGTGTAGGGCCTGATCAGAGCCTGGAGGTACTGAGGTGCCGTTCCCCTCACAGCTCCGTAGGCAAGCACCATGGTCTTGTAGCGGATGCGAGCTTCAACTGGAAGCCAGTGGAGAGAACGGAGGAGCGGGGTGACGTGAGAGAACTTGGGAAGGTTGAACACCAGACGGGCTGCGGCGTTCTGGATGAGTTGAAGGGGTTTAATGGCACAGGCAGGGAGCCCAGCCAACAGCGAGTTGCAGTAATCCAGACGGGAGATGACAAGTGCCTGGATTAGGACCTGCGCCGCTTCCTGTGTGAGGCAGGGTCGTACTCTGCGGATGTTGTAGAGCATGAACCTACAGGAACGGGCCACCGCCTTGATGTTAGTTGAGAACGACAGGGTGTTGTCCAGGATCACGCCAAGGTTCTTGGCGCTCTGGGAGGAGGACACAATGGAGTTGTCAACCGTGATGGCGAGATCATGGAACGGGCAGTCCTTCCCCGGGAGGAAGAGCAGCTCCGTCTTGCCGAGGTTCAGCTTGAGGTGGTGATCCGTCATCCACACTGATATGTCTGCCAGACATGCAGAGATGCGATTCGCCACCTGGTCATCAGAAGGGGGAAAGGAGAAGATTAATTGTGTGTCGTCTGCATAGCAATGATAAGAGAGACCATGTGAGGTTATATCTTTTGAGGCTTTTTGTGCTATACCTTCCACCTTGTGGATTTACCTTTTTGTCTTGGAGGATTACCTTTGTTCTTGTGGAATTCCTTTTGAGGTTGTGGAGTTACATGTTTTCCTGAAGAACTTCACTTTTTACTTCATTAAATACACCGTCTCAAGTACTGCTGTGTCTGCCTCATCTTCTGGGTTCTGCCGACTATTCGTGGCTCAGTTGGTTAAGTGACTGTTTCTCACTCCGGAGACCCGGGTTCGTAACCGGGTCCTGACAGTCCATCCACTGAGGCAAAAAGGAAAATGTAGGTGTTTAATTCAATAAGAGAAAAGCTGTGAAATAGAGAGTTCAAAATGAATAGAAGGTCCAGAACATTAGTCTAATGTTTGGTGAAGTGGTAAAAGATGATGATAGCAGTGTTATTTGTGATGATCTGTGAGGCGCTATACAAATTCTACAGTCATAAGATGGAGACTTCAAAATGACAAGTCGAGGTAACTGTACTGTTCAGGTAGGTTAAATAGAATAGTAGCCAATCTGGACACTGACTGTAAATTTTGACTCTGGAACGTAAATAGCCCACCCAATTACCTCTAACCCCATATTGTTTTTTTCCCCTTCTCTTTTGCACCCCAGTATCTCTACTTGCACATCATCATCTCTACATCTATCACTCCAGTGTTAATGCAAATTGTAATTATTTTGCCACTATTGCCTATTTATTGCCTTACCTCCCTAATCTTACTACATTGGCACACTCTGTACATAGTTCTTTCTATTGTGTTGTTGACTGTATGTTTGTTTATCCCATTTGTAACTCTGTGCTTGTAACGGCGTTCGTCTGTTGAAAGAAGAGAGTCAGACCGAAATAAATCGCGGTACATGAAATAACTGAATACTAAATACAAAAACAACAGAACGGAACGTGAAACTAATTACAGCCTATCTGGTGACTACTACACAGAGATAGGAACAAACACCCACGAAATACAAAGCGAAAGTCAGGCTGCCTAAATACGGTTCCCAATCAGAGACAACGATAAGCACCTGCCTCTAATTGAGAATCGCCTCAGGCAGCCAAGCCTATACCACACCCCTAATCAGCCGCGATCCCAAGTATTACAAACCCCAATACGAAACACAACATATAAACCCATGTCACACCCTGGCCTACCCAAACATATAACAAAAACACAAAATACAGTGACCAAGGCGTGACAGAACCCCCCCCCCAAGGTGCGGACTCCCGGATGCACCTGAAGAGCATAGGGAGGGTCCGGGTGGGCGTCTGTCCATGGTGGCGGTTCTGGCATTAATGTCCTTGTACCTCCCCTTCGCGTCCTGGGATAATCCACCCTCTCCGCCGACCATGGCCTAATAGTCCTCACCCAGATCCCCACATAACTGAAGAGCAGCTCGTGACAGAGGGGCAGCTCGGGACAGAGGGGCATCTCGGGACAGAGGGGCATCTCAGGACAGAGGGGCATCTCAGGACAGAGGGGCATCTCGGGACAGAGGGGCAGCTCGGGACAGAGGGGCAGCTCGGGACAGAAGCAGCCCGGGACTGAGGGGAAGCCCAGTACTGAGAGGAAGCCCAGTACTGAGATGAAGCCCAGTACTGAGATGAAGCTCAGGCAGGTAGTAGGCTCCGGTAAATGCTGGCTGGCGGAACTGGAAGATACTGGTTGTCTGGCAGATCTGGAAGAGATTGGTTGTCGGGCAGATCTGGAAGAGACTGGTTGTCGGGCAGATTTGGAAGAGACTGGTTGTCTGGCGGCGCTGGGCTGACTAGCGGCACTGACGGTGCTGGGTAGACTGGCGGCACTAGCGACGCTGGGCAGACTGGGAGCACTGGCGGAGCTGGGCAGACTGGGAGCACTGGCGGCGCTGGGCAGACTGGGAGCACTGGCGGAGCTGGGCAGACTGGGAGCACTGGCGACGCTGGGCAGACTGGGAGCACTGGCGACGCTGGGCAGACTGGGAGCACTGGCGGCGCTGGGCAGACTGGCGGCACTGGCGGCGCTGGGCAGACGGGAGACTCCGGCAGCGCAGGAGAGGAGATAGGCTCTGGCTGCGCTAAACAGGCGGGAGACTCCGGCAGCGCAAGAGAGGAGAAAAGCGCTGGCTGCGCTGAACAGGCGAGGCGCACTGGAGGCCTGGTGCGTGGTGCTGGAACTGGTGGTACTGGATCGAGGACACGCAGAGGAAGCCTGGTGCGGGGAGCTGCTACCGGAGGACTGGTGTGTGGAGGTGGCACAGGATGGGCTAGACCGTGAAGGCGTACTGGAGATCTTGAGAGCAGTGTAGGCACAGGACGTGCAAGGCTAGGGATGTGCACAGGAGGCCTGGTGCGTGAGGCTGGCACCAACTTCACCAGCCGACTAACACGCACCTCAGGTTGAGTATAGAGCGCTAACTCAGGTGCTATCAAATCCCCGACACGATCCGTCGGACGAATATTATATCTATAGCACCAAGCTAGCAACTCCCTCATTACTCTCCACTCCACTTCCCCCATTACCTCCTTCACAGTCTCTGCTTCGCTCACCTCTAACACTGGCTCTGGTTCTGGTCTCCTCCTTGGCTCCTCACGATGAACAAGGAGAGTTGGCTCAGGTCTATCTCCTGACTCAGCCATACTCTCCCTGAGCCTCCCCCCAATACATTTTTTGGGGTGACTTTCGGTTTTCGCTCTGCGCCGCCGTGCTTTCCTTTTCAAATCCATTCGCCTATAGCCCTCTTCGCATTGCTGCAGGGAATCCCAGGCGGGCTCCTGCACTCTCTCTGGGTCGGCCGACCACCTGTCGATTTCTTCCCACGTCGTATACTCCATGCCTCTACCTTCCTTTTGTTGCTCCAGCTGTCTACGTCGTTGCCAGTTTACACGCTGCTCGGTCCGTGAGAGGTGGGTGTTTCTGTAACGGCGTTCGTCTGTTGAAAGAAGAGAGTCGGACCGAAATGCAGCGTGTAGGTTACTCATGACTTTAATTAAATAAATCGCGGTACATGAAATAACTGAATACTAAATACAAAAACAACAGAACGGAACGTGAAACTAATTACAGCCTATCTGGTGACTACTACACAGAGACAGGAACAAACACCCACGAAATACAAAGCGAAAGTCAGGCTGCCTAAATACGGTTCCCAATCAGAGACAACGATAAGCACGTGCCTCTAATTGAGAATCGCCTCAGGCAGCCAAGCCTATACCACACCCCTAATCAGCCGCGATCCCAAATATTACAAACCCCAATACGAAACACAACATATAAACCCATGTCACACCCTGGCCTACCCAAACATATAACAAAAACCCAAAATACAATGACCAAGGCGTGACAGTGCTGTTGTTTTTGTCTTGCTGCTTTGCTTTATCTTGGCCAGGTGGCAGCTGTAAATGAGAACTTGTTCTCAACTGGCCTACCTGGTTAAATAAAGGTGAAATAAAAAATACAAAACATGCAATATTTGCAGGTTAGGGTCGAGTGTGGGCCTCAGATGTTCACTTTATCACATATAGTCAGGCGGTTGTGGATGTGTTATAAGCAATTGTGGGCGGGTGAACAAATATCTGATCCACGCATCACCATAACCCGTATAGGATGACCTTGCTAACCATTACCATAAGACCATAGAGTGCCATGTATAATAGAGGCGATCCATTTCAACAGCACCATTACCATAGCACAGACCCTCACTACCATTATCATAACAGTATTGTCATAATAAGCAGGATGACCCTGTTAGTCATATCCACAAAACTCTAAGAAGAGGCATTTCTTTCAGACAGCAGCCTGAAACACAGGGGAAATAAGGGCACCCAAGGCTATAACACAGAAGGAAACATACAGAGAATGGGTGTTTTCAAAAGGTGTTCTCCTTTCAAAAGGTGTTCTCTTTTCAAAAGGTGTTCTCTTTTCAAAAGGTGTTCTCCTTTCAAAAGGTGTTCTCTTTTCAAAAGGTGTTCTCCTATCAAAAGGTGTTCTCCTTTCAAAAGGTGTTCTCCTTTCAAAAGGTGTTCTCCTTTCAAAAGGTGTTCTCCTTTCAAAAGGTGTTCTCCTTTCAAAAGCTGTTCTCCTATCAAAAGGTGTTCTCTTTTCAAAAGGTGTTCTCTTTTCAAAAGGTGTTCTCTTTTCAAAAGTTGTTCTCCTTTCAAAAGGTGTTCTCCTTTCAAAAGGTGTTCTCCTTTCAAAAGTGGACTCTAAAGTGTGAACATTTTCTACACCATTCCTGGTTGTGCCTCTGAATGAGTTACTTAAGCAATAAGGCACGAGGGGTTGTGGTTTATGGCCAATATACTAAGGCTAAGGACTGTTCTTACCCATGACGCAACGCAGAGTGCCTGGATACAGCCCTTAGCCGTGGTGTATTGGCCATATACCACAACCCCTGATGTGCCTTATTGCTATTATAAACCTGTTACAAACATAATTAGAACAGTAAAAATAAATGTTTTGTCATAGCCGTGGTATATGGCTTTCAGCCAAAGCATTCAGGGCTCGGACTCGGTTTGTAATTAGATATAAAACGTCTTCTTACTTTAATATAAAAAATATTCTCAATTTCATGGAATGTTGGTTAGAACAATTTTGTTGATCGGTAATAACCATTTAATTGCTCCTCCGAAGAGCAAGATACTTGAATTAAATGATCAATCCACTTGTTTAGATTACAGCAAAGAGTTCCCCTTTCATAAATGAATACAATAAACCCAGTTTGTGGGTGGGTGTGACTGAGTTTATGATATTAGCTTGCCTCAAAGATTAAACACAATAATAATATTTCTCTGACACGCTATACTGTGTAGCTCCATCTTTGTGCTGTGGTGTCTCAATGCTGTTCTGTCATATTTGTGTATTAATCTGTGTATTAAAACCATTAAACTAAAAAAAATTTACCATTGTTCATCGCAGGATATAAATGGCAAAAATGAGGGTCTCGGTTTGAAAAACCCACACATAATTTATCCAATTCACTTTTCCCAAAATTCAAGTGACAAGTCTTACATGACCATTCTATTCTGAGACAATCACAGATCCCGAGACCCCCCCACACAAACTCTATTTCTCACTTCACTCTCTCTCTCTCTCTCTCTCTCTCTCTCTCTCTCTCTCTCTCTCTCTCTCTCTCTCTCTCTCTCTCTCTCTCTCTCTCTCTCTCTCTCTCTCTCTCTCTCTCTCTCTCTCTCTCACTCTCTCTCCAGACTCTCTCTCCAGATCCTTTCTCTCTCCAGATTGGATCTTCAATGGGAAGAGTGAAGGAGATGAAGGGAACAGGAAGAGGAAGCGTGAATGAGATGGAGGGAACAGGAAGAGGAAGAGTGAATGAGATGAAGGGAACAGGAAGAGGATGAGTGAATGTGATGGAGGGAACAGGAAGAGGAAGAATGAATGAGATGGAGGGAACAGGAAGAGTAAGAGTGAATGAGATGGAGGGAACAGGAAGAGGAAGCGTGAATGTGATGGAGGGAACAGGAAGAGGAAGAGTGAATGAGATGGATGGAACAGGAAGAACAGGAAGAGGAAGAATGAATGAGATGGAGGGAACAGGAAGAGGAAGAGTTAATGTGATGGAGGAACAGGAAGAGGAAGAGTGAATGAGATGGAGGGAACAGGAAGAGGAAGAATGAATGAGATGGAGGGAACAGGAAGAGGAAGAATGAATGAGATGGAGGGAACAGGAAGAGGAAGAATGAATGAGATGGAGGGAACAGGAAGAGGAAGAGTTAATGTGATGGAGGTAACAGGAAGAGTGAATGTGATGGAGGGAACAGGAAGAGGAAGAATGAATGAGATGGAGGGAACAGGAAGAGTAAGAGTGAATGAGATGGAGGGAACAGGAAGAGTGAATGAGATGGAGGGAACAGGAAGAGGAAGAGTGAATGAGATGGAGGGAACAGGAAGAGTAAGAGTGAATGAGATCGAGGGAACAGGAAGAGGAAGCGTGAATGAAATGGAGGGAACAGGAAGAGGAAGAATGAATGAGATGGAGGGAACAGGAAGAGGAAGAATGAATGAGATGGAGGGAACAGGAAGAGTAAGAGTGAATGAGATGGAGGGAACAGGAAGAGGAAGAATGAATGAGATGGAGGGAACAGGAAGAGTGAATGAGATGGAGGGAACAGGAAGAGGAAGGGTGAATCGGATGGAAGGAGAAGGAGAAAGCGGAGGGTCCACAATGCCCCTCATTATTCAGACAGACACTTGAGGCCACAGGAAAAAGCGCACTTCATTGTTCTTGTCAAACTCTGTCCGGCTTAATGGAGTGTTCAGTTCTTAGGGCCTCCGTTCGTGGAGAGATTAAGGATGGTGTGTTTGGGCCAGATGTAAAGAGAGAGAGATGATTAGATCAGGACAAAAAACTTGAAAAAAATATCTCCTTTTTCTATTGTTTGTTTCATGGCTTTTAATCTCATTTTAGTAATTTAGCAAACACTCGTATCCAGAGCAATTTACAGGAGCAATTAGAGTTAAGTGCCTTGCTCAAGGGTACATTGACATATTTTTCACCTAGTTGCCTCAGGGAATCGAACCAGCAACCTTTCATTACTGACCCAACACTCTTAAAGGCTAGGCTACCTCTCGCTTGCCAGAAGTGCTTGACAGAGTCATGGTGCTTTGCAATACAGTGGACCTAGAACACCTGAGAGGAGGTAAAGCCCTCTTGAGATAAATATCTTCCAGGGGCCAAAGTATTTTGCAGTTTCACATAAATATGTCATATCATGTAGCAATGGAGAGGGTAAATGGCAATGTTTTCTAACTGAAGAATAAGGTGATGGTTTACGGCAGAGTAACTGTGAAGTGGCACAGATGTTTCTATTGTTATTCCTCCTCTGTATCCTTCCCTCCTTTCTGTGGAGATTATCCACTGATTATGTATTATGTATTATATGTAATATAGAATGTATATGTAGAACCCCATATGCAACCAGCTCTGTAACTTACACTCAATCCACAGATTAGGTACTTAGTCCTTTATTTTCTTTGTTTTAACATGATGCTTCTGCTATGGAGCTCAAACATACTGTAGATGTGATACAGTAGCGGAGGTGCGTTTACCATGTTATGGCCAACACACATTCTAAACTGCTTGGCGTACTACACCCTGCAGTCAAAGATATTTTCATCAGAGGTGGATGCCGTTAAAATGTCTGTTTAAATCTCATCCATGGTATATGCTTCCTGATGCAGATGATGCAGGAAGCAGTTGGATTCCAGGCCAAAATGGGACACAGGTGTTTGAGATAAACTCAGTGTCAATGAAACCTCGTTACAGCATGTCCTTCCCTGCCTGCGTCCCGAACGGCACCCTGTTCCCTAGTGCACTGCTTTTGATCAGGGCTCTGTAGGACTCCATAGGGCTCTGGTCAAAAGTAGTGCACTATGTAGGGAACAGTGTACCGTTTGGGACTCAGGCTCTACCTATGGGTGTGTACCAGAGTGGCTGCAGCATTGATCAGACAGCCAAGCCCCTTTGTTTGCCTCCTAATTGGGGTAATTTATTGCCCTAACAGACAGAGCAGCTGTGGCTTTACAGCATCGCACCAATTAAGCCCAGATGCTAAAATGAAAGACAGTACTGAAGACGTGAAGAATCAACAGACCATAACTCAGATCTGGGTAATAAATGTGACAGCATGAGACCGAGGAATGAGGAGGACCGTGGCGGGCTCTTCATTACCCTCTGCTGATGTATTCCACTGAATGAGGAGGACCGTGGTGGGCTCTTCAAAACCCTCTGCTGATGTATTCCACTGATGTTGGAAACAACAAGCAATGTCATTATCAATGTAATTCAAAGAGTAATTTCAAAACCAGATCTAAGATGACCTGAGAGTTATTGTTTCTTATAACTTCTATGATTTTAATTATTGGTCAGAATGAAAGAATGGAACAGACATCTCTACAGGGAGTCGAGAACACTTCACGTCTAAGGTTAGATGGATTATGAGTAAAATACAAAATTGTTCTCATGATAGCTCAAGATTTCTCTGATTTACATTTGTATTTTCCACAAAATGGCAGTGGCAGTCAGGATCAGGTGGATTAGAGAATCGGAGAGCGAATGGCCCAGGAAATGTGGGACATAACAGGAGGAAATCAGGTCACCATGGACATTCCTCCAGGGTATGGATAACCCCGACATACTGTGGTTGGCCTGCCTCTCCTCTCACCTAGTCGGAGTCCTTTAGATCATGTGTACTGGGAAAGGGCACACATGTGAGTAACACAGAAGAGTGTGCAGTAACACGGAAGAGGAGGAGGGGCCAACCTGAAGGCTCAGCTCACTGATGATGAATACTTCCAGAGAGAGTTTATGTTTATGTTTATGTTTTCTTGTCATGTGACCCCAAAGGAAAAGAACATCTCATCGTTGTGATGATGTCTGGAGAGAGTTTGTACTGTTCCTATCTGGCTCGAAGGACCATGATAAAAGAGGTTAAGTCTGAGAGAGTATGTCGTTGTACACATTTTCATTGTGTCACAAATCAAAAAGTCCAAATGGTTCACCCAATAGGCTTGCCAGTCCACATAACATGAGCAAGTGATCTGCCTGAGAATATATTCATTTTAATTATACGGTTCGGCTGGGTCCAAGGTGGTGTATAGGTGAATAGCAAAGTGAGACGTGTGAGCATGCTAGTACCTGGGTCATACAAAAGCAGCACTAAAACATGCAGCACCTTGATAGACTGAACCATACCCCAGAGATGAAAGGCGTTCATGCACTCCTACAGAGAGTATCTCCTCCCTCTGTCCTCCATTAGAATTCCAGCTCTGTCTGGAGCTCCCCTGAATCCCATTACCTTCTCCATTCCATCACTGACTTAAACCCTCAAGACAAAACGAGTGCTTGTCTGTCGTGCCCTTGACGGCGGTGTCTTGCTCCTCCATGTAACCTCTCTCCGTCCCTCCCTGTCTCTGTGCCTCTCTCTCGGTCCATCTCCCTCGCTCTCTCGGTGTGTGTCTCCCTCTCTCTCTCTGTCTCTGTCTCTCTCTCTCTTCAGGGGGAATTCTGATATCAGTAGCCTGATGGGGAGTAGAAACCTCTGTATTTTATGAGGAGAACGAATGGCCCTGAACCCAATTATCTTTCTTTGTTAAGTAAAACTCTACTGGCCCTCATTTCAACATGCAGCCCCCCCTCTGCTGTTTTTACACTACAAAGTGATTACAGATTTAATTAGCTGAGGACCTTGCTTCAGGGAGACTCATGCATCTATATTGATATTTCTGCAGAATGTGGAGATAGGGCCTCGTCCTCATGATGAGCTATGGAGACGCTACTGGAGAACAAAATAAAGGAAAATGAAGTGATGATTTGCAACTTTCACTCTCCTGTTTACTTTTTCCCCTGAGGCTAATATTTTTATTGCTCTATGAGAATGAGCAGCATGGCTGAATTATGCAGAGCATGGCAGCAGCAATCAATGCTGTCTCACTGTGAGTAGCTTGGATTAAAAGAGGCCTGCTGTCAGGAGAGCAGCATTTCTGTTATTGACATGAGAAAATATTCCACCACTAATCTGGTAGAAATGAATTAAGTGTTCTGAGACCTTCCGCCCCATTTGGAGAGTGGAATCTAATTTGGATTTAATGGTGCAATTTGCCTGCCTAACCTGGTCACTTTGTTTGATGGATCAGTTTAACCATCTGGAATAACATTAACTATAGCATTGGGGTCCTGAAGGTATAGAACTCTTATGTATAATACGGAGGTTTCTAGGGTCTCCACCAAGCTAGGTAAATCTGCTTTTTACTTTTAAGGCATCGAAATGCTGGAAGAAAATTGATGTTTTTGTGGCAATTTAAAGTATTGATTGGGAACTTGTTTGAGGATGAAGGTAACTGTTTTTCTGGGTGATTTGTGACGTTGTATTTGTGCTTCCCATGACTGTGTTTCTACATTTGTTTTATTTTTTTATTTCAGCTTTATTTAGTCAGGTGTAGTGGAAGAGAACACTACCTCTGAAATAGTAGTAATAATACCTTGAGAATTAAAAACAAGTCTATAGATAATGACGATGGCTGCCTAGGAGCTCCCCGGTGTTGCAGCGGTCTAAGGCACTGCATCTCAGTGATAAAGCCACCACTTTTCTATTGTTATTTATTTCAACCAGGTAGGCTGGTTGAGAACAAGCTCTCATTTACAACTGCGACCTGGCCAACATAAAGCACAGCAGTTCGACACATACAACAACATAGAGTTACACATGGAATTAACAAACATACAGTCAATAATACAGTAGAAAAAAGAAAAACATATAAACAGTGAGTGCAAATGAGGTAAGATAAGGGAGGTAAGGCAATAAATAGGCCATGGTGGCAAAGTAATTACAAAATACCAATTAGACACCGGAATGGAAGATGTGCAGAAGATGAATGTGCAAGAGACACTGGGGTGCAAAGGACCAAGATGAATAAATAAATACAGTATGGGGATGAGGTAGTTGGATGGGCTGTTTACAGATGGGCTATGTACAGGTGCAGTGCTCTGACAGCTGGTGCTTAACGCTAGTGAGGGAGATATGGGTCTCCAGCTTCAATGATTTTTGCAGTTCGTTCCAGTCGTTGGCAGCAGAGAACTGGAAGGAAAGGCGGCCAAAGGAGGAATTGGCGTTGGGGGTAACCAATGAGATATAACTGCTGGAGCGTGTGCTATGGGTGGGTGCTGCTATGGTGACCAGTGAGTTGAGATAAGGTGGGGCATTACCTAGCAGAAACTTGTAGATGACCTGGAGCCAGTGGGTTTGCGACGAGTATGAAGCGATGGTCAGCCAACGAGAACGTACAGGTCGCAGTGGTGGGTAATATATGGGGCTTTGGTGACAAAACGGATGGCACTGTGATAGACTGCATCCAATTTGTTGAGTAGAGTGTTGGAGGATATTTTATAGATGACATCACCGAAGTGAAGGATCGGTAGGATGATCAGTTTTACGAGGGTATGTGTGGCAGCATGAGTGAAGGATGCTTTGTTGCAAAATAGGAAGCCGATTCTAGATTTTGGATTGGAGATGCTTAATGTGAGTCTGGAAGGAGAGTTTACAGTCTAGCCAGACACCTAGGTATTTGTAGTTGTCCACATATTCTAAGTCCGAACAGTCCAGAGTAGTGATGCTGGCGGGTGCGGGCAGCAACCGGTTGAAGAGCATGCATTCAGTTTTACTTGCATTTAAGAGCAGTTGGAGGCCACAGAAGGAGAGTTGTATGGCATTGAAGCTCGTCTGGAGGTCAGTTAACACAGTGTCCAAAGAAGGGCCAGAAGAATACAGAATGGTGTCGTCTGCATAGAAGTGAATCAGAGAATCACCAGCAGCGAGGGCGACATCATTGATGTATACAGAGAAGAGAGTCGGCCCGAGAATTGAACCCTGTGGCACCCCCATAGAGACTGCAAGAGGTCCGGACAACAGGCCCTTTGATTTGACACACTGAACTATATCAGATTAGTAGTTGGTGAACCAGGCGAGGCAATCATTTGAGAAACCAAGGCTGTTGAGTCTGCCAAAAATAATGTGGTGATTGACAGAGTCGAAAGTCTTGAACAGGTCGATGAATACGGCTGCACAGTAATGTTTCTTATCGATGGCGGTTATGATATCGTTTAGGACCTTGAGCATGGCTGAAGTGCACACATGACCAGCTCTGAAACCAGATTGCATAGCGGAGAATGTACGGTGGGAATCGAAATGGTAGGTAATTTTTCTTTTAAAAATTGGCTTTCAAATCAAATCAAAAAATCGAATTGATTTATCACATACACATGGTTAGCAAATGGTAATGCGAGTGTAGCGAAATGCTTGTGCTTCTAGTTCCGACAATGCAGTAATAACCAACAAGTAATCTAACCTAAAAATTCCATAAATACTACCTTATACACAAAAGTGTAAAGGGATAAAGAATATGTACATAAAGATATATGAATGAGTGATGGTACAGAACGGCATAGGCAAGATGCAATAAATGGTATCGAGTACAGTATATACATATGAGATGAGTAATGTAGGGTATGTAAACAAAGTGGCATAGTTCAAAGTGCCTAGTGATACATGTATGATATAAAGATGCAGTAGATGGTATAGAGTACAGTATATACATATGAGATGAGTAATGTAGGGTATGTAAACATCATATTAAGTAGCATTGTTTAAAATGGCTAGTGATATATTTTACATCAATTTCCATCAATTCCCATTATTAAAGTGGCTGGAGTTGTGTCAGTGTGTTGGCAGCAGCCACTCAATGTTAGTGGTGGCTGTTTAACAGTCTGATGGCCTTGAGATAGAAGCTGTTTTTCAGTCTCTCGGTCCCTGCTTTGATGCACCTGTACTGACCTCGTCTTCTGGATGATAGCGGGGTGAACAGGCAGTGGCTCGGGTGGTTGATGTCCGTGATGATCTTTATGGCCTTCCTGTAACATCGGGTGGTGTAGGTGTCCTGGAGGGCATGTAGTTTGCCCCCGGTGATGCGTTGTGCAGACCTCACTACCATCTGGAGAGCCTTACGGTTGAGGGCGGAGCAGTTGCCGTACCAGGCAGTGATACAGCCCGCCAGGATGCTCTCGATTGTGCATCTGTAGAAGTTTGTGAGTGCTTTTGGTGACAAGCCAAATTTCTTCAGCCTCCTTAGGTTGAAGAGGCGCTGCTGCGCCTTCTTCACGATGCTGTCTGTGTGAGTGGACCAATTCAGTTTGTCTGTGATGTGTATGCCGAGGAACTTAAAACTTGCTACCCTCTCCACTACTGTTCCATCGATGTGGATAGGGGAGTGTTCCCTCTGCTGTTTCCTGAAGTTCACAATCATCTCCTTAGTTTTGTTGACGTTGAGTGTGAGGTTATTTTCCTGACACCACACTCCGAGGGCCCTCACCTCCTCCCTGTAGGCCGTCTCGTCGTTGTTGGTAATCAAGCCTACCACTGTTGTGTCGTCCGCAAACTTGATGATTGAGTTGGAGGCGTGCACGGCCACGCAGTCGTGGGTGAACAGGGAGTACAGGAGAGGGCTCAGAACGCACCCTTGTGGGGCCCCAGTGTTGAGGATCACTGGGGTGGAGATGTTGTTACCTACCCTCACCACCTGGGGGCGGCCCGTCAGGAAGTCCAGTACCCAGTTGCACAGGGCGGAGTCGAGACCCAGGGTCTCGAGCTTGATGACGAGCTTGGAGGGTACTATGGTGTTGAATGCCGAGCTGTAGTCGATGAACAGTATTCTCACATAGGTATTCCTCTTGTCCAGATGGGTTAGGGCAGTGTGCAGTGTGGTTGAGATTGCATCGTCTGTGGACCTATTTGGGCGGTAAGCAAATTGGAATGGGTCTAGGGTGTCAGGTAGGGTGGAGGTGATATGGTCCTTGACTAGTCTCTCAAAGCACTTCATGATGACGGAAGTGAGTGCTACGGGGCGGTAGTCGTTTAGCTCAGTTACCTTAGCTTTCTTGGGAACAGGAACAATGGTGGCCCTCTTGAAGCATGTGGGAACAGCAAACTGGTATAGGGATTGATTGAATATGTCCATAAACACACCGGCCAGCTGGTCTGCGCATGCTCTGAGGGCGCGGCTGGGGATGCGGTCTGGGCCTGCAGCCTTGCGAGGGTTAACACGTTTAAATGTCTTACTCACCTCGGCTGCAGTGAAGGAGAGACTGCATGTTTTCGTTGCAGGCCGTGTCAGTGGCACTGTATTGTCCTCAAAGCGGGCAAAAAAGTTATTTAGTCTGCCTGGGAGCAAGACATCCTGGTCCGTGACTGGGCTGGATTTCTTCCTGTAATCCGTGACTGACTGTAGACCCTGCCACATGCCTCTTGTGTCTGAGCCGTTGAATTGAGATTCTACTTTGTCTCTGTACTGACACTTAGCTTGTTTGATAGCCTTGCGGAGGGAATAGCTGTACTGTTTGTATTCGGTCATGTTACCAGACACCTTGCCCTGATTAAAAGCAGTGGTTCGCGCTTTCAGTTTCACACGAATGCTGCCATCAATCCACGGTTTCTGGTTAGGGAATGTTTTAATCGTTGCTATGGGAACGACATCTTCAACGCACATTCTAATGAACTCGCACACCGAATCAGAGTATTCGTCAATGTTGTTATCTGACGCAATACGAAACATATTCCAGTCCACGTGCTGGAAGCAGTCTTGGAGTGTGGAGTCAGCTTGGTCGGACCAGCGTTGGACAGACCTCAGCGTGGGAGCCTCTAGTTTTAGTTTCTGTCTGTAGGCAGGGATCAGCAAAATGGAGTCGTGGTCAGCTTTTCCGAAAGGGGGGCGGGGCAGGGCCTTATATGCATCGCGGAAGTTAGAGTAACAATGATCCAAGGTTTTTCCACCCCTGGTTGCGCAATCGATATGCTGATAAAATTTAGGGAGTCTTGTTTTCAGATTAGCCTTGTTAAAATCCCCAGCTACAATGAATGCAGCCTCCGGATAAATGGTTTCCAGTTTGCAAAGAGTTAAATAAAGTTCGTTCAGAGCCATCGATGTGTCTGCTTGGGGGGGATATATACGGCTGTGATTATAATCGAAGAGAATTCTCTTGGTAGATAATGCGGTCTACATTTGATTGTGAGGAATTCTAAATCAGGTGAACAGAAGGATTTGAGTTCCTGTATGTTTCATTCATCACACCATGTCTCGTTAGTCATAAGGCATACGCCCCCGCCCCTCTTCTTACCAGAAAGGTGTTTGTTTCTGTCGGCGCGATGCGTGGAGAAACCAGCTGGCTGCACCGCTTCGGATAGCGTCTCTCCAGTGAGCCATGTTTCCGTGAAGCACAGAACATTACAGTCTCTGATGTCCCTCTGGAATGCTACCCTTGCTCGGATTTCATCAACCTTGTTGTCTAGAGACTGGACATTGGCAAGAAGAATGCTCGGGAGTGGTGCACGGTGTGCTCGTCTCCGGAGTCTGACCAGAAGACCGCCGCATTTCCCTCTTTTTCGGAGTCGTTTTTTTGGGTCGCTGCATGCGATCCATTCCGTTGTCCTGTTTGTAAGGCAGAACACAGGATCCGCGTTGCGAAAAACATATTCTTGGTCGTACTGATGGTGAGTTGACGCTGATCTTATATTCAGTAGTTCTTCTCGACTGTATGTAATGAAACCTAAGATGACCTGGGGTACTAATGTAAGAAATAATGGTCCTTCTGTAGCTCAGTTGGTAGAGCATGGGGCTTGTAACGCCAGGGTAGTGGGTTCGATCCCCGCGACCACCCATACGTAGAATGTATGCACACATGACTGTAAGTCGCTTTGGATAAAAGCGTCTGCTAAATGGCATATATATATATAAATAACACGTAAAAAAAAAAAACTGCATAGTTTCCTAGGAACGCAAGGCGGCCATCTCTGTCGGCGCCGGAAGCAATGCTGAACATATCCAAATCCACGTGATCAAAGCAGTCTTGAAGTGTGGAATCAGATTGGTCGGACCAGCGTTGAACAGACCTGAGCGCGGGAGCTTCCTGTTTTAGTCTCTGTTTATAGGCAGGGAGCAACAAAATGGAGTCATGGTCAGCTTTTCCGAAAGGAGGGCGGGGGAGGGCCTTATATGCGTCACGGAAGTTACAATAGCAATGATCCAGGTTTTACCAGGCCTGGTTGCGCAATCGATATGCTGATACAATTTAGGGAGTCTTGTCTTCAGATTAGCCTTGTTAAAATCCCCAGCTACAATGAATGCAGCCTCAGGATATGTGGTTTCCAGTTTGCAAAGAATAAAATAAAGTTTGTTCAGGGCCATCAATGTGTCTGCTTGGGGGGAGAAAATATACGGTTGTGATTATAATCAAAGAGAATTCTCTTAGATAATGGTAGATAATGCGGTCGACATTTGATTGTGATGAATTCTAAGTCAGGTGAACAGAAGGACTTGAGTTCCTGTATGTTGTTATGATCACACCACGCCTCGTTAATCATAAGGCATACCCCACCGCTCCTCTTCTTACCAGAAAGATGCTTGTTTCTGTCGGCGCGATGCGTGAAGAAACCAGCTGGCTGCACCTACTAAGTTAGCGTCTCTCGAGTGAGCCATGTTTCCGTGAAGCAAACAACGTTACAGTCTCTGATGTCTCTCTGGAATGCTACCCTTGCTCGGATTTCATCAACCTTGTTGTCAAGAGACTGGACATTGGCGAGTAGTATGCAAAGACCTTAGTAGTTTCGAAGACCTTAGAAAGGCAGTGTAGGATGGATCTAGGTCTGTAGCAAGTTGAATGTAGAGTGTCTCCCCCTTCGAAGAGGGGGATGACCACGGCAGCTTTCCAATCTTTGGGAATCTCAGACAATACAAAAGAGAGGTTGAACAGGATAGTAATAGGGGTTGCAACAAATTCAGCAGATCATTTTGAAAAGAGAAGGTCCAGAATGTCTAGCCCTGCTGATTTGTAGGGGTCCAGGTTTTGCAGTTCTATAAGAACATCAGCTATCTGGATTTTGGTGAAGGAGAAATGGGGGAGGATTGGGCGAGTTGCTGTGGGGAGTGCAGGGCACTTGACCGGGGTTGGGGTAGCCAGGTGGAAAGCATGGCCAGCCGTAGCAAAATGCTTATTGAAATTCTCAATTATAGTGGATTTATCGGTGGTGACAGGGTTTCCTAGCCTCAGTGCAGTGGGCAGCTGGGAGGGGGTGCTCTTATTCTCCATGGACTGTGTCCCAGAACTTTTTTGAGTTTGGGTGGCGCAGTGGTTAAGGGTGCTGTACTGCAGCGGCAGCTGTGCCACCAGAGACTCTAGGTTCGCGCCCAGGCTCTATTGTAACCGGCCGTGACCGGGAGGTCAGTGGGGCAACGCACAATTGGCCTAGCGTCGTCCGGGTTAGGTGTTGTGCGTGCTAACCAAGGTTTCCAGGTGCACAGTGTTTCCTCAGACACATTGGTGCGGCTGGCTTCTGGATTGGATGTGCGCTGTGTTAAGAAGCAGTACAGCTTGGTTGGGTTGTGTATCGGAGGACGCATGACTTTCAACCTTTGCCTCTCCCAAGCCTGTATGGGAGTTGTAGCGATGAGACAAGATAGTAGCTATTAAAACAAACAATTGGATACCACGAAATTGGGGAGCAAAAGGGATTTTTTTTTAAATTAAAAGGTAGCCTTAGCTTTCCTAACTGCCTGTGTATATTTGTTGCTAACTTTCCTGAAAAGTTGCATATCATGAGGGCTATTCGATGCTAATGCAGAGCGCCACAGGATGTTTTTGTGCTGGTCAAGGGCAGTCAGGCATAAATTATAGCGCTATTTCTGACTTTCGTGTCGCAACTCACTGTCCTCAGATAATCGCATGGTTTGCTTTCGCCGTAAAGCCTTTTAAAAATCTGACACCGTGTCTGGATTAACAACTAGTTAAGCTTTATTTTGATGTATTACATGAAAGTTGAATATTTATAGTAATTTCATTTGAATTTCGCGCTCTGCAATTTCACCGAATGTTGTCCAGGTGGGATGCTACTCTCCCACCTATCCCAAAGAAGTTAAGCTAACAGTCCGGTGTGCTCTGGACAGCTAGCAGGCTGCGGCTAGCATGCTAGCGGATGGGATTTTAGGGGACGAAGCGACGGCGGAGCCAGTTGCCACGTCGGTGGTACAGTTGTGATGAGTCGGCGGGGATCCAAGCCAGTTGGCAAAAAGAGGTATTGTAGCCCAAGTAGTGGCTGATGGACTTATTTGGCTAGCCGGATGGGCATCGCAAGGATAACTCCAGGCTAATTGGTTATTGCTTCGGGACAGTGACGTTAGCCAGGAGTGGCCACTCGAATAGCAGCTAGCTGCTGCGATGATCCAGGTGGGAAAAAAAGGTTCAGAGCTTGCGGTAGGAATCCGGAGATATGGAGAAAAATAAGTACGATTTGCTCTGCTTTGAGTCGCGCTGTACAAACTGGCGAGAGTTTTCCATGCTAGAGGTGGCTGATGACCGCCATCAGTGGATAGCTGAGTACTAGCTAGTAGCTAGTTAGCTGGCTAGCTTCTGTTGGGGTTCCGGTTCAGGTGACGGTTCAAAAAATGAATCAGCAGGGTCGTAGCTAGCCAGTTAGCTGGTAGCCAGTTTGCTGGCTAGCGTTTGATGAGTTGATGAGTTCTTAAGTATAAAAATAGCAGATCCGTACCACATTGGGTGAGGCGGGTTGCAGGAGAGTATATTCAGTCCGTAGATAGAAAGTGATATACAAATATTAAATATATATACTGGAGAGAAAAAAAGGAAAAACAATGTTTACAAGGGACAGGAAGGGACAAGACAAAAACACAAGTCCGATTGCTACACCATCTTGGAATTTAATACATATATATCGTTTGGGTTTAATGTGTATATTTATGCAGGGTGCATTTGTAAAAGAGGACGAGGTCTCAATATGTCTTCCATGTTAAAATAAAGGTTAAATAAAACAAATGAAAATAAATACTAAATACAAAACCTAAATCAAATCGTATTGGTCACAAGAGCCGAATACAGCGGGTTAGACTTTATCATGAAATGCCTGCGTACGAGCCCTTCACAATGATGCAGAGTACAAAAATAAATAAAATACAAATTAAAGTAGTAAAACAGGAGGAATAAAATACACGAGAACGGAGCTATATACAGGAAGTACCAGATCAATGTGGAGCTATATACAGGAAGTACCAGATCAATGTGGAGCTATATACAGGCAGTACCAGATCAATGTGGAGCTATATACAGGAAGTACCAGATCAATGTGTAGCTATATACAGGCAGTACCAGTACCAGATCAATGTGCAGGAATACGAGGTATTGGAGGGAGATATGTACATAAAGGCAGGGTAAAGTGACTAGGCATCAGAATAGATACTATCCTGCATACTGTATCCAGACACTGAATTGTATGTGGTACTCTTACTTCAGTCACGACAACATACTGTATAACTACATGTTAAGATGTAGGCAACCAACAACTACGATACATGTCAAGAGTACAGTGTTCCACTGGAGTGCTGTGATGAACAGTGAGAGATGAAAATGAGTATGAAAGTGTCAAGTGGAGCTTGTCAAACCCCACTTGTGTATGAATATTTCACTAGCATCACACACACACGCGCCCACACGCAGACACACACACACCACAAACCAGCCCTCCTCGCCTCGATTCCCCCGGCTCAGAGAAGAAAGAGGCCCTCCGACGGATACCTGTCTCCTGCTTCATCTCACAGCCCAAATTTCAGATGGCATGAATGACAGTAGGAGCTCTCCAGTGCTGACAGTGCTGCCTTATGGGGGAACTTGAGCGGTCTCATAGGAGGAGCTCTCCAGTGCTGACAACGCTGCCTTGCGAAGGAACTGGAGCTTTCGCCCACATCACACTGCTGCCAGAAACCAGGCTACGCCCATGACCGATACACACAGAAACAAATAATGTACCACACAAATGAGTAATACACACTCACTCAATCACTCACAAACGCACATAGACGCATAGGCAAACAAACATTCAGCAAACAAACACACATAAGCATGCATGCACGCACACACATACTTTAGGTGCACACACACACAAATATCACACGAGTACATTGAGTAGGGAGCACACACACACACACACACACACACACACACACACACACACACACACACACACACACACACACACACACACACACACACACACACACACACACACACACACACACACACACACACACACACACACACACACACACACACACACACACACACACACACACACACACACACACACACACACACAGGCAAACACACACCAAGGATGCAGCAATATTACAAACATATAGAATAGCACACACACAAAAAAAAACACACACACACACTTGAGCAGAGCTTTTTTTGTATAATGTGTCTCCTGACAGTTATCAAGATGGTAAAGTACCGCCCCCTTTACATACAGCCACATCTCTCACAGGAAACGTAGATATTCACAGAGTTACTAGGTCTTTCCTCTACCACATGACAGATCATAATGTAGTTATAGTAGCCAGGGAAATCCTACAAGATAATACTGTATACGTCCCCGTTTCACGTTCAGCCAATTTCGGACATTACACAGCATTCCCTGTTTCTCTTTTAGTTGAATTTTGTATGTTAAATGCGGAGATTTAAAGATTGTAATTAAGGCTGGAAGAATTACTGTATAATCGTGTAACTGACCATTATGGATGAAGACCGTAATGAAAATAAAAGAAACCGCAAACTGGACGAATAGCTGAGTGAAGAAGGAACGGCCGGGCATTATTGCGGTTGAGTCCATTTCCACGGTTACATGGACTCTTTACAACATGATGAAACTTTGTTTCTCCTTGCTGAAATAAGCAAGGTGTTGTAGCAAATGAGCCTTTGGTTGCCTAGGTAATGCATCCTTTCTGCAGCAGCATATGCAGTCAGGAGCTATACAAATTATTATAACGGTGACCACGGTCATTTGGCTGACCAACAACCGTCATCCAGAATTCCATGACCATCACAGCCCTAATTGTAATGCAGTATTGATCAACATACAGTATATATTTTAAAACCCACTGTTAATGAACCGCAGTATTGAGACCAGGGAGTGGGTCACTAAGATAGTAAATCCATCCTGATGTACTTACTTTTACTGCTTATCCTATGGGCCATTATAGGACTCTCCTCTCTCTCACAGGTCAAAGTGTCGATGCTGGAAGAGGGAAAAATAAACATTTGGATGTTAAATCACTGTGGTAAGAAAACCCACACAGACTCAGTAAACACACAGTAAAACACTAGTGTGTGGTGGTGTGAAAGAGAGAGAGGGAGAGAAAGATAGAGAGAAGAAAGAGAGTGAGAGACATTGATTTTCCCCTACCCCGAAGTGCCAGTTCATCATTCCGTGAGACACTCTCTATCGATCCTTCGCCTTTAGTTTGTTTGTAATTTTGGGGGCTTAAAGCTGGTCGCTATGATAGATCCCTCTGTACGCCATTCGTCTCCTACAAGAAAAATGGACAGATCAAAGGATGTGTGGAAATGACCTCATTTTCAGAGTTGTTTGATCTTTCCTTCGGTTGGTCTTTCAGCCTTGTGTTAAAACTTTTTTATTTTGTTATTAAATCTTTATTTAACCAGGCAAATCAGTTAAAAACACATTTATAAGCTCTGTCCAACCTTTTAAAATTGTGTTTTTGCTGGTATGCAACCATACAGTAATAACATAGGAAAAACGATATGAGTATAACCCCAGAATACCGGGAACATTCCCAGGACATTAGCTAACATTCACATAAAGTTCTATTTAACATTAAGATGATAACATCCTAAAGACATATATATATATATATATATATATATATATATATATATATATATATATATATATATATATATATATATATATATATATATATATATATATATATATATATATATATATATTATTATTTTTATTTTTGTGGGGGGTTAAATTAAATATCCTTGGAATGTTATCCTAACATTCACAAAAATGTTGTGCACTACATCTATAACAACCACCACAGAACATTCCCCTGAGGATCTTGATAGGTTTCCAGGTAATGTAATAACAAAATGTGTTCTGGGAATGTTCTTGCAACATAGTGAAGGTTTTATACAATCATTGTACAATCATCGGTACAACTTGACAGTGTTTGTGTTATTAGGACTTTTTGGGCAACCTTAATGAACTAGAAACATTCACAGAACGTTGGTTTGCTGGGATTACTTAAGAAAATTGGAATCATCTTTGTAAAATACAACTGTAAGTGCATCACTAGACCAAGATCATTCATGGTAACAAAACCAAATTACTTCACATTTTCCTTTTGAGTGGATTCAAGTATTCTGATATGTCTGATGGTTAAGAGATATCTTTCCCCCTTTCAATATTCAGGACCACTGAAAAATAGAACATACCTTTAACTATCCATTTCGGTTTAGCCCGTGTTCATAAATTTTACTCTCATCCCTCCCCCATCTTCGAGTCTATCCTGATTTCCATTCAGTGAGAAGTCACAGAAACGTTGGGTTTTCATCCACCCACACACAACCTCCAACTGCCCCACCTTCCTTCCTTCCTTCCTTCCTTCCTTCCTTCCTTCCTTCCTTCCTTCCTTCCTTCCTTCCTTCCTTCCTTCCTTCCTTCCTTCCTTCCTTCCTACCTCCCAACCCCCACCCACACACACCGTGGACCTGCCTTCCCTTCCTGGAGCCAGAGAGCATCACATAGTGACCTAGCACCACCTCTCCAGATGCTAAAAGATACCCTGAGGTTATCATGTGATGTATGACAAAGCTTAGATTACAGTACAGAGATCACAAAAGGAAGTAAGATCCCTGCACAGGAGAACCCAACAAATACAAACATTGGCTGCTGCTAGCTTCAGTATCTCTTATCTCTCTCTTTAAAGGCCTGTATTGAAATGGTTTGTTTCTGATGAATATGAGTGACAACCAGTTTCTGATCATGGAGGTCATCCAATAAATCAATGGAGAGGTGTAACTCCCAGGCAGCCATTTCTCCTAGCCAGCACAGCCCTAACTCAGCCCTAACTCAGCCCTAACTCAGCCCTAACTCAGTCCTAACTCAGCCCTAACTCAGCCCTAACAGCCCTAACTCAGCCCTAACTCAGCCCTAACAGCCCTAACTCAGCCCTAACAGCACTAACTCACCCCTAACAGCCCTAACTCAGCCCTAAGAGCCCTAACTCTGCCCTAACAGTCCTAACTCAGCCCTAACTCAGCCCTAACAGCCCTAACTCCCCAGGTTTTATAACGTAATTTGTGCCTAATGGCCACACTCATTAGTGGCATCTCCAAAACACACTCTGGTCATTACCGAGCACATTTGCAGTTTAGGCTTCATGCCGGCATAGTCACTTTAAGTCATTCGTCACATTCCCTGGCAGTTGGCACCACAAATGAACAAAAAGCACAAATCGTATCATAATCTGTGACTATCGTTATCGGCATACAATGCCAGCCAGCTTGTTTTGACACGTCTGTTTTTTCAGTGTAGCGAGAAACCTGGTTTGAAACAACATCCATCATGTCGACTCAATGCTGCCGAGGGAGGCCACTTGAAGACCACATAGTAGTAGGCAGGCGGAGGTGCAGTGTGAATGGTGCACTTTACCTTAGTAAACCTCCAGTGTATGGAGAGAGAAGAAGAAAAAGAGTAGGGCAGAGTGCTGAGAGAGAGAGAGAGAGTTATAGTGGGACAATGGGAGAAAGAGAACGAGTGGGAAGTTACCATGTGTACTCTGGACCAAAAAGGGTCTAGGAGGTTGCTGTGGCATGGGGCGTGGAAGCAGTCGGACCGTGGCTGAATTTTTTATCAAATTTTAGAGGCCCCCATCTTGGCAGTGTAGCTACATTTTTAAAATTAGCCTTGCAGCTGAAATCAAATGTTGCAGTTTTTAAGCACATTTCTTGGAATTCTATGCATTTTGACATGGTTAATGCTGTGTTCTTTTGTTCAAACATAATACATCTATTCTGCTAAATCCATTGGTTCTGAATTTTTTTATTTATTCTCCCTGACTGTCTAGCTTTATTATAGTGATTGTTAGTTTTCAAATATTATATTGTAAAATATATAGGTCCATTATCTTTCCTACATACCTTATATTTGCTTTAAGGCATTTAAGTTTACACTGAAAACATTTAACATCCCAAAAATACACTGCTCAATAAAATAAAGGGAACACTAAAATAACACATCCTAGATCTGAATGAATTAAATATTCTTATTAAATACTTTTTTCTTTACATAGTTGAATGTGCTGACAACAAAATCACACAAAAATGATCAATGGAAATCAAATTTATCAACCCATGGAGGTCTGGATTTGGAGTCACACTCAAAATTAAACTTTGATGTAATGTCCTTAAAACAAGTCAAAATGAGGCTCAGTAGTGTGTGTGGCCTCCACGTGCCTGTATGACCTCCCTACAACGCCTGGGCATGCTCCTGATGAGATGGTCTCCTGAAGGATCTCCTCCCAGACTTGGACTAAAGCATCCGCCAACTCCTGGACAGTCTGTAGTGCAACTGTCCAGGTTGGAGCGAGACATGATGTCCCAGATGTGCTCAATTGGATTCAGGTCTGGGGAACGGGCGGGCCAGTCCATAGCATCAATGCCTTCCTCTTGCAGGAACTGCTGACACACTCCAGCCACATGAGGTCTAGCATTGTCTTGCATTAGGAGGAACCCAGGGCCAACTGCACCAGCATATGGTCTCACAAGGGGTCTGAGGATCTCATCTCGGTACCTAATAGCAGCCAGGCTACCTCTGGCGAGCACATGGAGGGCTGTGCGGCCCCCCAAAGAAATGCCACCCCACACCATGACTGACCCACCGCCAAACCGGTCATGCTGGAGGATGTTGCAGGCAGCAGAACGTTCTCCACGGCGTCTCCAGACTGTCACGTCTGTCACATGTGCTCAGTGTGAACCTGCTTTCATCTGTGAAGAGCACAGGGCGCTGTTGTGTATGCAGGACATGGAAGTACTGGGACGTTTTCAGCTTCCAGGAATTGGGTACAGATCCTTGCGACACGGGCTGTGCAGCATGATGAAACAAGAGGTGATGGCAACGGATGAATGGCACGACAATGAGCCTCAGGATCTCGTCATGGTATCTCTGCGCATTCAATTTGCCATCGATAAAATGCAATGTGTTTCTTGTCTGTAGCTTATGCCTACCCCTACCATAACCCCACCGCCACCACGGGGCACTCTGTTCACAACATTGGCATCATCAAACCGCTCGCCCACACGAAGCCGTACACATGGTCTGCGGTTGTGAGGTCAGTTGGACGTACTAACAAATTCTTGAAAACGACATTGGAGGTGGCTTATGGTAGAGAAATTAATATTAAATTCTCTGTCAACAGCTCTAGTGGAAATTCTTGCAGTCAACATGCCAATAGTACGCTCCCTAAAATCTTGAGACATCTGTGGCATTGTGTTGTGTGACAAACTGCACATTTTAGAGTGGCCTTTCATTGTCCCCAGCACAAGGTGCGCCTCTGGAATGGAAAAGAAGAAATATTGACTATAAGGGACATAAACAAATTTGAGCAAAACATTTGAGAGAAATACACTTTTTGTGTGTATGGAAACGGTCTACAATCTTTTGTGTCTGCTCATGAAACATGAAACATGGGACCAACACTTTACATCACATATGTCAGAGTCAAGGCCCCTGGGATGATCTTGATTTATTATTAGAACCGGCCCGCAGACCGCAGCAAGCCGGCAGCCCGCAGATCTTTTACACGCACCAATACTACATTTCCCACAATGCAACGGTGACGCACCGAGCAGTAGGCTGCTTCATTTCAATATTTATTGGCACAGCAGTTGTCAGCATCACAGTAAAATTAACTTTCAGATACCCATCAAAAATGGCAAAACGGAAGGTGGACACTGAGAACCGGGGGTTTCAAACAAGGTGGGAGTCGGAGTATTTGTTCACGGAGGTAGCTGGAAAACCTGTGTGTCTTCTGTGTGGAGAAAGTGTGGCGGTACTGAAAGAGTATAATCTGAGACGACATTATGAAACGAAACACGCGGACAAAAACAAGAATATGGACATGGAACAAAGGCTACAAAAGGCAGAGGAATTAAAACGAGGCCTCAAATCTCGACAGGCTCTGTTCAAAAAAGCCAAATCACAAGGCCAGGCTGCTGTCAAGGCCAGTTTTATTTTGGCAGAAGAGATCGCTAAATCAGCCCGGCCATTTACGGAGGGGGATTTCATCAAAAACTGCATGATTAAAGTTTGTGACGAAGTTTGCCCAGAAAAAGGCAACTCTTTTTAAATGTGAGTCTGAGCAGAAACACCATTGCCGAGAGAGTAGACCAGTTGTCCATCAATCTAAAAGAGCAGCTTGTGAAAAAGGGAAAAGATTTCATTGCATATTCCTTGGCTGTGGATGAGAGCACCGACATTTCTGACATTGCCCAGTTGTCAATTTTCATCCGCGGAGTGGACTCCAGCCTAAGCGTGACAGAGGAGTTTTTGGCTTTACGTCCTATGCATGGCACAACTACGGGGCATGATTTGTATGAAGAGGTGTCAAGATGTGTAAATGAGATGGAGCTGCCTTGGGAAAAACTCGTGGGTTTGACAACCGACGGAGCACCTGCGATGATGTGTGGACACAGGAGCGGACTGGTGGCGAAGATACGGGAAAAGATGCAAGAGGAAAACGCGACAGGTGAGCTGACAGCTTATCATTGTATCATACACCAGGAAGCGTTGTGCGGTAAAGCCTTGAAAATGGAGCATGTAATGAGCATCATCACGCGCACAGTTAACTTTATCAGAGCCAAAGGTTTGAATCACCGCCAGTTCAAGGCATTTCTGACGGAGTTAGAAACGGAGCATGGTGATTTGCCTTATCACACAGAGGTGCGATGGCTAAGCCAGGGAAAGGTGCTTCAAAGATGTTTCGAGCTTCGTGAGGAGATTTGTCTGTTCTTGGACAGCAAAGGGAAAGACACAACACAACTCCGAGACGAAATGTTTCTGTGTGAAATGGCTTTTCTGTGTGACATTACGAGTCATCTGAATGCAATGAACTTGCAGCTGCAGGGTCGGGATCGTGTCATCTCTGATATGTACAGTACAGTGAAGGCATTTAAAACCAAACTGACTCTGTGGGAGACGCAGATGCGGAAAGAAAATTTGAGCCACTTTCCCAGCTGCCAGACCATGAAAGAGAAGCGCACAGTTGGCTGATAAAATAGGTATGCTTGCCGCTGACTTTCGACGCCGATTTGCTGACTTTGAAGCACAAAAAAGCAGGTTGGAACTGCTCGGTAACCCATTTGCTGTTGACGTGGAAAGCTCACCACCAAACCTCCAAATGGAGTTGATTGACCTCCAATGCAATGATGCACTGAGGGCAAAATATGCGGCAGTGGGTGCTGCGGAGTTCACCCGTTTCCTCCCCGACACAATGCCCCAGCTGCGCATCCAGGCTGCTCAAACGTTGTCTATGTTTGGCAGCACATACCTGTGTGAACAACTGTTTTCTTTGATGAACTTGAACAAAACATCACACAGAAGTCGACTTACTGCTGAACACCTCCACTCAATTCTGAGGATTTCCTCAGCTCAGAGCCTTACCCCGAACATTGATGAACTTGTGGAAAAGATGGGACACCACCAAGTATCACCCTCAACCTCAAACAAGTGAACATTACTGTGCAATCACATATTTAGAGTTTTTACTCAGTTCAAGTTTAAAAGTTAAAGTTTAATATTTGTTTTCACTGCATGTTACTTCTCCTTAAACAAAGTGTTGTTTTTGATTAATAGATTTTTGCACTTTATTTTATTGTATTTCAATCCAATTATATTTTAAAAATATTTCAGTTGAGTGGATGATAGAAAATTGCTATTATTGTTTTTTTCTTTGAAGTAAATTTAGCCCACTTTTGCTAAAATAGAAAATATAGGCTACTGATGGTGCCTTGAATACCGGTTTCTTTCATTTAATGTTCATGTTATGGGGATTTTTATATAAAGGAAATTTGTCTTTTGTGTCTGTTGAAAATTAAAGATTACTGACAGAGCCATAAGAAAATATTGCTTTATTTATCTGATCATATTGGAATATATTTGTTAGGTTTTCAGTAGGTTCAATTAGGTTCACTAGACTATATGCGTCATTTAAAAAATTTTCAATGAACATTCGAACAGTCCGGCCCTCGGCTTGTAGCTAAATTTTTTATTTGGCCCTCCGTCCATTTGACTTTGACACCCCTGCTTTACATGTTGCGTTTATATTTTAGTTCAGAATACAGTTGAAGTCGGAAGTTTACATATACTTAGGTTGGAATCATTAAAATTAGTTTTTCAACTACTCCACAAATTTCTTGTTAACAAACTATTGTTTTGGCAAGTCGGTTAGGACATCTACTTTGTGCATGACACAAGTCATTCTTCCAACAATTGTTTACAGACATATTATTTAACTTATAATGCACTGTATCATAATTCCACTGGGTCGGAAGTTTACATACACTAAGCTGACATACACTAAGCCTTCAAACAGCTTGGAAAATTCCAGAAAATGATGTCATGGCTTTAGGAGCATCTGATAGGCTAATTAACATAATCAGAGTCAATTGGAGGTGTACTTGTGGATGTATTTCAAGGCCTACCTTCAAACTCAGTGCATCTTTGCTTGACATCATAGGAAAATCAAAATAAATCAGACAAGACCTCAGATTGTCGACCTCCACAAGTTTGGTTTGCTTCAAACCCGCCATAAAAAAAAGCCAGACTACGGTTTGCAACTGCACATGGGACAAAGATCATACTTTTTGGAGAAATGTCCTCTGGTCTGAAGAAACAAAAATAGAACTGTTTGGCCATAATGACCATCATTATATTTAGAGGGAAAAGGGGGAGGCTTGCAAGCCGAAGAATACCATCCAAACCGTGAAGCATGGTGGTGTGTTAGGAATTTTATAAATAATGACTAAACAATATCTACATTTAAATAGAACTGTAACTAATTGAACTCTACCCAGTTTTACAATATCTGATTAATAATGTTAGTTCCTAAGAAAGAGGTTATGAAGCATGGATATTGGATAATTGGAAATGATAATCATTGTGTAGGAAGGAATGTGTGTGTGTGTCTTAAGTAAGCAAAGAGGATCATTAACCTATGTTTGAACCGACTCAACTAGAACTCTGTGGCGATCAAATAAGACAGCGAGAGCCCCATCCAGGTTTTCCGTATCTGGAACTGTCTGCTAAAGTGGTAATAAATGATGGTGAGACTTCAGGAGTTAATCCAGATATATTGTGGGTCATGTATGTGCGCTAGTGAGTTGGCATGAAGTTTTGAACCTGCTTTTTCCTGGTCGAGAGGAGGGGATACCTTTTATAATCTATGACGTCATATTTGATATATAAGCTGTTGTACAGGGTTCTATGAGCAGCGCGTTCTCGAGAATAAATGCTATTGGCTAATTTTGAGACTGGTCTCTGTCTATTTTATGCAAATAAGGATCTTACAAATTCTTAGAAACAGACAGAGTGATTTTAATTGAATTGGTCAATGAACACATATAGGAATGATTAAATTCCTTTGACGGGTGGCAGCATCATGTTGTGGGGTGCTTTGCTGAAGGAGGGACTGGTACACTTCACAAAATAGATGGCATGATGAGGCAGGAAAGTTATGTGGATATATTGAAGCAACAGCTCAAGACATCAGTCAGGAAGTTAAAGCTTGGTCGTAAATGGGTCTTCCAAATGGATAATGACCCCAAGCATACTTCCAAAGTTGTGGCACCAAGACTCTTCCTAGAGCTGGCTGTCTAAGCAATCGGGGGAGAAGGGCCTTGGTCAGGGAGGTGACCAAGAACCCGATGGTCACTCTGACAGAGCTCCAGAGTTCCTCTGTGGAGATGGGAGAACCATCCAGAAGGACAATCATCTCTGCAGCACTCCACCTATCAGGCCTTTATGGTAGAGTTGCCAGACGGAAGCCACTTCTCAGTAATACGCATATTTCAGCCTTGGAGTTTGTCAATAGGCACCTAAAGGTCTCTCAGACCATGAGAAACAAGATACTCTCTGGTCTTATGAAACCAAGATTGAACTCTTTGGCCTGAATGCCAAGCGTCACGTCTGGAGGAAACCTGGCACCTCCCAAGGATTTCAATAGCAGAAACATCCCTGGTTACAACCTCAGAGCTGTGGGAAACACTGTCCACACTCCGCAGAAACCTCTCCCAAGTCCTTGAAGCTCAAAGTGTTCCAAAGAGAAATGTCAGAATCTTAGGTGCAACCACGCTATATGATCAGGACATGGGATACCTAATACCAATTCTGTATTTTTCCTAGAAGATTGAGGGAATTGAAGTGTGGGTGTACAACAGCTCCCATCCAACTAAGAAATAGAGCAGGAGTGTGAAAGAGAGAAAGAGAGAATGAGGAGAGAGAGAACAAGGAGAGAGAGTTAGAAAAATAGAGAACAAGAGAGAGAAGAGAGAGAACGACCAAGAGGAAGAGAGAGAAAATGACAAATAGAGCAATAGAGAAATAGAGAGAGAGAGAGAGAGAGAGAGTGGGTGGAGAAACATGTTGGCTATCCTTTGTCAACTGCTCAGTGCCATTTAATGGCCTGTAAACTCCTTTGCTGGAAAAGAAAAGGCAATTAGCATACTGAGTGGATTACAAGATTGCTCTGACTCCTGGATTAATGTGTGCACTTAATCGTCTCATTGCTAAGCGATTCTTAGATATGGCTATCCAAGGGGAACACATTTCTTCATTCTCTAAACCCTGTAAAGCTCAAACATTAAAATGGATTTCTTCTGTCGCACCAAAGATGCACTCGTTCACAAAAGTCCCTCACAATATCTTTAGATGTCGAGTTGTTATTGTTTTGTTGGTTGTTGCTATACACCCTCCAACAACAGCAACTTTCCTCAGTTAAGTAAAGTAGTGTTTCTCAATGTCCTTGAATGTAAAAGCCATACATTCTATTTCTCTGATGCACGTACCACACACTTTGCAACAATCTTCATCACAGTCTCTGCCACCCTGCAACTCTGATCAACTAGGAAACTTGGTGCTCTCTCTCTCCCCATCTCCAGGAACTGCAGCTTCACCCCCAATCTTCCCCTTTCCTGGCTTTGATATGATCTTTAATCCACAGCTACTCACCTCACCTCCAAATCTTTCACTGACAGTGTCAACCCAGAAATGAAAAGAGCTGATAACTTTGCAGCGCTATCACTCGGCACCGAGGCAGCGACACACACTCACACACACTCTCCCAGGATGGTAGCTTCACCTTAACACACACACAGAGCCACACACACACACCTGACACTCACACACACACAGATTACATTACTGCATTCAATATTCCAGGTAAACATTTTCAGATGGTGCAAAAAAATCAGTTTGATAAAACTTTGCCAACCCATGTGAGAAATTCCACCCAGGCCATTAGAATGTAAAATAACCTGATAAGTTCAGTTCCAGAAAGTTAGGTTTACCCTGTTTACCACATAGCCTTGTCATGAGCACTAACAGTGAGCACTGCTTCATTTCTTTGGTTATCTATGGAAATTTCCATCTCCGTTTCGATTCTCTGCTGTTTCCATCCCTGCAGATAAAGAGCTTTGGGGATGCGCTGCACTTCCCTCCTTCAGAAATTAAAGAGCTGATTCACAGCATTCTGTTAAAAGGAGCAGATGGTGGAGACATGCCTTTGGTTCCCCAACCAATGTTCTTCACCAGCCCCCGTTAGACCACCGGCGCTGCTACTGGGCTGGGCTAGGCTGGGCTAGACAAAGCAACTCGGCCTTTGTTGCAGTTCAGGTTTTACCTGTCATTGCCTCTTTTCTAGCTAACTTCCTTAGAGAGAGGGAAAGAAAGGGAGAGGAAGAAAGAGGAAGAGGGAGAAAGAGAGAGAGAAACATGGTGAGAGAGAGGGAGAAAGACAGAAAATTATAAAGACAGAGAGAGAAAGAAATAGTGGGAGAAAGAGGTGGAGAGGTAGAGTTGGTGAGAAAAGAGTGACAGAGAGAGAGAGAGAGAGAGAGAGAGAGAGAGAGAGAGAGAGAGAGAGAGAGAGAGAGAGAGAGAGAGAGAGAGAGAGAGAGAGAGAGAGAGAGAGAGAGAAGCTCTCTGAGTGCATAAAGAATGCATTTTCTCTTTAGAAATCAATAATGTCTCAGTGCTGTGAGGATCACCAAGGCGACATCGCCTCCAACTTATTCATTCATTTCTCCAAATGATCCACTGCTTCCTCACTCTCTTTTCCTATGTCGCTTTATCTGTCTCTCTCTCTCTGTCTACCTCTCTGGAGGGAGTCTCTTTGGCTTGTTAAGATCAAATTCAAATTCATATTGCGTTATTGGCATGAAATACAATTTGTAGATATTGCCATTCCAGTAAATACAGTTTAATGCAATGAGGTTAATGAAATACAGCTAATTTCAGTAGTAATAATAACAATAGTACATATGTGAAACTAGGCGAATATTACAAGTCACGTCTTCACAGGAAAGACATTTGAACCTTTTCTGGGGTGGTTTATCAAAATGCGTTTTTTGGCAGAAATGCCTGTGAACTTTCATGTGCCTTAATAACAAACGTGTATGCCATATGTAAAAACAAATGTAAAATTTCAATTACGAGCCTTGTTGGTTAAGCGTTTCAGGAAACTAGGCGTATGTCGACACGACTCCACAGGAGAGCCATTTGAACGTTTTAATTATTATTATTTTTTTTAATGTATTTTTTGGCAGAAATGCCTTCTGGAACATGGGAACTTTCATGTGCCTTAATAACAAACTTATGTGCAATAATATTTTTACATTACGAGCCTTGTTAATTAAGACACAGAAAAAGTCAGCATGGTTCCCACTAGCCATGATTGGCTGAGATAATGAGTGAGCTGAACATGCCAAGAGGAGTTCGGATTGGTCTGCCATATAGAAGGCTTCTGTCTATATGAGCTGGTCAGTCTGTGTTGGTAATCCTGTCGAACGCTGATTTTTTATGTATTGTGTAGTGGAGCTGCATAAGTGTTGCTCTCCACTTTCTGGAGGTTTGAGTTTTGAAATCAGTGGAATCAAAATATGATAGCTAAAGAGATGGAGAAAACACCTGTCTCCAGATTACATCTTCACACTAAGGGCAACCATGGCATGGCAGGAAGACGCGTCCATCATGCATGAGGATGTATACAGGTAAGATAGTCTAGCTAACTACATTTTCAGATATTACACATTTCTAATTTTGACAGGAAGTGGTTTCATTTCAAGCTGAAGTGTAGTTAGCTAGCTAGCATACACGTTGTTAACCAAGCTAGGTTCATTGTTCACCTACATGTCTTAAGCGAAGGTGTACTGTAAGCAAGTTAGCTAACGTTAGCTGACTGGCTCCCTAGCTAACGTCACATGTATCACGTTATTATTCCAGTGCGAACTCGTGTGCGATCCTCGTCCTCTCCTTGAAGTTGTCCAATGCCGCTTCTCCTTCTCCCCATACGTCGTTTGCCCACTCCAGAGCTCTCCCCGAGAGGCATGAGATGAGGGCGGACACTCTCTCCCTTCCAGTTGGAGCTGGGTGAACGGTGGCCAGGTATAGGTCAAGTTGTAAGAGGAACCCCTGGCACTGTGCTGCTGTCCCATCACGTGTATCCCCTGTCGCATTCGGAGACTATGGAGACATATGTCGCTGAATCCCTGCGTCAGGGGTACTATCGGTCCTCCACTTCACCCTCCTCCTCGAGTTTCTTTTTTGTAAATAAAATAAAATAAAATCAAATGTATTTGTCATGGTTAGCAGATGTTAATACGAGTGTAGCGAAATGCTTGTACTTCTAGTTCCGACAATGCAGTAATAACCAACGAGTAATCTAACCAAACAATTCCAAAACTACTACCTTATACACACAAGTGTCAAGGGATAAAGAATATGTACATAAAGATATGAATGAGTGATGGTACAGAATGGCATAGGTAAGATGCAGTAGATGGTATCGAGTACAGTATATACATATGAGATGAGTAATGTAGGGTATGTAAACAAAGTGGCATAGTTCAAAGTGCCTAGTGATACATGTATTACATAAAGATGTAGTAGATGATATAGAGTACAGTATATACATATACATATGAGATGAATAATGTAGGGTATGTAAATATTATATTAAGTAGCATTGTTTAAAGTGGCTAGTGATATATTTTACATCAATTTCCATCAATTCCCATTATTAAAGTGGCTGGAGTTGAGTCAGTGTGTTGGCAGCAGCCACTCAATGTTAGTGGTGGCTGTTTAACAGTCTGATGACCTTGAGATAGAAGCTGTTTTTCAGTCTCTCGGTCCCAGCTTTGATGCACCTGTTCTGACCTCGCCTTCTGGATAATTGCAGGGTGAACAGGCAGTGGCTCGGGTGGTTGTTGTCCTTGATGATCTTTATGGCCTTCCTGTGACATCGGGTGGTGTAGGTGTCCTGGAGGGCAGGTAGTTTGCCCCCGGTGACGCGTTGGGGAGTTTTACGTTTGTGGCAGACCTCACTACCCTCTGGGTAGAAGTTTGTGAGTGTTTTGTGACAAGCGGAGCAGGTTGCTCCACCTTCCACATGCTGTCTGTGTGGGTGGACCAATTAAGTTTGTCCGTGATGTGTACGCCGAGGAACTTAAAACTTACTACCCTCTCCACTACTGTCCCATCGATGTGGATAGGGGGGTGCTCCCTCTGCTGTTTCCTGAAGTCCACAATCATCTCCTTAGTTTTGTTGACATTGAGTGTGAGGTTATTTTCCTGACACCACACTCCGAGGGCCCTTACCTCCTCCCTGTTGTTGGTAATCAAGCCTAGCATGTAGTGTCGTCCACAAACTTGATGATTGAGTTGGAGGCGTGCACGCATTCGTGGGTGAACAGGGAGTACAGGAGAGGGCTCAGAACGCACCCATGTGGGGCCCCAGTGTTGAGGATCAGCGGGGTGGAGATGTTGTTACCTACCCTCACCACCTGGGGGCGGCCCGTCAGGAAGTCCAGTACCCAGTTGCACAGGGCAGGGTCGAGACCAGGGAGGGTACTATGGTGTTAAATGCTGAGCTGTAGTCGATGAACAGCATTCTCACATTGGTATTCCTCTTGTCCAGATGGGTTAGGGCAGTGTGCAGTGTGGTTGAGATTGCATCGTCTGTGGACCTATTTGGAGGTAAGCAAATTGAGATTGCATCGTCTGTGGACCTATTTGGGAGGTAAGCAAATTGGAGTGGGTCTAGGGTGTCAGGTAGGGTGGAGGTGATATGGTCCTTGACTAGTCTCTCAAAGCACTTCATTTAGTCGTTTAGCTCAGTTACCTTAGTTTTCTTGGGAACAGGAACAATTGTGGCCCTCTTGAAACATGTGGGAACAGCAGACTGGGATAAAGATTGATTGAATATGTCCGTAAAAACACCAGCCAGCTGGTCTGCGCATGCTCTGAGGGCGCGGCTGGGAATGCCGTCTGGGCCTGCAGCCTTGCGAGGGTTAACACGTTTAAATGTTTTACTCACGTCGGCTGCAGTGAAGGAGAGCCCGCATGTTTTAGTTGCGGGCCGTGTCAGTGGCACTGTATTGTCCTCAAAGCGGGCAAAAAAGTTATTTAGTCTGCCTGTGAGCAAGACATCCTGGTCCGTGACAGGGCTGGTTTTCTTTTTGTAATCCGTGATTGACTGTAGACCCTGCCACATACCTCTTGTGTCTGAGCCGTTGAATTGTGACTCTACTTTGTCTCTATACTGACGCTTAGCTTGTAAAGAAGAAGGATGGTGGTCTGCGCCCGTGCATTGACTGTAGAGGTCTCAATCAAATCATGGTGAGGTACAGTTACCCACTACCTCTTATCACCACGGCTATTGAGTCAATGCACAGGGCGCGCTTCTTCACTAAACTGGATCTCAGGAGTGCGTACAACCTGGTGCGTATCCGGGAGGGAGACGAGTGGAAGACGGTGTTTAGTTCCACCTCAGGGCATTACGAGTACCTCGTCATGCTTTACGGGTTGGTGAATGCTCCATCAGATTTTCAGGGACCTGCACGGGCAGGGTGTAGTAGTGTATAACGATGACATTCTGATATACTCCACTACACGCGCCGAGCATGTGTCCTTGGTGCGCAGGGTACTTGGACGACTGTTGGAGTCTGACCTGTACGTCAAGGCTGAGAAATGCCTGTTCTTTCAGCTGTCCGTCTCCTTCCCGGGGTATCGCATTTCCACATCAGGGGTGGAGATGGAAAGTGACTGCATTGCAGCCGTGCGAAATTGGCCGACTCCCACCACGGTAAAGGAGGTGCAGCGATTTTTAGGGTTTGCCAATTACTACCAGAGATTTATCCTGGGTTTTGGCCAGGTGGCTGCTCCCATTACCTCACTACTGAAGGGGGCCCTGTGCGTCTGCAGTGGTCGGTTGAGGTGGACAGGGCTTTTGGGATAAGCTGGGATAGAAGGCGTGCTCTCTCAGTGCTTGGGCACGTCAGCGAAGCTCCGCCCCTGTGCTTTCTTCTCGAAGAAGCTCAACCCGGCAGAGCGTAACTATGATGTGGGGGACCGGGAGCTGTTCGCTGTGGTTAAGGCTTTGAAGGCGTGGAGACATTGGCTTGAGGGGGCTAAACACCCTTTCCTCATCTGGACTGACCACTGCAACCTAGAGTACATCCGAGCAGCTAGGAGACTGAATCCTCGTCAGGCAAGGTGGGCCATGTTCTTTACCCGTTTTGTGTTTACCCTGTCCTACAGAACAGGTTCCCAGAATGTGAAGGCAGACGCACTGTCCCAGCTGTATGACACAGAGGAGCGGCCCATGGATCAGACTCGCATTCTCCCGGCCTCCTGCCTGGTTGCGCCGGTCGTGTGGGAGCTGGATGCGGACATTGAGCAGGCGTTATGTACAGAGCCCGCTCCCTCCAGTGTCCCGTCGGGCATCGATAGGTTCCGTCTGCTGTCCGTGACCAGTTGATCTATTGGGCCCACACATCACATCACCCTCCTCTGGTCATCCGGGATCGGTCGGAGAGTGCGCTGTCTGACTGGAAAGTATTGGTGGCCCACCTTGGCTAAGGACGTAAGGGTTTATGTTTCCTCCTGCTCTGTGTGCACCCGGTGTAAGGCTCCTAGACACCTGCCCAGAGGTAAGCTACATACCTTACCCGTTCCACAATGGCCTTGGTTACACATGTCGGTAGATTTCCTGACGGATCTTCCTCTCTGACAGGGCAACACCACGGTCCTGGTCATTGTGGATCATTTCTCTAAGACCTGTCGTCTCCTCCCTCTGCCCGGTCTCCCTAGGGCCCTACAAACTGCGGAGGCCCTGTTTACACACGTCTTCCGGCACTACGGGGTGCCTGAGGATATAGTGTCTGATAGAGGTCCACAGTTTACTTCGACAGTCTGGAGGGCGTTCATGGAATGTCTGGGTCTCGATCAGCCTCACCTCGGGTTTCCACCCCGAGAGTAATGGGCAGGTGGAAAGAGTGAACCAGGATGTGGGCATGTTTCTGCGGTCCTATTGCCAGGACCGGCAGGGGGAGTGGGCGGCGTTCGTTCCCTGGGCAGAGATGGCACAGAACTCGCCCCTCCACTCCTCCACTAACCTCTCCCCCTTTCAGTGTGTATTGGGGTACCAGCCGGTTCTGGCACCGTGGCATCAAAGTCAGACCGAGGCTCCTGTAGTGGACGAATGGATCAGGTGTGCGGAGGAGAAATGCGAAGCCGCCCATGGTCACCTCCAGCTGGCCGAGCTGCGCCAAAAGACCAGCGCGGTTCGTCGCCGCAGTGTTCGCACCGGGTCCCCAAAGGTGGTGTCGGCGCGCCGCTGGAGCCGCACGTCAGGGGTGGGGGGTACTGTCACGAGGGGTCGGCCCCTCTCCTTGTTCGAGCGGCGTTCGGCGGTCGACGTCACCGGCTTTCTAGTCATCGTCGCTCCATTTTTCATTTATCCATTTGTTTTGTCGTGTTTCCTGCACACCTGGTTTTCATTACTCAGTCACACTACATTTATTTATACCTCTGTTCCCCCTCATGTCTTTGTGTGAGATTGTTTTGTGTTACGTGTCTATGTTGACGCGCTTTACTGGTATGCGTTTATTCTGTGTTTTCTTTCACGAGGTATGTTAATGTGTTTACACAATATTATTATTGCGCGTTTGCACTTTTGCATTGGCTGGAGGTTTCGACGCAGTGGCGTCCGTCTGTTGGTTTCTACTGCGAAAATAAAGTGTGCGCCTGTTCACAACTCTTCTCTCTCCTGCACCTGACTCCGCTCTCAGTACGCACGCTATTGACAGCTAACTTAACGTTAGCTACAATGCCTTGCCAAAGTGTTCATCCCCCTTGTCTTCTTTCCTATTTTGTTGCATTACAACCTGTAATTTAAATGGATTTTTATTTGGATTTCATGTAATGGACATACATAATATAGTCCAAATTGGTGAAGTGAAATTTTAAAAAATCGAAAAAATAAAAATGTAAAAGTGGTGCGTGCATAAGTATTTACCCCCTTTGCTATGAAGCCCCTAAATAAGATCTGGTCCAACAAATTACCTTCAGAAGTCACATAATTAGTTAAATAAAGTCCACTTGTGTGCAATCTAAGGGTCACATGATCTGTCACATGATCTCAACACTACTAAGCAAGGGGCACCATGAAGACCAAGGAGCTCTCAAAACAGGTCAGGGACAAAGTTGTGGAGAAGTACAGATCAAGGTTGTGTTATAAAAAAATATCAGAAACTTTGAACATCCCACGGAGCACCATTAAATCCATCTTTAAAAAATTGAAAGAATATGGCACCACAATAAACCTGCAAAGAGAGGGCCACCCACCAAACTCATGGACCAGGCAAAGAGGGCTTTAATCAGAGAGGCAAACAAAGGACCAAAGATAACCCTGAATGAGCTGTAGAGCTCCACAGCGGAGATTGGAGTATCTGCCCATAGGACCAATTTAAGCCGTACACTCCACAGAGCTGTGCTTTATGGAAGAATGTCCAGAAAAAAGCCATTGCTTAAAGAAATAAATAAGTAAACACGATGGTGTTTGCCAAAAGACATGTGGGAGACTCCCCAAACATATTGAAGAAGGTACTCTGGCAAAATCTAGCTTTTTGGCCATCAAGGAAAACGCTCTGTCTTGCGCAAACCCAACACCTCTTAGCACCCAAGGAACAACATCCCACACTGAAGCATGGGCAGATCATGCTGTGGTGATGTTTTTCATCAGCAGGGACTTTGAAACGGATCAGAATTGAAGTAATGATGGATGGCGCTAAAAACAGGGAAATTCTTGATGGAAACATGTTTCAGTCTTCCAGAGATTTGAGACTGAGACGGAGATTCACCTTCCAGCAGGACAATGACCCTAAGCATACTGATAACGCTACAAACTAACAAGCTACAAACTAAGTACAACATTGCTCAGAAAGTTGCTTTTAGTTGCTAGATTGACATATATTATATTCATTTTTAAGAGGATGGGCTATTGGTGTTAAAATACACCAGTTATGCTGTTTTGGACCACCTGGCTGCTGATGTAATGCAGTTTTTGTGTTAAAAAATTTTCATCACGACAAGTTTGATGTCGGACGACAATAGAATGTTCATGATGTCACTGTCTACAGAGATGTCGATAGACCTAGTATAAACCAGACTTTCGTCTTGAAATCTTTGGTTGTTTAGTACACTACCGTACTCACTCTGTTTAGCACATGGCCTTATTTGTGAATCCTTAAAGAGATGGGTGGGGCTAAGGCTTAAGAGGCTGTGAACAATGCTGAATGGGCGTAGACAAAGAAAAGCTCTCCAGTAGGTGTACAGAACATTAAAGGGCCATTTTCTCAAAAGTGGAGTTACAAGTTTATCAACTTTCAAAGCAGAATTACTTTCCCATTGTTCCTCAACTGTAGAGTACGATATAACATTTTCTAGCACTGATTCGCTACTTTTATCCAATATAAAAACACCATTGAAAATGTTGCTATATAGGACCGAATCGAGCCAGTCTGTCACATATAACCAATGTTAGATGAAGTAGATAGCTGGGGAGACCCATGAGGCACCACACAATTGGCCCAGCGCCATCTGGGTTAGGGGAGGTTTTGGCCTTATCCCATCGCACTGTAGCGACTCCTGCGGCAGGCCGGGCGCATGCACGCTGACATGGTCACCAGTTGGACGGTGTTTCCTCCGATACATTGGTGCGGCTGGCTTCCGGGTTAAATGAGCAGTGTGTCAAAAAGCCGTACAGCTTGCCAGGGACATGTTTCGGAGGACGCACGGCTCTCGACCTTCGCCTCTCCCGAGTCCATACGGGAGTTGCAGCGATGGGACAAGAGTGTAACTACAAATTTCCATGTCGTCTCCTGCTGCTGTTAACCACAACGTTCCCATGGAAATCAGCTGTGCTCCATCCACTGTGCTGTGCACTCACCCACACCTACTGTTTCAAATGCACTGACATTACATAAGCATTCAATACTCAGCTGAGCTAGAACACCACATTGCTGAACACAACACCTACCATAGAGCGGTGACCAAACACATCTTCGTTCATTCCCCTAATTTTCATCATTAGCCATAGAATCAAGGTGCGCCAACGCAGCAAACAATGCATGCCACGAACAGATGCCACCTTCCGCTGGGGCTCCAGAGAGAGCGAGAGGGTGGGTGGAGGACATGTAGCATCAGACACACCACATGCTCTGCTCCTCTGTCCCAAAGCCCCAGCCGAACCCCCAGCCGAACCCCCAGCCAAACAACCCAGGTGATGGGTAAACAATCGGAAGAATTACTTAACGTAGTGCTGCTAAATCTGGGGAATGAATGGGTATGTGAATAAACAGATGGGGTTTTATTGGAGGTGTTATTCAAATGTGGGTCTGCCTTAGTTACCACAGAGAACCTTGTTTTTTATGATTAGAGTTAGCAGTAATGCTGAACTGTTGAAGTTCAGAGATTCTCAAAAGGTCAGGTGACTTTAGGATACAGTTTTGGACTCTTTTCCTCCCAGTGATATTTTTCAGTGAATGTTTTGAACACGGGTATCAGGATGTGCAAGACATACAATTTGGGTTTGAGCTTGTATGAGTGTGTGCGCATGTGTGTGTGTGTGTCCATTGGAACACCACTTCTGCTGAGTCACAATAAAGAGTATCTCAATGTGAAGCACTAACTCAGCAACTTTAATGCTGGTGCCGCGAACAAAGGGGTCAGAGATTACATTAATTTCACTTCTCAGCATCGATATTCACAACTTCTCTGGGGCAATGAAACTCTGTCCAAAGTTATAAAAGGGATCTGTTATTTTTTGGTATGCATGGGCCAACTCTGACAAGCGAATGCACTGTGTTGCACATTACACACCTCTGATCTCCCAATCTCAGTGTAAAATAGCACAGGCAGGAACAGGTCGACTCAGTATTAATTCAGTGTTCAAACTCAAAACCACTGAAGTCAGCTCAGATTTATTATAGCTAATACACCATCTGCTTGTTTCACACAAGGGAAGAGCTTATTCAAATGGAAGAGGTACAGTAAATAAATAGCCTAACATGTCTCATGTCTTCAAGACTGGATTCATACTGAGCCGGCGATTTTGAGAAGGAGAACAGGCAGAGGATGCCTGGTAGGTAAAGGCTGTTTAAAGAGAGTGTTGTTTCCACCACGCTTCTGATGGCATAGTGTTACATGAGCTGAGAATAACATTGCTCTAATGCTAGACCCATAGCTATCTAACAAACATACTACCTGTCATGTTTTGTCTTATATCATCTTGTCATTTTGCTTTTCCTTCTGTTCGTTTTCCCCCTGCTGGTCTTTTTAGGTTCGTTCCCCTTTTTCTCTCTCCCTTCCTCTCTCTCTTCTCTCTATCGTTCCGTTCCTGCTCCCAGCTGTTCCTATTCCCCTAATCAATCATTTAGTCTTCCCACACCTGTTCCTTATCTTTTCCCCTGATTAGAGTCCCTATTTCTTCCCTTGTTTTCCGTTCCTGTCCTGTCGGATCCTTGTCTATTGTTCACCGTGCTGTGTTTGTGTATCGCCCTGTCGTGTCGTGTTTCCCTCAGATGCTGCGTGGTGAGCAGGTGTCTGAGTCTGCTAAGTTCAAGTGCCTTCCCGAGGCAACCTGCTGTTCAAGATCGAGTCTCCAGTCTGTTCTCGTCATTACGAGTGGAAATTGTGTTTTTTGATTGTATTTTACTTTACTGGATTAAAGACTCTGTTTTCGCCAAGTCGCTTTTGGGTCCTCATTCACCCGCATAACAGAAGGATCCGACCAAGAATGGACCCAGCGACTATGGATTCTCTCTACTCTACTCTCGAGTTCCAGGGAGCGATGCTCGGCAGACACGAGCAGGAATTGTCTGCTGCTCGACATGCCGTTGAGACCCTGGCCGCTCAGGTCTCCGACCTCTCAAGACAGTATCAGAGTCTTCGTCTCGTGTCACCAGCTACTTCCGGTTCTTCCGAGCCTCCGGAACCTAGGGTTAATAACCCACCTTGTTATTCTGGGCAGCCCACTGAGTGCCGCTCCTTTCTCACCCAGTGTGATATCGTGTTCTCTCTCCAACCCAACACATACTCAAGAGAGAGCTCGGATTGCCTACGTCATATCACTCCTTACTGGTCGGGCTCGGCAGTGGGGCACAGCTATCTGGGAGGCAAGCGCTGAGTGTACTAACAATTATCTGAACTTTAAAGAGGAGATGATAAGGGTTTTTGATCGCTCAGTTTTTGGAAAAGAAGCTTCCTGGTCCCTGTCTTCCCTATGTCAAGGTAATCGATCCATAACGGATTACTCTATAGAGTTTCGCACTCTTGCTGCCTCCAGTAACTGGAACGAGCAGGCGTTGCTCGCTCGTTTTCTGGAGGGACTCCACGCTAAGGTTAAGGATGAGATTCTCTCTCGGGAGGTTCCATCCAGCGTGGATTCTTTGATTGAACTCGCTATTCGCATTGAACGACGGGTAGATCTTCGTCACCGAGCTCATAGAAGAGAGCTCGCGTTAACTGTGTCTCCCCTCTCTCCGACACTACCGTCTTTCCCCACTGACTCAGGTGTTGAGCCCATGCAGCTGGGGGGTATTCGCATCTCGACTAAGGAGAGGGAACGGAGAATCACCAACCGCCTCTGTCTCTATTGCGGTTCCGCTGGTCATTTTGTCATTTCATGTCCAGTTAAAGGCCAGAGCTCATCAGTAAGCGGAGGGCGACTGATAAGCGCTACTAGACGGTCCTCTCCGTCAAGTACCTGTACTACTTTACCGGTCCATCTACGCTGGACCGGATCGGCAGCTTCCTGCAGTGCATTAATAGACTCTGGGGCGGAGGGCTGTTTTATGGACGAAGCCTGGGCTCGGGAACATGACATTCCTCTCAGACAGTTAGGGAGCCCACGGTCATGTTTGCCTTGGATGGTAGTCCTCTCCCCAGTATATTATATGAAACACTACCTTTAACCCTCACTGTATCTGGTAACCATAGTGAGACCATTTCTTTTTTGATTTTTGTTCACCTTTTACACCTGTTGTTTTGGGTCATCCCTGGCTAGTGTGTCATAATCCTTCTTTTGATTGGTCTAGTAATTCTATCCTTTCCTGGAACGTTTCTTGTCATGTGAAGTGTTTAATGTCTGCTATTTCTCCTGTTTGTTCTGTCCCCTCTTCTCAGGAGGAACCTGGTGATTTGACAGGCGTGCCGGAGGAGTATCATGGTCTGCGCACGGTCTTCAGTCGGTCCAGAACCAACTCCCTTCCTCCTCACCGGTCGTATGATTGTTGTCCTGTTCTCTTCAAGAAGCGTTTTGCATCCGCTCCTATCCTTGTTGCACCTGACGTCACTAAACCGTTTATTGTTGAGGTTGACGCGTCGGGGGTGGGCGTGGGAGCCATTCTGTCCCAGCGCTCCGATACTGACGATGGGGTCCACCCTTGTGCGTATTTTTCTGCTTCTGCTCCTGGTCTTGCTGGGTCTCAGTCTGTTCCCTGCCATCGCATCTCTCCTGTTCTTGTTCCTGCCCTTGCTGTGTCTCAGTCTGTCCCTAGTTGTTACTCTCCTGGCCTGTTTGGTCCTGTTTGCTCTAAAGTTTTCAGTTCTCTACCCGTGTCTCATTTTTTTTTTTTAGAGTAGTACCCTAGTTTCCCTTTTATCGTTTTTCGTTACGGTCCTGAGGAGAGGAGTTGGGTTCTTTCTCGGGACGTGCTGGACCGTTTGATCTATGATTTCCTCCGTTGCCGCCAGTGTTCCTCCTCGAGAGCGCCAGGAGGCGCTCGGTGAGTGGGGGTACTGTCATGTTTTGTCTTATATCATCTTGTCATTTTGCTTTTCCTTCTGTTCGTTTTCCCCCTGCTGGTCTTTTAGGTTCGTTCCCCTTTTTCTCTCTCCCTTCCTCTCTCTCTTCTCTCTATCGTTCCGTTCCTGCTCCCAGCTGTTCCTATTCCCCTAATCAATCATTTAGTCTTCCCACACCTGTTCCTTATCTTTTCCCCTGATTAGAGTCCCTATTTCTTCCCTTGTTTTCCGTTCCTGTCCTGTCGGATCCTTGTCTATTGTTCACCGTGCTGTGTTTGTGTATCGCCCTGTCGTGTCGTGTTTCCCTCAGATGCTGCGTGGTGAGCAGGTGTCTGAGTCTGCTAAGTTCAAGTGCCTTCCCGAGGCAACCTGCTGTTCAAGATCGAGTCTCCAGTCTGTTCTCGTCATTACGAGTGGAAATTGTGTTTTTTGATTGTATTTTACTTTACTGGATTAAAGACTCTGTTTTCGCCAAGTCGCTTTTGGGTCCTCATTCACCCGCATAACAGAAGGATCCGACCAAGAATGGACCCAGCGACTATGGATTCTCTCTACTCTACTCTCGAGTTCCAGGGAGCGATGCTCGGCAGACACGAGCAGGAATTGTCTGCTGCTCGACATGCCGTTGAGACCCTGGCCGCTCAGGTCTCCGACCTCTCAAGACAGTATCAGAGTCTTCGTCTCGTGTCACCAGCTACTTCCGGTTCTTCCGAGCCTCCGGAACCTAGGGTTAATAACCCACCTTGTTATTCTGGGCAGCCCACTGAGTGCCGCTCCTTTCTCACCCAGTGTGATATCGTGTTCTCTCTCAACCCAACACATACTCAAGAGAGAGAGCTCGGATTGCCTACGTCATATCACTCCTTACTGGTCGGGCTCGGCAGTGGGGCACAGCTATCTGGGAGGCAAGCGCTGAGTGTACTAACAATTATCTGAACTTTAAAGAGGAGATGATAAGGGTTTTTGATCGCTCAGTTTTTGGGAAAGAAGCTTCCTGGTCCCTGTCTTCCCTATGTCAAGGTAATCGATCCATAACGGATTACTCTATAGAGTTTCGCACTCTTGCTGCCTCCAGTAACTGGAACGAGCAGGCGTTGCTCGCTCGTTTTCTGGAGGGACTCCACGCTAAGGTTAAGGATGAGATTCTCTCTCGGGAGGTTCCATCCAGCGTGGATTCTTTGATTGAACTCGCTATTCGCATTGAACGACGGGTAGATCTTCGTCACCGAGCTCATAGAAGAGAGCTCGCGTTAACTGTGTCTCCCCTCTCTCCGACACTACCGTCTTTCCCCACTGACTCAGGTGTTGAGCCCATGCAGCTGGGGGTATTCGCATCTCGACTAAGGAGAGGAACGGAGAATCACCAACCGCCTCTGTCTCTATTGCGGTTCCGCTGGTCATTTTGTCATTTCATGTCCAGTTAAAGGCCAGAGCTCATCAGTAAGCGGAGGGCGACTGATAAGCGCTACTAGACGGTCCTCTCCGTCAAGTACCTGTACTACTTTACCGGTCCATCTACGCTGGACCGGATCGGCAAACCTGCAGTGCATTAATAGACTCTGGGGCGGAGGGCTGTTTTATGGACGAAGCCTGGGCTCGGGAACATGACATTCCTCTCAGACAGTTAGGGCCCACGGTCATGTTTGCCTTGGATGGTAGTCCTCTCCCCAGTATATTATATGAAACACTACCTTTAACCCTCACTGTATCTGGTAACCATAGTGAGACCATTTCTTTTTTGATTTTTTGTTCACCTTTTACACCTGTTGTTTTGGGTCATCCCTGGCTAGTGTGTCATAATCCTTCTTTTGATTGGTCTAGTAATTCTATCCTTTCCTGGAACATTTCTTGTCATGTGAAGTGTTTAATGTCTGCTATTTCTCCTGTTTGTTCTGTCCCCTCTTCTCAGGAGGAACCTGGTGATTTGACAGGAGTGCCGGAGGAGTATCATGGTCTGCGCACGGTCTTCAGTCGGTCCAGAACCAACTCCCTTCCTCCTCACCGGTCGTATGATTGTTGTCCTGTTCTCTCAAGAAGCGTTTTGCATCCGCTCCTATCCTTGTTGCACCTGACGTCACTAAACCGTTTATTGTTGAGGTTGACGCGTCGGGGTGGGCGTGGGAGCCATTCTGTCCCAGCGCTCCGATACTGACGATGGGGTCCACCCTTGTGCGTATTTTTCTGCTTCTGCTCCTGGTCTTGCTGGGTCTCAGTCTGTTCCCTGCCATCGCATCTCTCCTGTTCTTGTTCCTGCCCTTGCTGTGTCTCAGTCTGTCCCTAGTTGTTACTCTCCTGGCCTGTTTGGTCCTGTTTGCTCTAAAGTTTTCAGTTCTCTACCCGTGTCTCATTTTTTTTTAGAGTAGTACCCTAGTTTCCCTTTTTATCGTTTTTCGTTACGGTCCTGAGGAGAGGAGTTGGGTTCTTTCTCGGGACGTGCTGGACCGTTTGATCTATGATTTCCTCCGTTGCCGCCAGTGTTCCTCCTCGAGAGCGCCAGGAGGCGCTCGGTGAGTGGGGGGGTACTGTCATGTTTTGTCTTATATCATCTTGTCATTTTGCTTTTCCTTCTGTTCGTTTTCCCCCTGCTGGTCTTTTTAGGTTCGTTCCCCTTTTTCTCTCTCCCTTCCTCTCTCTCTTCTCTCTATCGTTCCGTTCCTGCTCCCAGCTGTTCCTATTCCCCTAATCAATCATTTAGTCTTCCCACACCTGTTCCTTATCTTTTCCCTGATTAGAGTCCCTATTTCTTCCCTTGTTTTCCGTTCCTGTCCTGTCGGATCCTTGTCTATTGTTCACCGTGCTGTGTTTGTGTATCGCCCTGTCGTGTCGTGTTTCCCTCAGATGCTGCGTGGTGAGCAGGTGTCTGAGTCTGCTAAGTTCAAGTGCCTTCCCGAGGCAACCTGCTGTTCAAGATTGAGTCTCCAGTCTGTTCTCGTCATTACGAGTGGAAATTGTGTTTTTTGATTGTATTTTACTTTACTGGATTAAAGACTCTGTTTTCGCCAAGTCGCTTTTGGGTCCTCATTCACCCGCATAACAGAAGGATCCGACCAAGAATGGACCCAGCGACTATGGATTCTCTCTACTCTACTCTCGAGTTCCAGGGAGCGATGCTCGGCAGACACGAGCAGGAATTGTCTGCTGCTCGACATGCCGTTGAGACCCTGGCCGCTCAGGTCTCCGACCTCTCAAGACAGTATCAGAGTCTTCGTCTCGTGTCACCAGCTACTTCCGGTTCTTCCGAGCCTCCGGAACCTAGGGTTAATAACCCACCTTGTTATTCTGGGCAGCCCACTGAGTGCCGCTCCTTTCTCACCCAGTGTGATATCGTGTTCTCTCTCAACCCAACACATACTCAAGAGAGAGCTCGGATTGCCTACGTCATATCACTCCTTACTGGTCGGGCTCGGCAGTGGGGCACAGCTATCTGGGAGGCAAGCGCTGAGTGTACTAACAATTATCTGAACTTTAAAGAGGAGATGATAAGGGTTTTTGATCGCTCAGTTTTTGGGAAAGAAGCTTCCTGGTCCCTGTCTTCCCTATGTCAAGGTAATCGATCCATAACGGATTACTCTATAGAGTTTCGCACTCTTGCTGCCTCCAGTAACTGGAACGAGCAGGCGTTGCTCGCTCGTTTTCTGGAGGGACTCCACGCTAAGGTTAAGGATGAGATTCTCTCTCGGGAGGTTCCATCCAGCGTGGATTCTTTGATTGAACTCGCTATTCGCATTGAACGACGGGTAGATCTTCGTCACCGAGCTCATAGAAGAGAGCTCGCGTTAACTGTGTCTCCCCTCTCTCCGACACTACCGTCTTTCCCCACTGACTCAGGTGTTGAGCCCATGCAGCTGGGGGGTATTCGCATCTCGACTAAGGAGAGGGAACGGAGAATCACCAACCGCCTCTGTCTCTATTGCGGTTCCGCTGGTCATTTTGTCATTTCATGTCCAGTTAAAGGCCAGAGCTCATCAGTAAGCGGAGGGCGACTGATAAGCGCTACTAGACGGTCCTCTCCGTCAAGTACCTGTACTACTTTACCGGTCCATCTACGCTGGACCGGATCGGCAGCTTCCTGCAGTGCATTAATAGACTCTGGGGCGGAGGGCTGTTTTATGGACGAAGCCTGGGCTCGGGAACATGACATTCCTCTCAGACAGTTAGGGAGCCCACGGTCATGTTTGCCTTGGATGGTAGTCCTCTCCCCAGTATATTATATGAAACACTACCTTTAACCCTCACTGTATCTGGTAACCATAGTGAGACCATTTCTTTTTGATTTTTTGTTCACCTTTTACACCTGTTGTTTTGGGTCATCCCTGGCTAGTGTGTCATAATCCTTCTTTTGATTGGTCTAGTAATTCTATCCTTTCCTGGAACGTTTCTTGTCATGTGAAGTGTTTAATGTCTGCTATTTCTCCTGTTTGTTCTGTCCCCTCTTCTCAGGAGGAACCTGGTGATTTGACAGGCGTGCCGGAGGAGTATCATGGTCTGCGCACGGTCTTCAGTCGGTCCAGAACCAACTCCCTTCCTCCTCACCGGTCGTATGATTGTTGTCCTGTTCTCTTCAAGAAGCGTTTTGCATCCGCTCCTATCCTTGTTGCACCTGACGTCACTAAACCGTTTATTGTTGAGGTTGACGCGTCGGGGGTGGGCGTGGGAGCCATTCTGTCCCAGCGCTCCGATACTGACGATGGGGTCCACCCTTGTGCGTATTTTTCTGCTTCTGCTCCTGGTCTTGCTGGGTCTCAGTCTGTTCCCTGCCATCGCATCTCTCCTGTTCTTGTTCCTGCCCTTGCTGTGTCTCAGTCTGTCCCTAGTTGTTACTCTCCTGGCCTGTTTGGTCCTGTTTGCTCTAAAGTTTTCAGTTCTCTACCCGTGTCTCATTTTTTTTTTAGAGTAGTACCCTAGTTTCCCTTTTTATCGTTTTTCGTTACGGTCCTGAGGAGAGGAGTTGGGTTCTTTCTCGGGACGTGCTGGACCGTTTGATCTATGATTTCCTCCGTTGCCGCCAGTGTTCCTCCTCGAGAGCGCCAGGAGGCGCTCGGTGAGTGGGGGGGGTACTGTCATGTTTTGTCTTATATCATCTTGTCATTTTGCTTTTCCTTCTGTTCGTTTTCCCCCTGCTGGTCTTTTTAGGTTCGTTCCCCTTTTTCTCTCTCCCTTCCTCTCTCTCTTCTCTCTATCGTTCCGTTCCTGCTCCCAGCTGTTCCTATTCCCCTAATCAATCATTTAGTCTTCCCACACCTGTTCCTTATCTTTTCCCCTGATTAGAGTCCCTATTTCTTCCCTTGTTTTCCGTTCCTGTCCTGTCGGATCCTTGTCTATTGTTCACCGTGCTGTGTTTGTGTATCGCCCTGTCGTGTCGTGTTTCCCTCAGATGCTGCGTGGTGAGCAGGTGTCTGAGTCTGCTAAGTTCAAGTGCCTTCCCGAGGCAACCTGCTGTTCAAGATCGAGTCTCCAGTCTGTTCTCGTCATTACGGAGTGGAAATTGTGTTTTTTGATTGTATTTTACTTTACTGGATTAAAGACTCTGTTTTCGCCAAGTCGCTTTTGGGTCCTCATTCACCCGCATAACACTACCAGGCTCTTTGCAATGCACAAATTATATTAACAACCAACATCAATTGTCCTCTGTCTGAGCAACAGTAAAAGACGAAAGAAACACTAAAAGCCATTGAATTGACACCTCCACACGACCAATACTGACTAGAATACAATCCACCGTCACCCCTCTAGACAATGACATGGCAACTCCAATTACAATATGCAGTTGAAATTCCGGTTTGACATGAACTTTTTTTTGTCAACGTGAGAGGAAAACCATGATATGAAAGATTGACAGTGTTTCAACTTAACAAAGAGGTAACGTCCCAAATGGTACCCTATGTCCTACATGGTGCACTAATTCTGAGCAAAGCTCCATGGGCCCTGGTCAAAAGTAGTGCACTAGATAGGAAATATCATGCCATTTGGGATGTAGCCGTCATATCCAATAGCAGATGAAGGTCACCACTCAGAATGCAGGCGTAGGTGAGCCAGAATGATAAATACATTGGCCACTTTTATCGAGGAACCAATAATGCACAGTAATCCCTTTTGTTTATTTCTTTCCCCAGACAATTAAATTCTCCATTAATGCTGTGTGTATTACAAGGACATATGTGCGTGGGTGTGTTGGGATGAGTGAGTATGTTTGAAAAATAAAATGCTCTTCTGTCTCCCCTTGATGGCACTTCATTTTGAAAAGGCACTCTTGAATGTGATGCATACATGCTTTATGCGAGCACCTGTTTACAACTTACTGTAATGCTCCATGTCCATCCCACTGCAATACAGTATGACTGTTTTGAAATCCCTACCTTGTCACCATTGTTCTAATCATTAGTCCAAACAGTTGCAAAACGTTCCATTTTGCAACTAAAACTAGAGTTTCTATTGGAGAAATTCTGGTAAATTCCTTCCCGTTTCGTTATGTTTGCTTCCGTTTAACGTTTTGCAACAGGAAATGCTTAACGAATACACTCCAGGTGAATGATAATGTCAAGGGGAAGTAATCAACATTTTAAAATGAATAGATTTGGTCGATAGTTTTTCATTATTTTGACATCCCCACATTATAATTGGAAGAGGAAGTGTAAAACTTTAAAATTAGCCTATTAGCTAGAACGGTAACATGCTGACCACACAGCAGGTGTGGTGTGCGCTAACAGTGCAAAATAAATGTACACATACATGTTATTCAATCAATGCACCCACACTGCTTGTGCGTGTCAGCGAGCGTCTGCGTGGCCATGTGCTAAAATAGAGATTTGTTCTATTTGCGATGCTCAACGCGCTGCAAGTCGTGTCTCTCCCATCTCCTCATTGGTTTTTAGGAACATATACCCATGTGGGTGATTGAAAGATTATCTTAGGTCCACACTCCGGTCGGTTTTAGTAATACTGTTAAGTTGGTTGCCAACCTCCATATAAAGTCCAAAGAAGAAAAAGAAATGAGATGATGAAAAACTAATTTGATTTACCATTTTATCTGTGGATTAATTGTCAGAGTAGAGGACCTTGTGCATCTCAGGTAAAATAATAACTCAATGTTTATATACCATGACAAATTAGCTAGCAACAGCAAGCTAGCTAGCTATATTGGCATAAATGTTTATAGCTTTTTGACCTGTCCCCAAATCAATAATTGGTACAGAGTTTGTTTGAATATTTCAACCTGGGTGTTCTGATCGCTTCTGTTGTGGGTGAACAAAATCAGCTTGCGCACAGGTGAGGTTTGGTCAGCATGAAACTCCAAACACATTTTCGCCAAGAGCAGCTGTTTAGCTGGTTAAACAAAAGTTAGCCATGTGCTGGCAAAAATGTACGTCCAACTCAAGAAAGTTTACCAGCAGCCAGTGGCACTTGCCCTGACTTGTAGGCCTACTCACGGGTGCTTTTCGAAACCTATGTCAGATACTCTAGTGAGTGTAATTAGCTCCAATGAGTGTAATTAGCACCAATGAGTGACATTTTCTCAATATTAGGAGCATTTAGAGGGCTCCAGAGTGGTGCAGCTCCAGAGAGGTGCATCTCAGTGCTAGAGGTGTCACTACAGAACCTGGTTCAATCCCAGGCTGTATCACAAACGGCTGTGATCGGGAACCGTGTGCGCCACAGGGAGGGTTTGGGGAGGGTTTGGCCAGGGTAGGCCGTCATTGTAAATAAGAATTTGTTCTTAACTGACTTGCCTAGTTAAATAAAGGACCCCATGCAGTACCTCCGCTGACCCTAGGGGCCGTGGACCCCAGGTTGAATACCCCTGATTTACTATCAAACAGCATTTGAACCCAGGTCTGCACACTACACAGGTAAGGCCGCACTGAAAGCCCAAGCAGCCGGACAGAGCCCTGCTAAAGTCAGCTTGCAGAGGCACCTAGACAAGTCTGACAACGTGTTATACATGGGATTTCACCACCCAGTACATAGTCTCACTATCTTTCTCCCTCTCCAATTTCCTCCTTTTTTATGCGCCCTCATTTTTCAGTGTCACCGTTTTTCACATGGCGTGTAACCACTTATATGATATAATACTCTAAATCAGAAAAGTATATTTTATGGGGCAAGCAGCGAATAATTTTCTATTCAGGCTGTCCACCGTTTTTCTTTTCAATAGGGCGTAAAATTATGTCATTGGAGGAGGAGATGGGATGATGAAAACAGCAAAAGACATGGTCATAAGATTATAGACTGGTGGTTCTACAGTATGTGTTCTGACTGCTGCAGCCAACCCTGGGATACTATGATGACCCTGGGTGTTCTGACTGCTGCAGCCAACCCTGGGATACCATGACAACCCTGGGTGTTTTAGCTACTACATCCAACCCTGCTATACCATGATGACCCTTATACTCACTTCTTAATCCCCAGAATGCTTATACTCACATCTCAATCCCCACAATGCGTATACTCACTTCTTAATCCCCACAATGTGTATCAAAGTAGTGTAGTGGAGGTATAGGCTATATCAATTATTAAGACTGATGGAACAGATCAGAATGTTTAGTTTAGAGGGAAATTTCACTGCTGCTCTATTTCACTACAGTATTTGTTCATTAATATGTTATTAACATATCATATGTGTTATAAAAAGGTTGAATTTCCTCACATGTAAATATGAGCGATTCTGCATCTCACCGGTAGAAACTGGCCAGTTACATTTCTTGGTTGTAAGCAAACCACAATATCCAGAATTCATAGTGATTTCAGCAGTACCGGCCCATGGGGGTGTATCCAGTTGACGTAGCCAGCACTTTCAGCCAAAGAATTTCTAAACAGAATTTAAGTCTTAACTGATAGGGTGGCCTTGTCATCAAACGTTGAAAAGTGATGCTATTCCATCGATTTTTCCCTTCACTTCAAAGAGGAAGGAATCCAATCAGCTAACATCAGAGAAGCAGAAAAGAAGTCAAGTTGAGGTAACATAGCTAACATTACATAGCTAACTAGCTAGCTAACGAACTACATTTGTTTATCTAAACCATAATCTAGCTAGCTAACTTTCATAATATGCTGGCTAGATATTCCAACGCATATGAATGTAATTAGCCAGCTGCTATCCGGCGATGTGATTTGTAACTTTGCAAGCGAACATTAGATTTGTTAGGTTATGTTTTCTAACCGTTAGCCAGCTAGCAAAGACTACCGTGACTGTGTTCTATTTAGAGTCTGATCCCATCAACATCTGCAAAAGCATTAACATCAAGCTCAGCACCAGGAACTACTGTAAGTCACCTCACTCAAATCTACTAAATCATTCCATGACTTAATTAATGATGAATAAATAAATATACTGGAGCTAGGCATAAACATGGTCTGTGTCTTGTTGTCAGTTGGTTTACAAGTAGGCTACAACTTCTACTGTAGTTTTCAATGTATTATGGAGGCTTCGTTGATTGTTCATGCAAGGCTTGAAGTCTAAATTGGAGAAAATTAGGTATTAGTAAGGAGGGGTGGTTAGGTGACTGAGTGGTGTCTGTTTGGGGTAGGTACAGTGGGGCAAAAAAGTATTTAGTCAGCCACCAATTGTGCAAGTTCTCCCACTGAAAAAGATGAGAGAGGCCTGTAATTTTCATCATAGGTACACTTCAACTATGACAGACAAAATGAAAAAAAAAAATCCAGAAAATCACATTGTAGGATTCTTAAGGAATTTATTTGCAAATTATGGTGGAAAAAAAGTATTTGCTCACCTACAAACAAGCAAGATTTCTGTCTCTCACAGACCTGTAACTTCTTCTTTAAGAGGCTCCCCTGTCCTCCACTCGTTACCTGTATTAATGGCACCTGTTTTGAACTTGTTATCAGTATAAAAGACACCTGTCCACAACCTCAAACAGTCACACTCCAAACTCCACTATGCCCAAGACCAAAGAGCTGTCAAAGGACACCAGAAACAAAATTGTAGACCTGCACCAGGCTGGGAAGACTGAATCTGCAATAGGTAAGCAGCTTGGTTTAAGGAAATCAACTGTGGGAGCAATTATTAGGAAATGGAAGACATACAAGACCACTGATAATCTCCCTCGATCTGGGGCTCCACGCAAGATCTCACCCCGTGGGGTCAAAATGATCACAAGAACGGTGAGCAAAAATCCCAAAACCACACGGGGGGACCTAGTTAATGACCTGCAGAGAGCTGGGACCAAAGTAACAAAGCCTACCATCAGTAACACACTATGCCGCCAGGGACTCAAATCCTGCAGTCCCAGACGTGTCCCCCTGCTTAAGCCAGTACATGTCCAGGCCCGTCTGAAGTTTGCTAGATAGCATTTTGATGATCCAAAAGAAGATTGGGAGAATGTCATATGTCTACTCATCGTGTTTGGAGGACAAAGAATGCTGAGTTGCATCCAAAGAACACCATACCTACTGTGAAGCATGGGGGTGGAAACATCATGCTTTGAGGCTGTTTTTCTGCAAAGGGACCAGGACGACTGATCCGTGTCAAGGAAAGAATGAATGGGGCCATGTATCGTGAGATTTTGAGTGAAAACCTCCTTCCATCAGCAAGGGCATTGAAGATGAAACGTGGCTGGGTCTTTCAGCATGACAATGATCCCAAACACACCGCCCGGGCAATGAAGGAGTGGCTTCGTAAGAAGCATTTCATGGTCCTGGAGTGGCCTAGCCAGTCTCCAGATCTCAACCCCATAGAAAATCTTTGGAGGGAGTTGAAAGTCTGTGTTGCCCAGCAACTGCCCCAAAACATCACTGCTCTAGAGGAGATCTGCATGGAGGAATGGGCCAAAATACCAGCAACAGTGTGTGAAAACCTTGTGAAGACTTACAGAAAACGTTTGACCTCTGTCATTGCCAACAAAGGGTATATAACAAAGTATTGAGATAAACTTTTGTTATTGACCAAATACTTATTTTCCACCATAATTTGCAAATAAATTCATTAAAAATCCTACAATGTGATTTTCTGTATTTATTTCCCCTCATTTTGTCTGTCATAGTTGAAGTGTACCTATGATGAAAATTACAGGCCACTCTCATCTTTTTAAGTGGGAGAACTTGCACAATTGGTGGCTGACTAAATACTTTTTTTGCCCCACTGTATTGTGTGTCAATGTTAGTATGCATGATATATTGACATGAGGGGGGTGGGTGGATATTGTACCTTGTTTGAGTGTGTATTAATGGGGACAAAGTAGTAAAATGATGGCCAATCACTGACTACAGTGTGTCCTACAGACTGAACCTGCTGCTGGTGATGACGGTGATCTTGACACCAGAGTTAGTAGTACAGAGCCTGTAGACCCAGAGCCTGTAGACCCAGAGCCTGTATGTCATATACACAGAGTCACGCCCTGATCTGATTCACCTGTCCTTGTGATTGTCTCCATCCCCCTCCAGGTGTCACCCATCTTCTCCATTATCCCCTGTGTATTTTTACCTGTGTTCTCTGTTTGTCTTTTGCCAGTTTGTCTTGTTTGTCAAGTCAACCAGCATTTTCTCAGCTCCTGCTTTTCCCCAGTCTCTCTTTTTCTCGCCCTCCTGGTTTTGACCCTTGCCTGTCCGGACTCTGAGCCTGCCTGCCTGACCACTCTGCCTGAACCTGACAGTGAGCCTGCCTGCCGTCCTCTACCGTAGCCCCACTACTCTGGATTATTGACCCCTGCCTGCCTTGACCTCACGTTTGCCTGCTCCTGTTGCTGTAATAAACATTGTTACTTCAACACAGTCTGCACTTGGGTCTTACTTGAAATGTTATACACAGTAGAATAAAACTATACTACTAATGCTTATAATAAATACTACTGTTCTACAGGGAGAATACTTGCATATGGTGTGTTTGGGTGGTGCAGTGAGGTGTTCAGAGTCACTTTAATACAAGGGGAGATTGTTGTTATGGGACCTTTCATCAACTTCTTTGTATCCTAGTGGTATTGTCTGTGAGAGAAAGACGACCATGCTATTACACATTCATGCACAATCGTCATGTAATGTCTGTATTCCTACCTTAGCAGCATGGTGTAGAATATGAGATGCGTCACAGACACACTTTAGCTAGCTACCTACAACACACAGGTATACTTACTCCAAGACTAATATGAGTCAAAAAGCCAAAGTCATTCCACCATCATCAACAAAACATTTATCCAGTTTTGCTGCTAATGAGAGGCGCTGATACTAGCTAGGCTAGTTAGCTAGCTGTGTATTTGCTATACCTAATATATAATGTAGTCTAATGTTATAGTTAGTTAGCTAGCTAGCTAACTATAACGTTAGACTACACTATATATTATGTATAGCAAATACACAGCTAGCTAGCTAAACTTGGCTAGGTTGCCTTGTAGTGGTACTAGCAAGCCCCGTTATGGCCGAATCGATCACCACATTTTATTGTACTGAACAACACTGCCTTGTGTAAAAAGAGAGCTTATAACTAGCTAACTTCCGACCGCAAAACAACTTACTTGTTTGTCATGACTCCTGTCCCAACTGGTTTAGGCTGATGCCGCTGCTTGCTGGTCTCACAATAATATTTCCCGCTGTCTCAACTCCTTTCAGTGCATTCCAGATCAAATAAATAGGGCTATATGTTCCTATGTAAAATAACAGAAATAATTTTTTATTTGCCCAGCTCTTAGAAAAAGGAATCATCTGAAGCAGCTATTGTAATTATTTAGCAATCTCAGGTAGTGCATGGTAACATAGCTTCCGTGAACCTATAAACTGATTGCAGGAATGTCCACCAAAGCTGTTGCCAGAGAATTTCATGTTCATTTCTCTACCATAAGCTGACTACAAAGTCATTTTAGAGAATTTGGCAGTACGTCCAACCGGCCTCATAAACGCAGACCACGTGTATGGCATCGTGTGGACGAGCGGTTTGCTGATGCCAACATTGTGAACAGAGTGCCCATGGCGGGGTTATGGAATGGGCAGGCATAAGCTACAGACAACGAACACAATTGCATTTTATCGATGGCAATTAGAATGCACAGGTACGAGATCCTGAGGCCCATTGTCGTGCCATTCATCTGCCGTCATCACCTCATGTTTCAGCATGATAATGTACGGCCCCATGTCACACGAATCTGTACACAATTCCTGGAAGCTGAAAATGTCCCCGTTCTTTCATGGACTGCATACTCACCAGACATGTTTGGGATGTTCTGGATCGACATATACGACAGCGTGTTCCAGTTTTTTCTCCAATTTTGTTGTTGTTCTATTTTAAAAAAGTGTGATTCTTGAGAGACTTTCTTATTCAGTTGGAAGACCAATATGGGATTGATCATTGTTGGTCATTCAGAGTGTATGTCACTGTTTGTCATAGAATGTTTACACAGGGCACCTTTCTTTCACCAGGGGATTTTTGTGCAAAATTTGAGTATACCCACTTCTCCAGGCACCACTACACCACTGTGGCATTTTGGACTGCTACAGCCGACCCTAATTACAGACCAAACTTCCCCCATCAAATGCTTTCTTCTTCATAGAAGCTACCAGTCGGCTACTGCTTTGGCGACTCTTGCATAATACCCACACCCAACTGAAGGGCCAATTTAATGCTTCGCTGCTCAAGGAACAAAATAAATGCTGTGCAATATAAATGACAGCCAAGCAGGAAGATACTTTTTGGAGCATCTCATCTGAAACCTGAAGAGCCTCTGCCATCGCCTCAGAAGTAACATGAAACCACATGGCAGGGAGCCATGGTCAGGGTGTCAGATTTCACATGGTGGGCCACCACGAGGCCAGGAGCGAGGCCAGGAGCGAGGCCAGGAGAGGGACTGAGTTCACCCCTTCGGTGTGTTTGGATAGCCTACAGTGGGTCAGTGACTCAGAGGCAGGCAGTCCAAAAATACACCACTTCTTTATTACAAAGAAACAGTACAGTATTACTATCATGGCTCAATATCTTTCTTTCTCTCTTTCTCTCTAATGGCAGCCTACCTCTACCAAACCTGGGACAATCTCTTCTCAAATGATTTTGCCTTTATTTGTTAGCTAACACAAAAAATGAGTTTTATTTTTTACAAATTGGAAAATATTTATCTGCGCAAGGTTAATTGCATGTGTGCCGTTGGTCCTGTGAGAATTATTTGACAGAGCAGTTGAGGAGAAAATCCCCACACCAGTATGCCCCCAGGATCTGGGTTGAGAAGGGTTGAGCTCAAGCAGAACCTGCCATGGCCTTTAGATTGAAACAATGTCCCAGGGAGTTTACACCCATTAAGTACAGCGCACACGGTTCCTTTCTGTGTGTATGTGTGATTGAACATGTGTGTCGGTGTTGGTGTGTGTGTTTCTCACCCATCGCGCTTGGAGAATCCAATTTCTTACACGGAACAGGCCACAGAGAGTGTTGCTGTTGTCTGAGTAGACTGAGCTTGTGTGTGTGTGTGTGTGCCATAGGGCATTGGTAAAAACTACTGCACCATGGGTTGCCATTTCAGATGCAGCCTGATGTCTGCCATGCCGACAAGCAGCCTTGACTATGTAATCCCATTTACCCTCCAAACGGGTATACTTCCAGCCTGAAGTGTACCACTGTGTACACACATACACACACAACACACACACACACACACACAGCACTGGGAGGCAACACCAGATGCCAGAGAGGAAATTGGAAAAGACACTTCCGACCTGACAATTACATAGCAAAGGCCACTTTCTTTTAGGCTATGAATGGATGTCTGAAAACGTTGCTTTCATATCTGATTTGCGGATGCTGGGTACACAAACAAAGTGGAAATCTTTAGTTATTACAAAGCCCATTGACATGACAAGGGCATCTCCCACGGCAGCCACACAATTAAACTCTCGTTATTTTTTGTCCACTATTTTTCTTCGCCTACATATACTACCATTCAAAAGTTTTGGGTCACTTAGAAAGTTCCTTGTTATCCATGAAAACATACATGAAATGAGTTGCAACATGAAAAGGAAATATAGTAAAGACGTTGACAAGATTATAAATAATGATTTTTAAAATAAATAATAATTGTGTCTTTCAAACTTTGCTTTTGTCAAATATTCCTCCATTTGCAGCAATTACAGCTTTGCAGACCTTTGGCGTTCTAGTTGTCAATTTGTTGAGGTAATCTGAAGAGATTTTCCCCCATGCTTCCCATGCACCTCCCACAAATTAGATTGGCTTGATGGGCACTTCTTACGTACCATACGGTCAAGCTGCTCCCACAACAGCTTAATAGGGTTGAGATCCGGTGACTGTGCTGGCCACTCCATTACAGACAGAATACCAGCTCACTGCTTCTTCCCTAAATAGTTCTTGCATAGTTTGGAGATGTGCTTTGGGTAATTGTCCTGTTGTAGGAGGAAATTGGCACCAGTTAAGCTCTGTCCACAGGGTATGGCATGGCGTTGCAAAATGGATTGATTAGCCTTCCTTCTTCAAGATCCCTTTTACCCTGTACAAATCTCCCACTTTACCACCACCAAAGCACCCCCAGACCATCACATTGCCTCCACCATGCTTGACAGATGGTGTCAAGCACTCTTCTAGCATCTTATCATTTTTTTCTGCGTCTCACGCATGTTCTTCTTTGTGATCTGAACACCTCAAACTTAGATTTGTCTGCCCATAACACTTTTTTCCAATAGTCTTGTCCATCTTAATCTTTTATTTATTTGGCCAGTCTGAGATATAGCTTTTTCTTTGCAACTCTGCCTAGAAGGTCAACATTGTTGAGACTGGTGGTATTTAATGAAGCTGTCAGTTGAAGACTTGTGAGGCGTCTGTTTCTCAAACTAGACACTCTAATGTAATTGTCCTCTTGCTCAGTTGTGCACCGGGGCCTCCCACTCTTCCTTCTATTCTGGCTAGAGCCAGTTTGAGCTGTCCTGTGAAGGGTGTAGTACACATCACTGTATGGATTCTTCAGTTTCTTGGCAATTTCTCACATGGAATAGCCTTCATTTCTCAGATCAAGAATAGACTGACGAGATTCAGAAGAAAGGTCTTTGTTTCTGGCCATTTTGAACCTGTAATCGAACCCACAAATGCTGATGCTCCAGATACTCAACTAGTCTAAAGAAGGTTAGTTTTATTGCTTCTTTTATCAGGACAACCGTTTTTTAGCTGTGCTAACATAATTGCAAAATGGTTTTCTAATGATCAATTAGCCTTTTAAAATGATAAACTTGGATTAGCTAACACAACGTGCCATTGGAACACAGGAGTGATGGTTGCTGATAATGGGCCTCTGTACGCCTATGTAGATATTAATTTTTTTTAATGAAGTTTCAAGCTACAATAGTCATTTACAACATTAACAATGTCTACACTGTATTTCTGATAAATTTGATGTTATTTTAATGGCCCCAAAAAATAGCTTTTCTTACAAAAAGTGACCCTAAACCTTTGAACAGTAGTGTACTAATGATGATGGTGGGAAGCCTGCATAAAGCAGCACTTCAGACAGACAGTACCCCCATACCTACTTACTGAAAACTACTGAACATTACTCCAACACGCTCCAAAGGTAATGTTATAGGCTCATTGCCCATTTTACTATTGTCAGGTTCTATTGTATCTATTCTATTGTAACACCCAGTAGCACCTCTGATTGTGTTTATTGTTGTCCTGTGTCCGTGTGTGTGTGTTTGTGTGTGTTTGTTTGTTTGGTGTGTGGGCGTCCGTGCGTGTGCAGGAATTTGTTGTGTTTGTGAGACTGCATCGGGCTTTGTCTCTAAGTGCTGAGTGTATTTACCCTAGGTCTTTCCAGGGCTATGCTTTGGTGCACCCTGTGAAACATGGATGAATTCAATTACATGGTGGCTGAGACTCCCTGACAAGAGCTCACTCTTGTTTCAATCACCCCGCAGCTGGATATCGGGAGGCGGAAAAGTGGCGGCCCAGAAGAGACCCTGGATGCGTCCCAATTGGCTACTTTTGACCAAGACCCATAGGTCTCTGGTGAACTGTGTAAGGAATAGGGTGGCACTTGGTCCGTAGAAAAGGAACCCGCTGGAGCAGAAGGCTACTCAATCACCCCCATCAGCAGCTCAGGTCTTCAGAGGCAGCCCATACAAAAAAAATAATAAATTTAAAATAGATTTTTAGAATACATGAAAAATATTTAAAATTGGCTAAATAATTTGAATACAAAATCTATTCCAATTATTATAGAATGTATTAAAATGTATATATAAATGTATGTACATTTATATCACAATATATTTTAAATGCATCGGAAAATGTATTAAATCTATTTCAAAATATATTCTTAAAGAATGTATTTTCAGATATATTTATCGATACACACTCACCGGTCAGTTAATTAGGTACACCACCCTATATATGAAAATGGATTGCTCCTATAGAAAGTTATTCACGTGGACATAGCTTGCTATATAAAACAGGCAGACAGGAATTGAGGCATTCAGTTACTGTTCGATTCAACATTAGAATAGGAAAAACTAGTGACTTAAGCAAATTTGAGCGTAGTATTATCATCAACGCTAGGCGCACTGGATATAGTATCTCAGAAACGGCCTACTTCCTAGGCTTTTCACGCGCCACAGGGTCTAGGGATTACCGAGAATAGAGCAAGAAACACCCTTTGTCTTGATGACAGCTTTGCACACTCTTGGCATTCTCTCAACCAGCTTCACCTGGAATGCTTTTCCAACAGTCTTGAAGGAGTTCCACATATGCTGAGCACTTGTTGACTTATTTTCCTTCACTCTGCAGTCCAACTCATCCCAAACCAACTCAACTGGGTTGAAATCGGGTGATTGTGGAGGCCAGGTCATCTGATGCAGCACTCCATCACTCTCCTTCTTGGTCAAATAGCCATTACACAGCCTGGAGGTGTATTCGGTCATTGTCCTGTTGAAGAACAAATGATAGTCCCACTAAGCGCAACCCAGATGGGATGGCGTATCGCTGTAGAATGCTGTGGTAGCCATGCTGGTTAAGTGTACTTACTAAATAAATCACGGACAGTGTCACCAGCAAAGCACGCCCACACCATCACACCTCTTCCTACATGCTTACAGTGGGAACTACACATGTGGAGATAATCCGTTCACCTACTCTGCGTCTCACAAAAACACTGCGGTTGGAACCAAAATTCTCAAATTTGGACTCATCAGACCAACGGACAGATTTCCACCAGTCTAATGTCCTTTGCTTGTGTTTCTTGGCCCATGCAAGTCTCTTCTTCTTATTGGTGTCCTTTAGTAGTGGTTTCTTTGCAGCAGTTCGACCATGAAGGCCTGATTCACACAGTCTCCTCTGAACAGCTGATGTTGAGATGTGTCTGTTACTTGAATTCTGAGGCTGGTAACTCGAATGAACTTATCCACTGCAACAGAGGTAACACTGGGTCCACCTTTCCTATGGCGGTCCTCATGAGATCCAGTTTCATCATAGCTCTTGATGGTTTTTGCGAATGCACTTCAAGAAACTTTCAAAGTTCTTGAAATGTTCCGTATTGACTGACCTTCGTGTCTTAAAGTAATGATGGACTGCCGTTTCTCTTTGCTAATTTGAGCTGTTCTTGCCATAATATGGACTCGGTCTTTTACCAAATAGGGCTATCTTCTACCTTTTACCACTCCTACCTTGTCACAACACAACTGATTGGCTCAAACGCATTAAGAAAGAAATTCCACAAATTAACTTTTAAGAAGGCACACCTGTTAATTTAAATGCATTCCAGGTGACTTCCTCATGAAGCTGGTTGAGAGAATGCCAAGACGGTGCAAAGCTGTCATCAAGGCAAAGGGTGACTACTTTGAAGAATCTCAAATATAAAATATATTTTGATTTGTTTAACACTTTTTTAGTTACTTCATGATTCCATATGTGTTATTTCATAGTTTTGATATCTTCACTATTATTCTGCAATGTAGAAAATAGTAAAAATAAAGAAAAAGCCTGGAATGAGTAGGTGTGTCCAAACTTTTGACTGGTAATGTACATTTTTGAACAAGGAAACAGTAAACATGTCGTCCCCCATGAATGATGAGGCCCATTGTCATGCCATTCATCCGCCGCCATCAACTCAATTTTCAGCATGATAATGCACAGCCCTGTGTCGAAAGAATCTGTACACAATTCCTGGAAGACTAAAATGTCCCAGTTCTTCCATGGCCTGCATACTCACCAGATATTTCACCCATTGACAATATTTGGGATGCTCTGGATGTTCGACAGCGTGTTCCAGTTCCCACCAATATCCGGCAACGTCGCACAGCCATTGAAGAGGAGTGGGACAACATTCCACAGGCAACAATTAACAACCTGATCAACTCTATGCGAAGGACACATGTCGCGCTGCATGAGGAAAATGGTGGTCACACCAGATACAGTGTACGTTAATATTGTGGAGTAACTAGTAGTTAATATTGTGGAGTAACAAGTAACCATTGATCCATCCTCAGTTTTCTCCTATCACAGCCATTAAACTGTCTAACTGTTTTAAAGTCACCATTGGCCTCATGGTGACATCCCTGAGCGGTTACCTTCCTCTCCAGCAACTGAGTTAGGAAGGACGCCTGTATCTTTGTAGTGACTGGGTGTGTTGATACACCATCTAAAGTGTAATTAATAATGTCACCATGCTTAAAGGAATATTCAATGTCTGCTTCTTTTTTTTACCCATCTACCAATAGGTGCCCTTCCTTTGCGAGGCATTGGAAAACCTCCCTAGCCTTTGTGGTTGAATCTTTGTTTGAAATTCAGTGCTCGACTGAGGGACCTTAAAAGTATCTGTATCTGTGGGGTACAGAGATGAGGTACTCATTAAAAAATAATGTTAAACACTATTATGGCACACAGAGTGAGTCCATGCAACTTATTATGTGACTTGTTCAGCAAATGTTTACTCCTGAACTTATTTATACTTGTCATGACAAAGGGGTTGAATACTTATTGACTCAAGACATTTCAGCTTTTCATTTTTAATTCATTTGTAAAAATTTCATAAAACATAATTCCACTTTGACGTTATGGGGTATTGTGCGTAGGCCAGTGACATATATATTTACTGCCTGGTATAGCAACTACTCGGCATCTGACCGTAAGGCGCTACAGAGGGTAATGAGTATGGCCCAGTTCATCACTTGGGTCAAGCTTCCTGACATCCAGGACGTATATAGTAGGTGGTGTCAGAGGAAGGCCCAAAAAATTGTCAAAGACTCCAGTCACCCAAGTCATAGACTGTTCTCTCTGCTACCAGCAAGCGGATCCAGAGCTCCAAGTCTAGGACCAAAAGGCTCCTTAACAGCTTCTATCCCCAAGCCATGAGACTGATGAACAACTAAACGAATCAAACGGCCACCCGGATTATTTACATTGACCACCCCCCCTGTATATTATCTATGCATAGTCACTTTACAAATTACCTTGACTCTCCTGTACCCCGCACATTGACTCGGTACCGATACCCCCTGTATACAGCCTCCACATTGACTCTGTACTGGTAACTCCTGTATATAGCCTCCACATTGACTCTGTACCGGTACCCCCTGTATATAGCCTCCACATTGACTCTGTACCGGTACCCCCTGTATATAGCCTCCACATTGACTCTGTACCGGTACCCCCTGTATATAGCCTCCACATTGACTCTGTACTGGTACCTCCTGTATTATAGCCTCCACATTGACTCGGTACTGGTACTCCCTGTATATAGCCTCCACATTGACTCGGTACTGGTACCCCCTGTATATAGCCTCCACATTGATTCTGTACTGGTACCTCCTGTATATAGCCTCCACATTGACTCGGTACTGGTACCCCCTATATATAGCCTCCACATTGACTTGGTACTGGTACCCCCTGATATAGCCTCCAGATTGACTCAGTACCGGTACCCCCTGTATATAGCCTCCACATTGACTCTGTTCTGGCACCCCCTGATATAGCCTCATTATTGTTATGTACATTTATTGTGTTACTTTTTGATTGATGAGATTTTTAAAACTTTATTTAGTAAATATTTTATTAACTATCTTGAACTGCATTGTTGGTTAAGGGATTGTAAGTAAGAACTTCACGGTAAGGTTTACACCTGTTGTATTCGGAGCATGTGACGAATTTGATTTGATTTGACTGTAATGCCATCTAATACCACTCATTGGAAGCACAAGACCTAGACCTACACTTTGACATATTGTGGAGCGTTGTACGATGTACAGTTTCATTATTTAATTAAGCTGAAGAGATGCACTTACTATAGTCTTTTTTTTCCTTATTAAGAAAAATGCCTAAAGAGTAATTTAAGAAGTCCAATTAGGAACCACTTTGGCCACCCTATAGACTAGATGTCATAGCCATGCATTTCTGTAATATTGTTTGGCATTACATGCATATGAGCAAATATATCTGTCACGCCCTGATCTGTTTCACCTTATCCTGTTATTGTCTCCACCCCCTCCAGGTGTCACTTATTTATCCCTGTGTATTTATCCCTGTGCTTCCTGTCTCTCTGTGCCAGTTCGTCTTGTATGTTTCCAAGTTAACCAGCGTTTTTCCCATTCTCCTGCTTTTTGCATTCTCTTTTTTATAGTCCTCCCGGTTTTGACCCTTGGCTGTTTCTGAACTCTGTACCCACCTGCCTGACCATTCTGCTGCCTTGACCACAAGCCTGTCTGTCACTCTGTACCTCCTGGACTCTGATCTGGTTTTGACCTTTTGCCTGTCCATGACCATTCTCTTGCCTACTCCTTTTGGATTAATTAACATTGTAAGACTCCAACCATCTGCCTCCTGTGTCTGCATTTGGGTCTCACCTTGTGCCTTGATAATATCTACATGTATTTGAAATACATTTTATGTGACGTTAAACCTGTGGAAATGCATTTTCTTTTCGTATGGGAGCACACAGAGTTAGCCTAGGCCTTGACATCCCAATAGAGAACAGAGCAATGGCATGTGAATAGTAGAGAAACAAAGGGATGTATCAGAGTTGTTGATGCTTTTTCTAGGAGTTTCTAGATTTCTTGAAGTTTCTTATGAGTTTATTTTTCCCCTGTCACATTGGTGCGGCTGGCTTCCGGGTTAAGCAGCTGTTAAAAATGAGGTTTGGCAGGTCATGTTTCAGAGGACGCATGACTTGACCTTCGCCGAGCCCGTTGGGGAGATGCAGAGAAGCAATTGGATATCATGAAAAAGGGGGTAAAAAAAAATACAGTGAACGTGAAGAACCTGGCATTGGTTTTATATCAAAGGCAAAAACCTCAGAGAGCGATACTTCAGAGACTGATGTAACTGGCATCATTATTGTGTTATGTGTACGGTCTGCACAAGTACACTCTCATTGTGTGCTTTTTGGGCTGAATCGTGTCACCGCACTTCACACTGATGCCACTTCACTACACTGATGCCACTACTCTCTCAGGGCCTTACTGCCAGTACACTGGCCCTGTGTGGATGAAGCTTTTCTAGGCTAATAAAACAAACGCCATCAATCATCATGATTGCCAGGCGTTTCATTGGGTTCATCATTTCCCCATGAAAAAAAAGCCTGGGTCTATATCCGTTGAGCTGTAGAGATAATTTAAGGCAGTAATCAGCCATTTTATGACTTGACGTAGATAACTAATGAGCAGGGCTGGTGATAGTAGGGATGGGAGGGCATCACATGGGGAAACGGGGGGACAGAGCTGGGTTCAAATACTATTTGAAGCGTTTGCTTTAGTATACCTAGAGTGCCAGATGGGCAGGGTTTTCACTTTCGGGACGATTCTATTCGTCCATTAAGCCAGGCAAGCTAACTCAACCAAGCAAATATACAATATTTTAAATAGTATTTGAACCCAGGTCTGAGGGGAAATCCTGTTAGAGAAGCCCCTCGTACCATATTTCTGTCTCTCTCGCTGTCTCTCTGTCTACCCCTCAATCTCGCTCTCTCTCTTTCTCGCCAACAGCATCGTATATTTCCCTCTTCCCTCCAGGCTGTGCTGTCTGGAGTGATTGAGTGGTGGCTTGTCCTGGAGGAGGCCACATCATTTAACAGCTGTTCCCTGAGATCCCTGAGGGAAATGTATTTTTATGTGCTCTGTCCGTTACCTATAAGGCCTCTTTCTATTTCAGAAGCAAAATTCTGATTCATGGGCGACCCTACTTGGGGACGTTGTGATGATAACACAAACGTGCCACATAAGTCACACATCGCTAAAAATATATAATATTGTCACATACACTGGATTGGTACAGTTAAAGGTGCTGTTTTATAGGGTTAGCCACAGTAGTACAGCACCTTGGAGTAAATGAGGGTTAAGTGCCTTGCTCAAGAGTATGCCAACAGATTATTCACCTTGGGTCTTTGAACCAGTGACCTTTCGGTTACTGGCCTAACGCTCTAACCACTAGGCTACCTGCCACCCTGAAGAGGGCAGAGGAGCGACAGAGAAATACAGGAGGGAATTAAGTCAAGCTCGCAGGGTAACAGAATAGGCCGATTATTTTGCAGCATAGGTGTGCGCGGTGCAAAGCCTTCTCAGAACAAAAGAGAGTAACAGACAGAAATGTAGGGCAGCAATCCAACTGATCTCAACACATGCCAGTCATCCCTTTTTGAACGTCACTTCAATAACAGACCGTCTACCAGTACCTTGTGATCTAAACAAGATTGACTTTCCCACTCAGCTAAAGAAGTCAAGGTTGTTGTCCTAGGTCTCAAGGTAAGGTGACGTCCCCTTTTGAGTCGGTCTACTTTGCAAACTACTTCTGCCAAACGTAAGAAAACTAATTGTGATGAAGGCCAAGATGGCTTGATAACATAAATCAGTGTCCTCCTCTTTTAGATATGTGGATATCCAGGCAGTTCTACTCTATACCTCCCTCCATCCATCCATCCCTCCCTCCATTCTCTGTCCATTTATTATCAGTGCTTGGCCACTAGCTACATATCAGGTCTGGGCAGCGGGCTAATCTCCCGTCCCAGAGCCCCAGCCAGGCTCCAGCTGCAATCAGAGGCCGGCCGGCCGGCACATTACCTCAGCAATACTGTAGTCTGGCACACACAGCAGCCTGCCTGCCTGACCGCCTGTCTGACCGCCATGCCCACAGAAGGAGACGGCTGGCAACGGGCCTGTCTGTAGCTGACACAGCAGCAGCTCGCAGGCCGGGCCCACGACCTGGGTTCAAATAGTGTTTGTTTTCTTTGAAATATTTTTGATTGAGCTTGAATGAGCTGGCCTGGCGTGATGTGGCCAATGGAATAGTCCCCACCCATCTGGCACTAAAGGAAAGCTCAATAAATTACTGAGAGGTTAGACATATGTGTAACTCCCTTTGTTTTTATAGCTTACTGATAACATAAGTAACATTTATTTATTATCAGTGATATTTATTCTTTATCTTATTCATTTTGTATGCAACGTACATAAGTATAGAAAAAAACATACCCTTATCCCACAGTGCATGTATCATGATTAAAGCTGATATAAATGTAAATAACACCGGTTTAAAGGTCTCTTAATTGGCTGGCTGTGAACTTTAGAATACATTTTAAGATTATTCTATTGGTTTTTAAATACATCCACGATTGTGCACCCAAATACATGTCAGACATGCTTTTAAATTATATAACTAGTAGTTCCCTCAGGTCCTCTGGCACTGGCCTTTTAACTATCCCAAAGCCTGGGACCAAGAGGCATGGAGAAGCAGCCTTTTAACTATCCCAAAGCCTAGGACCAAGAGGCATGGAGAGGCAGCCTTTTAACTATCCCCAAGCCTAGGACCAAGAGGCATGGAGAGGCAGCCTTTTAACTATCCCAAGCCTAGGACCAAGAGGCATGGAGAGGCAGTCTTTTAACTATCCCAAGCCTAGGACCAAGAGGCATGGAGAGGCAGTCTTTTAACTATCCCAAGCCTAGGACCAAGAGGCATGGAGAGGCAGCCTTTTAACTATCCTTAAGCCTAGGACCAAGAGGCATGGAGAGGCAGCCTTTTAACTATCCTTAAGCCTAGGACCAAGAGGCATGGAGAGGCAGCCTTTTAACTATCCTTAAGCCTAGGACCAAGGGGCATGGAGAGGCAGCCTTTAGTTACTAAGCCCCTGGAATAGCCTGCCAGAGAACCTGAAGGGGGCCGAAAGTGTGGACATATTTAAAAGAGATCTTAAAACACATCTTTTTAACTTTGGTTTTTCTCAGGGTGCTTTTTAGTTGTTAGGTTTGTGTTATTCTTTTGTTTTTTATCTTATGTTTGTTGTGTAGCAAATGTTTCTGCTTTTATTTTGATTGTTTATTCTAAAACATGTCCTGTTAAGCACATTGCGTTGCAGTCCATGTTTGAAATGTGCTGTATAAGTAGAGCTTATTTGATTTGATAAATGTACATTAGCTGACTGTAGGATGACCTTATTTCTGTAGATCGATCACAATGTGTCTTTTGGCATATTTTAGCTTTGTTTTGCTTAGTATGCACTATGCAGACAGTGAATTCAGACAGAGAAGCTAATAACATGTTTGTCTTTCTCTTTGGAGTGTGACAACAGCTCAGAAGAAGAACTTTAAAGAGAGAGAGGGAGAGGCTGAACGTGCTAATGAGACTTATTTTGAAGAAAACGAGCTATTCAAGTGTGATGAACCAACCACCAACAATAACAAAAAGTGTGTTCTGTGTAAAAAATGTTAAATAAAAGTGTGATGTATTCTTTGTTTCAGTGGGTTCATCTCAATGCCTCCATGTTTCATATACAATGCCTCCCTTGTATATTATAGTCTGTAGGCTAACCCTCCCACATACACACACACACACACACACACACCGCCACCATCGTACACAAATACATGTCCAACACATTTGATGAATTTATCAACAATTGTTGTTGTTATCGTCTAATTGCCCTCAACTCGATCGGACTCTCCATTTAAAAAAAATATCCAAATGTGGACTGATCAAGCAAGATGGCTCACAAGACAAGTTACATGCACTACTACTACGTTGCTAGGCAACAGCGAGTGAGAGAACCTTACTTATTTTCAGGGAAATAACTTCAGTGTCCAAAACAAATAAGATGAGATACACCATGAAACTTGTGAATTAGATGGCATGCCACAAGACAGCAGCATTTCCATCAGCCGACACAACCCAAAAGGACAGTTGTACAGAGACCTAGATTAAGTTTATAAGCCAACTTCTGGAGTACAAAGTATGATCAGTGGATAAAGTTTTCATTAAAAGGGCTTTTTAGTCCAGGATTTATGTGGGCGAGTCCAACTGCTCCAAAGTACCTATCATGAATTCCCTCTTCTATTAGGAATAACTTTCATATACTGTAATAGTATCTATTAAGGAATATAGTAGGTTTATGTGTGTTTACGGTAAACTGTCTCCTACATCCTTGAATCCCTTAGGGATTGGATTCCAGTGTGGTTGGTAGTTGGTATACCAACAAGAAGCAAGACATCCTTTTCTTTTCATTTGAGCAAATGTACAAAAGATTTTGTATTAGTATTGAGATCTTGAGATGCAAAAATATTTATGCTAACTTAAAACAAACTCTGACATGGTGCCGGTAGGTATGGCAGCTCTGCTTCTAGCTCCTAAGCAACTTTGCATTACTTAATTTTTGTGTGTGTTACTTCTTACATTATTATCCCAGACATTTTTTTGTGTTATTACATACAGCCGGAAATAACCTTTGGATATCAGAGCGGCTGTAACTCACTAGAGTTACGACCAGGAATACAACTTTCCCAAATTAGATCCCTTGTTCGTACCCCCCAGGGCAATTGAACTTATTCCAGATGCTTCTCCAAAACACTGTCGGCGGAGAAGAGGTATTCGGAGTGGACTTCTAGTCTGACTAAGGAAGCATGCACACCATCCACTGCTTCCGAGTACATTACTCACTAATGTTCAGTCTCTGGATAATAAAGTAGACGAGCTCAGAGCGAGGATCTCCTTCCAGAGAGACATCAGGGATTGTAACATACTCTTTCATGGAAACATGGCTCTCTCTGGATATACTGTCCCTGTCTATACAGCCATCTGGGATCTCGATACACCGCGCAGACAGGAATAAAGAACTCTCTGGGAAAAATAAATGTATATTTGATGATTAACTATTCATGGTGTGATTGTGATAACATACAGAAACTCAAGTCCTTTTGTTCACCCGACCTAGAATACCTCACAATCAAATTCTGACCGTATTACCTCCCAAGAGAATTCTTTTCAGTTATCATCACAGCTGTGTATATTCCCACTCAAACCGATACCACGACTGCCCTCAAAGAACTACACTGGACTTTATGCAAACTGGAAACCACATATCCTGAGGCCGCATTTATTGTTGCTGAGGATTTTAACATAGCAAATTTGAGGAAAATGCTACCGATGTTCTACCAACACAATGACTGTAGAACTCGCGCTGGTAAAACATTGGAAAACTGCTACATAACTTTTCGAAATGCCTACAAGGCCCTCCCCCGCCCACCCTTCAGCAAATTTGATCATGACTCCATTTTGTTCCTCCCTTCCTATAGGCAGAAATTCAAACAGGAAGTACCTGTGCTAAGGTCTATTCAACGCTGGTCTGGACAATCAGAATCCATGCTTCAAGATTGTTTTGATCACGTTTGTTCCGGGTAGCCTCTGGGTAGCCTCTGAGAATAACATTGACAAATATACAGTGGTACGGTGACTGAGTTCATCAGGAAGTGTATAGGAGATGTACCACTGTGTACCACTGTGACTATTAAAACCTACCCAAACCAAAAACTGTGGATAGATGGCAGTATTTGCGCAAAACTGAAAGCACGAACCACTGCATTTAACCATGGCAAGGTGACTGGGAATATGGCCGAATACAAACAGTGTAGTTTTTCCCTCCGTAATCTAATCAAACAGGCAAAACGTTAGTACAGAGACAAAGTGGAGTCCCAAATCAACAGCTCAGACACGAGACGTATGTGGCAGGGTCTACAGACAATCATGGACTACAAAGGGAAAACCAGCTACGTCACGGACACCGACCTCTTGCTTCCAGACAAGCTAAACACCTTCTTTGTTTGCTTTGAGGATAACACAGTGCCACTGACGCGGACCACTACCAAGGACTGTGGGTCCCCCCTCCGCTGAGGACGGTGCAGTTTGATTTGAATACAGAAACATGGGGCTCAATAAATTGGGTTATCTTTATTAATCATGTTTACAATTAGGCTTGGGCGATATACCATTTCAACCGTATAATGGGGTATTTTCAAATACCAACGGTATGATTTTCAATACCGTTTTCAACACCTGCTGTGTGGTACGCCACTGCGTGGTACGCAACTGCTTAGTACACCACTGCCACTATAAGTTAAGTATAACTATAAGAAATCTAAGAGGTGTCAAATAAATTATATCCAGCTCAGGGTTCCAGCTATGCATTTGTTTTGCTAACTTGCAAGCTAAGCGGCTAGATGTCAAGATCAATTCCCTCCTGGATCAAGATTCTTGTTCCCGAAATTGTGCACTGTTGTTTTTTTAAATAGCGCCCCTTGTGTAAAACTGTATACCCCAGTATGGTACAGAAACGGTATGACGGTATGAACATCTTGATACCACCTAACCCTATTTGCAATGCATTTTATGTTAAAATATAATGAACAATATTTTTAAACAAACACCCTCAGAAAACTTCTCAACCTATAAAAATTACACTTAATGCAGAACAGAATCATAAGTAGGTCTCCAGACCGAAGACGTCTGGATTTACTAATTAAACGAGACAAGATGAGAAAAACTCCACCAGCTCGCTCCGACGGGAAATAAAACAGTTTTGCCCATATTTGCTTTGTTATTTAGCATGAACAGCTCATATTAATTACTCTCTCTTGTTTCCTTAATTAACTTGATTCATTACTTTGGCTGTAAACACATTAGTCAAATGAAGAGTCTCTGAGCACACCTGGCTTTGCTTTCTTTCTTTTCTTGCTGTGTTGCTGTGTGTGTCTTTCTTCTCGTTGCTTTCTAATAAGTAAGTAAGCATTTCACTGTTAGTCTACACCTGTTGTTTACGAAGCATGTGACAAGTACAATTTTATTTGATAATGCTGCTGGTTGGCAGAGTATTAAAGAAACAAAAACATATTTACGGGATGCTGGAGTAGTAGCCTTCCTCCCCTCTAACTCCGCCGTCCTCTTCCTCCTCTAGAAATAGAGTAGAGATTGTGATAGCTGCCTACCTTTCTCCCCTCTCTCCCCACTCTCCTCCTTCTCTAGCCATAGAGTTGACCTCTCTTTTCCTCCTCTTCCTCCTCCTCTAGCAATAGCTGCCTGACCGCCAAGGAAGCCTTAATGTATAAGATTTGTCAATGTCAATTTCCCAGCTAATCTCTCAGGTCCACCTCAGCGCTAGGCTAGTTAGCTCCCACCTACCTAACACCCATTCATTCTGCTCAACGCCTGCATTCTCACAGTACACTCCATACCAGATACAAAATAACTGAGTTCCATGGCCATGGTTTAAAGAATGAGATTGAAGTAAGTATGTGTCTATCTATACAGCCTGACCCTGGGGGCCATACAATGAAGATGGTTACCACATTCCTGTGACAGTAAACTGTAGCCTTACTCTGAAGCAGGGATAGGCAACTGGCGGCCCAGTTGCCCATCCCTGGGGGTCTCAACTTACTGTTACGAGGTAGAATAGCAGAATACACAATGTCAAGAAAAATTGGTTAGATTGGTAAATGAGTCTAGCGGCCAGCTATCTAAACATGTAGTAATCGAGGTTAAATTAAAGCCCGGGAGGCCCCCATTGATTTTGTTAGTCAGTCTCACCCAGATATCATATTAAAAACTACAAACACTTCTCTCCACCATATGGCAAAATGTGTAGAATTGCACAAAACACCAAATCTATCCAAATCTTCTCTCTGCCCCATCTTCTCTCTGGTGGGCCATCAAAGTTGCCCATCCATGCTTTAAAGATACTATTCTGCATTAAATAGATTATTATACTTTCCCAGAGTCAGATTAATTTATGACTCTGCATGCAGTATGAAGGGAGTTAGAGGAAGTTTCGCGAACCAATGATAACTAGCGCTAGTGCAATGACTGGATGTCACGTTCATCATAACGACGAGACCAAGGCGCAGGGTGATATGAATGCATTCTTCTTTATTTAAACGAAGAACACTTACAAACTAACAAAATATCGAAACTAACGTGAAGCTATAAACACAAATGCTGACATGCAACTACACATAGACAATTACCCACCAAACCAAAATGGAAAATGGCAACCTAAATAGGATCCCCAATCAGAGACCCGATAAACACGTCTCTGATTGGGAACCAATTCAGGCCACCATAGACCTACCTTTACCTAAACAATACCAAAAACCCCATAGATATACAAATAACCAAGACAAGACAAAAACACACATACCACCCTCATCACACTCTGACCTAACCAAAATAATAAAGAAAACAAACCTAACTACGGTCAGGGCGTGACAGTACCCCCCCCCCCCCCCCAAAGGTGCGGACTCCCGGCCGCAAACCTAAACCGCTCTTGTAGCACAGACCCGTGGATCATCATCGGGGGCTCTGGACTGCGGATCCTCGCCGTAGGCCCCGGGCTGGGGACCCACGCTGCGTAGATCATTGCCGGATGTTCTTGACTGGGGACTGTTGCTGGAGACCCCGGACTGGGGACCGTCGCTGGAGACCCTGGACTGGGGACCATCGCTGGAGGCCCCGGACTGGGGACCGTCGCTGGAGGCCCCGGACTGGGGACCGTCGCTGGAGGTTCCGGACTGGGGACCGTCGTTGGAGGTTCCGGACTGGGTACTGTCGCCGGACGCTTTGGACTGGGTACTGTCGCCGGACGCTCTGGACTGGGTACTGTCGCCGGACGCTCTGGACTGCCGAGGTGCACAGTAGGCCTGGTGCGTGGTGCCGGCACTGGTGGTACCGGGCTGGGGACACGCACCTCAGGCTGAGTGCGAGGAACAGGAAAAGGGCGTACTGGACCCTGGTGGCGCACTGGGGGCCTGGTGCGGGCACTGGTGGTACCGGGCTGGTGACACGCACCTCAGGGCGAGTGCAGGGAGGAGGCACAGGATACATTGGACCGTGGAGACGTATTGGAGATCCAGAACATAGCTGGCAGAATACGTCCTGGATGGATGCCCATTCTAGCCCAGCCAATGCGAGGAGCTGGAATAGAGCGCACCGGGCTAGAATAGTGCACTGGAGACAGCGTGCGCATCTCTGCATAACACTGTGCCTGACCAGTTACACGCTCCCCACGGTAAGCACGAGGAGTTGGCTCAGGTCTCCTACCTGACTCATGCAATATCCTCATGTGCCGCCCCCCAAAGAATTATTGGGGCTGCCTCTCGGGCTTCCATGCTAGCCGTGTATCTTCATATCGTCGCTGTTCCTCTATTCTCCTGTATTTATCCTTGTAGTATCGTCGTTCCGCTTTTGCTGCCTCTAGCTCCTCCTTAGGACGGCGATACTCCCCCGGCTGTGTCCAGGGTCCTGCTCCACCTAATATCTCCTTGCAGGTCCATTTCCCCATTAAGCGTGGTTCCTTCTTTTCACGCTGCTTGGTCCTGGTTTGGTGGGTTATTCAGTCACGTTCGTCATAACGAGGAGACCAAGGCGCATTCCTCTTTATTTAAACAAAGAACACTAAACAAATTAACAAAATGAACGTGAAGCTATAAACACGAGTGCTGACATGTAACTACACATAGACAATAACCCACCAAACCAAAATGCAAATGGCAACCTAAATAGGATCCCCAATCAGTGACAACGATAAACAGCTGTCTCTGATTGGGAACCAATTCAGGCCACCATAGACCTACATTTACCTAGACAATACCAAAACCCCATAGATATGACAAAAACACACATACCACCCTAGTCACACCCTGACCTAACCAAAATAATAAAGAAAACTAAGATAACTAAGGTCAGGGCGTGACACTGGAAGTCTACAAATATCCTAGTTGCACTAACGCTAGGTAACATTGGCTTGTGAAACTACCACTAACTACCTCTAACTCACTTTAACCTCTGATAGAGACACAATTATGTAAAAAGACAATAACTACATTGAGAATCAGTGACAACGTTGTTGGCCTTGAATAATCTACCTGAGATTCCATTAAACCCAGTGGTTATTATGATTGGGGATGTGGATGTGGGGGGGGGCCTTGTTACATTTGTTCCCGTTTTCCCCTATGCACTTAACGCTAATGCCAAGCATTAAACGTGCCAAAACCATTCTGCTGATACTCGGTTTTGAAAATGGTGCAGTTCACTCAACTGCTTTCAAATATTTTTCCCGCGACTGTGCAATGGCTGGGCATATGCATATCAATGCATGATAGAAAGTGCCACAAGAGGAATATTATTTTCTCTCAATGTGACAAGACAATTGAAAAAAATTAACTGACAATGGGGGTTGTCTGAGAGTCAGTACCTGTGTGAATTTTGCCTACAACAGTATCTAATGAAGAATATTGGCATTGTAGACCGTCTCACCCACCCCGTGTCATCAAACCATACGAGACAGGCTGTGTGTCACGTGTGCTCCCTCTCCAGCCTCTAGGTCACCAGGCTGCTTGTTATGGCGCACACCAGTCAACACCGTTACGCGCACCTGCACGTCATCAGGCTGACCTGGACTCCATCACCTCCTTGATTACCTGCCCTATATATGTCACTCACTTTGGTTCCTTCCTGAGACGTCATTGTTTCTGTTTCAGTTTCCTGTCTATGCGTTGTTCATGTTTCTTGTTTTGTTTATTAAATTATGCACTCCCTGAACTTGCTTCCCGACTCCCAGTGCACACGTTATACTGTGCGTGCCACTGCTATAAAATTGATGCCGCAAACACCCCAAAAAATATGGAACATGAATAAAAAATCTGCTGAGCGCACTTTGAAGAGTCTACTGTCCACATTTACTTTCCCCCATTCGTTACTTGTGTTGTTAGCTGGGGACAAGTCCATTTGGACAGCAGCATCTTCAAAGTGCGCTCAGCAGATTTTTTATTCATGTTCCATATTTTTTGGGGTGTTTGCGGCATCAATTCTATAGCAGTGGCACAGCCTGTCTCATATGGTTTGATGACACGGGGTGGGCGAAACGGTGTACAATACCAATATTCTTCATTAGATACTGTTCTAGGATAAATTCACACAACCTAATGTACCGGGGCTCAGCCCCGCTTGGCTCTCAACTGAATCATAAGTGGTGGGTCTCTGCCACCGTGGGCCACGGCCCAAATAACCCCTGATTATGCCCATTCAGAATATAAAGAATGTTTTTACAACCTATTTGTAAATCAATGAGGTAGGTTGCGATTGCCAAATCTTATGCTGTGCAAGAAACATAACATGATTGTATGACATATTGATTCTGTGATTTGATTTGGAGGTGCTCCAATATTGAGCATGAAAATGCATTTTCTGTTCTGTAGAATGATTGTGTGCATTATAGGCTTAACATGACATACTGTACATGCTTTTAAAAAACCTGCGAGGGTCAGTTAGAGAACAGTAGGTTTTACTAGGCCTCCTCTTCCTCAGAATAATGGGGAAATCAGTTTCCTCAGTATAATTTACATTGGTTAATGGATTAATTGTCAATTTGGTGACTCATAAAAGTGAAAATTAAATGACAAAACACAATATACAGTATTATCTAACCAAGACATTCGTACATGCCAGGCTGTATCACAATCGGCCGTGATTTGGAGTCCCATAGGGCTTCGCACAATTGGCCCAGAGTCGTTCGGGTAAGGGTTTGGCTGGGGTAGACTGTCATTGTAAATAAGAATTTGCTCTTAACTGACTTGCCTAGTTAAATAAAGGTTAAATAAAAAATATTTAAATGCCCTGTCTACTGTTTCTACTAACAGAAATGCTTTGTTTTGACACAATGTAATGACTAGCCTTCCCTGTCTAGCTAGGTTACGTCATAAACATCTAAGTTACAGAGCACAATGTAGTTAATTAAGCCTATTACAAATCTTTAATCTACTAGGTCTTAAGTAGGTACTAGGTATTGAGTAGGCACTAGGCCTTGAGTAGGTAATAGGTTTTGAGTAGGTAATAGGTCTTGAGTAGGTACAAGGTCTTGAGAAGGTACTAGGTATTGAGTATGTAATAGGTCTTGAGTAGGTAATAGGTCTTGAGAAGGTACTAGGTCTTGAGTAGGTACTAGGTATTGAGTATGTAATAGGTCTTGAGTAGGTAATAGGTCTTGAGTAGGTAATAGGTCTTGAGTAGGCACTAGGTCTTGAGTAGGTAATAGGTTTTGAGTAGGTACTGGGTCTTGAGTAGGCACTATGTCTTGAGTAGGTACAAGGTCTTGAGTAGGTACTAGGTCTTGAGTAGGTACTAGGTCTTGAGTAGGTACTAGGTCTTGAGTAGGTACTAGGTCTTGAGTAGGCACTAGGTCTTGAGTAGGTACTAGGTCTTGAGTAGGTACTAGGTCTTGAGTAGGTACTCGGTCTTGAGTAGGTACTAGGTCTTGAGTAGGCACTAGGTCTTGAGTAGGTACAAGGTCTTGAGTAGGTACTAGGTCTTGAGTAGGCACTAGGTATTGAGTAGGCACTAGGTCTTGAGTAGGTACTAGGTCTTGAGTAGGTACTATGTTTGTTTTTCTATGTTGGTTTTTGTGTTCGGCCTAGTATGGTTCTCAATCAGAGGCAGGTGTCGTTAGTTGTCTCTGATTGAGAATCATACTTAGGTAGCCTTTTTTCCACCTGAGTTTTGTGGGTGTTTATTTTCTGTCTAGTGTGTATTGTCACCTTACAGAACTGTTTCGGTTTCATTGATTCACGTTTATTATTTTGTTCCAGTGTTCAGTTGTGTTTTTTGAATAAATCAATATGGACACTTACCACTCTGCGTTTTGGTCCGATCCTTACTCCTCCTCAGACGAAGAGGAGGAAATCCGTTACATATACATACACAATGATCTGCATGTCATTGTGTCAGTCAGGGGAAAACACTGCATAATGATCTGCATGGCATTGTGTCAGTCAGGGGGAAACACTGCATAATGATCTGCATGTCATTGTGTCAGTCAGAGGGTAACCTTTACTGTTCAGTTAACACAGACACACTCTTCCTCATCACACTCTCTCTGTCTACCTCACTCTCTCTGTGTCCCTCACTCTCTCTGTGTCCCTCACTCTCTCTGTGTCCCTCACTCTCTCTTTCTCCCTCAATCTCTCTGTGTCCCTCACTCTCTCTGTCTCCCTTACTCTCTCTTCTCCCTCACTCTCTCTCTCTGTAAGACAGTCGTAAAGAGGGCTCGACAAAACCTTATCCCCCTCAGGAGACTGAATAGATTTGGGCTGGGTCCCCAGATCCTCAAAAGGTTCTACAGCTGCACCATCGAGAGCATCCTGACCGGTTGCATCACCGGCTGGTATGGCAACTGCTCTGCATCTGACCGTAAGGCGCTACAGAGGGTAGTGCGAATGGCCCAGTACATCTCTGGGGTCCAGCTTCCTGCCATCCAGTACCTATACAATAGGCGGTGTCAGAGGAAAGCCCATGTTATTGTCAGAGACTCCAGTCACCCAAGTTATATATATAGTTGACTCTGCTACCGCACGGCAAGCGGTACCAGAGCGCCAAGTCTAGGACTAAAAGGCTCCTCAACAGCTTCTACACCCAAGCCATAAGACTGCTGAACAATTCATAAAATGCCACCGGACAATTTACTTTGGACCCCCCCCTTTTGTACACTGCAACTACTTGCTGTTTATTATCTATGCACACTCACTTCACCCCCACCCACGTACATGTACAAATTACCTCAACTAACCTGTACCTGTCACGTTCCTGACCTTAGTTCCTTTTTTATGTCTCTATTTTAGTTTGGTCAGGGCATGAGTTTGGGTGGGCATTCTATGTGTTTTTTGTTTTTGGCCTGGTATGGTTCCCAATCAGAGGCAGCTGTTTATCGTTGTCTCTGATTGAGAACCATACTTAGGCAGCCTGTCTTCTCACTATGGTTTGTGAATAGTTGTTTTCTGTTTTGTGTTTCTGCACCTGACAGGACTGTTTCGTTTTCATTAATTCTCGTTGTTATTTTGTTTAAATAAAAGGAACATGAACACTTACCACGCTGCATATTGGTCCGATCCATCCTACTCCTCCTCAGAAGAGGAGGAAAACCGTTACAGTACCCCTGCACACTGACTTGGAACCAGTGCACGTGTATATAGCCTCGTTATTGTTATTGTTATTCTGTTACTTTTTATTATAACTTTTTATTTGAGTCTACTTGATAAATATTTTCTTAACTCTTCTTGAATTGCACTGTTGTTTAAGGACTTGTAAGGAAGCATTTCACTGTAAAGTCTACACTTGTGTTCGGCATGTGACAAATAAAGATTTGATTTTATCCCTCTCTCTGTCTCCCTCAATCTCTCTGTCTCCCTCATTCTCTCTGCCTCCCCTCACTCTCTCTGACTCCCTAAATCTCTCTGTATCCCCCACTCTCTCTGGCTCCCACACTCTCTCTGGCTCCCACACTCTCTCCCACACTCTCTGTTGCCCTCACATACTCTGTCTCCCTCACGCTCTCTGTGTCCCTCACTCTCTCTGTGTCCCTCACTCTCTCTGTCCCTCATTATCGCTGTGTCCCTCACTCTCTCTCCCTCACTCTCTCTATGTCCCTCAATCTCTCTCCCTCACTCTATGTCCCTCACTCTCTCTGCCTCCCTCACTCTCTGTTTCCCTCACTCTCATAAACACACACACACCACTCTCTCTCTCCCACAAATACACACTGCTCCCAACTTTGATATAGTTCCATTAGCCCTATATGAATGAATTCTACCTTTTCAAGCACATCTCATGAGTAGCAGACCCTTTTCCGTTCTTCCTGTGCCAATCAGATGTGCCTAAACCTACTGTCAAGTTACCAGGTTGTTAGCTAGCTAGGTAAAATGACTGAACTAAGTTGTTAGTTATCCAACCAATAATTAGCGACCGGTATTTGTTTAAAATGGCCTGCAACATGGTTCTTGAAATTAAAGCTGCAAGCATGCCCGTCACAAAGTTGTACTCCCTTTTCCCTCTCTGACACTCTGAGGCTGCATGACAGTGAACATGCAAAGTCTACTCAGACTGGTCTGTGCGCTTGGTTACAACAGGGTATGAAATGATACAATGTATCAAAGCAAGGGCTGATTTCAAGGTTTTACTGCTAACCTACAAAGCATTACATGGGCTTGCTCCTACCTACCTCTCTGATTTGGTCCTGCCGTACATACCTATACGTACGCTACGGTCACAAGACGCAGGCCTCCTAATTGTCCCTAGAATTTCTAAGCAAACAGCTGGAGGCAGGGCTTTCTCCTATAGAGCTCCATTTTTATGGAACGGTCTGCCTACCCATGTCAGAGACGCAAACTCGGTCTCAACCTTTAAGTCTTTACTGAAGACTCATCTCTTCAGTGGGTCATATGATTGAGTGTAGTCTGGCCCAGGAGTGGGAAGGTGAACGGAAAGGCTCTGGAGCAACGAACCGCCCTTGCTGTCTCTGCCTGGCCGGTTCCCCTTTTTCCACTGGGATTCTCTGCCTCTAACCCTGTTACGGGGGCTGAGTCACTGGCTTGCTGGGGCTCTCTCGTGCCGTCCCTGGGGGGGATGCGTCACCTGGGTGGGTTGATTCACTGTTGTGGTCGGCCTGTCTGGGTTCCCCCCCACCCCTTGGGTTGTACCGTGTCGGAGATCTTTGTGGGCTATACTCGGCCTTGTCTCAGGATGGTAAGTTGGTGGTTGAAGATTTCCCTCTAGTGGTGTGGGGGCTGTGCTTTGGCAAAGTGGGTGGGGTTATATCCTTCCTGTTTGGCCCTGTCCGGGGGTGTCCTCGGATGGGGCCACAGTGTCTCCTGACCCCTCCTGTCTCAGCCTCCAGTATTTATGCTGCAGTAGTTTATGTGTCGGGGGCTAGGGTCAGTTTGTTTATCTGGAGTACTTCTCCTGTCCTATTCGGTGTCCTGTGTAAATCTAAGTGTGCGTTCTCTAATTCTCTCCTTCTCTCTTTCTTTCTCTCTCTCGGAGGACCTGAGCCCTAGAACCATGCCCCAGGACTACCTGACATGATGACTCCTTGCTGTCCCCAGTCCACCTGGCCATGCTGCTGCTCCAGTTTCAACTGGCCTGGGCCCTAGGACCATGTCCCAGGACTACCTGACATGAGGACTCCTTGCTGTCCCCAGTCCACCTGGCCATGCTCCTGCTCCAGTTTCAACTGTTCTGCCTTACTATTATTCAACCATGCTGGTCATTTATGAACATTTGAACATCTTGGCCACGTTCTGTTATAATCTCCACCTGGCACAGCCAGAAGAGGACTGGCCACCCCACATATGCTCTCTCTAATTCTCTTTCTTTCTCTCTCTCGGAGGACCTGAGCCCTAGGACCGTGCCCCAGGACTACCTGACATGATGGCTCCTTGCTGTCCCCAGTCCATCTGACTGTGCTGCTGCTCCAGTTTCAACTGTTCTGCCGTATTATTATTTGACCATGCTGGTCATTTATGAACATTTGAACATCTTGGTCATGTTCTGTTATAATCTCTACCCGGCACAGCCAGAAGAGGACTGGCCACCCCACATAGCCCGGTTCCTCTCTAGGTTTCTTCCTAGGTTTTGGCCTTTCTAGGGAGTTTTTCCTAGCCACCGTGCTTTTACACCTGCATTGTTTGCTGTTTGGGGTTTTAGGCTGGGTTTCTGTACAGCACTTTGAGATATCAGCTGATGTACGAAGGGCTATATAAATAAATTTGATTTGATTTGATTTGATTTGATTACTCGCTTTGCGCACTGCTCCAATGTTACAAATGTACAGATGTAACAAGAGAAGACTCATCAGGGTATGGTCTGCATCCCCGCTCGCCATCACAGCTAAATTATATATATTTTTTAACTGATGGAAGAATAGTCACTGAAGACCAGACGGAGAGAAGCAGGTGAGTGAGGGCTGGTAAGAGATGAGGCTGGCTGACTACAGCTGCCACAGGTGATATGGGCATGAACGTGAAGTGGATATCATTGGACCTGCCCATAGCAGAGACATAGTGTCATATGAAACAGTACTAAGGTATCATAAGTATCATGAAGTTTTGGTACCGTGATATTACAGTGGTACTGGTATACCGGGCAACACAACCAGGGAGAGGCCCCAGAACTACCAAAGGAAAAGTACTACTGTATGAGGCTCAAGAGCACTGCCTTAGAAATAGCCTACACAGTAAGAACAGATCCACTCAAAGAAGGGCATAATTGGAAGCACTAGTGGCCACAATGGGTCTTTAGTATATGGCCATATTAGTGTCTGACTACCACAAAGGAAACAGGGCTTGTCTGCACAATAGACTCCGAGAAACTAGAGACCCTCTCAGGCATCATGGTTGAAAAATAGATTTGAACTCAACAAGACTAACCTGGATTAATAAAGTTGAAATAGAATGGTTCATATTGAAATAATGAATTTGGAACATCAGACGGTAATTAGTGGACATTTGTTGGGGGCATATACATTTGGCTGTCATTCTCGTTCAGAGAGCAGTAAAAGCAATCATAAAAACAACATGGTGTGCATTCTAAAATAATAATGGTACTTAATAGGAGTTAGAACGATTTTACTGCGAACAGCTGTCTTGCAATAATGAGTTCCTGGCATCTACAGGAGAAGTTCAAAGCCCTTTAATGCTGCACTCATAATGACGAGGGAGGGAGGGAGGGAGAGAGTCTTGAGCAGGGCGACCTACAAACAGGCTATAACCAAGACCATAGTACAAGCCACTAATATACCAGTAAACCAGTAATAATACAGGACCCTAGGGACTTGATGAGGCCATTTTTATGCTGTAGCCACAAATAAACATATAGTATCATAACCACCAATTCCCCCAGCATATTGTTGCTTAGTGACCACTGAACTGTTCCTAATCCACATGTAAAGAACCACAGAGGGCGACAGGGGAATAACGCTGCTCTGGATTCAGTAGCTAGCTAACCATTCAGTACACGTTCTTTTTTCATACAGTGTATAAATTAACATTTCACTTGTAAAGGTCATTTTTGCTTGCTTTTTCACTCCCAGTAGTGTTTTTGTTTTTAGAATATGTATAGAAACTGTGAATAACGGAGCCTCTTCAACACAGGGAGAAAATGAACATGTTTGTTATTTTCTATAATAACAACCGGATATTGAATCTGTATTTTAAATCTGTATTCAAATCAAATCAAATGTTATTTGTCACATGCTTTGTAAACAACAGGTTTAGACTAACAGTGAAATGCTTGCTAATGGGCCCTTCCCAACAACGCAGAGAAAAAGAAAAGTAAGAATTAATAGAAAAGTAAGACACGTAATAATAAAATATATAATAAATACAAAATGACAAAATAGCAGAATTGGTAAGGAGCCTGTAAAACATCTGCTATCCAATGCTGCACCCTTACACCTATGTATCATCTGGGATGTTTTTCAAAGCAAAGTATGCTAAGTGTTTTGTTCCGTTGATAGTGAATGTTTAGTCTTGACGAAGACTGATGTGCTCCATTTCTAAATGCATTGAATCCTACCAATGTATCGGCCTAGTGGAGAGCAACCAACAGGGACTCATGACATACAGTAATAGCTAGACATCTACACTAAGTTGACATATTGTATATTTAATTGGTCAGTCTTATCTTACATTATTAATCATATTGTAGTAACTGTTTGAAGTACTTCAGATGTTCCAAAGCCGTTCCATTACACAACACAGCAGTCATTTGCATGTGTTTGATTTCCAGCAGCGGCTCCACACCTCTTTCAAAAACAATACAGGCACAACTAAATTAAGATCCACCTATCTATCATTACTTCCTATTCCTGACACAGATTATTTATATCTAAATTCATGCCAACATTATAAAAATAACTCTCTGAAATACGTAGTGTACCGAAATAACTTACAGTGCCTTCAGAGTATTCTTACCCCTTGACCGAATTCAAAATGGATTAAATATACACTACAAATGTTTGGGGTCACTTAGAAATGTCCTTGTTTTTAAAAGAAAAGCACATTTTTGGTCCATTAAAATAACATCAAATTTACCAGAAATACAGTGCTAATGTTGTAAATGACTATTGTAGCTGGAAATGGCTGATTTTTAATGGAATATCTACATAGGCGTACAGAGTCCCATTATCAGCAACCATCACTCCTGTGTTCCAATGGCACGTTGTGTTAGCTAATCCAAGTTTATAATTTTAAAAGGTAATTGATCATTAGAAAACACTTTTGAAATAATGTTAGCACAGCTGAAAACTGTCATTCTGATTAAAGAAGCAATAAAACTGGTCTTCTTTAGACTAGTTGAGTATCTGGAGCATCAGCATTTGTGGGTTTGATTACAGGCTCAAAATGTCCAGAAACAAAAAACTTTCTTCTGAATCTCGTCAGTCTGTTCTTGTTCTGAGAAATGAAGACTATTCCATGCAAGAAATTGCCAAGAAACTGAAGATCTCGTACAGAGCTGTGTACTACTCCCTTCACAGAACAGTGTAAACTGTCTCGAACCAGAATAGAAAGATCATTGGAAGGCCCCGGTGCACAACTGAGCAAGAGGACAAGTACATTAGACTGTCTAGTTTGAGAAACAGACGCCTCACAAGTCCTCAACTGGCAGCTTTATTAAATAGTACCCACAAAACACCAGTCTCAACGTCAACAGTGAAGAGAGTTCCTCTGTCCAGTGGCTGTGTTCTTTTGCCCATGTTAATCTTTTCTTTTTATTGGCCAGGCTTTGTCTTTGCAACTCTGCCTAGAAGGCCATCATCCCGGAGTCGCCTCTTCACTGTTGACGTTGAGACGGGTGTTTTTCGGGTACTATTTAATGAAGCTGCCAGCTGAGGACTTGTTTGTTTCTCAAACCTCACACTCCCTTTTCTATTTTGGTTAGAACCAGTTTGCGCTGTTCTGTGAAGGGAGTAGTACACAGCGTTGTACGATCTTCAGTTTCTTGGCAATTTCTCGAATGGAATAGCCTTAATTTCTCAGAACGAGAATAGACTGACGAGTTTCAGAGGAAAGTTATTTGTTTCTGGCCATTTTGTGCCTTTAATCGAAATCACAAACGCTGTGTAGCGTCTGCTTCCAACTCACACTCTCAAACACAGATCCCCTGAACGCAGCGCACTCTCCAGATCCCAATCACATGAATTCTGATCAGCTGTTCACACACCTGTATGTCATTTACACACACTAGTTAGTTCAATTCTATGCACCCCATCATTGTGAGGTATCGATTGTTTTGTTACACATTTCTATTGGAAGCGCTGTTTTTCCCGCATTAGTCCTCCTATGTATGATAGCTTTTGCCTGCCTCACTAATGACGCTTTTTGCCTATTCCCTGCCTATACTTTAGCCTATTGGATTTCCTGTTATCTTCCTATTGCCGGATCTCCCGGACTACGTTACTAGCCTTTTCCCTGCCTGTACTGTTGCCTTTTTTGGACCCCCTGTGTATGACCTTCTGCCTGCCCCTGGACCCAGCCACCTGCCTTCTCCTGTGGTCCTTTACAGAAACACCTGCTGCACCCTGCGCTTGAAACCAGCTCTCTGTCTCCCGTCATATTCATTACATGCTGATGCTCCAAATACTCAACTAGTCATTATTTTAATGGACAAAACATTTGCCTTTCTTTCAAAAACAAGTGACCCCAAACCTTTGAACGTTAGTGTATATTTTGTCTCACCCATCTAAACACAAAGCCCCATAATGACCCCCAATGGGTTTTTTTTGTGCAAATTTATTGAAAATCAAATACAAAAAATATCTAATTTACATACAGTAAGTAATCACATCCCTGAGTCAGTATATGTTAGAATCCCCTTTGGCAGCGATTACAGCTGTGAGTCTTTCTGGGTAAGTCTCTAAGAGCTTTGCACACCTGGATTCTACAATATTACACATTATTCTTTATAAAATTCTTCAAGCTCTGTCAAGTTGGTTGTTGGTCATTGCTAGACAGACATTTTCAAGTCTTGCCAGAGATTTTATTTGTATTTTTTCTCTGTAGTTTTACTTTAGTGCCTTATTGCAAACAGGATACATGTTTTTGAATATTTATATTCTGTACACACTTCCTTCTTTTCACTCTGTTATTTAGGTTAGTTTTGTAGAGTAAGTCCAATATTGTTGATCCATCTTCAGTTTTCTCCTATCACAGCCATTAAACTCTGTAACTGTTTTAAAGTCACCATTGGCCATATTGAAATCCCTGAGCGGTTTCCTTCCTCTTCAGCAACTGAGTTAGGAAGGACGCCTGTATCTTGGTAGTGACTGGGTGTATTGATACACAATCGAAAGTGTGATTAATAACGTCACGATACTCAAAGGGATATTCAATGTCTTCTTTTCTCTTTTTTTACTAATAGATGCCTTTCTTTGCATGACTCCCAAGTGGCGCAGCGGTGTAAGGCACTGCATCACAGTGCTAGCGACGTCACTACAGACCCTGGTTTGATCCCGGGCTGTCTCACAACCAGAAGTGATTGGGAGTCCCATAGGGCGGCGAACAATTGGCCCAGCGTCGTCTGGGTTACAGGAGGGTTTAGCAGGGGTAGGCCGTCATTTTAAATAAGAATTTGTTCTTAACTGAAAAACTGACTTGCCTAGTTAAATAAGGTTTGGTTTTTTTGTGTAAAAAAATGCAAGGCATTGGAAACCCTCTCTCGTCATTGTGGTTGAATTGGTGTTTGAAATTCACTGTTTGACTGAGGGAACTTAATTGTATGTGTTGTGTATAGAGGTGAGGTAGTCATTCAAAAATCATGTTAAACACTATTATTGAACACAGAGTGACTCCATGCAACTTATTTTGTGGCTTGTTAAGCACATTTTTACTCCTGAACTTATTTTGCCTTGCCATAACGAAGGGGTGAGATTCTTATTGACTCAAGACATTTCAGCTTTTCATTTTTTAAATAATTTTGTAAACATTTATAAAAACATAATTATTATTCCACTTTGACATTTTAATCCATTTTAAATTCAGGCTGTAACACAACAAAATGTGGATTAAGTAAATAAGTGGGAATACTTTCTGAAGGCACTGTACTGAAATTAGACCACTAGTAATGTATAGCATTCACTAGCTACCTATTTCACTCTGAAATGGTGTATAACAAATCAATGAGGGAGAAATATATCCAGTATGTGTTCTTGAGGTTGGATAGACACATCTAATGAATGGATTTCAATGGCAAGAGCTCTTTCTCTAATAACTTTGCATAAATCCATGTTCACCTTTAGCCTTCATGTAATGCCAAACCAGACCAACCTCCATTAGATTGACAGATTATACAGACAGAACATAGAATATAATGCAATTAATTGCTAGTTCACTTACAGCCTTACTCAAAACTTAATTAGCTATTTTGATATTACAGTCTCAATAAAAATATATAACACCTCGTGTCAGTGGAATGCCTAAATAAATAAAGGTCAATAAAGGAATTAGCAGAAAACTGTTTGAGGTCATTTCAAAGAAAAGCCAGTGACATTTCAGATTTAGAAAAAGAGAATGTCTTGATTATCCTGCTGAAAACCTCTAGAGAGCAAAAAATTCAGGGTAGCAACATCACAACAGTCATACAAGGAACATAAACCGCTGTGATCCACATTTAGCACAGTGTCAGGATAGAATCCATAACAGACACAAGGCCAGGTCTTCCTCCAGATAAAAAAAAGAAGCCACTTGAGACGCCACTTGAATCTAGTACAGTGCCTTCAGAAAGTATTCAGACCCTTTGACTTTTTCCATATTTCGTTACATTACAGCCTTATTCTATAATTGATTAAATACATGTTTTTTTCATCAATCTACACAAAATGCCCCATAATTACAAAGCAACATTTTCAAAACGTATTAAAAATAAAATAAATATCATATTTACATAAGCATTCAGACCCTTTACTCAGTACTTTGTTGAAACACCTTTGGCAGCGATTACAGTCTAGAGTCTTCTTGGGAGTGATGCTACAAGCTTGGCACACCTGTATGTGGGGAGTTTCTCCCATTCTTCTCTGCAGATCCTCTCAAGCTCTGTCAGGTTGGATGGTGAGCATTGCTGCACAGCTATTTTCAGGTCTCTCCAGAGATGTTTGATCGGGTTCAAGACCAGGCTCTGGCTGGACCACTCAAGGACATTCAGAGACTTGTCATGAAGCCACTCCTGTGTTGTTTTGGCTGTGTGCTTAGGGTCATTGTCCTGTTGGATGGTGAACCGTAGGGATGGTACCAGGTTTCCTCCAGATGTGCCGTTTGGCATTCAGGCCAAAGATTTCAATCTTGGTTTCATCTTCCGCCTGGCAACTCTACCATAAAGGCCTGATTGGTAGAGTGCTGCAGAGATGGATGTCCTTGTGGAAGGTTCTCCCATCTTCCACAAACATCTTCCATTTAAGAATGATGGAGGGCACTGTGTTCTTGGGGACCTTCAATGCTGCCGAATGTTTTTGGTACTCTTCACCAGATCTTTCTCGGCTGTCTCGGAGCTCTACGGACAATTCCTTCAAAATCATGACTTGGTTTTTGCTCTGACATGCACTGTCAACTGTGGGACCTATATAGACAGGTGTGTACATTTCCAAATCATGTCCAATCAATTGAATTTACCACAAGTGGACTCCAATCAAGTTGTAGAAACATCTCAAGGATGACCAATGGAAACAGGATGCACCTGAGCTCAATTCCGAGTCTCATAGCAAAGGGTCTGAATACTTATGTAAATAAGATATTTCAGTTTTTTATTTTTAATAGATTTGCAAAAATTTCTAAAAACCTGTTTTCGACTGTGTCAGTATGGGGTATTGTGTGTAAATTGATGAAGGTGTATTTTTATTTCATCAATTTTAGAATAAGGCTGTAACTTAACAAAATGTGGAAAAAGTCGAGGGGTCTGAATACTTTCTGAATGCACTGTAATTCAACCTAGCACATCCAACCTAGCTGTACAGTATGTCAACAAACATCTGAGACAGGGAGAGACAGCGTTAAAAGCACAAACACCACACACACACACACACACACACACACACACACACACACACACACACACACACACACACACACACACACACACACACACACACACACACACACACACACACACACACACACACACACACACACACACACACACACACACACACACACTTAATGTGTTGTGAAATCTGTTGTGTAATGCATTGTAATGTTTTTTGAATTGTACAACTGTCTTCATTTTGCTGGACCCCAGGAAGAGTAGCTGCTGCCTTGGCAACCACTAATGGGGATCCATAATAAATACAAATACGTACAAACACAGAACAGAGGAGCTGCTGACCCAATCTGAACCAGTTCTCTGTGATTTATGGTTTATGGTCCCAAGGCAGACACACTTTTGTTCTTGGGGGTCATAAATCTCCTGCACCTCCAAGCAGATCAGCTGACTATCCTTGGCAGGCCAGCAGACACCCTTACGCTTCGCTTAGTCCCATCTTCAGACTACTGTACAGTAGGCTATACCTCTCAACACACACACACACACACACACACACACACACACACACACACACACACACACACACACACACACACACACACACACACACACACACACACACACACACACACACACACACACACACACACACACACATAGTAAGTAGCACGCATGCGCGCACACACACACATAGTAGAAAAAAAGTGATGACTTGTTGTGGGTCTGCACACGCACACACACACACACACACACACACACACACACACACACACACACACACACACACACACACACACACACACACACACACACACACACACACACACACACACACACACACACACACACACACACACACACACACACACACACACACACAGAAACCACCGCTATATTACACCTCTTAACACAAAGAAGAAGAATCCTCCTCACACAAACCCCAGTGCAGGCATGGTAGTAAATCACAATGAGTAGACAGACAATAGTATGCGATAAAGACAAGCAGAGCACCATTCATTCCAGCATTTAAAACATGCTAACAGAGCTTCTATGATTTACCTGTGTGTGCCCTCCACAGCTCAAGTCCCAATGTAATATTCCAATTAAATTGATGAATTCACTCATGAAGTAGAGAATTTACATTGAATTGAAGTCAAATTTGAACTATCTTCAAGTTATGGAAATGGAATTGAATTGGAATTAGAGTGTTTGAACTGTTTGAATTGGAATTGAAAAAATCTTTGGAATTGAATTGAAATTGAATATTAGTACATTTTCCAGTGAATGGAATTAATGCACTTAGTATCAATGGACTGCAGGATTTATTTTAAATAATTTATATTATTTAGCAGTATGCTAAATAGCAGTATGTTGTAGCAGTATGCTGTAGGAAGTATGGTGTAGCAAGTATGATGTAGCAAGTATGCTGTAGCAAGGCTGTCTGAACAGTGACATGATTAGCCTGAAATCCCAAGGGAAATTAATTTGAATTTGTGGAATTGTTGGGGATAATATTTAATTGGGAATTGAATTCTTGAAATTGACCTAACATTAGATTTGAAAGGAATTTAATTATATCTGAATTCAAAGACTGACTGACCTTGGATTTTATTTGAATGAAATGGAATTGACAGGGAAAGGGAATTTAATTAGAATTGCACTGTAGACTGATGCCTTGAGCACACTATAACGTTATGTATCTATGAGTCATTCTGTAATACAAGACTGTGGCACTGTGTGCACCTACATTGGCTGTTTTGTAGGTGGAGGCTCTAGCTGTGTGTGTGTGGGGGGTGACATGCACCTTCTCCTTCCAAAAAGACTAAACAGCATGTTGAATACAATGATTTGGATGACAAATTTAACCACCTGAAATTAGTTACTTCCGCCAGACCACAGACATTTTGATGGATCCTTTGTACACAAGACATGAGACAACTCACTGTCACAGAAAGGAGTGCAGGGAGGGAGTGAGGAAGACAGAGAGAGGGGAGGCAGGGACAAGAATGACAGACAGTGACAGCAAGAAATGACACAGAGGGGGAGGCAGGAAGGAGAGTGACAGAGGATTGAAAGAAAGATGCACAGAGAGAGAGAGAGAGAGAGAGAGAGAGAGAGATCTGCCTCTATGTCTACCTCTAACAACGACATAAAACAGCATGCTGAGGGGAGAGATCGTGATCATCTGAAGTCGCTGGTAGCAGAGAGAGGATACAGGATGCTCAAGCTTTACACAGCAAATCATGAAATATCACAGCTACGGGCATTTACACTCACTCACCTGCCGGCTGTATTGCTGTACGTTTAAGAAGTGTCTCTCTCTGCTCTGTCTCCTGTCTGTTGTCAGTGTGAGAAGCGTGAGGGAGTTCTGCCGATGTTCTGTGCTGCACGCTGTCACCAGTCTAAATAATCTCCATGACTCACACAAGAGCAGATCATTGGCTCTCCAAAACAGTGCCGTAAACACTCATAATGGAAATCGGTAGCCGCGCTCTCTTTCTCTCCCTCTCTCTCTCTTTCGCAACCACCCCTCTCTCTTTCTCTCCCTCTCTTTCATAACCCCCCCTCCCTCTTTCTCACAGCCCAACTCCTCACCAAGGTGTCACTAACTATTTCTGCACACCCTGCTTCTCTTAAGCTCTCTATTCCTCCCCCATCTCCGCTCTCCAGATTGTCCGTCTTAAAGAAAGGGAGGTGTTGGGAAAAGCTAATTATAGTTAAGGGTCGCAGCAGTGGGACAGGCTTCGTGAATAATACATGAGCTCAATATTAAGAGGTGAATGACTACCTGGAGAAAACATAGGCACTAGGGGATGACAGGAACCCAATTACATTCACTTAGCTAGGAACATCCTGTTGTAATTATGTACATGATGGAGGATGGAAGAGGCTGAGGTAAAAGATTCACTGTAGCTTTTGAGTCTGTAAAATGAGAAATTCTCATTAAGATCGCAGAGAAGGAGAACATCTTTTAGCATTACAGAGAAGAAAAACGTCAGATAGCTTACATTAGAGCAATGGACTGTAAATACGAGTCTTTACATTGGTTCATATAAAGTGCATCACCTACAGGCAGATTGCCTGGCAACCCAAACTCCTTGCTCCGGCCAAACGCTATGCCAATGGAAATCCATTCTCGACCATCTGATTGGTCCCAGAAACCGATGGGTTGGGCCAGAGCCAGAACATACGTGGGTAAAGCAGTGGATAGAAAACTTGTCATTGGCTTTGATAATGTGATTGGTTAGAGATGATCCAATCGCTAATGACTTTGTTTTGTACAACACCCCTCATTTTGACGTCACCACAAAGGACTTCAATGATGGCAGTCTCAGACTGAAGTATGTAGCAAACGATAGAGCTGCAGAAGAATTAAGTTTGTCATCAGGCAAATAAGATACTCAAGAAAGGGTCAAATATTGTAAATGTAATTTAAAAATGTAAATGTATCTCTATTAAATATATTGATTGGTCATTTGTCTGGTGTCAATAAGTCAACAGTGTTGTTTTATTGCATCATGGATCTGTTGTATCTGTCCATAGGACCACTTTAAGCCGTACGCTTCACAGAGTTGGGCTTTACGGAAGAGTGGAGAAATAAAGAAATAAGAAAACACGTTTGGTGTTCGCCAAAAGGAATGTGGGAGACTCCCCAAACATATGGAAGAAGGTACTCTGGTCAGATGAGATGAAAATTTTGCTTTTTGGCCATCAAGGACAACACTGTCTGGCGCAAGCCCAATACCTCTTATCACCCCTTGAATACCATCCCCACAGTGAAGCACGGTGGTGGCAGCATCATGCTGTGGATGTTTTCATAGGCAGGGACTGGGAAACTGGTCAGAATTGAAGTAATGATGGCGCTAAATACAGGGAAATTCTTAAGGGAAACCTGTTTCAGTCTTCCAGAGATTTGAAACTGGGACGGAGGTTCACCTTCCAGCAGGACAATGACCCTAAGCATACTGCTAAAGCAACACTTGAGTGGTTTAAGGGGAAACATTTAAATGTCTTGGAATGGCCTAGTCAAAGCCCAGACCTCAATCCAATTGATAATCTGTGGTATGACTTAAAGATTGCTGTACACCATCGGAACCCATCCAACTTGAAGGATCTAGAGCAGTTTTGCCTTGAAGAATGGAAGAATCCCAGTGGCTAGATGTGCCAAGCTTATAGAGACATACCCCAAGAGACTTGCAGATGTAATTGCTGCAAAAGGTGGTTCTACAAAGTATTGACTTTAGGGGGGTGAATAGTTATGCACACTCAAGTTTTATTTTTTTTGTCTTATTTCTTGTTTGTTTCACAAAAAAACATGTTTTGCATCTTCAAAGTGTGGAGGCATGTTGTGTAAATCAAATGATACAACCCCCCCCAAAAAAATCTATTTTAATTCCAAGTTATGAGGCAACAAAATAGGAAAAATGCCAAGGGGGTTGGGGGGGTGAATATTTCCGCAAGCCACTGTATGTGAAGTTTGTTGGTTAGGGGGATGGGATGGGAGGTTGGGGGTGGAGGACCACTTCTTTTTTGTTTTCTTTTCCTGTTCATACTGAATACTGAATGTATTATTATCAATACTTTGTAATTATGCACCTTTTGTAATGTTTTTTTTTTAAATTATCTTCTTGTGTTCTTCTTCGTCTGAGTGGCAGCCCACAGGTACAATGAGTGAAATAAAGGGAAAAAATGGAACAGTATGAAATTATATTAATTAAAATATTGTATCTTTAACCCCCCCCCATCCCCATCCCCATGAAGTAATTCAACACCTCTCATTTTGAGGTCACCTCAAACCACTTCAATGATAGCAGTCTCAGACTGTAGGGTACACAACAGACCTGCGGAAGAATTCAGTTTGTCTTCAGGCAAATAAGATACTCAAGAAAAGGAAAAACATTGTAAATGTAATTTTAAAAATAAATGTGTCTCTATGAAATATATTAATTGGTCATTTGTCTGGTCTCCATAAGTCAGCAGTCTTGTTTATAGCATTATGGATCTATTGTAGGATATAATTACCCTCTGTGATGCATACAAGACTTTGGTAAAGACCTGACATCAATAAAAGAAAAAGCCTTGAAAGAAGCAACATAAAACAGTTCCTCCAATATCCAATTCACTTTTACGCCTCTGTCTCAGAGGAGAAAATAATTGGGTAGAAATAATTGTTTCCCTGACAGCTACTGCTGGAGTGCTCTAGGGTAGCATAGCCTTGCCTTGAATTAACTAGCCATGCAAATCTCATGCATGGTGTGTCAATGCTATAGTAATTATTTCCCTGAGGTGTAAACGTCAGTGGCAAGAGAAGTGTATGCATTTCATGTCATTAATGTATTTAATAATTATAGTGACTACCTATCAGGCCTGGGTTCAAGTACTATTTCAAATATCTCAATTACTTTCACATACATTCCGAAGTAAGTATTCAGATTACCTTTATTGGAAAAATCAAGTAGTTGAATAATACAATCAATTTGAAATACACTTTGAAAGTATTTGAAAATACTCACACACACTGCCATACATTTAACCCAGGTATTTGAAAATAGTATTTAAAATACGTTTTTGAAAATTATTTTAAATACAATTTGGAAGACCATTTTAAAAAATATTATGTTTTTTACAAATAACCATGCAAACATTCCAATAAAAGTACTTGAAAATACTAAAATACACAGAAAAAAGTATTTAAAATAACAAATACTCAAATACAGATGTATTTAAACGCAGGTCTGCTACCTATAATAAAACCTGGAGGGAGCTTACTATTAGATCAGGTAGCCTTTTTTCATATGTTCCATGTCAACTAGAGCTGGGACGATAAACCAAAAATGATTGACACTGACCACACCGACGACTTATCGTGGACATTTTGTTGATATAATTAATTACGATAAATCACCTACAGCATAGGGCTGGGGTTGGGGGGATGGGATGGGAGGTTGGGGTTGGAGGCCCACTTCTTTTTTTTTTTTTCCTGTTTATACTGAAATTATTATTATTTAAACTCTAAAAAAGTATCAGAATAATCAATATTTTGTAATTATGCACCTTTTGTAATGTTTTTTTTTCTCTTCTTGTTGTCTTCTTCTGAGTGGCAGCCCACAGGTACAATGTATGAAATAATGAATAAAACAAATATGGTGTCACGCCCTGACCATAGAGAGCCCTTGGTTCTCTATGGTGTAGTAGGTCAGGGTGTGACTAGGGGGTGTTCTAGGTTATATATTTCCATGTTGGTGCTCTTGGTATGGTTCCCAATTACAGGCAGCTGATGTCCGTTGTCTCTAATTGGGGATCATACTTAAGGGTTCCCTGTTCCCACCTGCTTTGTGGGATATTGTTTTTGAGTGAGTGCATGGTGCACCTCAGTACTGCATGGTCGTTGTTTGTTTCTTGGTTTGTTTTAAGTTTCACTAAAAATAAAGATGTGGAATTCCAATCACGGTCTGTCTCTCCACACGATTGTGACATATGGATTCTATATGAATTTAAATATTGTACCTGTAACCCCGCATTTTGCAAAAAAATATATGCCTACTATGCTTATCATATAATTAGATTACACTCAATAGGGTCAATCGAGTGCATCACAGCAATTCAGACATGAATGTATGAAGCAGCTGTTTGGCTTGCAGTCATTTCCAGGTCAGGTGAGTATGGGGTTTGGGCACCTGCGTTGTCTGAAATGCCTGGTAATAAATTAGTGACGACAATTCGCAGCTCCGGTAGCAGGTGCAACATTCCTCCTGTTTTGAATGGACTTTCCCAAGGCACCTTGTACTACTGTTGACTGTTGTGATAATGCTATTGTCTCCTTGAGTTCAAAATTGTAATTGTGTACAAGTTGCCAGCTCATTATTGGAAAAATAATTTACCTGAAGTCGTTAGAGGCACTATTTTTCACAAAGTGAAATAGTAGATCTTATCTGTATTGTGTGGCACTATAGCCAAAACATATTTTGGGGTATTTTCACAAGGGATATAAAAACACAATACTTGGCAGTGGAGTAAAGAAATGCTGTGATATGAAGAGACACATCTATTTTAAAAACTTGAGTGAGAGAGCAACAATTAGGGTTCCTACCTTCTGGTCTGCATCTGTCACGTCAAGCTCTGTGCCCTTGGCCTGATGATCAAAGCCTCCACTGTAGTGTCATAAACAGCTGGCGTGACAGGGGGTGGGAGGTTGATGCCTTCATAAATAACCTATTGCAACTATCCTCCCCATACACACGCACACACACACCCATGCAGGCACACACACACACACCCCACCGTTAACAAACACATGAAGAGTTTAGGTCTTTGTTCTTTGTTTCCACTGTCATTGACGTATATTTAATGGAGGATTCTGTGTCTTCTCGTCTTTGATTCCTTTGGCACTTTCATGCTGCTTACAAGCACCACATTACCCCTCATTATCATCTCCACCATGCTCACTCCACTGCAGACAACTACTGGTTCCTCAAAGATCCCTCTGAGGAGCCATGAGCATTAATTGCCACCAACGGCTCAATGGTACACAGTTCCAATATATAATCCATAGCTTCTCTCCTTTGCTGTGTGCTATTGTTTGTGCCGGCTATGTTGAATATTATTCATCCCTCACTGTGGACCGTTTACTTTAGCTGCTTGCAAATGGAAGCAGATTCCCTACATAGTGCACTATACTTTTGACCAGAGCTCCATGGGCGCTCGACAATGGTGACCCTGGCTGTGACCCCACTCCCTGCGGGTGTCTCAGGGGGAGTTGGGATATGCAAGAAACACATTTCCATTCCATTTATTTCCATTCCATTATTATTATCTCTCACTATACTACAGCCAAGTCCTTTCATGTATCTGCCAATATCCTCCCCCCTGAAGGCTGAATGACATAATGCCTCAATAACACAGTGTCTTTTGTAGTATAAACGCTACGGGCGTAACGATACACCTATTGGTACCAAACTGTTCAGTACAGGGAACTCGGTTTGATCCGCACTGTGAACGCAAATGAATACATTAAAACATGTTTTTATTTTTTATTGGCAAAGCCTACCCTGTGCTGTATGCCGCTTGATGAAATCTGGACTGAAAAAAAACACATTTCAGGCTATTCTTTTAAAACAACTAGAGCCTATGTGCACATTGTAATCCAAATTCAAATCTTAATTGCGGAATTTCAAACTACCCATTTGTGAGGCACAGCCGGGAACTAGTTCTGTACGATGGCAATTGGTGGGGTAAAATAAACCAGGAGGATCCTCCATCATCGTTTAAATCTCCAGTTTGGGAAAATGTTGGCTTCCAAGTAGATTACAACGGCGATGGACAAAGAGCTGTGTATAAAAGGTGAACATTTGTTGTCACTGCTCATCGAGAATAGCCTATGTTGCTGCCAACACCTCAAACATTTTGATACATTTACGCCAAAATCACCCCAATATTCCTACCAACGGAGCCAGACAGAAATGCAAAGAAACAACAACACAACTTCGCTTCCCCTCTGCATTCAAGCAGCTCTTCACAGCTGATTCTGACCAGGCTAAAGAAATTCCAAGCCCGATTAGTGTTTATAGCCGTGGATATGCGCCTATTCTCAGTGATTGAATTTCAGTAAACAGGTAGTACCTGCTCAATATAAGCAAGCCAAAGCCAAAGTTTTCAATGAATTGGCCAATGTACCCTATGGTGCGCTTACTGCAGATGGTGGACCTCCAGGGCTACAGAGAGCTACTTAACAGTGACAGCCCCATCACATTACCCCGGAGTGGGAGATGAAAAATACTGTGCTATAGACACACCGCCTTTATGAGAGTCACACACCTGTGAATATTTTTCTCTTCGTTTACATATTGACTTTACACACATATTGCACTATGTTTTTTTTTATGAGTAATCGTGTGTTTTCACAATCAGGAATACCAACACTTTGTATTTTTTTAAATAAACTAAAAGTAACTCCAGTAACTGTTGGCATTTCATTTTCACCCCTGTACCGAAAGAGAACTGAACTGTGACCCCAAAACCGCAATACATAATTTAACCGTGGGCTTGGAGAATTGTTACACCCCTAATAAACGCATCAAAATCAAGATTCAGATTACAGTTCAACCTGGATGTTAAAAGACAGAGAAAGCACTTTTCTCTTCAGGGATGGAAGTGCATTTTGGTCCTGCAGACCCCTCTGGACATAACTGATAGATATGCAACATATGCATTCAAAAGGGATATTATTTTATCAGGTTTGAGGTTATAGTTACTGTATAGCCTACAAGTTGCATAAATAATACACAGATAATGTATAGTACTACAGGCTAATTGGTAAATCAATCCAAAGAGCATAAATGTATTCACATAATGAGAATTATTATGACATTTTGAAACTACTCATCTAAGATACTATATTTAGCCCCATGTGACGATAGGGGAGAGTGGGATAAGTTGAGCCTTTTTTAAATTCCGCATCCCTCCGTCAAGGGAAATATAGTATTCTCTCTAACAAAGATATCTTCATGTATTTCCGGATGTTGTGTTTCCCTATAAATAATCAGAATTAATGTAAACATAACTGTTTTGAAAACAGCTGTCCAAAAAAAGTGGTCTCCTGGCACCTTGTGTGAGGTAAGTTGAGCCGCAGGACAGGGTAAGTTAAGCCGCCTACACATTTCTGTACTGAATTAAATATTACCACTATCTTTTTAAAGCCAAGTCTATCTTTATTTCCCAAACAGAATTCAACACAATCACAATTGTTTTATTGTCTTTTAATAATTTTAAGTATATTTTAACACAGGCTTAACACCAAACAAACAATGTACTTTTTGTAACACCATTAAAGAGCAACTGCCTTTAAAAAGCAACAAATCCCTTTGAAAATGGCCTATGTGGCATTGATTTGAGTCAGAAACTGTTATTCTAGTGTCAAAAGGTACTACAAAGGGTAAATAACATAACTTGGGCCATAAAGTCAGTCTGGTCTAAAATGTTTGGAACATCCGTGCGTTTATTTGACAATGACCATTTACCCACTGACATGAACAGCTGTGGTGATTGCTCTCTATCAAATAGCATAGAGAGTGAGACAGACGTGCCCAGCAGGTCCGACTTTATTTACTTGAGAAATACTGAACCAAACCATTTACAGTAGGTTGATCTAAAATTGCGCAACCAAAACATTCTCGGCTAAAACGTCAAAATGTGTTTCAGATTTCTTGAGTTATCTTAGATTCATTCTGGGGATTTTGAGGAAGTGAAATAGGCTTCCACGTCTACAGCGTATCATGGGGTACAAACATCATTAACGAAATGTGGAATCAGTCAGGAAATACACATCCAAGACTGAAATCTTGTTTTTCGAATGAGCAACAGAAAAACACATGCCAATCGGAATGTTCAGTGGCTCTTTATCATAGGCCAGGCCCTGTTGTTACCTCATATCTCAGCGATAATGCCTTGCATTGTGCCTGGGAAGAAAACACTTCAATTTGCTTAACTTGCCATTGGCTCAACCATTGGTTCAACTTACCCCATGGCCATTGGCTCAACTTTCCCCAAGGCAAACATTTAGTCTATATTAGCCCATACAGTTACAAGGTTTCACTCATGCTAGGTTTAGGACCTCATATTGAAGCTTATAGAGACCCCAACTGATGACTTAAATGTATAAAACAATCTTAAAATTATCTCTAACACAATACATTTATTTGACTTGGTAAAAATCTGTTTTTTGGACCTTAATTCACACTCTTTCCATGTGGTTTGTTCCTTCACAGACTCCATGAAAGGAATATTTCTTCCTAAACATTTGGTCAAATAATACATTTTGTGTATGGTTTCCCAGAAACATACTATTTTGGCTCAAATGAACCCCCTCTCCCCCAATGTAAAGTGAAAACCTAGCTATAACTGCTTCAAAATACATTTTTTATTTTTTATTTAACCTTTATTGAAGTGCTTCAAAAGAAACACAACTGTATGAGATTATAACAGCAGTTAAACTGTGCCAAGACTACTTCAGCACGTTGTCTCTCATTGATTACATGGTTACAGAAATGGACATTGTATTGCTAATGCAGCCAGCGAGTGCGGCAGGTAACCAACTAAATGATTGACACAGCAAGATGCAGAAATGAACCATGGAAAACGGCGGGCTGCCAAAGGCAACCCACACAAACGAGTGGCTGGAGATGCTATTAAATAAAGAGTGAATCACTTAAAATGAGTGAGTGCTTGACATTTTTTGACAAATGTATTTAGCGTCTCTCCTTACAGTACCCTCTGCCATCAACGATGCCATCTGTGACTCACAGCACATTACATTATAACGATGGTTAAAGAGCACAAGCTTCAGAACATGAACTTTTTCTCATGACAATAGCAGTAAAATCAGATAAAAAAATATAAAACTACACCTTACGGTACAGTAGGAACTGTGGAGACACACACACACACACAGGCACAGACACACGCATACACACACATGATAACATACGCATTATACACACAAGTACACATGGATTTTGTGTTGTAGACACAGTATGTGGTAGTAGAATAGTGTTGTGAAATCTGTTGTGAAGTGTAATGTAATGTTTATATTAGTATATAACTGCCAACATTTTGCTGGAGCCCAGGAAGAGAAGCTGCTGCCTTGGCAGGAACTAATGGGGATCCATAATAAACCCCAGGAAGAGTAGCTGCTGCCTTGGCAGGAACTAATTGGGACCCATAATAAACCCCAGGAAGAGAAGCTGCTGCCTTGGCAGGAACTAATGGGGATCCATAATAAACCCCAGGAAGAGAAGCTGCTGCCTTGGCAGGAACTAATGGGGATCCATAATAAACCCAGAGGAAGAGTAGCTGCTGCCTTGGCAGGAACTAATGGGGATCCATAATAAATCCCAGGAAGAGTTGTTGATGCCTTGGCAGGAACTAATGGGGATCCATAATAAACCCCAGGAAGAGTTGTTGCTGCCTTGGCAGGAGCTAATGGGGATCCATAATAAACCCCAGGAAGAGTAGCTGCTGCCTTGGCAGGAACTAATGGGAATCCATAATAAACCCCAGGAAGAGTTGTTGCTGCCTTGGCAGGAGCTAATGGGGATCCATAATAAACCCCAGGAAGAGTAGCTGCTGCCTTGGCAGGAACTAATGGGAATCCATAATAAACTCCAGGAAGAGTTGTTGCTGCCTTGGCAGGAACTAATGTGAATCCATAATAAATACAAATACAAATCAGATCAATTCAGCAATGCCTCGCCAGTGTTCAACAAGATGCCTCTATGATGATTTTTAACAGCAAATAATGAGAACATTTGGCCACCATGTGACTATCTCTATGTCCTGATATTTTACATAGTATAGTTTGTTTTATTGAGAATCCTTTATTTTAGCTTCAAGTTCAAAATCTCAGACTGCCAAGTGAAAGGTGAAATAATCGGTCGAGCAAAAATAATCAACCTGTGCCTCTCAATTCCTTGTAGACATTGTGCTAATTCCCCAACACCAGTAGTTTGACAATCACAGGCCCTCCTATTAAATGTTCAGTGTACTAAAAACAGACATCTAATTATCATTCTCTCAATGGGAATGTCTTGGACTAGCATGCTGTTAATTTGTCTGTCAACCGATATCAACAACCCCCCTTTTGATGTCAAACTGCAGAATAAAGAAACTTTATGGGGCGATAAACACTTGACTGTTTATGGAATGTCTCTAACACTAGAGCAGCTCCTAGATAATTGCTTCTATCTGTTTTACGGGAACAAAAGAGATGTCACTTGGCTCACACCTTGTTACACCTTGTCACTCAGAACTTAATTTTGAGATATCTGAAAACATGAGGCCAACAAGTTTGAAAATAGGGTGTAAAAGCAGGAATAAGGGCTTGAATTGAAAGGGTAATTCAAAAGGATACCCTTTGAAAGAAAATACCATTCGTGGCAGTAACTACACAGTGGAATAAAATTGCTACCTACATGAAAAGCCCATTTGATGAAATCTTGTATCTAGGGATGCAGCTTTGGGGGCCATCACACATCTCCACTCAAAACTAAAATCTAAAATCTTGAGTAAACACTGCAAGCAGGGCAGACAAAAGCACTGGTGGCAACACGAGGAAGGGCATACATACAGCCGGTTCTTTTTCGATTTCTACCCCTTTTATAAACATGTAATTCAAGCCCTGCATCAGCATGATGCTTAGTGAACCAGTTAAGCACTCGGCGGCCATCAGAGCTGCATCTCTGATCCCACCGAGATGGGAGCTAGATCCATGCCTAGAGTATTAAGAGTCTTGGGCTGCGAACCCAAATGGCACCCTATCCCCTATATTAAAAGGGTCCTGGTCAAAAGTAGTGCACTAAATAGAGACTATGGTGCCATTCGGGACGCATCCTTGCTTTCCACTGCTAATCTTGGCATTGGTGCTTGACTTACTGTAGTAATCCTGCTTAACATGGCAGAGTCCACACAGACACAGTCCATTCATTCATACAGTCTGTCAGCAGCTGGCTCTAAGGCCTCTTTACACAGGCTGTGTGTCCCAAATGGCATAATTTCCCCTATATAGTGCACTGCTTTTGACCAGAAGTAGTGCACTTTATGGGGAATAGGGTGTCATTTGGGACAGCCGCAGCAGTGACTGGATGCACAGAAACAAGAGGTGCAGCCAGAAATCCACTTTCACCGTCACAGACAGTCTTCATTTGTCAATGATTACGCCTCACAGTCTCACATCCTTACTGTCACAGTAAGCTTGATGGCTTCCACACAGACACCGCAAGGCCGACTAGATATTCATTGGCCCCTCTGACCTTATCCTCCTCGGATAATCATAGTGGCAAGCCAACGGAAAGACATTATAAGGAAACTGCTCTTGACAATTATTTGTGGCATTTGTCTAACCTTTCACAGAAAGATGCGAAAGATACTGGAGATGCTGCCTGCCTAGTTCATCTAGATGGCCGCTCAGATGACTCACACACTGTCTATGGACCCTTTGACAGTCAACAATTAAGAATATGTAGAGCAACTTCTGTAGCTCAGTTGGTAGAGCATGGCGCTTGTAACGCCAGGGTAGTGGGTTCGATCCCTGGGACCACCCATACGTAGAATGTATGCACACATGACTGTAAGTAGCTTTGGATAAAACCGTCTGCTAAATGGCATATATTATATTATTATTATTATTATTACAAAATGTCCGTCTTGATTATTTTATTTTTAGAAACACACATTTAACATGCCGTTATCAAATTTGCTAAACTGAAAAGAGAAGAAACTGAAACCTTTAGATTTGAAGTATACATATAATGTGAGTATAAGTTCTGTTAATCAGAGGTTCTCAACCTGGGGGGTACTTAGCCTATCCACAGGGGGTACTTAGGAAGACTCAACATAGACCTGTTTGTAAAATGCAAATGAGGTGGTACCCTGCGAAGTGCAAAATGCAATCGGGAGTAGGGCTGCACAATTAATCGAATTCACATCGAAATTACAATATTATCCTGCAATATACAGATCACAAGAGATATCAATTTCGCATTATTTTGAAACGCCACGTCCATTTTTACAGTTTACTCTGTCTGTGTGTAACGTCCGTTTTTATAGTTTACTCTATCTGCTGTAACGTCAGTTTTTATAGTTTACTCTCTGCTGTAACGTTTTTTATAGTTTACTCTGTCTGCTGTAACGTCAGTTTTTATAGTTTACTCTGTCTGCTGTAACGTCCGTTTTTATAGTTTATTCTGTCTGCTGTAACGTCCGTTTTTATAGTTTACTCTGTCTGCTGTAACGTCAGTTTTTATAGTTTACTCTGCTGTAACGTCAGTTTTTATAGTTTACTCTGTCTGCTGTAACGTCAGTTTTTATAGTTTACTCTGTCTGCTGTAACGTCCGTTTTTATAGTTTACTCTGTTTGTCGTCTCTCTCCCTCTTTCCTCTTGTGGCTGCTTCCCATACACACAAAGCCCCGCCCCCTGTCACTCAAGCAGTGAAATCCACTTCAATTAGTGTAGATGAAGGGGAGGAGACAGGAGACAGGTTAAAGAAGGATTTAAGACATGGATTGTGTATGTGTACTATTCAGAGGGTGCCAGGTGCATCGGTTTAAATGTGTCAAGAACTGCAACGCTGCTGGGTTTTTCACACTAAACATTTTGCTGTGTGTATCAAGAATGGTCCACCACCCAAAGGACATCCAGCCAACTTGACACAACTGTGGGAAGCATTGGAGTCAACATGGGCCAGCATGCCTGTGGACCCTTTAGACACCTTGTAGAGTCCATGCCCGACAAAATGAGGCTATTCTGAGGGCAAAAGGGGGTATAGCTCACTATTACGAACGTGTTCTTAATGATTTGTAATCTCAGTGTACGTTTGCATGCTGTTCTGTTAGGTCAAATGCAGTCAACAGCCTTCCACTTCACTTTGCTTCTTAATATAAATCATTTTGTTTCTAGGATTCCAAAATAAATTGGGGGGGGGGGGGTACAGTAAGCTAAAATGTTTGAGAACCACTGTTCATTTTGGAGAGTGGAAAAAAACATGGATAGTTGACTGGTTACACAATTTCAGTCTAGTAAGGAATTAGGGCTCAGACACACCAATAGTGTTTGCTGCCCGAGAGTACTAAGCACCTCTGAACACTATTTGCAAACCGAGTGCTCATCGATTTTAGATGTAGAATCACCTGAAAATGTCGGCAGTCAGACAGCGGGTGGCCCCCTAAAGCACAGCGCCCTGAATGATCGGCAGACGAACGCTAGAATCAGTGCTATGGTTGTGAGCCTGTCAAATTCTAGTCAAGGAGTAACTAAGTATGAGTCCAGGTGAAGGGCATGTATCAAGGACCTTAGAAAAGCTTCCATTTAACGATGTTGTTAGAAATGGTTGTACATTCTCGTGTTTATGTAGGAGAAGAATAATAATAGGCTAAGAGACAGTATTATGACACAATTATAACAGAAAACGTATTTTGTAATGTAATATTTGTGATACTGCTGTATTAAAGGTTTTAATGATCTGTTATTGATTTTTGGTATGTGAATTCAGATGAATTCATTTAGTTAACCTTACTCAGTGTGTCTTAGTATTTTTTTTAAAGAGTAGTTTCATCACGATGCAACACCCGTCACAGTGACCCCTGATGATGAGCCACACGCAGTCTGCAGCCAACAGAATCCAGAGCTGCTGCTGCACAGTAATGAGTAGCTGTTTGGCCACAGGCCCCTTAGATGAGCCATGGTGCTGTCACTCTCACCACCCCAGGACACAAGCTGTTCTACAGAATTAGGAAAACTACAGCAACTACTACTAGCTACTACAGCAACTACTACTAGCTACTACAGCAACTACTACTAGCTACTACAGCAACTACTACTAGCTACTACAGCAACTACTACTAGCTACTACAGCAACTACTACTAGCTACTACAGCAACTACTACTAGCTACTACAGCAACTACTACTAGCTACTACAGCAACTACTACTAGCTACTACAGCAACTACTACTAGCTACTACAGCAACTACTACTAGCTACTACAGCAATGTATGAACTACTATTTAGATATGAGGACAACAGCAATGGATGTGTTTTGTTTTGTGTTACATGTGTGCCCTCTGCAGTTTATTCAACAATAATAGCCTATCTCAAAGTTAGACATTCTTGACTCCTGTCAATCTAACATTGTTTAATGAAGTAGGTCGCTTCTTTTTGGAATCTAACTGTATTTATACACTGAAGTGAAGGTTATTATAGGCTAACCTACTGCAACTGTATTTACAGTAGATGTGGGCTATACCTCAGGATAACCTTAAAAGCATGGGTAAGGATCCAAGTTTGTAGTATCTGTGTGTAGGCTAAAATACTTGATGTGTAGACCAGTGAAATAACGTCTTACATTCTTGCTTGGGCTATTTATCTTCAGTAAAGCTCCACATCCATAACATTGTCAATCTTAAAAACATTGCAGATATTACTGTATACGAAATATGTAAAAAAAATAGGTTACTCACGTCAAAACATAATGTCGTCGTTTTACCCCGCGGAGTATGTTGTCATGCGTTACTTCTCTGCAAACGCATCTAATGAAACCGTCGAGTGCTCGCTTTACGGTAGCCCTACAACTCTGCTATAGTCAGTCTTCAGCTCTTGAATTCTTTGATGCCGTAGAAGCGCCGACCGACCTGTCCCGAGTGTCTAAGGGTTCTCTTCCCTCTCAGATGAAGGAATTCTAGAAATATACAATATATGAAACCTTAATACAACAGTTGCATCACTACATGTATGGAGGTGCTGCGTATTGTCTCGCTCTCCTCCCTTCGACTGCAAGGAGACTGGAGGCAGCGCGTGGACCAGTGATGCTTAACGCGCCCAGATTGGAGAATATGGTAACTGTCTATCTCATCCTATGTCGCTAATAGTTTCCATAAACCACCTGTGTAAACTATAAAGCTTTACCAATACGTTTACAGCCACTATTATATTGAACATATTACAAGGCTTGCTTGCTTTAATTATCTTTTTCCAAAAAACATTTTCATTGATAAATAATTGATAAATTATGTATTAAATCATTAATAAATGTAGGCCTATTAATTTCAAAACATTTTTAATATGGTGTGCCAACAATGAGTCATTTTGCATTCCAACATTGTAAACCTTGTTGCATGATGAGAGGCTTGGGGACTTTAATTATAAGGGAAAACATGCATTAATGATTTAATTCCAGACATTTGTATTTGAATTTGTATTTATTAGGGATCCCTATTAGCAGCAGCTACTCTTCCTGGGGTTCAAACACATTAAGACACATGACATATAAAACAGTACATCATATAACATTATTACACCACTACATATCTACAATACAAAATGTATAATACCACCATACAACAATATTACAATGTACATGTGTGTATAGTGTGTGTGTTATCATGTGTGTGTATGCATGTTGTCTGTGCCTATATTTATGTTGCTTCACAGTCCCTGCTGTTCCATAAGGTGTATTTTTACCAGTTTTTTTAAATCTGACTCTACTGCTTGCATCAGTTACCTGATGTGGAATAGAGTTCCATCTAGTCATGGCTCTATGTAGTACTGTGCGCCACCCAAGGTTTGTTCTGGACCGGGGGATTGTGAAGAGACCTCTGGTGACATGTCTTGTGGGGTATGCATTGGTGTCCTCGCTATGTGCTAGTAGTTTTAAACAGACAGCTCTGCATTCACAAGCTGTCTGTAAGAATTTGTTCTTAGCTGACTTGCCTAGTTAAATAAAGGTAAAATATATATAGATTTGTTTTAATAAAAATTCAGCTTGTCAAAACTTCGTACATAAACTTTGAGCCAGGAGAGATTGACATGCATATCATTAATGTTAGCTTCCCGTGTACTTTTAAGGGCCAGCCGTGCTGCCCTGTTCCGAGCCTATTGTAATTGTTGTATTGTTTTCCTAAGTCCCTCTTTGTGGCACCTGACCACACGACTGAACAGTAGTCCAGGTGCGACAAAACTAGGGCCTGTAGGATCCGCCATGTTGATAGTGTTGTTAAGAAGGCAGAGCAGCACTTTATTATGGATAGACTTCTCCTCAACTTAGCTACTGTTGTATCAATATGTTTTGACCATATTGGTTACTCCAAGCAGTTTAGTCACCTCAACTTGCCCAATTTCAACATTATCCATTGCAAGATTTACTTGAGGTTTAGTGTTTAGTGAATGATGTGTCCCAAATGTAATGCTTTTAGTTTTAGAAATATTTAGGTCTAACTTATTTCTTGCCACCCACTCTGCAAATCAGAAACTAACTGCAGCTCTTTGTTAAGGGTTGCTGACATGGATAGTGTTGAGTCATCTGCATACATAGACACACTGGCTTTACTCAAAGCCAGTTGCATGTCATTAGTAAATATTGAAAAAAGTAAGTGGCCTAGACAGCTGCCCTGGGGAATTCCTGATTCTAACTTGGATTATGTGGGAAAGGCTTCCATTAAAGCACACACTCTGTGTTCTGTTAGACAGGTAACTCTTTATCTAAAGCCATAACACATGTGTTTTTCTAGCAGCAGACAAGAGGTCAAGCCAGAGCTGGCCCTGGGTCTAAGGTAAGGTTGCTGTCTCCCTGGGCACATGTGTATTCAACACCCGGTTGCATGAGCTTTCTTCTCATTTTTATGCACACATCAAATATATATATATATATATATTTTTACCTTTATTTAAGTAGGCAAGTCAGCTAAGAACAAATTCTTATTTTCAATGTCGGCCTAGCAACAGTGGGATAACTGCCTTGTTCAGGGGCGGAATGACAGATTTTGACCTTGTCAGCTCAGGGATTAAATCTTGCAACTTTTCAGTTACTAGTCCAACGCTCTAACCATTACGCTACCTGCGCCACTATGATCGATAATGGCAAAAGCCACACCAAAATCTACCAAACAGCCCCACAATATTTTTGTCATCAACAATATTGGAATGACTTGATTCCCTCCAGGCCTGAGGGCACACACTTTCTAGTGGGCTTAAATTCAAGACATGACAAGTAAAAGTGGCAAAATCATCAGCTATTATCCTCAGTAATTTTCCATCCAAATTGTCAGACCCTGGTGGCTTGTCATTGTTGATAGACAACCATCAATTTTCACATCTTCCACACTCAGTTTATGGAATTCAAAAGTACAATGCTTGCCTTTCATAATTTGGTCAGATATAATTGGATGTGTAGTGTCAGCGTTTGTTGCTGGCATGTAATGCCTAAGTTTGCTAATCTTGCCAAAGAAAAAATAATTAAAGTAGTTATTAGTGGGTTTTGTGATGAATGAGTCATCTGATTCAATGAATGATGGAACTGAGTTTGCCTTTTTGGCCAAAATGTAATTTAAGGTGCTCCAAAGATTTTTACTGACATTCTTTATAGAATTTATTTTTGTTTCACAATGTAGTTTCTTCTTCTTTCTATTTAGTTTACTCACATGATTTCTCAATTTGCAGTATGTTTGCCAATCAGTTGTGCTGCCATACCTTTTGCCTCATCCCTCTCAACCACATCCTTATTCAATTCCTCATTAATCCGAAGGGGATTTAACAGTTTTTACAGTTATTTTCTGAATGGGTGCATGCTTATTAGTAACTGGAATAAGCAATTTCATAAATATTGCAAGTGCAGCATCTGGTTGCTCGTCAACATAAGAATTACTACAACACTTCTTCTTATGTACTCGATACCATCTACTGTATGCTGCTCTGTACCATCACTCATTCATATATCCTTATGTACCTTATCCCCTTACACTGTGTATAAGACAGTAGTTTTGGAATTGTTAGTTAGATTACTTGTTGGTTATCACTGCATTGTCAGAACTAGAAGCACAAGCATTTCGCTACACTCGCATTTAACATCTGCTAACCATGTGTATGTGACAAATACAATTTGATTTGATTTGATTTGATTTGATTTGATTTGAAGCATTTCGCTACACTCGCATTAACATCTGCTAACCATGTGTATGTGACAAATAAAATTTGATTTGATTTGATTTGATACACTATATGAGGCCCAGCCTTTGGAACTTTAGTTTTCCTAGATATGGATACTATATTGTGATCACTACATCCTATGGATTTGGATACTGCTTTAAAGCACATTTCTGCAGCACTAGTAAAGATGTGATCAATACATGTTGAACATTTCACTGCTTCTTCATCACACCCAAACACTGTACCTTATAAAGTATGCTATTTATTGCACATTGTATGAGCCAAGGGAGGATGAACTACACCTCTATTCTCCTCAGCTGAATCAGATATGAAACAGATTTGCCCCTGTGGGCTCAGTTTGTTCCTGTGTCAGCCACGGTGCTCTCAGTCTCAGGTCAGGTCTGTCCAAGAGCACAGAGGTCGGTGAGAAATCACCATGAGCCAGTCAGACAATTAGTGGTGTGACACATCCTGCCACATCAGACCGCAAACACCCCCTGATGAATCACAGGGGCCTGACCAAAAATAGCCACTAAAGCCATCGCAACAGCCGGCATCATGGAATGCCTTGTGCCTCCCAAATTCTCTTTATAGTGCACAAGTTTTGACCAGGTCCCTTATATAGGGAAATGGGGCCATTTAGCACACAAACCATGTGTCATCCAGTTTATGGACCACTTTCACATCCTACATCCTGGTTGCCTGTCGACAAAACAAAATACGGTAGACAAGGTGGGATCATTTTGTGTCTGTAAAATTCATTATGTGACAAATATCAGTGGAAACACTTTTATGCGCAAATATTGATATAATATCCATCATATTGAAGTGAACTTGGAGTCTTGCAATGACATGTTTGGTCCTCCTACTACAACTCGGGAAACTATGCAGTTCATTAGGCTACAGATGAAACAAGTTATAATGAACTTCACAGGGTGGTGAAAGTGCAAGGTGATGAGCTTGATGGTCCTTTCCAATAAATATTGACGATGTTATTATGGTGAATTAATGATCGATGCAAGGCTGCCATTTGACAAATAAAAATAATCTTGCTCTTCTGTCCATAACAGTCTCATGTAGGCAATACCTGCACTGCATCTGTAACCTGTTGTCTAGAGCACAAGTACCAGTACTCGTACCAGAGTAGCCACATTTGCTACATAATGCAATTTTTTTTTTTTGGTACATGGGAATTGAACCGCAACAGGTATTTTTTTGCACACTACGTCATCACGCACAGCCTTTTATCTGCAACAAGTCAATGTGATGGAAACACATCTCTGGTGGGAAAATAGACCAATTGTTTTTATGCAGATTGTTGAATATTACATTACATTTACATTTACATTTAAGTCATTTAGCAGACGCTCTTATCCAGAGCGACTTACAAATTGGTGCATTCACCTTATGACATCCAGTGGAACAGTCACTTTACAATAGTGCATCTAAATCTTAAAGGGGGGGGGGTGAGAGGGAATACTTATCCTATCTTAGGTATTCCTTAAAGAATATTTGCATGAATATCTGTCGCCAAATGATGTTACAGACCATTGTTTGTAATTTTGGACAAGTGACTTGAGCTTTTGGACAGTATACAAGTAAAAAATCAGTCTGAAGGACAAGTGGCTAAATAAGTTACAAGTGGCAAAAAAAAGCTAATGTGAAGCCCTGTAGATGATTCAGCCATTGTCAACAACAACTGGCTACTAGAACTTAACCGATGGACACCGACTGACATTTGGTATGTAGTAAATCTTATGTATATGGAACAAAAATATAAACGCAACACATAAAGTGTTGGTCCCATGTTTCATGAGCTGAAATAAAAGATCCCAAAAATGTTTCATACGGACAAAAATATTATTTCTCTAAAATGTTTTGCACAGATTTTTTTACATCTCTGTTAGTGAGCATTTCTCCTTTCCCAAGGTAATCCATCCACCTGATAGGTGTGGCATATCAAGATTGTACTGGGGACAATAAAAGGCCACTCTAAAATGTGCAGTTTTGTCACACGACACAATACCACGTGCAATTGGCATGATGACTGCAGGAATGTCCACCAGAGCTGTTGCTAGAGAATTGAATGTTAATTTCTCTACCATAAGCCGCCTCTAACGTCAAACCAGAGAATTTGGCAGTATGTCCAACTGGCCTCACAAACGCAGACCACATGTAACCACACCAGCCCAGGACCTCCACATTTGGCTTCTTCACCTGTGGCATCATCCGAGACCAGCCACCCAGACAGCTGATGAAACTGAGGTGTATTTCTGACTGTAATAAATCCCTTTTGTTGGGAAAAACGAATTCTGAATGGCTGGTCCTGGCTCCCGAGTGGGTGCTACTGCCCAGTCATATGAAATCCAGAGATTAGGGCCTGATTAATTTATTTAAATTGACTGATTTCATTATATGAACTGTTACTCAGTAACACTGTTGAAATTGTTGCATGTTGCGTTTATATTTCTGTGACCGACCGGCTCAATTCGGTCTTATGTAGCAACATTTTAAATGGTGTTTTTTACATTGGATAAAAGTGGAGACTCAAAGCTAGAAAATTGATATCATACACTACAGTTGAGGAACAATGGAAATATAGTTATGCTTTGAAAGTTGATAAACTTGTAACCTCACTTTTGAGAAAATGTCCCTTGAATGTTTTGGTACACCTACGGGAGAGCTCTTCTTTGTCTATACCAATTCAGCATCGTCCACACACTCTTAAGCTTTAGCCCCACCCAGCTCTTTAAGAATTCATATGTGAGGCCGTGTACTAAACAACCAAAGATTTCAAGACTAAAGGCTGGTTATACTATGGGTGTGTTTGTAAATTCATTCTGGAGTGCCAGAGTGTGCTCAGAGTGAGCTCTGGGTGTTTGTAAACTCAGAGCATTGTCAGATTGTCCATTTGTAAATTCTGAGCGTTTCGCCCTCGGAGCATTCAGAGTGCACAATGAATGCTCTGGCCAAGGAGTAGGGTTGATCCAAGCGTTCTGACCAAACAACAGCAGTCAAACACCCACGTTACCTGGCTAACGTTGGCTAGCTTGCTAGCTACTTCCAGACACAAATGAGGGAACAGCTCACTCTGGCCATTTTACTCGCCCTAGCAGAGCTGGTTAGGCTGTTTTTATGTTATCCAGAGCGTTGGTGACAAATGAATTACACTTTTTTGCCAATGTTTACTGACACCAGACATATTCAACGGGCGTTGCGTGTTCGTAAATTTGTCAGTTATTCTGCGCTCTGGCACACTCAGACAAGTGCTCTGAAATCGGAGTAGATATCCATAGCAAATTTACCAGCTACGTCTATCGACAGTTGTCGCAATGACATCATGAACATTCTGTTGAAATGGTTACTTGCATAGTGGAGTCTTTTGTTTAGACATGTAGCTAGCTAGCTATCTGAACAATGAACCATAATCCCAACTCATAATGTTACTACCCTGCATGAATCTGCAGGTAGCTAACCAACCAGGTTCAATGTTAGCTAGCTAGCTAACAGTCGATTTTAACTAGTAAAGTAAATGGCTTTGAGATATGAATAATATTACTACACATACGTTAGCTAGCGAGCCAGCCAGCTAATGTTATTCGTATTTACAGATGGCATACAAGTTTGTTATTAAGGCACATGAAAGTTCCCGTTCCAGAAGGCATGTCTGCAAAAAAACTCATTTATGTTCAAAACGCGTTTATGTTCAAATGGCTGTCCTGTGAAGTAGTGACGCGCCTAGTTTCCTGAAATGAGTCACATATATGTCCTTAGAAGCTGCGTAAAAATAAAGTCACTGTAACCTTAGATGGCTGCACCAGACCAGTTGGTGGCACTACAGACGTCATTTGCACTAGTGGCACCATAGGATACCAGAGCAATAACTATTGATCAAGTGGACTTTGTCTCATGCAAATTAATGTTCTGTTATGCAGGTGAATGAGGACCCAAAAGCAACTTGGCGAAAACAGAGTCTTTAATCCAGTAAAGTAAATCTACAATCATAAAGCATAATTCCACTCGTAATGACGAGAACAGACTGGAGACTCGATCATGAACTGCAGGTTGCCTCGGGAAGGCACTTGAACGTAGCAGACTCAGACACCTGCTCACCACGCAGCATCTGAGGGAAACACGACACGACAGGGCGATACACAGACACAGCACGGTGAACAATAGACAAGGATCCGACAGGGCAGGAACGGAAAACAAGGGGAGAAATAGGGACTCTAATCAGGGAAAAAGATAGGGAACAGGTGTGGAAAGACTAAATGATTGATTAGGGGAATAGGAACAGCTGGGAGCAGGAACGGAACGATAGAGAGAAGAGAGAGAGGAAGGGAGAGAGAAAAAGGGGAACGAACCTAAAAAGACCAGCAGGGGAAAACGAACAGAAGGAAAAGCAAAATGACAAGACAATCTAAGACAAAACATGACAGTACCCCCCCACTCACCGAGCGCCTCCTGGCGCTCTCGAGGAGGAACACTGGCGGCAACGGAGGAAATCATAGATCAAACGGTCCACTAGCCACTTTAAACAATGCTACCTTATATAATGTTACTTACCCTACATTATTCATCTCATATACATATGTATATACTGTACTCTACAACATCGACTGCATCCTTATGTAACACATGTATCACTAGCCACTTTAACTATGCCACTTTGTTTACTTTGTCTACACACTCATCTCATATGTATATACTGTACTCGATACCATCTACTGTATGCTGCTCTGTACCATCACTCATTCATATATCCTTATGTACATGTTCCTTATCCTCTTACACTGTGTATAAGACAGTAGTTTTGGAATTGTTAGTTAGATTACTTGTTGGTTATCACTGCATTGTCGGAACTAGAAGCACAAGCATTTCGCTACACTCGCATTAACATCTGCTAACCATGTGTATGTGACAAATAAAATTTGATTTGATTTTGATTTGATTTGAACAGCTGGGAGCAGGAACGGAACGATAGAGAGAAGAGAGAGAGGAAGGGAGAGAGAAAAAGGGGAACGAACCTAAAAAGACCAGCAGGGGGAAAACGAACAGAAGGAAAAGCAAAATGACAAGACAATCTAAGACAAAACATGACATGTTCAATTTAAATTATGCAGAAGAACAACTTGAAATATCATGATTAGTATATCTGTATAATCACATACTGTTGTCTGAACGTAGTGAAAAGTTGATAATTTGTTCTGTAAAATGAGATACCGGAAAAGAAAGGAAAGGGAAGGGGGATACCTAGTCAGTTGTCCAAATACGTTATTAAGTCCTGCCGCTTGAGCGTATTACAGCTGTGAGAGTATATTAAAGTATTTTGGAACACTAATGTGGATTGTACCAACAGAGATTAAAGGCTTGTTAGTAAGCATTTTACGGTAAGGTCTACTCCTGTTGTATTAAATCAACATGGTAATGCTTTCACTGATTGTACATGAAGGAAGAAAGTTCCTATATGATAGAGTGCTTGCTTTTTAATCCAAATGATCTTTCTGTCATCCTGTGAACCCCATTCATTGCTGCTTGCAACTATATTTATTATTTATTTGTTTGTCAGTCAGTCTATTTTCTGTGAATGCTTATTTTTCCTGGAAAACAATTTAAAACATCTCCCTTCAAGTATAAAACTGTTGGGGGGAAAAGGACAATAAAAAATGTTCAAAGGAAAGATCCAGTAGGTGGCCATCATAGTTTGAGATTTAAATGGCACCTTATTGCCTTTATAGTGTACTACTTTTGACCAGGGCCCATACTTCTTTGGTCAAAAGTAGTACACTACATAGGGAAAAGGTAGCTGACTAAACTCAACTCCATGGTGAAAGAAGTCTATGACGAACTCCACCAACAACGTTGAGCAGAGACCAGGCTTTGAGGAATTCAGCTCCGACTACATTGATTCTCCCAAGGTCATAGGTACAAGGTAAACGTTTCATTATTAGCATTTTTTTAAGTATTGACCTTGGGCGAATCTATGTAGTCGGAGCTGAATTTAAAAAGCCTGGTCTCTGCTCAACTCCAATGGTGGAGTTCATCAGAAACTTCCTTCACAGTGGAGTTGAGTTTAGACAGCTAGGAAAAAGGGTACCATTTGGACAATGCGTATTTGGAGACCTAAGCCTATGTCACTGGAGACAAACATGGGAAACAGTCTTTTGATTTAAATCAGTAGATCATGTTTGGAGTCTTCATCGCAGTAAGACACAAAGAGGATAAGGGCCTAATAATGTTTCATTCAGTCATCAAACAGTTCAATCCTAGGGCAGAGTGTTTTTTAATATGTTATGGTCTGAACACACTTTTTGTCTTTTTCTAATTTACTTCGTAACAGATTTGGATCTTTATTCTAGAACTGAATGTGTTTTTTTATTCTTCTATATTTAACCTTTATTTAACTAGACAAGTCAGTTAATAAGAAAATCTTATTGACAATGACGGCCTACCCCGGCCAAACCCGGACGAGGCTGGGCCAATTGTACGCCACCCTATGGAACTCCAAATCACGGCTGGATGTGATACAGCCTGGATTCAAACCAGGGACTATAATGACACCTCTTGCACTGAGATATAGTGCCTTAGACCGCTGCACCCCTCGGGAGCAGTAGGCCTATTACGACACATCACAACACTATGACATAAATATGACACCAGTTCATTGATTATTCATGCCAATATCAATATTGATTATTTACTGCATATTAATTCATTGCCAGAGTCACGTCATACTTGTATACCCTGCCTCAGAGGCATGATTACCAGTGACAGAAGGCCTATATACAAAATGTTTGCGATGAGGCGATGAAAAAAATATGTATTCCATGCACGAAATTCAAACATCTCCTTTAAACATTGATGAAGACAAAATGCATGCAGGATCTTTTCAGTGCTGTGCTGAAATAATAATTGTGAATTGGAAAAGGGAGTGAATTTATCCAGACTTTGCATAGCCGTGTGGCAGTTTGTATCACAACTCATCACCTTTACGTTGCACTGTGAAATTAAAGGTGAGTTTTCTCATCCAATTTCTCAGGTGTCGTCGAATCAGCACCTCATGTTCACACCTGGCAACCCCGTGGAGGTGATCTTTATTTCAAATGGATGACATTAATGTATCTCTTGTTGCGGATTCAGAGGTATTCTTTAACGTAGTAGCCCCCACGGTTCAGGGTCTGAGAACCTGACTCCTGTCCCCTTCCCATTTTGATCAATGTTGCAGACACAATGTTATGTTGACTCTTTCCTCTCTTGCAGTAGCATAATGTCTAGCACTTTAGAGATCATCTTTAAATTATATATATTATGACCTCACCATTATTTGACTGGACTACTGCTGACGGGGAAAGTGGAGCTTCTGATCTTCTGCCTCGTTAAAACCTCAGCCTGGCTGGCAAATGTTATCTGCTCTAGAAAGGATGAGAAAGAACAATGCAATCTTCTGCCTCGTTATAACCTCAACCTGACTGGGAAATGTTATCTGCTCTGGGAAGAATGAGAAAGAACAATGCAATCTTCTGCCTCGTTATAACCTCAACCTGACTGGGAAATGTTATCTGCTCTGGGAAGAATGAGAAAGAACAATGCGATCTTCTGCCTCGTTATAACCTCAACCTGACTGGGAAATGTTATCTGCTCTGGGAAGAATGAGAAAGAACAATGCGATCTTCTGCCTCGTTATAACCTCAACCTGACTGGCAAATGTTATCTGCTCTGGGAAGAATGAGAAAGAACAATGCGATCTTCTGCCTCGTTATAACCTCAGCCTGGCCTGGAAATGTTATCTGCTCTGGGAAGAATGAGAAAGAACATTGCGATCTTCTGCCTCGTTAAAACCTCAGCCTGTCCTGGAAATGTTATCTGCTCTGGAAAGAAAGAGAAAGAACACCGCTGAAGTGTCAGTAAGAGGTTAGGCCCGGCCGACTATTCTCAATAAAGGATAATACATAGTTCTTAGTTTATAATACAAAGGATAATACTAATTCCTTTGTAGCGCTTTAGAAGCTTCAGGAAAGATAGGCCTAATGCAACCTGCACATGAGAGGATGCAAAGAAATCCAAGTATTTCACAAAAATAAACTCTTTCTTTATGTTCTCACTTTAACTACTAGACATTTAGAAAGTTTGTGATAGTTTCATAGTTTGTGATAGTTTGTGTGAGCATCGAGTATTTTGAGATGAGTAGAGAGCAACAGGAGAGACAAGACATTTTCTCAAGGCTTTCTGTGAGAAAGGGGGTTGTAGAGGAATCTTGTGAGGAGGTTAAGCCATTGTTAATTCCACAATGCTTTAATCATTCTCCTAAAACAACAGGAAAACATCAATACTGGAGCTGTGGCTAGTTAACAGATTAACAGGATTACTACCGGATGAGGATGCGCGCGCACACACACACACACACACACACACACACACACACACACACACACACACACACACACACACACACACACACACACACACACACACACACACACACGCACGCACGCACGCACGCACGCACGCACGCACGCACACACACACACACACACACACACACACACACACACACACACACAGTAAGGAAACAGTGACTTATTGTGGGTCTGAATTATACTCCGATGGTGAGAACTGTTCGCAAAAAGTCGATTGGCCCTTTTTTTGTAAGATGCTTTGTTAAATATGCAAATCTCTGCTTATCTTTAAAACATTAACATAGGCAATGTCACTCAGCATATAAATGATATCTCACAACAACATATCCATAATGTATTATTACAACCTCTCTAGTCTCATGTTCTCCAGATATTGCTTTTGAAAATAAGTATAAATCTGCTGTACAGATACTCTAAGAATCCCACGCTGAGGGCTGAGAGAAGGGATTTCAACGAGTTGCTAAAATTAACCATTTGCCAGGGTTGAGAGGCCCTTTCAACTTGACAACACCCGCAACCTTGACGGAAGAAGGCAAAATAATGGATTCCAGGGGGAAATTGCTGAATAGCGTGGAGCACCGTACATCTTTGGCGGAAGAGTAGGCAAGCCACGAGGGCTTGTTATGTTTGCTCCTCATGAAAAACTGTTGATATCCTACAACCTTTAATACCATATCTTCACTAACTCACTTTCTGCTCTCTCTCTCTCTCTCTCTCTCTCTCTCTCTCTCTCTCTCTCTCTCTCTCTCTCTCTCTCTCTCTCTCTCAGCTGTCAGTTTGTTCTTCTCATACTGCATTTGAACACATGAACCCTCCTGCCTCCCCACAGCATGCATTATGGATGTTTATAAGAGGAATGAGCTGATTTGTAAACCCTTAGCACAACCATGTGTCCCACAGGATGCCAAATAATGATTTTAACTGTCCGTCCAAAAGATGTATCTCCCTAATCCCCCTTCACCCCCCACCACCCTCTGCAAGTGAAAGGTGCCGACTAATTTAAGACAGGAGAGGCGATGGGCAGTCACTCACAATGAATGAATGATCCGGCCTCCAGCAAAAATAGGTGATTTCTTCTTAATATAGTGCTGTAAACATGTATCATCCCACTGAGCCCCTGCACAATAGCACAGAGTACCTAGCTACCTACACAATGACCTCATCACATACCTTCACGTTAATCTAAATGTAATCCTTTATAAATTCTGTAACACAACAAAATGTTGAAAACGTTAAGGGATGTGAATACATTCTGAAGGCACTAAGGAATAGGGTGCCATTTGGGATCCCACACATACATCTCTGTATCCCACACATCTGTAAGGTTCCTCAATCGAGCAGTGAATTTCAAACAGATTCAAAATCAAATCAAATCAAATTCAACCACAAAGAACAGGAAGGTTTTCTAATGCCTCGCAAAGAATGGAATCTATTTTCTTTTTAAGAAGAAAATAAAGCAGAAAATGAATATCCCTTTGAGCATGGTGAAGTTATTAACTACACTTTGGATAGTGTATCAATACAATCAGTCACTACAAAGATACAGGTGTCCTTCCTAACTCAGTTGCTGGAGAGGAAGGAAACTGCTCAGGGATTTCACCATGAAGCAAATGGTTACTTTATAATAGTTAGGGACAGATCTAGGTTTACTGGGGGGAGGGGTGGTCCAAAATGGGAAGGTTGTTCAACTTTTATTTTTGTTTAGGGAGGTTTGTGTGGGTTTTTATTGGGCATAGGGGAGGATAGTGGGTTTGCATTTGCTCTTCTGCTAATATTTTCCCTATAAACAATGGCTTGACTTACTTTTTATATTACCCTAATAAAGTTAAGAAAATATTTGTGAAGGTTTTGTATGGTGTGGCTATTATTGTTATGCAGGTGAATGAGGACCCAAAAGCGACTTGGCGAAAACAGAGTCTTTATTCCAGTAAAGGAAATAGGCAATACTCCTGGACAATCAGAGCAGAAAACAAAACATAAAAAACTAAATTCCACTCGTAGTGACGAGGACAGACTGGAGACTCGACCATAAACTGTAGGTTGCCTCGGGAAGGCACCGACCGTAGCAGACTCAGACACCTGCTCACACGCAGCATCTGAGGGAAACAAGACACGACAGGGCAAGACAAAGACACAGCACGGCGAACAATATACAAGGATCCGACAGGACAGAAACGGAAAACAAGGGGAGAAATAGGGACTCTAATCAGAGGATAAGATAGGGAACAGGTGTGACAAGACTAAATGATTGAGTAGGAGAATGAGGAACAGCTGGGAGCAGGAACGGAACGATAGAGAGGAGAGAGAGGGAGGGAGGGAGAGAGAAAAAAGGAACGAACCTAATAAGACCAGCAGGGGGAAACGAACAGAAGGGAAAGCATAATGACAAGACAATATAAGACAAAACATGACAGTACCCCCCCACTCACCGAGCGCCTCCTGGCGCACTCGAGGAGGAATCCTGGCGGCAACGGAGGAAATCATCAATCAGCGAACGGTCCAGCACGTCCCGAGACGGAACCCAACTCCTCTCCTCAGGACCGTAACCCTCCCAATCCACTAAGTATTGGTGACCCCGTCCCCAAGAACGCATGTCCATGATCCTACGTACCTTGTAAATAGGTGCGCTCTCGACAAGGACGGGGGGAAGACGAACGGGGGTGCGAAGAAAGGGCTTGACACAGGAGACATGGATGACAGGATGGACGCGACGAAGATGTCGCGGAAGAAGCAGTCGCACAGCGACAGGATTGACGACCTGGGAGACACGGAACGGACCAATGAACCGCGGAGTCAACTTACGAGAAGCTGTCGTAAGGGGAAGGTTACGAGTGGAAAGCCACACTCTCTGGCCGCAACAATACCTAGGACTCTTAATCCTACGTTTATTGGCGGCTCTCACAGTCTGTGCCCTGTAACGGCAAAGTGCAGACCTCACCCTCCTCCAGGTGCGCTCACAACGTTGGACAAACGCTTGAGCGGAGGGAACGCTGGACTCGGCAAGCTGGGATGAGAACAGAGGAGGCTGGTAACCCAGACTACTCTGAAACGGAGATAACCCGGTAGCAGACGAAGGAAGCAAGTTGTGAGCGTATTCTGCCCAGGGGAGCTGTTCTGCCCAAGACGCAGGGTTTCTAAAAGAAAGGCTGCGTAGTATGCGACCAATCGTCTGATTGGCCCTTTCTGCTTGACCGTTAGACTGGGGATGAAACCCGGAAGAGAGACTGACGGACGCACCAATCAAACAACAGAACTCCCTCCAAAACCGTGACGTGAATTGCGGACCTCTGTTTGAAACGGCGTCTAACGGGAGGCCATGAATTCTGAACACATTCTCAATGATGATTTGTGCCGTCTCCTTAGCGGAAGGAAGCTTAGCGAGGGGAATGAAATGTGCCGCCTTAGAGAACCTATCGACAACCGTAAGAATCACAGTCTTCCCCGCAGACAAAGGCAGACCGGTAATGAAGTCTAAGGCGATGTGAGACCATGGTCGAGAAGGAATGGGAAGCGGTCTGAGACGACCGGCAGGAGGAGAGTTACCTGACTTAGTCTGCGCGCAGTCCGAACACGCAGCCACGAAACGGCGCGTGTCACGCTCCTGAGTAGGCCACCAAAAGCGCTGGCGAATAGAAGCAAGAGTACCTCGAACGCCGGGATGACCAGCTAACTTGGCAGAGTGAGCCCACTGAAGAACAGCCAGACGAGTAGAAACAGGAACGAAAAGAAGGTTACTAGGACAAGCGCGCGGCGACGCAGTGTGCGTGAGTGCTTGCTTAACCTGTCTTTCAATTCCCCAGACTGTCAACCCGACAACACGCCCATAAGGAAGAATCCCCTCGGGATCAGTAGAAGCCACAGAAGAACTAAAGAGACGGGATAAGGCATCAGGCTTGGTGTTCTTACTACCCGGACGGTAAGAAATCACAAACTCGAAACGAGCGAAAAACAACGCCCAACGAGCTTGACGTGCATTAAGTCGTTTGGCAGAACGGATGTACTCAAGGTTCTTATGGTCTGTCCAAACGACAAAAGGAACGGTCGCCCCCTCCAACCACTGTCGCCATTCGCCTAGGGCTAAGCGGATGGCGAGCAGTTCGTGGTTACCCACATCATAGTTGCGTTCCGATGGCGACAGGCGATGAGAAAAATAAGCGCAAGGATGAACCTTATCGTCAGACTGGAAGCGCTGGGATAGAATGGCTCCCACGCCTACCTCTGAAGCGTCAACCTCGACAATGAATTGTTTAGTGACGTCAGGAGTAACGAGGATAGGAGCGGACGTAAAACGTCTCTTGAGAAGATCAAAAGCTCCCTGGGCGGAACCGGACCACTTAAAACACGTCTTGACAGAAGTAAGAGCTGTGAGAGGGGCAGCAACTTGACCGAAATTACGAATGAAACGCCGATAGAAATTAGCGAAACCTAGAAAGCGCTGCAACTCGACACGTGACCTTGGAACGGGCCAATCACTGACAGCCTGGACCTTAGCGGGATCCATCTGAATGCCTTCAGCGGAAATAACAGAACCGAGAAAAGTGACGGAGGAGACATGCTGAACATGAATCTCGAGTGACGGTGAAAAAAATCAGGATATCGTCAAGGTAGACAAAAACAAAGATGTTCAGCATGTCTCTCAGAACATCATTAACTAATGCCTGAAAAACAGCTGGCGCATTAGCGAGACCAAACGGCAGAACCCGGTACTCAAAATGCCCTAACGGAGTGTTAAACGCCGTTTTCCACTCGTCCCCCTCTCTGATGCGCACGAGATGGTAAGCGTTACGAAGGTCCAACTTAGTAAAGAACCTGGCTCCCTGCAGAATCTCGAAGGCTGATGACATAAGGGGAAGCGGATAACGATTCTTAACCGTTATGTCATTCAGCCCTCGATAATCCACGCAGGGGCGCAGAGTACCGTCCTTCTTCTTAACAAAAAAAACCCCGCCCCGGCAGGGGAGGAAGAAGGCACTACGGTGCCGGCCTCAAGAGACACAGACAAATAATCCTCGAGAGCCTTAAGTTCGGGAGCCGACAGAGAGTATAGTCTACCCCGAGGAGGAGTGGTCCCCGGAAGGAGATCAATACTACATGAATTGACAAAATGTCCAGCAAGTCCGCAATAGAGGCACAGGCGGTTGGTGATCCTCCGTTCCCTCTCCTTAGTCGAGATGCGAATACCTCCCAGCTGCATGGGCTCAGTCTCTGAGCCAGAGGAGGGAGATGGTTGCGATGCGGAGAGGGGAAACACCGTTAACGCGAGCTCTCTTCCACGAGCTTGGTGACGAAGATCTACCCGTCGTTCTATGCGGATGGCGAGTGCAATCAAAGAGTCCACACTGGAAGGAACCTCCCGGGAGAGAATCTCATCTTTAACCTCTGCGTGGAGTCCCTCCAGAAAACGAGCGAGCAGCACCGGCTCGTTCCAGTCACTAGAGGCAGCAAGAGTGCGAAACTCTATAGAGTAATCCGTTATGGATCGATCACCTTGACATAGGGAAGCCAGGGCCCTAGAAGCCTCCCTACCAAAAACTGAACGATCAAAAACCTGAATCATCTCCTCTTTAAAGTTCAGGTAATTGTTAGAACAATCAGCCCTTGCCTCCCAGATAGCTGTGCCCCACTCTCGAGCCCGGCCAGTAAGGAGTGATATGACATAAGCAACCCGAGCTCTCTCTCTAGAGTATGTGTTGGGTTGGAGAGAGAACACAATATCACACTGGGTGAGAAAGGAGCGGCACTCCGTGGGCTGCCCGGAGTAACAAGGTGGGTTATTAACCCTAGGTTCCGGAGGCTCGGCAGACCAGGAAGTAGCAGGTGGCACGAGACGAAGACTCTGGAACTGTCCAGAGAGGTCGGAAACCTGAGCGGCCAGGTTCTCAACGGCATGACGAGCAGCAGACAATTCCTGCTCGTGTCTGCCGAGCATGGCTCCTTGGATCTCGACGGCAGTGTTACGAGAATCTGTAGTCGCTGGGTCCATTCTTGGTCGGATCCTTCTGTTATGCAGGTGAATGAGGACCCAAAAGCGACTTGGCGAAAACAGAGTCTTTATTCCAGTAAAGGAAATAGGCAATACTCCTGGACAATCAGAGCAGAAAACAAAACATAAAAAACTAAATTCCACTCGTAGTGATGAGGACAGACTGGAGACTCGACCATAAACTGTAGGTTGCCTCGGAAAGGCACCGACCGTAGCAGACTCAGACACCTGCTCACACGCAGCATCTGAGGGAAACAAGACACGACAGGGCAAGACAAAGACACAGCACGGCGAACAATATACAAGGATCCGACAGGACAGAAACGGAAAACAAGGGGAGAAATAGGGACTCTAATCAGAGGATAAGATAGGGAACAGGTGTGACAAGACTAAATGATTGAGTAGGAGAATGAGGAAGAGCTGGGAGCAGGAACGGAACGATAGAGAGGAGAGAGAGGGAGGGAGAGAGAAAAAAGGAACGAACCTAATAAGACCAGCAGGGGGAAACGAACAGAAGGGAAAGCATAATGACAAGACAATATAAGACAAAACATGACAATTATTAAGCTTTAGCTACTGCAGGCCTATGATATGAAGGCAGTGCGCCCCGGCGCTACAACGGACTCAGACAGTTGAACTTCAGGTGAGGAAGAATGTTTCAGGCCTACCTGAGTTACTCCTATAATCTGGCAATATAATGCTTATCTTTGTACAAAATATTCAGATAGAACATTTACAAATTATCCTCCTGTACGTCTATATCTGCATAGTAGCCATCTGACATTAAGAAGTGCAGGTTGGTGTCGTGACATGCCACTGGCATATCTCTATCTCTCTGGGGTTAGGCCTAAGCTTCTCTTCCTTATATAGACTATATATACAGTACCAGTCAAAAGTTTGGACACATCTACTCATTCAAGGGTTTTTCTTAGTTTTTACTATTTTCTACATTGTAGAATAATGGTGAATACATCAGAACTATGAAATAACACATATGGAATCAGGTAGTAACCAAAAAAGTGTTAAACAAATCAAAATATATTTTATATTCTTCAAAGTAGCCAGCCTTTTCCTTGATGGCAGATTTACACATTCTTGGCATTCTCTGAACCAGCTTCACCTGGAATGCTTTTCCAACATTCTAGGAGAGCCCACATATTTTTTTATTAAATTAGGCAAATCAGTTACGAACAAATTCTTATTTACAATGATGGCTTAGGAACAGTGGGTTAACTGCCTTGTGCAGAGGCAGAATGACAGAGTTGTACCTTGTCAGCTCAGGGATTCAATCTAGTAACCTTCAGGTTACTGACCCAATGCTCTAACCACTAGGCTACCTGCCGCCCCAATGCTGAGCACTTGTTGGCTGCTTTTCCTTCACTCTGCGGTCCAACTCATCCCAAACCAACTCAATTGGGGTGAGGTCGGGTGATTGTGTTGGCAAAGTCACCTGATGCAGCACTCCATCACTCTCCTTCTTGGTCATATAGTCCTTACACAGCTTGAAGGTGTGTTGGGTTATTGTCCTGTTGAAAAACAAATGCTAGTCCCACTAAGCACAAACCAGATGGGGTGTTATATCGCTGCAGAATGCTATGGAAGCCATGCTGGTTCAGTGTGCCTTTAATTCTAAAATAAATAACCGAGAGTGTCACCAGCAAAGCACCCCCACACCATCACACCTCCTCCTCCATGCTTCCCAGTGGGAACCACACATGAGGAGATCATCCATTCATCTACTCTGCATCTCACGAAGACACAGCGGTTGCAAACAAAAATCTCCAATTTGGACTCATCAGACCAAAGGACTGATTTCCACCGGTCTAATGTCCATTGCTCGTGTTTCTTGGCCCAAGCAAGTCTCTTCTTATTATTTGTGTCCTTTAGTAGTGGTTTCTTTGTAGCAATTCTACCATAAAGTCCTGATTCACGCAGTCTCCTCTGAACAGTTAATGTTGAGATGTGTCTGTTACTTGAACTCTGTGATGCGTTTATTCGGGCTGCAATTTTTGAGGCTTGTAACTCTGGGACTTCCTTTCCTGTGGCCGTCCTCATGAGAGACAGTTTCATCATAGCACTTGATGGTTTTTGTGACTGCACTTGAAGAAACTTTCAAAGTTCTTGAAATGTTCTGCATTGACTGACCTTCACGTCTTAAAGTAATTATGGACTGTCATTTCTCTTTGCTTATTTGAGCTGTTCTTTCCATAATATGGACTTGGTCTTTTACTAAATAGGACTATCTTCTACCCCCTTACTTGTCACAACACAATTGATTGGCTCAAACGCATTAAGAAGGAAAGGAATTCCACAAATTAACTTTTTAACAAGGAACACCTGTTAATTGAAATACATTCTATGTGACTACCCCTTGAAGCTGGTTGAGAGAATGCCAAGAGTGTGCAAAGCTATCATTAATGCAAAGGGTGGCTACTTTGAAAAATCTAAAATATATTTTGATTTGTTTAACACTTTTTTGTTACTACATGACTCCATATGTGTTATTTCATAGTTTTGATGTCTTTACTATTATTCTACAATGTATAGAATTTTTATTTTTTTTATTTAAAAAACTTGAATGACTAGGTGTGTACAAACCTTTGACCAGTAGTATATATAGTATATATACACATAAAGGAAGCGATATATATTAAAATATTAATATCATAGTGGACACCTAAGCCAATAGCTCTTTGCAAGCAATGCCCTAATACATTTAGTGCTTAAATCTCTGACAGCTGAACCGTAAATGTTGTTTTAGGAAAGTAGGCTATAAAAGTTTTGCATATGCTACACATCGTAACACAAGGAATAGTGTTTTTGTAATTTGTTATAGGCTGTTTTTAAGGACACGTAAATGTGTCTCATTTTGCCATTATCCCTTGTTTATTGATGCTAAGCATGTTTGGATCTGAATGCATATAGATGTCCATTACATTTATGAAATGCCCGGTAAGTTAAAATCTTCCCTGTCATGTTGTCCTGTTGTCAAATTTACAAAAGGAAACTCGAAAATGGCATATTGTTTTTATGAAGATTTTTTAATATTCACATGAAAATCTGTCGCCAATTGGATGGAAACCTAGCTACATACACGAAATACTGGCAAGTGCGCTAGTCCAGTGTCACTTTGATTATGCACACAGCCAAAAAAGCTTGTAAGATTTGTACTTAAACTCCCCTCAAACTCATCTGGAAGTTAAGCATTTTTTTGTCTGTATCTCTAATGTGTCTGTATCTATGTAATGTTTCTGTATCTATGTAATGTGTCTGTATCTATATGTAGCTCTGTAATGTGTCTGTATCTATATGTATCTATGTAATGTGTCTGTATCTATATGTATCTATGTATCTATGTAATGTGTCTGTATCTATGTAATTGTATATGTATCTATGTAATGGGTCTGTATCTATGTAATGTGTCTGTATCTATGTAATGTGTCTGTATCTCTGTAATTGTATATGTATCTATGTAATGTGTCTGTATCTATGTAATGTGTCTGTATCTATATGTATCTATGTAATGGGTCTGTATCTATGTAATGTGTCTGTATCTCTGTAATTGTATATGTATCTATGTAATGTGTCTGTATCTCTGTAATTGTATATGTATCTATCCAATTTGTAAGTCGCTCTGGATAAGAGCGTCTGCTAAATGACTTAAATGATGATGATGAATGATGTAATGGGTCTGTATCTATGTAATGTGCCTGTATCTATGTAATGTGTCTGTATCTATTTAATTGTATATGTATTATGTTGTAAAAAATAGGGAACACAATGAAAATAAGTCAACTTTATTGTGAAATCCCGGTCAATTTAAAATCTTTTATGTACAGTATCTATTTTTTCTACTGATAAAAATAAAATCAGTCAATTAATCAATCCAAGTGCCCAAATTCGGTATGCTTTGTTAATTCCTTGTGTGTTGCATTGGCACAGAAACCTGTTGGTGTAAAATTTGTTGCATATATTTTATATAATTATCAATGTGGCATAAAAATGTGGAAAATCAAATTCCCCCTAGCTGATTATTGTTTGCAGCCAGTTCTGATCATAGTGTAATGAAACAGGCAGGGAGAGTGAGTGAGTTCGTCGTTGGTAGTTGGCGAACCCTCAACCTTCTGGCTCGTAACCCTGCATGGCAAAGTCGATAGCCACGTTAATAAACACACGGTCGCTACAGTTAGACACCTTAAATTGGACCAGTTGGTAAGTACAGAATAAAAATATTCCAAAACATGCATCCTGTTTGCAATAATGCACTAAAGTACAACTGCAAAAATGTTGGAAACAAATAAACTTTATGTCCTGAATACAAAGCTTTATGTTTGGGACAAATCCAACAACGCATTACAGTGTTCCACTCTTTATATTTTAAATCATGGTGGTGGCTACATCCTGTCATGGGTATGCTTGTCATCGACAAGGACTAGGGAGTTTTTGGGGATAAAAATAAAAACGGAATAGAGCTAAGCACAGGCAAAGAACAGACAGTGTCACGTTCGTCATAACGATGAGACCAAGGCGCAGCGTGAGTTGAATACATTCTTCTTTTATTAAAACAAAGAACACTTAAACGTGAAGCTATAAACACGTGTGCTGACATGCAACTACACGTAGACAATAAACCACAAAACCAAAATGGAAAATGGAAACCTAAATAGGATCCGCAATCAGAGACAAAGATAAACAGCTGTCTCTGATTGGGAACCAATTCAGGCCACCATAGACCTACATATACCTAGACATACTAAAGCCCCATAGATATATAAAAACCCTAGACAGGAAAAAAAACAAGACAATACAAAACTAAACCAACCACCCTTGTCACACCCTGACTTAACCAAAATAATTAAGAAAACAAAGATAACTAAGGTCAGGGCGTGACACACTGGCAGACAAATTCACCTTTCAGCAGGACAATAACCTAAAACACATGGCCAAATATACACTGGAATTGCTTACCAAGATGACATTGAATGTTCCTAAGTGGCCCAGTTACAGTTTTGACTTAAATCGGCTTAAATCTATAGCAAAAATTGAAAATTGCTGTCCACCAATGATTCTATATTATTTATTTATTTATTTTTACCTTTATTTAACTAGGCAAGTCAATTAAGAACAAATTCTTATTTACAATGACGCCTGTAAATAAGAATTTGAAACCTGGACGAGGCTGGGCCAATTATACATCGCCTCCCAATCACGCTGTGGTCCATCTGTCAAGTCGGTTGTTGATCCTGGCTGTATCACATCCGGATGTGATACAGCCAGGATCAACAACCAACTTGACAGAGCTTGAATAATTTTTTATTGAATAACAATCCAGGTGTGCAGAGCTCTTAGAGATGTACCCAGAAAGATTCACAGCTGTAATGCTACCAAAGGTTGGGTCCTGGTCAAAAGTAGTGTACTACATAGGGAATAGGGTGTCATTTGGGACTTGGTGACTGATTTGCTATGCAGCATGCCACAATCACCCACAACTCACTGTGCCTGGATGATTTTGTGAGCATATATAGCTGTATTGAAGATAGCAGTCCTCTAGCAAGGCCTTCAGATGAGGATCAGTTGATTCCACAGGGGGGTTCATAAGATATTGAAGGTGTGTGTGTGTGTGTGTGTGTATGTGCATGCATGCGTGTGTAAGGCATGTGTGGCATGTGTGTGTGTGTGTGTGTGTGTGTGTGTGTGTGTGTGTGTGTGTGTGTGTGTGTGTGTGTGTGTGTGTGTGTGTGTGTGTGTGTGTGTGTGTGTGTGTGTGTGTGTGTGTGTGTGTGTGTGTGTGTGTGTGTGTGTGTGTGTGTGTGTGTGTGTTGAAAGTGTGTGTGTGCGTGCGTACAGCATGTGTGGTGTGTGTGTAGTTGTGTGTGTGTGCATGCATGTGGGTGTGTCTGTCTGCTTGCATGTGTGCATACATACATGCATGCTTTCATGTGTGCATATAATGGCACTCCCGTGAAAAAGCGAAGACTATTGAGGTTTTATTGAACAACGCTTGAGGCAGTGGCTATCACATTACATAATGTAATTATTCCAACAATCCTGGTCGTGTTGACACTTTGGGACATGTAATATTCATGTGCCTGTTGGAAGTGGGGGCTGTTCATTAAGCAGGGGGATATATAATGCACAACCACATTAACTCTTAGCCCAGACCCCAACAGAACAGCAACACTGGCTGCACATTAATACGTAATGCTGAAATACGCAGAAATCACTTTAAAGAAATAAGAATGCCAGGGAAAGTAAGAGTTGAGAAGAAAAGAGAGACATACAAATACAGAGAGGAGGAGGAGAGAGGTTACATGTGACTGAATGCCCCATGCTAAGGCCTGGATTTTCAGTTCTCAGAAGGGGCATTAAGCCATGCAAAGCAGTGCAGAAAGGCTTCACAGGACCGCTGTGGTCCATTTGGCTGGCTGCTGATGCTATAGCAGGAGCACCGCTGTGGTCCATTTGGCTAGCTGCTGATGCTATAGCAGGAGCACCGCTGTGGTCCATTTGGCTGGCTGCTGATGCTATAGCAGGAGCACCGCTGTGGTCCATTTGGCTGGCAGCTGATGCTATAGCAGGAGCACCGCTGTGGTCCATATGACTGGCAGCTGATGCTATAGCAGGAGCACCGCTGTGGTCCATATGACTGGCAGCTGATGCTATAGCAGGAGCACCGCTGTGGTCCATTTGGCTAGCTGCTGATGCTATAGCAGGAGCACCGCTGTGGTCCATTTGGCTGGCTGCTGATGCTATAGCAGGAGCACCGCTGTAGTCCATATGACTGGCAGCTGATGCTATAGCAGGAGCACCGCTGTGGTCCATATGACTGGCAGCTGATGCAAAGTTGCATCAGTATTTCAGTCTCTAGCCCCCTAATGTCCCTCAAAGACACACAGGCAGCACACCTGTAGCCCCCTGATGGAAAAAAGTGGAACTGCAAGTAAAGAAAGATTCCGAAGAAAGAGAATCCTTGAAAATCCTAAGAAAGATTGAGCTTTTACTCACTGCCAACTGTAGCAGAGATTTAGGACTGAGCCAAGCTTTCATCAAATCTTAGTTAGAGAGGGAGCTTGGAGAGGAGAAGCCAGAGTGGCTCTGTTGACAACCGCAAAGCTTGTTAAATCCAGTGTCACTAAGAGATCAATACCTACTTAAAGTGTTTACGCTTGTCCACTAGGTTGACACAGTGTCAACCTGCATTTGCATTACATTGTCTCAGGAGCTACGTGGGCCTGGGGCTCAGTGTTAAAGTCCACTGACTACACCAGATTCAGGTGGCTCAATCCCAATTCTGTCAGTCACAATCATTCACAAATAAGCAATTCCGAAGGACAGAGGAGCTTTCACTGAAATTATTCGATGCCAAGTTTGATAATGACAATTTTAGCGGGATCGGCAGCTTTCAGATTTGGACTGTTTCGTTCTGGGAACCCATTTGCAAGGATCCGGTACCTCTCATGGCATGATTTTTATTTTCACTGTTTGCAATTGTAAAGATTCTAATAAAAGCAATAAAAGCTATTTCAAGTTGCGTCCTCTGTAATTCTCCTGCCCCCTGAAAAATATGGAAACGTGCCTGATATTCTAAGAATTTAAATTCATCTGCCAAAATTATAGTTTTATTGCTGTCAGAAATAAACGAAATAATACAGAATACTACACCAATTGTAAGCGTATATTTTAGCCGCAGAGGATCAATTGCTTTTTTTTTTAAGCCTTGTGGATTGTGTGTAGCCCAATCACAAGGTATTCCTACAGTCAGGAACGTGCAGCAAATCTGTCAGCCGAAACAATATTTCAAGTACAATTGTGGGAAAACACAGGTTGGAAAGCAAATGGCTGAAAAGAGAATCTGTCTGTAGGCTACTAAATATGTTTTCAAATTCCAAATAGGCCTATTGAGGGATGAGCATTGTTTTAGAAAATTAAACAAGAGAGGGATAGGCTTTTGGCACGAGCACACCGGCCAACGAGGGTGAGTGAGCTGCACATCATTGGGTGAGTCAGTGAAACAGTAAAGCTTTTAAGGACTATAATTGAATCCTCATATTGTACAATATGTCTCCACACACCGAGGCCTAGGTTATTGATGGATGCAAGACAAGGTGGTTTTTATTGATCTCAGATTCTCAGTTTGTCAGTGTCAAAGTAGCCTGTCAATTTGATCATGTGTGAGGTATTAAAAATGATTCTGCTAAAGTCTCCAGCCATCTAAAACGATGCAGAATTGCATGAGGTGCATTTATAAAAGGCAAAAAATGTCCCTGGCTTCAAGGCTCTATTATGTTTTTCACACGTGCAACTTCTGCAAGCACCTCGACTCTAACATGCAATGCTTTATTATAAAGGTGATTTTTCTTCATGCGTTCCGGTATCTCAGAGCGCCCTAGGTCCGTCCGTCCCCCCCCCCCCCCCCCCGGCTCACTTTCTGTTCAGGGCATCCCAATTTACAAATGAAGCTCTATAGGTCTATGCATGTTTGAGAGCCTGAACTTAACTTCTCACTGGCAAGAAATGATGAAGATGATGATGATGATAGCGTATTATTAACAATAAATCCATCTTAAAGACCAGTGCATACTGCAGAAGTTAGGAAGAAAGCTGGAGAGGGGTTTTGTACAATAATGATGATAATAATAATGGTCTTGACACTGATGCTCTGATGGATACTGAGAGATTCTTCTTTCAAGATGCCGTAGAGTACGTCTAGATGAAAGCCCTGTGTAGATTAAAGGTCTACTAGTCTAATTCTGTATAGTTCAGGTGCAGGAATTACTTCTCCGGGAATGTTAAAGGTTCCCTCACTTGCTTAAAATAGGTAACGTTTGAGCTTAAAAAGCCTTTAGCTTCTTGGTATTACCATAAAAATACTGTAGTTGAAATATAGAGAAATAAGGCCTCCCGAGTGGCGCAGTGGTCTAAGGCACTGCATCATTACAGCCCCGGGTTCGATCCCGGGCTGTGTCACAGCTGGCCGTGACCAGGAGACCAATGAGGCGGCGCACAATTGGCCCAGTGTCGTCCAGTAATAGGGAGGTTTTGGCCAGCACCGATGTCCTTGTCCTATCGTGCTCTCCTTGTGGAGTGCCGGGCTCCTACACGCCAGTTGTATGACATTTTCTCCGACACATTGAAGCGGTTGGCTTCCGGGCAGTGCGGCATGGCATGGTTGTTTTTATGGAGGATGCGTGGCTCTCGACCTTCGCCTCTCCCAAGTCTGTACGGAAGTTGCAATGATGGGACAAGACTGTACCAATTGGATACAACGAAATTGGGGAGAAAAAGGGGTAAAAGTACAAAAATAATAATAATAATACAGAGGAATAATGAAAACACCAACATTTTTCTCCTTGCCTCCTTTAAACCAGCATGCCTAAATAACAATCCAAATCAAATCACGGTAACTCACCTGTTACATATCCTCTTGTGGCTGCAATTTGATCTGATTTCATTTGAATGTTTATTCCACTAATGCTACTGCCAGCCACTGTTTTGTGGTAATCCAGTTGAGATAGAGTGGGGCAGGATACTGTGAGGTTTTAGCCAGTGTCTCCGACGTGATTACAGATGGCTGCATAACAGCTAAAACAATATGTCCACCTCGGGAAGTGACTTCACTAGATCCAATCAGTCCCCAAATTTTTATACCTGCCACTGTGATTGGGATATCGCTACATGTAATGACATAGATCTAATAACTGGGGGGCGTTTGAATATCACACAAACTGACCAGCAACATCCTAAACTCAATACAGTAGTGTTACTGCTTTATGTTTGGGTCTCCTTGACTGTCAACTGACTTTTTCTCATGCCAGAAACAGTCAGGATTTTGCCATGATTTCCTAATACAACGTTCTTGTTTTCTGCCAGTACACAGTCCCTGTGTGTTACCCGGGGTATTATCCACTGTATGCAACTCAGCATTGTAAATAAAATGAAGTAATTTATCTTAATTGTAAGACATCTACTTTGCCATTAAATTGCCACTCCATAAGACTAATCATTTGCCTTTTTTTTCCACTTCGTTGATTTGCAGCAGAATTACAAACACAATCCTTTCAAATGTTATCTTTGAGGGATTTCTCTTCAGCGGTTTAAATGGCATAAACTATATTGTTCCATGTGGGTTCATATACAGATTGTGATTACTGTATTTCCACAAGCAAGAAAGTTACTCTTGCAATGCAATTAAGATTGACATTTGGTATTGTATGGATCATTGTATTCTTTCTCAAAGCAGATATTTTCCCCTCTCTGCATCCTCCACATGAAGGCTTTCCTAACATTCAGAGTGACTGAATCGTATCTTTATATCTCAAAGATGAATCCTAGTGCTATTGGGTTGCTTTTATCTTTAAAGAAGGCAGACCATTTTGAAGTTGAAAGGAATATGAATTTGAGATCGTTGTGTGTCTTGTGAATGTTGGCGTTAAGGGGTTATTAGATGACCAGCAGGCACATCTCACATCTCAAACACAGGAAGTGGCCCGCAGCCCTCATGTCAGGTCTCTATTTGAGTCTGTCTGTCTGTCTGTCTGTCTGTCTGTCTGTCTGTCTGTCTGTCTGTCTGTCTGTCTGTCTGTCTGTCTGTCTGTCTGTCTGTCTGTCTGTCTGTCTGTCTGTCTGTCTGTCTGTCTGTCTGTCTGTCTGTCTGTCTGTCTGTCTGTCTGTCTGTCTGTCTGTCTGTCTGTCTGTCTGTCTGTCTGCCTGCCTGCCTGCCTGCCTGCCTGCCTGCCTGCCTGCCTGCCTGCCTGCCTGCCTGCCTGCCTGCCCGCTACAGTACATACATGCTTCTGGCCCAGCCCAATCCACACCACATCATGCCAGTGTAAACGACCTGTTCACAATATACTGTACCTCCTTCTTCCTTGCCTACCCAAAGCAGATGTGTCTACAGTAGGTCTCCCTCCAAAAACCTTCACAAGGACCACACCACACAGTCCAGATCCCGAGGTTGATGAATCCCATCTCAGTAGATTTCTAAATCAATGAGTTTCTGTCAAGTTGTACAGTTTGGAATGTTATGCTGCGCCTCTGTGCAGTTCCCTGAAATCGACCAATCACGACCGAGCCGAGAGGAACAGGAGCAGAGTGGGTGTCAGCCCGGCTCTGAGATGATGGATGGGGCTCACTAGAGAGATGATGGATGCCCTGGCAGACATTTTGTTTCAGATGTACAATATAATGCAGAATAGGTTACTAAGACATTGAACAACATCCAAATGCCCATCATGCAACTTGGAAGACATTTTGTTTCATAACCATGCAGAATGGGTTACTGAGACATTAAACCAGATCCAAATGCCCTTCATGCAACCTGGCAGACATTTTGTTTCATAACCATGCAGAATGGGTTACTGAGACATTAAACCAGATCCAAATGCCCTTCATGCAACCTGGCAGACATTTTGTTTCATAACCATGCAGAATGGGTTACTGAGACATTAAACCAGATCCAAATGCCCTTCATGCAACCTGGCAGACATTTTGTTTCATAGATCCAAATGCCCTTCATGCAACCTGGCAGACATTTTGTTTCATAACCATGCAGAATGGGTTACTGAAACATTAAACCAGATCCAAATGCCCTTCATGCAACCTGGCAGACATTTTGTTTCATAACCATGCAGAATGGGTTACTGAGACATTAATCCAGATCCGAATGCCCTTCATGCGACCTGGCAGACATTTTGTTTCATAACCATGCAGAATGGGTTACTGAGACATTAATCCAGATCCGAATGCCCTTCATGCGACCTGGCAGACATTTTGTTTCATAACCATGCAGAATGGGTTACTGAGACATTAATCCAGATCCGAATGCCCTTCATGCGACCTGGCAGACATTTTGTTTCATAACCATGCAGAATGGGTTACTGAGACATTAATCCAGATCCGAATGCCCTTCATGCGACCTGGCAGACATTTTGTTACATAAACATTCAGAATGGGTTAGCAAGACATTGAACCCTCTCAGCAACCTCTCAAGAGAGCATCTGTAGCTACAGTATGTCCTTGGAGGCCAGGGTCCGTATTCAAAAAGCTTCTTAGAATAGGAGGGCTGATCTAGGATCCGGTCTGGTGAAATTTTATCAGGTCAACCCCTGATCATATAATGTTTTTCATTATGTTCTGTAAGGCAAAACTGATCCTAGATCAGCACTCCTAATCTGAGACTCTTTGAAAATGCGGGCCCAGATGGACATTGAAAGGTGTTTTTTTGTTTCGTTTTTTCCTTTAATTAACTAGGCAAGCCAGTTAAGAACCCATTCTTATTTACAATGACGGCCTACCGGGGAACAGTGGGTTAACTGCCTTGTTCGGGGGCAGAAAGACGTACTTTTACCTTGTCAGCTCTGGGACTCGATCCAGTTGATGATGCTTGATAGGTGAGGTAAGACGTTTTTGATGCTCTTTTATCCAAACTGGGATTTCTGTGAAACAGCTATTAAAATCTAGTTATTTGGGCTATTTTTGTCTCAACAAAACTGCACTCATCACGTCTGTCTGATTGATTGTGGAGTAATTTTAGTTTTTTCTTCTTCTCAGCACAAAATGCAATGGATCCATAGTGTTAATTAAACAAGGAGAAAAGCAATTAAAAAGTGCCACTATCAGCCGTGGGCAGATTGTGTGTTTCAGTGAGCCGTGCCCCGAGAAATATGGTGAGAAATATTTATATTCCACTTTCAAAGTCCCTTTTGAAGTGCCTGATCGTATTGGCGATGCTTTATTCATAAACAGCTTTTCATGGACAAATTCTGATTGAAACCGTGAACAATACAACATACATATGTTCTGAGAAGAGGATAACTTTTCATCTAAAGGAATAACAATTCGATATAAATGCATTTTTCAAACAAAGTTTTTTGTATTGTAACCTGTGGTCAATTTAACTTCTCCAACCAAAAGACAGCTGCTTATTTCTCCCCAAAAAATACTTCTCAATGCGAACAACGCACCAAGAACCAGATGCATTTGAAGTGATTTTCAATTGCACATTACATGCAAATGTCCAAAATCATAACCTACTTCCAGCCAAATACTTTCTAATTTGTCCGTAGGGCCCTATCTTCTTCTACCAAACCCCATTATCCGTTTGTTGTTTGTCTCACTGGTGAAGACAAGCCATTTCTTCCACCGTAACCTCCCTGGAGCCTGTTTAAAGGGATGCTACATGACTTTGCCTCTTACCTCTCCTAGGAAGAACACTCAGTGGCCAACACTGTTCCCGTATCTCTCCTCCCTGTGATAAAGAACCTAAGTGATCCTAAAGAGAAATTCAACATTATTTTTTATTTTGCCATTGCACGCACACACACACACGCGCACGCAGGCACGCACGCACGCACGCACGCACGCACGCACGCACGAACGCACGCACGCACGCACGCACACACACACACACACACACACACACACACACACACACACACACACACACAGGGGGTGTTGTTTCAGCACAGCAGCAGCGCATTTAAAATTGACTAAAAATGAATGCACTTAAGAGGGTACATCGTGTTTCAACTACCAACTGCCATTTGATGTGCCGTGAGATGGAACAGTGGAGCATAATTCTGGGAGTTTTACACGCTCAACGTTTCACTTAATATGCACCATGGTGACATTGCTGTGGCGATGATTGCCCTTGACATCCTGCGTCGACGCCTGATTTTCATGTCCTCGTTTTCTGCTCCCCCGTCTCTCTGCTGGTTCGTTCTACGCCCTGCTGTGTCCCGACACAACACAGCAGCCCTCCAGTGATCTGAGCAGGGACCTGACTCCAAACACAAATAAGAAAACACAAACTGGATGTCTCTCCCACCAAGCCAAGGCCTCAAAGTGGGGAGAAGTGTGGGGGTGGGGAAATGGAGGGAGAGAAGATGACAGACTTACCACTATTGAAGTTTCAGCCTTGGCTATACAATTAACCAGGCAGAAGCTGAGGTCTATGGAGCTGTATGAATGGGTTGTTGTTTTTTAAAATGTGTTATATGTTTGGTCCATAGTGATCCATAAAGTGAATGAAAATAATGTAAGTTACCTATGCTTGATCTATTATCTGTTGTTTTCAGTCATGTTTGTTGCTATTCCTCTAGATGTCCCTTGCGAAGGCCAGAATGTATTGTTTTGAACAGCATCATTATTCACCTCTTCTGCCCTATTCAAATGAAGTCTGACGGTGTGCTCTGAGAACAACATTTAAGGGAATGATGGGACTGCAAATAAGGGTGTGTGTGTGTGTGTGTGTGTGTGTGTGTGTGTGTGTGTGTGTGTGTGTGTGTGTGTGTGTGTGTGTGTGTGTGTGTGTGTGTGTGTGTGTGTGTGTGTGTGTGTGTGTGTGTGTGTGTGTGTGTGTGTGTGTGTGTGTGTGTGTGTGTGTGTGTGTGTGTGTGTGTGTGTGTGTGTGTGCAGGAAGGGAGCCCACGAGGGCCTCCTGCTTTGGCAGATGATGACTTACTTACTGAGCGAGAGAGAGAGAGAGAGAGAGAGAGAGAGAGAGAGAGAGAGAGAGAGAGAGAGAGAGAGAGAGAGAGAGAGAGAGAGAGAGAGAGAGAGGGAGAGATGGAGAGAGAGTGTGGGAGAGAGAGAGAGAGAGAGAGAGAGAGAGAGAGAGAGAGAGAGAGAGAGAGAGAGAGAGAGAGAGAGAGAGAGAGAGAGAGAGAGAGACAGAGAGACAGAGAGACAGAGAGACAGACAGACAGAGAGAGGGCTTGCAGCCCCACTGGCAGAGCAATATTCTGTGACAAAAACTCTCCTCGGTGACTCAACTCTGCATGATGTAACCCACTTGGCACAGGCGTCAGTTCAACATCTAGTTTTTATTTACATTTGGTTGAGTTGTCTACTATTGTGAATTCAACTTGAAATCAGCAAAACATTTCACCATGTCATTGGAAAAAGGTTAAAAGTTCGGTGACAAAAACAGGAAATGCAGTTAGGTTGATGACTTTTTGCAAATTTGATGAGTTTTCCACATTAATTCAACGTCATGACATACATGTTTTGGGTTGAAATGACATGGAAACATTGTTGATTCAACCAGTTTTTGCCCAGTGGAATTACAAAAACCTTGCTCATTAATCAACCCTGTAACCAAGGAGCAACTTGTTTAGTACAGCACACTATGCAACTTTAACAATTACTTAGGACACACACACACACACTTCAAATCAAAAGGCTCCAGTCCTCAAACAAATCTCTTCATGTTTATTCTGTCAAGTCCCTGTCTTCTGGCATCACAAAAGCCGGCGGTGGGAGACAAGCAGTGGTCTGACAGAGGGCCGGTGCAGCGGCTAATGTGCTAAAAGCAGCAGGGTGAGGGGCTGTCTCTACTGACTAGCCTCGCTCAGGGGCCGTGGGCCGGAACCAACACGAGCTGGTGGATAGAATGCAAACACCTGACACATCAGTTGGCACGCCTCTTTGCCGGGCACAAAGACCCCAACACACACACACACACACACACACACACACACACACACACACACACACACACACACACACACACACACACACACACACACACACACACTGCTATCATCTTTGGTTTTAAAGCAGAATCTACGCTGCTGTACAACAGATGACAGGGCCTTAGGTGTTATACTGTACATGGTTCTGAGCGATATGAGAGGAACGGAGTGTAAGGGATGTTACACATCAAACCCCCAAATCCAGCTGATTTGATATCTGGTCAGGAAGGCTCAACTAAAGAAGAGCTAAATAATAGAGAAAACAGCGAAATTGTAGTGTAGGAGATTTCCACAGTCATCAGAGTTCTTCCCTTTCTTCCTCCTGTCTCAAGGTCAACTCATTAAAAGTTGAACAAAAGCCTTCATTCAAATGAAATATTGTGTAGTTGTTAGACTGGTCACTTCCACTGTTTGTCAAGTCATGTGTGAATTCAATCTGCTCAACCATTAGTCTGAATGGAGTACCACGCATTACTTTCAATGGATTACTACGCCATCCACAATTACAGAGTGGGGATGGGCAGGGGGTTTGCAGTGCTTTGCCTGGTTTCCATAGCTCCATAACTGTCTGATCTGACAATGGCTGTAGTTATAGCATTACAGTATACACACAGAGGCCCTTCTGTGAACTGGCTGTGAAGGGGCGCAGATGGACAGCGTGCCTGGAGCTGGGATTGTTTCAGCCTCAGTTACCAGTGGGCTGGATGAGGAAAATAACAGCTCTGGATAGGGAGCAGCCAAGAAGCACTTAGTGATGGTGTGAGACTGGTCTAGTGGATCCAGGTGGGGTCCCTCATGAAAAACTACTACTCATTTAACCACTCATCCCTTCTACACAAGATCTACATAAAACCTACTTGTTTTACTACTTGATTACTATTGTGATATGGAGTAAACCAGTAGTGATTTACATAGTAATTTAAATAGGGGCTCCCAAGTGGTGCAGCGGTCTAAGACACTGAATCTCAGTGCTAGACGCGTCACTGCAGACCCTGGTTTGATTCCAGCCTGTATCACAACCGGCCGTAATTGGGAGTCTTATAGGGCGGTGCATAATTGACCCAGAGTGGTCCGGGTTAGGGTTTGGCCGGGGTAGGCCGTCATTGTAAATTATAATTTGTTCTTAACTGACTTGCCTAGTTGAATTAAGGTTAAATAAAACAAAATAGTTATGAGTGATAAATTGTGATGTTTCACTACTGGTGAACATGACATATTTCCTATTCAAATCACTACAGAATTCTCCCTTAAAATGGCTACCCTGTAACTACTGAGCTTTTGGGTATCTACTATTGAAAACCTACACATACCTACAATTCCTACATGTTCACTATTGAATGACTCTGTTATTCCTACATGTTCACTATTGAATGACTCTGTTATTCCTACATGTTCACTATTGAATGACTCTGTTATTCCTACATGTTCACTATTGAATGACTCTGTTATTCCTACATGTTCACTATTGAATGACTCTGTTATTCCTACATGTTCACTATTGAATGACTCTGTTATTCCTACCCTTTTGAATTACTATTGAAAACTGTCACATTTCCTACTGTTTGCCTAGTCAAAATCACTATTGACATCTTCTTGTTTCACTACTGTGTCACTACCAGAGTAGTGCACGTGTTATTTTCTCAAGTTTCCAACTGTAGTTATATCATCAAACAAGAAATAATAAGGTTATACAAAAGTAATTTTTTGACTTAACTATCTTCAGATCCTCTTTTTTTTATTGCAGCTGCCATTATCAATCATCTGCTAACAGAGCTCACATAAGACAACACATAAAAACAGTTGATAAAGTATGTTAATCTTACCAAAAACGGCCTTTCGTCTCCTTATGTCGAGGGCCTCCTTGGCAACAGGTCAAGAGGTAAGTAGAATGGGTAAGTATACCAATATGAACATACTGTACATTTGCAAACAAACACACATACTTATTAGCTAGCATGACGAAAACAGAGGCTACATAGCTACATTTTAATGGGAGTTAGCAAACAGCTAGGCTAAACACAAGACCGTTTTGGCAAGCAATCTTTTTGATGTGATAGAAAGGTGTATAAATGGCTAATCAACGAGATGAAAGTATTCATAAAACATAAACATAAATAAATGTACAGATAGTGCTAGCATAAGGGCAATTAAAGACAGGATGACAAAGGATGGAACATGATTACATTCGGGATTGTCAAAAACAGTAGCTAGCTAATCACAACCAACTACTTCCTGTTTGGTCTTCTTCTATAGTCACAAAAAGCCAGTGTCGTCTGGCTCTAGTGTTGTGACTACTTATTTACTATCAAAATCAAGTAGTAAAAACTCTAACTAATTACTATTGAAAAGCCTGTGTAGTAAAGCTGTAGTGTTTTGACTACTTATCTACTACCAACATTAAATATAACAAATCTCTAACTGATTACTACTGGAAACACTACAGTTTTCCTACTGAACACTACAAAACTCCACTTGGGTATGTCGAGTAGTGCATATACAACACATTCACTACACAATTCTGGATGACTGTGTGATAATTGCTCTTGGTAGCCGATGTGAGCAAGACCTTTAAACAGGTCAACTTTCACAAAGCCGCGGGCCAGACAGATTACCAGGATGTGTACTCAAAGCATGTGTGGACCAACTGGCAAGTGTCTTCACTGACATTTTCAACCACTCCCTGACCGAGTCTGTAATACCTACATGTTTCAAGGCAGACCACTATAGTCCCTGTGCCCAAGGAGGCAAAGGTAACCTGCCTAAATGATTACTGCCCCATTGCACTCATGTCGGTAGCCATGAAGTGCTTTGAAAGGCTGGCCATGGCTCACATCAACAGCATTATCCCGGATTCTCTAGGCTCACTATAATTCGCATACCGCCCCAACACATCCACAGATGACTCAATCTCAATCGCACTCCACACTGCCCTTTAACACCTGGAATAAAGGAACACCTACTGTATGTGAGAATGCTGTTCATTGACTACAGCTCAGCATTCAACAACATAGTTCACACAAAGCTCATCACTAAGCTAAGGACCCTGGGACTAAACACCTCTCGCTGCAACTAGATCCTGGACTTCCTGACGGGCCGCCCCCAGGTGGTGAAGGTAGGCAACAACACGTCTGCTACTCTGATCCTCAACACCAGGGCCCCTCAGGGGTGCGTGCTTAGTCCCCTCCTGTACTCCCTGTTCATGCACGACTGCATGGCCAAACACGACTCCAACACCATCATTAAGTTCGCTGACAACACAACAGTGGTAGGCCTAATCACTGACACCGATGAGACAGCCTATAGGGAGGAGGTCAGAGACCTGGCAGTCTGGTGCCAGGACAACAACCTCTCCGTCCATGTGAGCAAGACAAAAGAGCTCATCGAGGACTACAGGAAGTCATAGACTGTTTTCTCTGCTACCGCATGGCAAGCGGTATCAGTGCGCCAAGCCTAGGACCAAAAATCTCCTTAACAGCTTCAACCCCCAAGCCATAAGACTGCTGAAAAATGAACAAAATAGCCTAATAGCCACCAGATTATTGACCCCCCCTCCATTCATTTTGTACACTGCTGCTACTCGCTGTTTATTATCTATGCATAGTCACTTCACCCCGACCTACATGTACAAATTACCTCGACTAATCTGTACCGCCACACATTGACTCGGTACTGGTGCCCCATGTATATAGCCTCCACATTGACTCGGTACTGGTACCCCCTGTATATAGCCTCCACATTGACTCGGTACTGGTACCCCCTGTATATAGCCTCCACATTGACTCGGTACTGGTACCCCTGTATATAGCCTCCACATTGACTCGGTACTGGTACCCCTGTATATAGCCTCCTCTGAGAGAAGAGAGAGAGGAAGGAGAGAGAAAAAGGAACGAACTACCAGTACCCCTGTATATAGCCTCCACATTGACTCGGTACTGGTGCCCCAACTCCTCTCCTCAGTATATAGCCTCCACATTGACTCGGTACTGGTGCCCCTGTATATAACCTCCACATTGACTGGGAGACGGTACTGGTACTTACTGTATATAACCTCCACATTGACTCTTAATCCTGGTACTGGTACCCCCTGTATATAACCTCCACATTGACTCGGTACTGGTACCCCCTGTATATAGCCTCCACATTGACTCGGTACTGGTACCCCCTGTATATAGCCTCCACATTGACTCGGTACTGGTACCCCCTGTATATATATATATGTAAGTCGCTCTGGATAAGAGCGTCTGCTAAATGACTTAAATGTAAATGTAAATATAGCCTCCACATGGACTCGGTACTGGTACCCCCTGTATATAACCTCCACATTGACTCTGTACCAGTACCCCCTGTATATAACCTCCACATTGACTCTGTACTGGTACCCCAACACGCCCATGTATATAGCCTCCACATTGACTCTGTACCAGTACCCCTGTATATAGCCTCCACATTGACTCGGTACTGGTACCCCTGTATATAGCCTCCACATTGACTCTGTACCAGTACCCCTGTATATAGCCTCCACATTGACTCAGGTACTGGTACCCCTGTATATAGCCTCCACATTGACTCTGTACTGGTACCCCTGTATATAGCCTCCACATTGACTCTGGTACTGGTACCCCCACTGTATATAGCCTCCACATTGACTCTGTACGGGTACCCCCTGTATATAGCCTCCACATTGACTCTGTACCGGCGTCAAGGTAAATAATCCCCCTGTATATAGCCTCCACATTGACTCTGTACCGGCTACCCCCTGTATATAGCCTCCACATTGACTCTGTACTGGTACCCCTGTATATAGCCTCCACATTGACTCTGTACTGGTACCCCACTGTATATAGCCTCCACATTGACTCTGTACTGGTACCCTGCATATAGCCTCCACATTGACTCTGTACTGGTACCCCCTGTATATAGCTCCACATTGACTCTGTACTGGTACCCCCTGTATATAGCCTCCACATTGACTCGGTACTGGTACCCCTGTATATAGCCTCCACATTGACTCGGTACTGGTACCTCCTGTATATAGCCTCCACATTGACTCGGTACTGGTACCCCCTGTATATAGCCTCCACATTGACTCGGTACTGGTACCTCCTGTATATAGCCTCCACATTGACTCTGTACTGGTACCTCCTGTATATAGCCTCCACATTGACTCTGTACTGGTACCCCTGTATATAGCCTCCACATTGACTCTGTACTGGTACCCCCTGTATATAGCCTCCACATTGACTCTGTACCGGTACCCCAGACAATGTATATAGCCTCCACATTGACTCTGTACTGGTACCCCTGTATATAGCCTCCACATTGACTCTGTACTGGTACCCCTGTATATAGCCTCCACATTGACTCTGTACTGGTACCCCCTGTATATAGCCTCCACATTGACTCGGTACTGGTACCCCTGTATATAGCCTCCACATTGACTCGGACTGGTACCTCCTGTATATAGCCTCCACATTGACTCTGTACTGGTACCCCCTGTATATAGCCTCCACATTGACTCGGTACTGGTACCTCCTGTATATAGCCTCCACATTGACTCTGTACTGGTACCTCCTGTATATAGCCTCCACATTGACTCTGTACTGGTACCCCTGTATATAGCCTCCACATTGACTCTGTACTGGTACGCCCTGTATATAGCCTCCACATTGACTCTGTACTGGTACCCCTGTATATAGCCTCCACATTGACTCTGTACTGATACCCCCTGTATATAGCCTCCACATTGACTCTGTACTGGTACTGGTACCCCCCCCCTGTATATAACCTCCACATTGACTCTGTACTGGTACCCCTGTATATAGCCTCCACATTGACTCGGTACTGGTACCCCCTGTATATAGCCTCCACATTGACTCGGTACTGGTACCCCCTGTATATAGCCTCCACATTGACTCGGTACTGGTACCCCCTGTATATAGCCTCCACATTGACTCGGTACTGGTACCCCCTGTATAGAGCCTCATTATTGTTATTTTATTGTGTTACTTTTTTTTAAACTTTAGTTTATTTAGTAAATTTTTCTTAACTCTTTCTTGAACTGCACTGTTGGTAAAGAGCATGTAAGTGAGCATTTCACAGTAAGGTGAAATGCTGTATGTTGTATTCGGCACAGGTAAGAAATAAAGTTTGATTTGATCCCTGAAAGTTTCTACATAGTTACTACCCGACAAATATGTTTTTGTGTAGTAATTCCGTAGTACTTTTTCATGAGGGGCAGCCTTTCCTTACTGATGATATGGACTGGTGGTCTGGTCTGATATGGGCACTGCATAATGGAAACACAAACATTTTTTAAATCTTTATTTAACTAGGCAAGTCAGTTAAGAACAAATTCTTATTTTCAATGACAGACTAGGAACAGCAGGTTAACTGCCTTGTTCAGGGGCAGAACAACAGATTAGTACCTTGTCAGCTCAGGGATTTGATCTTGCAAACTTTCAGTTACTAGTCCAACACTCTAACCACTAGGCTACCTGCCGCCCCAACATCCTGATAGACTGACCAGGTAGGCCTTACAGAAGGGGCAAGTTAGCATTTGTCGGCATGAATCTTGTTCTGGAGGCAGCTCTGCAGAGTGGTCACTAGTTGGTGTGACCGATGTGAAACGGCTAGCTAGTTAGCGGTGGTGCGCGTTAATAGCGTTTCGATCGGTGATGTCACTCGCTCTGAGACCTTGAAGTAGTGGTTCCCCTTGATCTGCAAGAGCTGTGGCTTTTGTGGAGCTTTTGTGGGGTGACTGTTGTCTGATGGGTAACTGTTAATGATGCTGTCCCAGATCACTGGGTGACTGATGTGGCTGTGTTAGCGGTGGTGCGCAGAAATAGGGTCCTTGCTCTGAGACCTTGAAGTTGCTCTGCAAGGGCCAAGGAGAGGGTTGTCTGTGTGCACCCTGGGGCGAAGAGGGACTATACTGTTACATTGGCATAGCCACAACGTCATAAAATCTGATTTTAAACCTAACCCAAACCGTAACCACACTGTTGGCCATAATACCTAACCCTAACCTTAAATTTAGACAGAAAAACTCATTTTATGAATTTTTACAATATAGCCAATTTTGACTTTGCAGCTGGCCTATCTAAGGGGAAATCTCTCAGTTCTGCCTCCAGGACAAGACTCATAACAATAAACGTCAACCTGCACAGAAAGGTGGAAAATCTATATTTGATTTAAGAAAACAAAATGTGATGCAGGTTAGTTACGATTTTGTATTCGTGGAACTGAGGGCTGTTATTGTTGTGGTTGTAGTGTGTGTGTGTGTGTGTGTGTGTGTGTGTGTGTGTGTGTGTGTGTGTGTGTGTGTGTGTGTGTGTGTGTGTGTGTGTGTGTGTGTGTGTGTGTGTGTGTGTGTGTGTGTGTGTGTGTGTGTGTGTGTGTGTGTGTGTGTGTGTGTGTGTGTGTGTGTGTGTGTGTGTGTGTCCTATTGCAGTTTATCTGTATGAGAGAGCACCTGTCACTTCCCTCAGTCCTTCACAGTTGGCTGCATTATTCCAGCTGATTTCCATCCTGTGGCAGAAGGCTGATTCTCTTCCATAACAAAGTGAGAGACACTCCAGGCTCCCTGCCGAGAATCATTATCTTTATTCCCACGGTTACGCTAAAGGTCACACAAATTTCTACAGTCATACATGCTACTCCAGCGGGTCACTAAGTCAGAGAGATTAATCTTTCCACTTCGTTCTCAATGACTGAGGTTTCCTTTGTTGGGCACAAGTGAAGTGCGAGAATTAAAGGCCACTATCTCTCCCTCTCTCAAATATTACTTGAAGATGTTACATTTTTTCTATGTAATTGAATTTCTCAGGGGTGGTCGAACATTATTCATGTTTCAAGTTTTATGTGCACAAGTAGGCCTTAAGATGGAATGTCTTTATAGAATACTCTAAACCCAACAGTGCATTAATCAATATCAAGGTAGAAGAAAAAAATTAATAAAAAGATGAACACGAAAAGTAAGTAAGCTATATATACATTGTCAGATTTATTCACATCAGGGCTTTAATTCCTTTGTCAACAGCAACAATAGTGTCAAGACGAGAAGGGTCATAGAGAATGGCCAGTGTAATATACAGTAGCTATCCTTGTACTCAAAGAGGGTAATTATCAAACTCTTTGTTGGTATAAATGGTACAAACTTACGGAGAAAGAAAACCTTATGTGGAGGACCAGGGTGTGGCTTTTCTGAGAAACAGACAGACGGTATCAGAACCCTAGACACGAGGGCTTTTCAAACTGGTTGTTCTTAGCCCCGAGCTATCTTTTGACCTTGATTTAGAAATGACCCAAGGCTAGCTTACCCTTGTTTCACACAACTTTCTGAGAACCCTGAGGTAACCAAAACTTTTTTCACAAGTCACTTTGCTGAAAGCATTTTGGCCACTTTGGTCAAAGGTATTCAGGTATACAATGTACAGAAATGGTACAAAAGTGTGTGTACACCATATAAATATGTTACCAGCAAATTAAACTGGGAAAAATACAGGGCAATGACATAGAGGCATATAATTGCTTTCACACCCTATGAATACTGTGGATGCCATGCCTCACGGTAATGATCACTTTCCCTCTCGTAAACTTTGAGTTTGTGGAAAATAACTTGTTTTTTTCAAGGGAATTAGATATAAAGCCATAGGGAATCCAACACGAACAAACTCAAAAGACAGTTGTACATCCAGTCCTGTGTTATGTTTTCAATCTCTTGGCTGAAGTCAGAGACAGAATCACCTCGGGCTGGTACCGCATTGTTCCTCACAAACACGTATAGGTCTCTGCTTCCCGGGTGTTGTTGTTTGCTTGAATCATTTATGGATTTGATATTTCAGCCTCCTTTTAAATGTAATCAAGCCAGGCTGTAATTATCTCCTACGGAGGACCTTTCAACATACCTTCCAGGCACTTATTGGGAATTTGCATTTATAATTGCTTTCCCATCTCATTGGCTGCTGTAGCCACTCCACTGCTTTGGAAAACGGTTATAAACAAAATATGTCCCTGAGTGGCTGCAATAGGATGTTACTACTCTTTTTAATCATCTCTGGCACCTGTTATTTTGATAGGGATCAAGAACTCTCATTTTCACTGATAAGGCTTCCGTGTTTGTGATCAATTTACTCTGGATAATGTTGTTTAGTGAGAAACCATTTTAACTTCTGATTCAATCGCGCGCTTGGAATATGTCATTGAACTCCACAGTCATTTGGTCCCTTGGGCTTTCTAGTCTGGCATGGTCTTCATCACCAATCATAATCTACTCTGTGTTTAGGCCGGGAGATTTAGCAGCGATGTCGCAGCACAATGTTTTAGAGTTTCAACCATAATGTGAAAATATGAATTATGAGAGAGATGGAGATGGACATGCTTCCAATATTCCATTATTCAAGACCTCCTCCCCTCGTTTAACTCTGTATCGATTTCTCTGTCTTTTTAGAAGCAGATGAAAGATTGGAAATCTGCTCAAAAGTAGCACTGAGAAACGTTTATACCTACAGAGAGACATCTATCCCTTCTTCCAAGTGTTATGATATGGGGGAGGGGGGGTAGTTTAGTCTTAGCGCACAGTTAGGCAACACACTCTACCAGGATACACTTCCGCACTCCATCCCCCAGGGGGCAGCAGCCAGCAACCAGGTTCAAGTGTTGTGCTGTCAGGCCTGACAAGCCTTAATAAGAGGTGCTGCCAGGCTTTGATAGCAGGTGCTGCCAAGGGCAAGTGCTGCCAGGCTTTGAAAAGGGCAGATGCTGACAAGCCTTAATAAGGGCAGGTGCTGCCAGGCTTTGATAAGGGCAGGTGCTGCCAGGCCTTAATAAGGGCAAGTGCTGCCAGGCTTTGATAAGGGCAGGTGCTGCCAGGCTTTGATAAGGGCAGGTGCTGCCAGGCTTTGATAAGGGCAGGTGCTGCCAGGCTTTGATAAGGGCAGGTGCTGCCAGGCTTTGATAAGGGCAAGTGCTGCCAGGCTTTGATAAGGGCAGGTGCTGCCAGGCTTTGATAAGGGCAGGTGCTGCCAGGCTTTGATAAGGGCAGGTGATGCCAGGCCTTGATAAGGGCAGGTGATGCCAGGCCTTGATAAGGGCAGGTGATGCCAGGCCTTGATAAGGGCAGGTGATGCCCGGCCTTGATAAGGGCAGGTGATGCCAGGCCTTGATAAGGGCAGGTGATGCCAGGCCTTGATAAGGGCAGGTGATGCCAGGCCTTGATAAGGGCAGGTGATGCCCGGCCTTGATAAGGGCAGGTGCTACCAAACCTTGAAAAGGGCCGTTTCTGCCTAGCCTTAATAAGGGCAGGTGCTGCCAGGCTTTGATAAGGGCAGGTGATGCCAGGCCTTGATAAGGGCAGGTGATGCCAGGCCTTGATAAGGGCAGGTGATGCCCGGCCTTGATAAGGGCAGGTGATGCCAGGCCTTGATAAGGGCAGGTGCAGCCAGGCTTTGATAAGGGCAGGTGCTACTAGTTAAGGTGATCGTCAGTTAGTGTCCCAGCTGGAAAAGCTGTTTGGTGGCTATGAGGCCTTTTGTTTGTTTTTGAGTCTTTGGTCATGACTTTTTGTATTTTTGCTTTTTTTTATATATATATATATGCCATTTAGCAAGTAATAATCCGCTTGGACTGGCTGAACAAGAGGTCAAGCCAGAGCTGGCCCCGGGTCTAAGGTATAATGTTGCTGTCTCCCTGGGCACATGTGTATTCAACACCTGGTTGCATGCGCATTCTTCTCACATTTATGCACACATCAAATCAGATTACAGACCATGTGGCTAGGCCTAAGAACTCTGACACAACGACTGCAGCAAAATCCGTAGGCTAGTTATTGGTTTTGTAACACAAGTACCTAGAAAAACATCTGATTGGCTTTTGAATCATTACCTTGTTTTCCCTCCTCTTCTCCTTCTCGTCTCTCTTACCCATCAAATTGTATCTAATTATTTCCAAGAGCATGTGTTAATTCAGCCGACTAGGGGAGACGTGTGTAGAATTGTGGGGCATCCAGGCTAGCCAGTGGGTGCTTCTGGGGAGTGAGCTTATGACAGGAGTGACACGTGTGTTTTATGGATGAGTTCTCCAGGGGCTCTTGGGGGAATCTCTATCTAAGCACAGCTCCTCAAGGATTGAATTAGCCTTTTGATCCACCAATCAATTTGGAGAGGGAGAAGAAATGAACAGTGGTTTTCACAACCGTGAGGAAAATATATCACTTTAGCTCCTGGCGGTTTCTTGTCAATAAAAAAGGAAATGCCTACAGGTATGAAAAGGTATATTACTGTTACAGTATATACTGCAGGTATATCACTGTTGTTCAGCCATGTCTAGATGATACATACGCTAACTGAATGTTTAATTCATTACTTGAATCACATGGTTGTGTCAGGTCACCAATCACAGCCTGAGGCGATAGAACTCAGGTAGAAAAATGTATGAACTCCTTCTGTGACCTGCATAAATCATCTCCTATGGCATATTTAAGGTATTATCATACTGATAATGAAATATTAAAATGTGCCAGGCCGCGCACAAGACTGAAACAGGTAATTCAGTAACGATGACATAAACCTCTGAAAGAAAGAAATGTGATCCACGGGGAATGAATCCGAGCTGCACCAGTTCTCCACATGACTGTTGATCAGGGCAGAAAGTAGGTCAGAACCACAGGTTGGCTGCTCAACTGGGCTGAGATATGGTATTATTGGATTCTTCTGGGTTTTTGATCTGAGGTTGATTCATTATCATTGTTCAGACCAGGCCAACAGCTTTGTCAACGATAGTGACTCACGTGAACTAATATGAAGGGAAAATAAATAGGATTGAAATTCCACATTTAAAAAACTTCTCCTCAAAATGTAAAGATAAATACACAGTTGGTCTGTACCAAACATAATACTGAAAAATGAAATTGAAAAAGGGACGTTTTGCTTTTATTTTTGGAAACAGATGAGTGTTTGAGGACCCGAACTTCATGTGATCCCGTTAGAACATTTAAGCTAGCAGACTGAAGTAAAGAAAGAAAGAATACCTGTCGGGAAGAAACACTCTCACCTAGATAAACCAATAAGTGCTTCATGCATTAAACATGAGCTGCTCAATTTGGATGTGTCGTCCCAGAGAGCGGAGGGGCTTTGAGAGAAATTCATTCACATTTTAATCACACTGGAGGTTCAATTAATCATTGTGCGGTTAAAGGGTGAAAACTATGAATATTCAGTTACCAGACAAAGACTTCTGTGACCCTAGATTCTTGCCTTAATTTTAATCATATTCTTGCAAACCGTACCTCATCTGCCTACGTTTTTCCTCTGAGGGATACCCCATAATAATGCTAAAGTTGCATTTTAATTTCCAAAACCCTGGGAATGTTGTCAGAGGAAGCGAAGACAGCACTGCTCTCCTATTTATAGTACTGGGCCTGATAACCAACATGAAAACGTTGGAACTGTCGTCGGCTAAAAAGTGGTATTTGATGAGTTTCTCGGTTCACCAGACTAAGTTCAGACTGTTTGAGCCTCTATAAGTGTATAATAAATTAACCTTTTGAGGACTTAAGAGATTGAAGATCATCATACTAACTATTTGAAAGCTACAAGGCCTGTATATATTTGACATTGAATTTGAGCACAGCTAGTATTGAAGAGTCTTCTGAGTTACGAAAAGAGTGGTCACATGCGAGTGGTCTCCTCAGCCAAAATGGAGAACATTGATCTGCTCCATTATGAAGTCCTAAAATGAATAGGGCCGGACTAAGCTGCTTATATGCACTCTCTCTCCTGTTGATTAGACAGGAATTAATATTCACTGGGCCGTGAATCTCCGAAAACATTTTAGCGTTCGCTTTTTAAGAACTGCCAAGCATCTCAAGACAGCAATTAAGCGCTTTCGTTCCCCTCGCCACCTTGCCTGAGAAATTATGGAGCTGGGCCGCTGGAGACGGAAACATTAAATGAGAGCTCCTCCGGAGCGTCTCATTGGCTGCCAGGGATTCTATATGCAGATGAGGCCAGATGGCAGGAGGACCCTGCTGAGGGCTGGTCACGTGAGGAGCAGAATCCTCAATCAGGACAAGAAGGGGGTGCATTCATACTGTCGCCATTTTATGCTATACAAAAAATGCACAAGAATCAAATTAAGTTGAAAAACCATAGGTCTGTTTCAAGAAATGGCTTCACTTTCCCACTCAGCAGGTGGTTTTAATGCCACAGTGTTTCTCTCACTGCAGCATGGACTATAGCACCATTCCACCTGCTACTCACAGCAGCATCACAAGAGGAAAGGGATCTTGCTACCTCTTCAAAAGCAATCTACCATTATATATTTTCAATGCGAATAGTACACCACTTGAAGTTTAACAGCAGGCAACTACACACGGACTGGAGGGAAAACCCACAAACACAAGGATCATTGAAGATACATACTTTGAAAAGCCTGGGGCCAATGCTGGGGAGGAGTGCTGTTATCAGCTTGAAGTCAATGGTACTGTAGGGCCTTATGTTTGCGCAGTCATGTGTCATAGTAAGATTTTATAATGTATTTTAAGCATTATCCAGTAATCAGAATTACAGCAAAAATGAAAGCAAATGTCTGATGGTGTTAACTTAAAAAGAAAAGGGGAAAGTTTGATGAAAAAGCTTTAAATAAAAAAACATATCCAGGCACATCACATGATTGGGCAAAACACAGAGCTATAGCAGATACAGTATTTCATCTGACATCTATCTCACCACAGGTCTGCCAGCTGGATCTCACCATGGAACATCCTGCTAAAGTATTGATGGCACACTGCATCCTGGGTAACCTCCGGGTGCTCCATGGGCTGCCTGTGTTACCATAGTAATCTTGAAGCCGTTATTTACTTTATCGGCGCCTTAGAGAGGGATGGTTCACTCCAAATACAATTGTATCTGTTATTTGTATCTGTTACTGTTGTTTAGGTCAGTTTAGGTCAGTTTGTTGCTGTATACTTTGTTGCTGACCAACCAACTTTTCCCAAGAAACAGAAGCTTTGAGATGTCATTACGTGATGCTATAACATTTTGGTAGCCCTTTATGCTCATACCCGTATGTATACGGGTTGAAAATGGCAGATTTAGACACTGATAAGACACTGATAAGACACTGATAAGACACTGATAAGACACTGATAAGCGACTAAATTGGAACGTCAGTGGCTGTACAGTAACATTCAATACATGACATCAGAACTCAGTCTCTGTGCTTCACAGCGCTTTATGGGTTTTGACTGACAGCCTTTCTGAACTTTCCCCCATCCCTCCCGCACATTTTTTGTTGTCTGAGTGAGGCAAATGCTGAAAACTAAGAGTACTCTGTGTATTTTGAAAGATGAGATGTTGAGGATTATAATAAATATTGTTTTGATATCATACAAGCAAACCAAAAACTTGCAATTCACATTTCCATATCATAAAAGTCATGTCATATTCAGTGTCAACGTTTATGATCACTATGTTTGAAGTACAGCTACAAGATGACCTAGGTTTATCTGAACAGAATGAGTCTATGCGTGTCTATTGTGAAGATAATTTGCTGCAAAACACACACCTGAATGCACTCATAAGTCCTTTCTTAGCACACCAAAATTACGATCTGTTTCTCAGAATTTTTGCGTGAAAGCCTGTTGGCAATGGAACATGTTTCCAAATGAAGACTACCTGACTCGGATTGCTCAGGTTTTGGAATGCGTAAACAACAACAGTATTTGTGTGATTGGGGGGGTTGTGTTCCAAACAAAACCTGTGTTCCTCAACGGTATAGCTAGGAGAGCTCAAAAGCACCTTGTAATTGAAAATTATTCTTTGAGTCATAAAAGTGCCTTGAAATTACGCACACTTTGGAGAGGTTTAAGTCTCGGACAAATCTTCCAAGAGTTAAAATACAATTTGTAATACAATCACATTTTCACATATAATACAGTTACAAACAACAGACATAATACACTGCCATATTGACCAGATAAATACTCTGACAGTCTGAAAAGATAGATTGGTTCCTTCATCTACCATAGTCCTGCACAACCTTCCAATGTAGCATGTTTGAAAGTGGTTCTAATGTATTGTTTGAATTTATATATTGAAAGGTTTCTAGTTTGCTCAGATAGATTATTACATTTCTTTATTGCACTGAATATAAATGTTATTTTGTCTATTTCTCTTGTCTGCTGGGATAAGACATGGTGGACAATCTATTCCTCGTATTGACTGAATGTCTGTCTCTTACCAAATGAATCCTGTTGTGAATGGAGTTTGGTCGTTTCACATTGGTGTACAATGTGAAATAAAATAAGCATGTTCTGTGTAATCTGCAGTCCCCTAATCTCACATGCTGATGCATTTTCCCAGACCACAGAACAGTAGTTCACCTGACTCCCAATTAATGCTTGGGTTGTTTGCTTAAGAATCTTTCCTTCTAAACATGCATGCAGTTCGAAAATTATTTTCTTACATAGATTAGTTATTTGAGATGACCATGATAAGCAGTTGTCTAGCTGCACCCTTGGTAGTTTGATTTCTGACACTTCCTCAATTTGTACTCCCTCTTTGACCTTTTCCTGGTGGAACAGATCTAATCAGTTTTCTCCGACAAACCCACTCCCTGGTATTTCCCAGATATACTACTAGCTTCCTGGACCTGTTGAACAGATTGTCTTCCTGTACCTGTTGAACAGATTGTCTTGATGTATAAATTGTGGTATCATCTTTCAAATATAGTAGCTTAAGTTTCAGATAAGGAAGGTCGTTGATATATTAAGTAAAGAAGTGGCCCAAGGCAGCTACCCTGCAGTATTCCTGTAATGATTTTTATGAATAATGACTAAATGATGTATACGTTTAACATAAGAAAGGAATGTATGTGTGTGTCGAAACAGAACAAAGAGGCGCATTAACCTATGTTTGAAACGACCCGGCTGTAACTCTGGGGAGATAAGGTAGGACAGGGAGAGCCCCTCCAGAGCTCTCGTATCTGGGGGAGACTGGAACTGTCAGCTGAGTGGTAATAAACTGTGGTGAGACTCGTGAGAAAATCCCTATGTTGGTGTGTATGTATGTGTGTAGGGTAAGAGAAAGTTATAAAAGGAATGTCTTTGTACAGCAGCGCTCTCGTAAATCAACCTTACTGTATGGTAACCCAGACTACTCTGAAACGGAGATAACCCGGTAGCAGACGAAGGAAGCGAGTTGTGAGCGTGAGCCTCTGTATACTTACAGAGGCCAGAAGAACCTTACAAATTCTTAGTAATAGACAGAGTAATTGAAGTGAAGTTCAGTTTATGTACACTGAGAACAAAATTCTCATAACAATTCCACAGTCTAGGGCATGAGGGTAAGAAAATGAACCATTGATATAGGTGGACTGTTTCCTGTCAGTTAGATATGACTGTACCTAATTCAATGTTGCCTCCTTAAACACATAATGCAGTCATTTTGTTAAAAGTATTTCATGATCCACTAAATCAAATGCTGCGCTAAAATCTAGAAATAGTACACCCACAAACGTGCCATTATCCATAACGCTTTGACACTGATCAGGTTTAACACCTCTACTGACACTAGTGGTAGACTAAAAGAGCAGGTTTAACACCTCTACTGACACTAGTGGTAGACTAAAAGAGCAGGTTTAACACCTCTACTGACACTAGTGGTAGACTAAAAGAGCAGGTTTAACACCTCACCTCTACTGACACTAGTGGTAGACTCGTCCCCTCTCTGATGCGCACGAGTATAGTCTGTCTCCACTTTAGGGGCGCAGAGTCCTCCTTCTTAACAAAGAACCCCGCCCCGGCCGGAGAGGAAGAAGGCACTATGGTACCGCGCTAAGAGACACAGATAAATAATCCTCGAGAGCCTTACGTTCGGGAGGAATGTACTACAATCATACGACCGGAGGAGGAAGGAGTTGGCACTGAAGACGTTCGCAGATCATGATATTCCTCCGGCAAAGAGACAAGAAACGTTCCAGGATAGGATAGAATTACTAGACCAATTAATAGAAGGATTATGACATACTAGCCAGGGATGACCCAAAACAACAGGTGTAAAAGGTGACCAAAAAGAAATAGTCTCACTGTGGTTACCTGTGAGAGTTAAAGGTAGTGTCTCAAATCTGATACTGGGAAGATGACTACCATCTAAGGCAAACAGGTTTAACACCTCTACTGACACTAGTGGTAGACTAAAAGCAGGTTTAACACCTCTACTGACACTAGTGGTAGACTAAAAGAGCAGGTTTAACACCTCTACTGACACTAGTGGTAGACTAAAAGAGCAGGTTTAACACCTCTACTGACACTAGTGGTAGACTAAAAGAGCAGGTTTAACACCTCTACTGACACTAGTGGTAGACTAAAAGAGCAGGTTTAACACCTCTACTGACACTAGTGGTAGACTAAAAGAGCAGGTTTAACACCTCTACTGACACTAGTGGTAGACTAAAAGAGCAGGTTTAACACCTCTACTGACACTAGTGGTAGACTAAAAGAGCAGGTTTAACACCTCTACTGACACTAGTGGTAGACTAAAAGAGCAGGTTTAACACCTCTACTGACACTAGTGTGTAGACTAAAAGGTTTAACACCTCTACTGACAGGTTTAACACCTCTACTGACACTAGTGGTAGACTAAAAGAGCAGGTTTAACACCTCTACTGACACTAGTGGTAGACTAAAAGAGCAGGTTTAACACCTCTACTGACACTAGTGGTAGACTAAAAGAGCAGGTTTTTTTTGCTCATAATTTGATCATCACACAATTGGACAATAGCTTGTTTGGAAGAATGGGTGTTTACATTATATCTCAGTAAATTCATTTTCTTTGCAAAAACGTTGTGTGGCCACTTGGAGACAACAGTTAATCCTCTCACTCAATCCCTTGTCATTTTTAAAAACCTATGTTACACCTACCCCACATTTTCCATTAATATTCGTATCATGTTACTGAATGTATCCAGAGTATATTCACATTTCATTATCAACAAATGTGGCAAAAAGTGCAGTAAATGTAAAATGCACATATAATCAACAGGATTCAGTCCTGGATTCAGTCTTGTGTCAGGTGAACTGTTGTGTCCTTAACTTTGGTTTAAGATGTGTCCCATAGTCTACAAACTCTCTTTCAATTGCTACCATGGATATGCATATGCTTTTCATATTTCATCTTTTAAGAAACATTTAGAAACATTTAGCCCTATCCGTTTAGGCCAATTCCCACACATGTGAAGGGTTAAGAACACACTCCTCAAGACACAACTAAAGCAAGGAGAGTGTGTGTTGAGTTGACGTACCGTGTGAACGCTGCTAAAATTGAAAGAGCAGCAGTCAGCAGACAATATTTCAGAGGTACGTTTCTTTACAGCTTTTCCTCAAGCGACTTCAAAGTAGACCTATAATAGACTGTACGCTTATGCCATTCATTTCTACTGTATGTTGTTCTACATTTCATATTAAACAAGCCTTGTAAGATGTATACTGACTGTGGTCTTAAGAGATACATGTACCGTATATATATATGCTGGTCCAGGCTTAATTTACAGAAATCCACATACAAAGTGTAAATGAGTCCGGTGGGAATTAGCTGTATTTCTTTTCCAACTCAATGTTCTGATTCAGCCTTGTACATGTTTTTGGAGGATTTACATTTCATAAAGATGGCACCGCTTTTGATATAAAGAGGATCAATTCATAAACTCTCTACAGTTTGTGTTATTCTCATCACAGCCCTGGTTCTATAGGCTAAATGCTAATTATTGGTTAACAGGGTTTTGGCGATCAATAATTTGCCAAACAATAGAAAGGAGCTTGTTCACTTCACCTGAAATATAGGTCCCAATTCTAAAGCTTGAGGACAAAGTGATGTAACCCCCTTGCGGCTGAATCTGTTGTCAGGCAATTTTCATTAGTATCCAGGATTATTCTAACCTGAGGTGATTGCCCTTACATCTGCTGCCCCGGCAATTAATGGAATAGATTTCAAGAGCCACTGAGGCAGATCCCCTGATAGAGCCGTCCACTTTATCTTAGCCTACATGGAAACTTTGCAGCCCAGACAGTGATTTAGTGCCTGGGCTTTGTAGAAAGGTCACAGCTCTCTGTATCAGTCCAACTCTGCAGGACCTCCCCTACAGCTGCCACCCTGGTTCTACTACAGACTAATGGGAGTGCAGGTGTACAATCTTTATATAAGGCTACGATTTAAATTAATGTTCACATGCTACCATTTGTAATACAAAATGGAACACTTCCTATAGGCCTAGTGAGATATAATAGGATCCATATTCCTAGTGAAGCCACATGAAATACATTTAGGTAATTTTGATATGCTTGTTTGTCTATCAGTGAGCCACCCTAGGAACACGTTTGTTGATTGACTCACTGTACATTGTGTGACAGATGTGTTCTGACCCAGAGAAAGAGAGAGAGAAAGAGAGAGAGAGAGAGATGGGAGAGAGGAGAGAGAGAGAGAGAGAGAGAGAGAGAGAGAGAGAGAGAGAGAGAGAGAGAGAGAGAGAGAGAGAGAGAGAGAGAGAGAGAGAGAGAGAGAGAGAGAGAAAGAGGTGTGACTCAACTTTGCATGATGTAAGTTACCAAAACCTTGCTCCTCCTACAGCTCTGAACCAAGGAGCAACTTGTTTAGTACTGAACACTATGCAACTTTAACACTTACTCAGGATGAGAGAGGAGGTTCTGTACTGCGGATGTATGGGTGGGGAGCAACTACTTCTACTAGGCTAGATGAAGCTAAGGTCTATGTGTAGTAGTTTAGGACACTTTACCAGACTCATAGGCCTACTGCCCTAGTTAAATAATTTCAGATGACCATGGCTCATGGTTGGCTACTCTGACAATCTGGAACCTTTGAACTTTTTCAGCTCTTAACTAAATTTACAAGAAAGAAACCCAGAAGGAGTGCAATCAAAGTTCTACTCACCCTGCTTTCGACAGAAACATCTCATACATTTACTGTTTGCTGTAATGTTGTCGGAGGTGACGGCCGCTGTTTTACTGGCCCCCAACCAATTGTGCTATTTGTGTTTTATCGCATTGTTTGTAACTTATTTTGTACATAATGTTTCTGTCACCGCCTCTCATGACTGAAAAGAGCTTCTGGATATCAGAACAGCGATGACTCACCTTGAACTGGACAAGGATTTTTCTTTAACGAGTCGGACGCAAAGTATTTACTGCAGATACCGGACCAGGCCCATGACTCCCTGTTCTCTGTTCACCCATGACTGCGTGGCCAAGCAAGACTCCAACACCATCATTAAATTTGCCGATGACACAACGGTCGTATGCCTGATCACCAACAACTTTGAGACAGGCTATAGGGAGGAGGTCAGAGACCTGGCAGTGTGGTGCCAGGACAATGACCTCTTGCTCAACGTGATCAAGACAAAGTAGATGATTGTGGACTACAGGACAAGGAGGCACAAGCATGCCCCAAATCTCATCGACGGGTCTCTAGTGGAGCAGGTTGAGAGCCTCAAGTTCCTTGGTGTCCACATCACTAACAAACTATCATGGTCCAAACACACCAAGACAGTCGTGAAGAGGGCATGACAATGCCTATTCTCCCTCAGGAGACTGAAAAGATTTGGCATGGGTCCTCAGTTCCTCAAAAAGTTATACAGCTGCACCATCGAGAGCATGCTGACAGGTTGCATCACCGCCTGGTATGGAAAATGCTTGGCCTCCGACTGCAAGACACTACAAAGGGTAGTGCGTACAGCTCAGTTCATCACTGGGGCCAAGCTTCCTGCCTTCCAGGAGATCTATACCAGGTGGTGCACTAAAAATAGCCAAAGACTCCAGCCACGCATTGGTAGCAGCACCGGAGTGCCAAGTCTAGGTCCAAAAGGTTTCTTAACCATTTCCACCCCCAAGCCATAAGACTGCTGAACAGCTAATCAAATGGCTACCCAGACTATTTGCATTAACCCCCCCCCACACACACACACACTTTTTTTTTACACTGCTGCTACTCGCTGTTTACCAACTGTGCATTGCCACTTTACCCCTACCGACGTGTACATTACCGTTCCAAAGTTTGAGGGCACTTAGAAATGTCCTTGATTTTGAAAGAAAAGCTCATCTTTTGTCCATTAAAATAACATCAAATTAATCTGAAATACAGTGTAGACATTGTTAATGTTGTAAATGACTATTGTAGCTGGAAATGGCAGATTTTTTATGGAATATCTACATAGGCAAACATATGCCCATTTTCAGCAACCATCACTCCTGTGTTCCAATGGCACGTTGTGTTAGCTAATCCAAGTTTATCATTTTAAAAGGCTACTTGATCATTAGAAACCCCTTTTTCAATTATGTTAGCACAGCTGAAAACTGTTGTTCTAATTAAATAAGCAATAAAACTGGCCTTCTTTAGACTAGTTGAGTATCTGGAGCATCAGCATTTGTGGGTTCGATTACAAGCTCAAAATGTCCAGAAACAGAGTACTTTCTTCTGAAAGTTGTCAGTCTATTCTTGTTCTGAGAAATGAAAGCTATTCCATGTGAGAAATTGCCAAGAAACTGAAGATCTCGTACAATGGTGTATACAACTCCCTTCACAGAACAGAGCAAACTGGCCCTAACCAGAATAGAAAGAGGAGTGGGAGGCCCTGGTGCACAACTGAGCAATAGGACAGGTACATTAGAGTGTCTAGTTTGAGAAAGGGACGCCTCACAAGTCCTCAACTGACAGCTTCATTAAATAGTACCCGCAAAACACCAGTCTCAACGTCAACAGTGAAGAGGCGATTCAGGGATGCTGCCCTTCTAGGCAGAGTTCCTTTGTCCAGTGTCTTGTGTTCTTTTGCCCATCTTAATATTTTATTTTTATTGGACAGTCTGAGATATTGCTTTTTTTTTGCAACTCTGCCTAGAAGACCAGCATCCCGGAGTCGCCTCTTCACTGTTGACGTTGAGAACTGTTGTTTTCGGGCGCATGGGACAAATATGATTTGATTAGCTAAGATTTAGACCTCCATTAAACCTAACTGTTTTGATACAAGTATTTCCCTAATAAGGCTCTTAGTATGTAGTCTATGCAGTAATTATACTACCAGAGGATGACACTTTGACAAACTAAGACATTAGCCTCTAAGTGATAATTCAGTATTGTCATTGACTTTCAGTCTACGTCCTTTCAAACCTTACAAGGTAAAGAGGCCTTGTTGGTGACAATGAGAGGGGAAATAGAGCTCCCCACACCACTCATGCCTATCTGTAAACTGAGAACCCCTCTGGTTACTGAGAAACCAAAAGCATATGATCCAACAACTTTCAAATGAACCAAATGAGCTAGCTGGGGTGTTTTCATCTGATTGTCAAACAAATTGTTTCAAAACGTAGGCTACCTGCACACGTCCATCCATTCCTAAATAATTCCAGCATCCAAATAGTGCACTGTGGACCCGCCAATAAAGGGTTTAATCCATGACAGAGCTGGGGGTGTTCGTTTAATTTTGAATTCGTTTTTATTTTATTCTCCTGTAGCAGTACAAAATTGCATTTTAAACAAAAAGGAGAATGGTTAGGGGAGTTCAGGTTTCATTCAGGGGTGCTGGCTACCCCGTAATTCACAGTGATGAGATATTGGAATCGCTTCATCCCATGAGTTTTTCCTGGTCGTATAACTTGGAAAAACCCCTGGCAAATAATCGACACAGCATTGTTAATAATGTTGGCGTAATGAAAGACACAACTAGCTATAGCAGCTGTCACACAGGTTCAGGATATATTTGGTATTACTTTAGAAGCTAAAGGAGAAAAGGTTGAGATCTGTCTGGAAATGAACAGACATTTCTCTACCTAATGAGATGACCTTGAAGGTCATCATCAAAGTCACAGCCCTCTGAGTGACCACTCTATTTTTATTTGTCTCTCTGATCATCCTCTATCGATTCGACCGCCTGTTAAATGAGCGAGAGATGACGTTTATTCTGAGCCTTTCATGGGATTTAAGATCAATGGGATCAGTCAAGACTGCGACCTGGGGTGATCTGGCCACAGAGATGGAGGCAGTGTTCCAAATGGAACCCTATTTACTATGTACTGCACTTTTATTGACTCAGACCCACAGGGCCCATAGGGCTCATCGGATTCACAGGGCTCATAGGACTCACAGGGACAGGGCTCATATGACTCATAGGGCTTATAGGACTCACAGGGCTCATAGGACTAACAGGGACAGGGTTCATATGACTCATAGGGCTCACAGGGCTCATAAGGCTCATAGGGCTCATAGGGCTCACAGGGACAGGGCTCATATGACTCATATGACTCATAGGGCTCATAGGACTCGCAGGGCTCACAGGGCTCATAGGACTCACAGGGCTCATAGGACTCACAGGGCTCATATGACTCATAGGGCTCATAGGACTCATAGGGCTCATAGGACTCACAGGGCTCATAGGACTCAAAGGGACAGGGCTCATATGACTCATAGGGCTCATAGGGCTCATATGACTCAAAGGGACAGGGCTCATAGGACTCAAAGGGACAGGGCTCACAGGGCTCATAGGACTCACAGGGCTCATAGGACTCACAGGGCTCATATGACTCAAAGGGACAGACAGGGCTCACAGGGCTCATAGGACTCACAGGGCTCATAGGACTCACAGGGCTCATATGACTCATAGGGCTCATAGGACTCATAGGGCTCATAGGACTCACAGGGCTCATAGGACTCAAAGGGACAGGGCTCATATGACTCATAGGGCTCATAGGGCTCATATGACTCAAAGGGACAGGGCTCATAGGGCTCACAGGGCTCATATGACTCAAAGGGACAGGGCTCATATGACTCAAAGGGCTCAGGGCTCATATGACTCAAAGGGACAGGGCTCATAGGGCTCACAGGGCTCATAGGGCTCACAGGGCTCATAGGACTCACAGGGCTCATATGACTCAAAGGGACAGGGCTCATATGACTCAAAGGGACAGGGCTCATATGACTCAAAGGGACAGGGCTCATATGACTCAAAGGGACAGGGCTCATAGGACTCATAGGACTCATAGGACTCATAGGGCTCATAGGACTCATAGGACTCATAGGACTCATAGGACTCATAGGGCTCATAGGGCTCATAGAACTCACAGGGACAGGGCTCATAGGACTCATAGGACTCATAGGACTCATAGGGCTCATAGGGCTCATAGAACTCACAGGGACAGGGCTCATAGGACTCATAGGGCTCATAGGGCTCATATGACTCAAATCAAAATCAAATCAAATCAAATGTATTTATATAGCCCTTCGTACATCATCTGATATCTCAAAGTGCTGTACAGAAACCCAGCCTAAAACCCCAAACAGCAAGCAATGCAGGTGTAGAAGCACGGTGGCTAGGAAAAACTCCCTAGAAAGACCAAAACCCAGGAAGAAACCTAGAGAGGAACCAGGCTATGAGGGGTGGCCAGTCCTCTTCTGGCTGTGCCGGGTGGAGATTATAACAGAACATGGCCAAGATGTTCAAATGTTCATAAATGACCAGCATGTTCAAATAATAATAATCACAGTAGTTGTCAAGGGTGCAGCAAGTCAGCACCTCAGGAGTAAATGTCAGTTGGCTTTTCATAGCTGATCATTAAGAGTATCTCTACCGCTCCTGCTGTCTCTAGAGAGTTGACTCATAGGGCTCATAGGGATAGGGCTCATATGACTCATAGGGCTCATACGACTCACAGGGCTCATTGGACTCACAGGGACAGGGCTCATATGACTCATAGGGCTCATAGGGACAGGGCTCATATGACTCATAGGACTCACAGGGCTCATTGGACTCACAGGGACAGGGCTCATATGACTCATAGGGCTCATATGACTCATAGGACTCACAGGGCTCATTGGACTCACAGGGACAGGGCTCATATGACTCATAGGGCTCATATGACTCATAGGACTCACAGGGCTCATTGGACTCACAGGGACAGGGCTCATATGACTCATAGGACTCACAGGGCTCATTGGACTCACAGGGACAGGGCTCATATGACTCATAGGGCTCATATGACTCATCGGGCTCATAGGGATCATAGGGCTCTGGTCAAAAGTAGTGCATTATGTAGGGAAAAAGTGCCATTTGGGTTGAAGAGAAGCAGGGAGGGAGCAAATAAAGCTGTTCACATCGTTTCACTTCATTTCTGCTTTTACATTTAAGTCATTTAGCAGACGCTCTTATCCAGAGCGACTTACAAATTGGTGCATTCACCTTATGACATCCAGTGGAACAGTCACTTTACAATAGTGCATCTAAATCTTAAAGGGGGGAGGGAATACTTATCCTATCCTAGGTATTCCTTAAAGAGGTGGGGTTTCAGGTGTCTCCGGAAGGTGGTGATTGACTCCGCTGTCCTGGCGTCGTGAGGGAGTTTGTTCCACCATTGGGGGGCCAGAGCAGCGAACAGTTTTGACTGGGCTGAGCGGGAGCTGTACTTCCTCAGTGGTAGGGAGGCGAGCAGGCCAGAGGTGGATGAACGCAGTGCCCTTGTTTGGGTGTAGGGCCTGATCAGAGCCTGGAGGTACTGAGGTGCCGTTCCCCTCACAGCTCCGTAGGCAAGCACCATGGTCTTGTAGCGGATGCGAGCTTCAACTGGAAGCCAGTGGAGAGAACGGAGGAGCGGGGTGACGTGAGAGAACTTGGGAAGGTTGAACACCAGACGGGCTGCGGCGTTCTGGATGAGTTGAAGGGGTTTAATGGCACAGGCAGGGAGCCCAGCCAACAGCGAGTTGCAGTAATCCAGACGGGAGATGACAAGTGCCTGGATTAGGACCTGCGCCGCTTCCTGTGTGAGGCAGGGTCGTACTCTGCGGATGTTGTAGAGCATGAACCTACAGGAACGGGCCACCGCCTTGATGTTGGTTGAGAACGACAGGGTGTTGTCCAGGATCACACCAAGGTTCTTAGCGCTCTGGGAGGAGGACACAATGGAGTTGTCAACCGTGATGGCGAGATCATGGAACGGGCAGTCCTTCCCCGGGAGGAAGAGCAGCTCCGTCTTGCCGAGGTTCAGCTTGAGGTGGTGATCCGTCATCCACACTGATATGTCTGCCAGACATGCAGAGATGCGATTCGCCACCTGGTCGTCAGAAGGGGGAAAGGAGAAGATTAGTTGTGTGTCGTCTGCATAGCAATGATAGGAGAGACCATGTGAGGTTATGACAGAGCCAAGTGACTTGGTGTATAGCGAGAATAGGAGAGGGCCTAGAACAGAGCCCTGGGGGACACCAGTGGTGAGAGCGCGTGGTGAGGAGACAGATTCTCGCCACGCCACCTGGTAGGAGCGACCTGTCAGGTAGGACGCAATCCAAGCGTGAGCCGCGCCGGAGATGCCCAACTCGGAGAGGGTGGAGAGGAGGATCTGATGGTTCACAGTATCGAAGGCAGCCGATAGATCTAGAAGGATGAGAGCAGAGGAGAGAGAGTTAGCTTTATAGCAGTGCGGAGCGCCTCCGTGATACAGAGGAGAGCAGTCTCAGTTGAATGACTAGTCTTGAAACCTGACTGATTTGGATCAAGAAGGTCATTCAGATAGAGATAGCGGGAGAGCTGGCCAAGGACGGCACGTTCAAGAGTTTTGGAGAGAAAAGAAAGAAGGGATACTGGTCTGTAATTGTTGACATCGGAGGGATCGAGTGTAGGTTTTTTCAGAAGGGGTGCAACTCTCGCTCTCTTGAAGACGGAAGGGACGTAGCCAGCGGTCAGTGATGAGTTGATGAGCGAGGTGAGGTAAGGGAGGAGGTCTCCGGAAATGGTCTGGAGAAGAGGGGAGGGGATAGGGTCAAGCGGGCAGGTTGTTGGGCGGCCGGCCGTCACAAGACGCGAGATTTCATCTGGAGAGAGAGGGAGAAAGAGGTCAGAGCACAGGGTAGGGCAGTGTGAGCAGAACCAGCGGTGTCGTTTGACTTAGCAAACGAGGATCGGATGTCGTCGACCTTCTTTTCAAAATGGTTGACGAAGTCGTCTGCAGAGAGGGAGGAGGGGGGGGGAGGAGGATTCAGGAGGGAGGAGAAGGTGGCAAAGAGCTTCCTAGGGTTAGAGGCAGATGCTTGGAATTTAGCGTGGTAGAAAGTGGCTTTAGCAGCAGAGACAGAGGAGGAAAATGTAGAGAGGAGGGAGTGAAAGGATGCCAGGTCCGCAGGGAGGCGAGTTTTCCTCCATTTCCGCTCGGCTGCCCGGAGCCCTGTTCTGTGAGCTCGCAATGAGTCATCGAGCCACGGAGCGGGAGGGGAGGACCGAGCCGGCCTGGAGGATAGGGGACATAGAGAGTCAAAGGATGCAGAGAGGGAGGAGAGGAGGGTTGAGGAGGCAGAATCAGGAGAGAGGTTGGAGAAGGTTTGAGCGGAGGGAAGAGATGATAGGATGGAAGAGGAGAGAGTAGCGGGGGAGAGAGAGCGAAGGTTGGGACGGCGCGATACCATCCGAGTAGGGTGGTATCGCCTGATTTTAGTCTTCAAATTAGTTTAAGGAATATCCACTTTTACAGTGTTAACCACAGTGTGAGTGTGAATATGTACAGTATTTCTGTCAGTATAGATTGAACTGTGCATGTGTGTGTGTGTGTGTGTGTGTGTGTGTGTGTGTGTGTGTGTGTGTGTGTGTGTGTGTGTGTGTGTGTGTGTGTGTGTGTGTGTGTGTGTGTGTGTGTGTGTGTGTGTGTGTGTGTGTGTGTGTGTGTGTGTGTGTGTGTGTGTGTGTGTGTGTGTGTGTGTGTGTGTGTGTGAAGCCATATGTGAATGTGTCTGCTTTGAGCTGATAGCACTCTCTGCTTGAGCTTGCGACAGAATTGCAAAAAGGCTTTAAACGGCGATTCAGTGCCACACAATTCCACCATTATCTGAACCCCAACTGTACTCACTCTCATCACCACCTGCCAATCGATTGATATCCTATGGATGAAAAGTAAAGCAGCAGAAGTTTTCAAAGACCCGCTAACATCCCTCCGAACATTCTCTATTTCTCTCTCTGTCACTCATGCTCTTTTTATATCATTATTTTTTTAGTCTAGTAAAAGTGCACACAGTGAAAAATAACCTACACATGTAGGATCATAATTTGATCACTCGTTTGGATTAATTTGATGTGACAATATAGGTCAAATTAAGATCCTACATCTGTATGTACCCGTGCTTTGAAGCAGCAAAATAGATTTTTAAATGTAAATGATTTCTGCAAAACACTGATATTGGATGGTAGACCTTGGCTGCAGTTGCTAGGCCACTGATCCAGCGGTGTCACAGAGTGCAGAGGCCAGCCCCCTGGCCAGGGGAAACAGTGTGAGATCTGGCCATTTCAGCTTCTGAAGGGTTTCTTCCACCTAGGCTGTATAGAGAGTGGAGACCTCGTTATCCGACTACAAGTCAGAAATTGGATATATTTTTGTTCACTTGTGAAATGGGGGATCGTTAGTGAGGAGGGTTCCCAGTGTGGGTCAGGGCCTGTCTGTTATCGGTCCTATATGAGAGAAGGAAAAAAACATGGAAATTAAAGAAAATGCTGTAAAAGAGAAAGGTCAAAGTCAACTAAATCAGGGCCGAATGTAGAACCCAGATGGCTCCGTACCTGCAATATACAGTAATTACCGGTCATCCCTCTATTATACCAACTCTATCAGTTGTCATGTTCATGTACAGGGCCGAGTGAAAGTCTACATACCCCTTGCATAGTCTTCACATTTTTCTGCCTTAAAAAGGGAATACATTAGATTGTTTTGCCTACAGATCTATACAACCTACTCTACATTTTCATAGAGAAAGAAAGTTAGATCAAATGTTACAAATTACTAAATAATAAGAAAACAAAAACGTCTTAATTGCATTTGTCTTCACACCCCAGAGTTAATATTTGGTGGAAGAACCATTGGCAGCAATTACATCTATGAATCACTTTGAATAATATTCTACCAACTTTGCACAACTCTTAGGGTAACTTATGTCAATTGTTTTTGACAAAATTGCTCAAGATTAGTACATTTGGTTGGGAATCATTGATGGAGAGCAATATTCAAACCATGTCTCTGATTCTCAAACAAATGTAAGTCAGAGACTAGACCATTAAGGAACACTCAGCACCTCTATAAAAGTCATTCTGGTGTCTTCAACATGTTTTTTTGTTTTTTTGCCACGCTGAAAAAAAACTCTATCCCAGGGTACGTTTTTTAGAAGACTGAGGAGGGTTTTCCTTTAACTTTTACCTGGGCTTTGCTCCTTTAATATTTATTTTGATCCTGACAAACTACCCAGTCCCTGCTGATGACAAGCATACCCATAACATGATGCTGCCACCACAATAAGAGTTTTATGTTTTGCAGATGCAATCAATACCTCCTAATTTTTTTCTCACATTCTCACATTATATCAAATGTTGAGTAGGTTGTGTAGATAGATAGGAAATAAATTTTATGTAATCCCTTTCTAGATTTAATTTTAAATCAGCAAAATGTGAAGACTGTGCCAGGGGTGTGTAGACTTTCACTAGCAACTACATGTGGAGAAGATTAGGGGGTTTCTTGGAATTTAAGCCATTAGTCCATTAGTACTTGGATGTAGTAGAACAACTAGGCATACTGTGAGGAAACTGGATTCTGTAATGTGGCAAAATAAGAAAGGCATGTACAGTATAATAAACCAGGCATTTTGGGTTGGATGTTTGTTTAGAATGGAACCAAGTCCTCCTGCACAGTCAGACTGATACAGAGAGCTGTGACCTTTCTACAAAGCCCAGGCACTAAATAACTGTCTGGGCTGCAAAGTTTCCATATAGGCTAAGATAAAGTGGACGGCTCTATCAGGGGATCTGCCTCAGTGGCTCTTGAAATCTATTCCATTAATTGCCGGGGCAGCAGATGTAAGGGCAGTCACCTCCAATTAATTAATTAAATAAATGAAATAGTCCAGGAACATAGTGGGAATACATCAGTTGGTCTCCCTGTGTAGCTGGCCATAAAGAAATGAAATAGTCCAGGAACATAGTGGGAATACATCAGTTGGTCTCCCTGTGTAGCTGGCCATAAAGAAATGAAATAGTCCAGGAACAAAGTGAGAATACATCAGCTGGTCTCCCTGTGTAGCTGGCCATAAAGAAATGAAATAGTCCAGGAACAAAGTGGGAATACATCAGTTGGTCTCCCTGTGTAGCTGGCCATAAAGAAATGAAATAGTCCAGGAACAAAGTGAGAATACATCAGCTGGTCTCCCTGTGTAGCTGGCCATAAAGAAATGAAATAGTCCAGGAACAAAGTGGGAATACATCAGTTGGTCTCCCTGTGTAGCTGGCCATAAAGAAATGAAATAGTCCAGGAACAAAGTGGGAATACATCAGCAAAAAAAAGAAACGTCCTCTTACTGTGAACTGTGTTCATTTTCAGCAAACTTAACAAGTGTAATTATTTGTTTGAACATAACAAGATTCAACATCTGAGAAGTTCCACAGACATGTGAAATGGAATAATGTGTCCCTGAACAAAGGGGGGGGGGGTCAAAATCAAAAGTAACAGTAGTTTCCGGTGTGGCCACCAGCTGCATTAAGTACTGCAGTGCATCTCCTCCTCATGGACTGCACCAGATTTGCCAGTTATTGCTGTAAGATGTTACCCTACTCTTCCACCAAGGCACCTGCAAGTTCCCGGACATTTCTGGAGGGAATGGCCCTAGCCCTCACCCTCCGATCCAACAGGTCCCAGACTTGCTCAATGGGATTGATATCAGGGCTCTTCGCTGGCCATGGCATGACACTGACATTCCTGTCTTTCAGGAAATCACGCACATAGCGAGCAGTATGGCTGGTGGCATTGTCATGCTGGAGGGTCATGTCAGGATGAACCTGCAGGAAGGGTACCACATGAGGGAGGAGGATGTCTTCCCTGTAATGCACAGCATTGTTGAGATTGCCTGCAATGACAAAAAGCTCAGTCCGATGATCCTGTGACACACCGCCCCAGACCATGACGGACCCTCCACCTCCAAATTGATCCCGCTCCAGTGTACAGGCCTCGGTGTAACGCTCATTCCTTCGACGATAAGCACGAATCCGACAATCACCCCTGGAAAGACAAAACCGTGACTTGTCAGTGAAGAGCACTTTTTTCCAGTCCTGTCTGATTCAGCGAAGGTGGGTTTGTGCCCATAGGCGACGTTGTTGCCGGTGATGTCTGGTGAGGACCTGCCTTACAACAGGCCTACAAGCCCCCAGTCCCGCCTCTCTTAGCCTATTGCGGACAGTCTGAGCGCTGATGGAGGGATTGTGCATTCCTGGTGTAACTCGGGCAGTTGTTGTTGCCATCCTGTACCTGTCCCGCAGGTGTGATGTTCGGATGTACAAATCCTGTGCAGGTGTTGTTACAAGTGGTCTGCGATCAGCTGTCCGTCTTGTCTCCCTGTAGTGCTGTCTTAGGGGTCTCACAGTACGGACATTGCAATTTATTGCCCTGGCCACATCTGCAGTCCTCATGCATCCTTGCAGCATGCCTACGGCTCATTCACGAAGATGACCCTAACCCTAACCCTGGGCATCTTTCTTTTGGTGTTTTTCAGAGTCAGTAGAAAGGCCTCTTTAGTGTCCTAAGTTTTCATACCTGTGTCTTAACGACCGTTCCACAGGTGCATGTTCATTAATTGTTTATGGTTCATTGAACAGGCATGGGAAACAGTGTTTAAACCCTTTAAAACGAAGATCTGTGAAGCTATTTGGATTTTTACAAAGTCTCTGAAAGACAGGATCCAGAAAAAGGGCCTTTTCTTTTTTTGCTGAGTTTACATCTCCTCATGACCAATTACAGAAGGCAGAGAGGGCTACAGTCTGTGTAAAGATGTCGTAACTCAGGGACTTTGGAGAGAACATACTGGGGCAGGGGGAATATGCATGAGACAAATTCCATTTTCCACACAAATCCATTCTCCACACATCTCGTGACCTGCGTGACATTCTACACTTCTTTACAGAGTCATGCATATCAAATTGGTATTCATTTCATGATAACGTAAATCTAATTAGAGTACAGGTGACTAATGCCAATCTGATTATGTGGATGATGTTGTGTTCTGTCTCTCTTCGGTTAGAGGGAGTGATGAGCTCTACAGCAAAGTCTCACAACTCAATCACTGGTTGAAAACTGTTTTCTGCCCCTCCCAAAAGATAGAATTTCTAGATAATTGGCTCTCTTTCTGGGACTCACCCACAAACAGGACCAAGCCTGACCTGCTGAGGAATGACGGACTCCATCCTAGCTGGAGAGGGGGGTGCTCTCATCTTATCTACCAACATAGACAGGGCTCTAACTCCTCTAGCTCCACAATGAAATAGGGTGCAGGCCAGGCAGCAGGCTGTTAGCCAGCCTGCCAGCATAGTGGAGTCTGCCACTAGCACAGTCAGTGTAGTCAGCTCAGCTACCCCCATTGACACCGTGTCTGTGCCTCGACCTAGGTTGGGCAAAACTAAACATGGCGGTGTTTGCCTTAGCAATCTCACTAGGATAAAGACCTCCTCCATTCATATCATTATTTAAAGAGATCATGATACCTCACATCTAAAAATAGGGCTACTTAATGTTAGATCCCTTACTTCAAAGGCAATTATAGTCAATTAAATAATCACTGATCATAATCTTGATGTGATTGGCCTGACTGAAACATGGCTTAAGCCTGATGAATGTACTGTGTTAAATGAGGCCTCACCTCCTGGCTACACTAGTGACCATATCCCCCGTGCATCCCACAAAGGTGGAGGTGTTGCTAACATTTGCGACAGCAAATTTCAATTTACAAAAAAAAAAGGACGTTTTCGTCTTTTGAGCTTCTAGTCATGAAATCTATGCAGCCTACTCAATCACTTTTATAGCTACTGTTTACAGGCCTCCTGGGCCATATACAGCATTCCTCATTGAGTTCCCTGAATTCCTATTGGACCTTGTAGTCATAGCAGATAATATTCTAATCTTTGGTGACTTTAATATTCACATGGAAAAGTCCACAGGCCCACTCCAAAAGGCTTTCGGAGCCATCATCGACTCAGTGGGTTTTGTCCAACATGTCTCCGGACCTACTCACTGTCACAGTCATACTCTGGACCTAGTTTTGTCCCATGGAATAAATGTTGTGGATCTTAATGTTTTTCCTCATAATCCTGGACTATCGGACCACCATTTTATTACGTTTGCAATTGCAACAAATAATCTGCTCAGACCCCAACCAAGGAACATCAAAAGTCGTGCTATAAATTCACAGACAACACAAAGATTCCTTGATGTCCTTCGAGACTCCCTCTGTCTACCCAAGGACGCCAGAGGACAAAAAACCTTGCGCAATACCCTAGATGCAGTTGCACCCCTAAAAACTAAAAACATTTCTCATAAGAAACTAGCTCCCTTGTATACAGAAAATACCCGAGCTCTGAAGCAAGCTTCCAGCAAATTGGAACGGAAATGGCGCCACACCAAACTGGAAGTCTTCCGACTAGCTTGGAAAGACAGAAGCTTCCGACTAGCTTGGAAAGACATTTTTCCAACTTAATTGAGGAAAATAAGAACAATCTGAAATTCCTTTTTGATACTGTTGCAAAGCTAACTAAAAAGCAGCATTCCCCAAAAGAGGATGGCTTTCACTTCAGCAGTAAAACATTCATGAACTTCTTTGAGGAAAAGATCATGATTATTAGAGAGCAAATTACGGACTCCTCTTTAAATCTGCATATACCTTCAAGGCTCAGTTGTCCTGAGTCTGCACAACTCTGCCAGGACCTAGGATCAAGAGAGACGCTCAAGTGTTTTATTACTATATCTCTTGACACAATGATGAAAATAATAATGTCCTCTAAACCTTCAAGCTGCATACTGGACCCTATTCCAACTAAACTACTGAAGGAGCTGCTTCCTGTGCTTGGCCCTCCTATGTTGAACATAATAAACGTCTCTCAGTCCACCGGATGTGTAGCAAACTCACTAAAAGTGGCAGTAATAAAGCCACTCTTGAAAAAGCCAAACCTTGACCCTGAAAATAAATAAAAATATCGGCCTATATCCAATCTTCCATTCCTCTCAAAAATCTTAGAAAAGGCTGTTGCGCAGCAACTCACTGCCTTCCTGAAGACAAACAATGTATACGAAATGCTTCAGTCTGGTTTTAGACCCCATCATAGCACTGAGACTGCACTTGTGAAGGTGGTAAACAACCTTTTAATGGCATCAGAACGAGGCTCTGCATCTGTCCTCGTGTCAGTAAGATATCAGTTTGTCTCTGTGAATGGTTTGTCCTCTGACAAATCAACTGTAAATGTCGGTGTTCCTCAAGGTTCCGTTTTAGGACCACTATTGTTTTCACTATATATTTTTCCTCTTGGGGATGTCATTCGAAAACATAATGTTAACTTTCACTGCTATGCGGATGACACACAGCTGTACATTTCAATGAAACATGGTGAAGCCCCAAAATTGCCCTCGCTAGAAGCACGTATTTCAGACATTAGGAAGTGGATGGCTGCAAACTTTCTACTATTAAACTCGGACATAACAGAGATGCTTGTTCTAGGTCCCAAGAAACAAAGAGATCTTCTGTTGAATCTGACAATTAATCTTAATGGTTGTACAGTCGTCTCAAATAAAACTGTGAAGGACCTCGGTGTTACCCTGGACCCTGATTTCTCTTTTGAAGAAGATATCAAGACTGTTTCAAGGACAGCTTTTTCCATCTACGTAACATTGCAAAAATCTGAAACTTTCTGTCCAAAAATGATGCAGAAAAATTAATCCATGCTTTTGTCACTTCTAGGTTAGACTACTGCAATGCTCTACCCGGATATAGCACTAAATAAACTTCAGTTAGTGCTAAATATGGCTGCTAGAATCCTGACTAGAACCAAAATATTTGATCATATTAGTCCAGTGCTAGCCTCCCTACACTGGCTTCCTGTCAAGGCAAGGGCTGATTTCAAGGTTTTACTGCTAACCTACAAAGCATTACATGGGCTTGCTCCTACCTATCTCTCTGATTTGGTCCTGCTGTACATACCTATACAAACAAAAGGCCACCAAGAACCACAACACAATTTACAAAAGGTGTCTGCATGGAGAGAGTCTCCTCCATGAATGTGGAAGAGGTCTATTTATCCTGGTAGACACCTGGCCCAGGTGTTTCCCATGTAGCTGACGACCCTCCCAACTCCACCCACCGGCATCCTAATAAGGAAACAAGAACAAAGAGAGAATACGGCAGACAGAGTGGGAGGGTCGTCACAGTACGCTACGGTCACAAGATGCAGGCCTCCTAATTGTCCCTAGAATTTCTAAGCAAACAGCTGGAGGGAGGGCTTTCTCCTATAGATTTCCATTTTTATGGAATGGTCTGCCTACCCATGTGAGAGACGCAAACTCGGTCTCAACATTTAAGTCTTTACTGAAGACTCATCTCTTCAGTGGGTCATATGATTGAGTGTAGTCTGACCCAGGAGTGTGAAGGTGAACGGATAGGCTCTGGAGCAACAAACCACCCTTGCTGTCTCTGCCTGGCCGGTTCCCCTCTTTCCACTGGGATTCTCTGCCTCTAACCCTATTACAGGGGCTGAGTTACTGGCTTACTAGGGCTCTTTCATACCATCCCTAGGAGGGGTGCGTCACTTGAGTGGGTTGAGTCACTGATGTGATCTTCCTGTCTGGGTTGCCCCCCCCCCCTTGGGTTGTGCCGTGGCAGAGATCTTTGTGGGCTATACTCGGCCTCAGGATGGTAAGTTGGTGGTTGAAGATATCCATCTAGTGGTGTGGGGGCTGTGCTTTGGCATAGTGGGTGGGGTTATATCCTTCCTGTTTGGCCCTGTCCGGGGGTGTCATCGGATGAGGCCACAGTGTCTCCTGACCCCTCTTGTCTCAGCCTCCAGTATTTATGCTGCAGTAGTTTATGTGTCGGGGGGCTAGGGTCAGTTTGTTATATCTGGAGTACTTCTCCTGTCCTATCCGGTGTCCTGTGTGAATTTAAGTATGCTCTCTCTAATCCTCTCTTTCTCTCTTTCTTTCTCTCTCTCTGGGACCTGAGCCCTAGGACCATGCATCAGGACTACCTGACATGATGACTCCTTGCTGTCCGCAGTCCACCTGGCCGTGCTGCTGCTCCAGTTTCAACTGTTCTGCCTGTGATTATTATTATTTGACCATGCTGGTCATTTATGAAAATTTGAACATCTTAGCCATGTTCTGTTAGAATCTCCAACCAGCACAGCCAGAAGAGGACTGGCCACCCCACATAGCCTGGTTCCTCTCTAGGTTTCTTCCTAGGTTTTGGCCTTTCTAGGGAGTTTTTCCTAGCCACCGTGCTTCTACACCTGCATTGCTTGCTGTTTGGGGTTTTAGGCTGGGTTTCTGTGCAGCACTTTGAGATATCAGATGATGTACGAAGGGCTATATAAATAAATTTGATTTGATTTTCACCTGGACAGAATTTACTCAGTACTGTGGCTCTAATAATTTCAGCACCATACCGCTGTCCTCAAGCTCTGCCCAGTATCTACTCAGTATTGGGCTCGAATAATTTCAGCACCATACCGCTGTCCTCAAGCTCTGCTTGTACTGGCCTTGAATAATGGCGCTGTCTGCTATGCATGGCACCATACTCTACTGTCTCTACACCTCTATCCAAAAGGCTATGTGTTGGAGTGAAATTATTTACCTACGCAAACATATTTTTAAACATTCAACAGGCGTAATATGACCCCTATGACCCCAAATGTTGTGTTCTACCTTAAAGCATTCCAGCAGCACCCAAAACCTTACTATGAGTGTAGCTCTGCTTGTAATGCCGTAGAGGAAGGTGTTTGTAATACCGTAGAGGAAGGTATTTGTAATGCCGTAGAGGAAGGTGTTTGTGATGCCATAAAGGAAGGTGTTTGTAATGCTGTAGAGGAAGGTGTTTGTAATGCCATAAAGGAAGGTGTTTGTAATGTTGTAGAGGAAGGTGTTTGTAATGCTGTAGAGGAAGATGTTTGTAATGCTGTAGAGCAAGGTGTTTACAATGCCATAAAGGAAGGTGTGTGTAATTCCGTAGAGGAAGGTGTTTACAAAGCCATAAAGGAAGGTGTTTGTAATGCCGTAGAGGATGGTGTTTGTAATGCCGTAGGTGAAGGTGTTTGTAATGCTGTAGAGGAAAATGTTTGTAATGGCGTAGAGGAAGGTGTTTGTAATGCTGTAGAGGAAGGTGTTTGTAATGCTGTAGAGGAAGGTGTTTGTAATGCTGTAGAGGAAGGTGTTTGTAATGCCATAAAGGAATGTGTTTGTAATGCTGTAGAGGAAGGTGTTTGTAATGCCATAAAGGAATGTGTTTGTAATGCTGTAGAGGAAGGTGTTTGTAATGCTGTAGAGGAAGGTGTTTGTAATGCCATAAAGGAAGGTGTTTGTAATGCCGTAGAGGAAGGTGTTTGTAATGGAGTAGAGGAAGGTGTTTGTAATGCCGTAGAGGAAGGTGCTTGTAATGCTGTAGAGGAAGGTGTTTGTAATGCTGTAGAGGAAGGTGTTTGTAATGCTGTAGAGGAAGGTGTTTGTAATGCTGTAGAGGAAGGTGTTTACAATGCCATAAAGGAAGTTGTGTGTAATGCCGTAGAGGAAGGTGTTTACAATGCCATAAAGGAAGGTGTTTGTAATGCCGTAGAGGATGGTGTTTGTAATGCTGTAGAGGAAGGTGTTTGTAATGCCGTAGGTGAAGGTGTTTGTAATGCCATAACGGAAGGTGTTCTTAATGCTGTAGAGGAAGATGTTTGTAATGCTGTAGAGGAAGATGTTTGTAATGCCGTAGAGGAAGGTGTTTGTAATGCCGTAGAGGAAGGTGTTTGTAATGCCGTAGAGGAAGGTGTTTGTAATGCCGTAGAGGAAGGTGTTTGTAATGCCATAAAGGAAGGTGTTTGTAATGCTGTAGAGGAAGGTGTTTGTAATGCTGTACAGGAAGGTGTTTGTAATGCTGTAGAGGAAGGTGTTTGTAATGCCATAACGGAAGGTGTTTGTAATGCCCTAAAGGAAGGTGTTTGTAATGCTGTAGGGGAAGGTGTTTGTAATGCCGTAGAGGAAGGTGTTTGTAATGCCATAAAGGAAGGTGTTTGTAATGCCGTAGAGGAAGTTGTTTGTAATGCCGTAGAGGAAGGTGTTTGTAATGCCTTAGAGGAAGGTGTTTGTAATGCCGTAGAGGAAGGTGTTTGTAATGCCGTAGAGGAAGGTGTGTGTAATGCTGTAGAGGAAGGTGTTTGTAATGCCCTAAAGGAAGGTGTTTGTAATGCCGTAGAGGAAGGTGTTTGTAATGCCGTAGAGGAAGGTGTGTGTAATGCTGTAGAGGAAGGTGTTTATAATGCCGTAGAGGAAGGTGTTTGTAATGCCATAAAGGAAGGTGTTTGTAATGCCGTAGAGGAAGGTGTTTGTAATGCCGTAGAGGAAGGTGTTTGTAATACCGTAGAGGAAGTTGTGTGTAATGCTGTAGAGGAAGGTGTTTGTAATGCTGTAGAGGAAGGTGTTTGTAATGCCGTAGAGGATGGTGTGTGTAATGCTGTAGAGGAAGGTGTTTGTAATGCTGTAGAGGAAGGTGTTTTTGTAATGCCGTAGAGGAAGGTGTTTGTAATGCCGTAGAGGAAGGTGTTTGTAATGCTGTAGAGGAAGGTGTTTGTAATGCCGTAGAGGAAGGTGTTTGTAATGCCGTAGAGGAAGGTGTTTGTAATGCCGTAGAGGAAGGTGTTTGTAATGCCGTAGAGGAAGGTGTTTATTATGCCGTAGAGGAATGTGTTTGTAATGCCGTAGAGGAAGGTGTTTGTAATGTCGTTGTAGAAGGTGTTTATTATGCCATAGAGCAATGTGTTTGTAATGCTGTAGAGGAAGGTGTTTATAATGCCGTAGAGGAAGGTGTTTATAATGGCGTAGAGGAAGGTGTTTGTAATGCCATAGGGGAAGGTGTTTGTAATGCCATAAAGGAAGGTGATTGTAATGCCGTAGAGGAAGGTCTTTGTTATGCCATAAAGGAAGGTGTTTGTAATGCCGTAGGGGAAGGTGTTTGTAATGCCATAAAGGAAGGTGTTTGTAATGCGTAGGGGAAGGTTTTTGTAATGCCATAAAGGAAGGTGATTGTAATGCTGTAGAGGAAGGTGTTTGTAATGCCGTAGAGGAAGGTGTTTGTAATGCCGTAGAGGAAGGTGTTTGTAATGCCGTAGAGGAAGGTGTTTGTAATGCCGTAGGTGAAGGTGTTTGTAATGCCGTAGAGGAAGGTGTTTGTAATGCCGTAGGTGAAGGTGTTTGTAATGCCGTAGAGGAAGGTGTTTGTAATGCCGTAGAGGAAGGTGTTTGTATGCTGTAGAGGAAGGTGTGTGTAATGCTGTAGAGGAAGGTGTTTGTAATGCCGTAGAGGAAGATGTTTGTAATGCCGTAGAGGAAGGTGTTTGTAATGCCGTAGGTGAAGGTGTTTGTAATGCCGTAGAGGGAGGTGTTTGTAATGCCGTAGAGGAAGGTGTTTGTAATGCTGTAGAGGAAGGTGTGTGTAATGCTGTAGAGGAAGGTGTTTGTAATGCCGTAGAGGAAGGTGTTTGTAATGCCGTAGAGGAAGGTGTGTGTAATGCCGTAGAGGAAGGTGTTTGTAATGCCGTAGAGGAAGGTGTTTGTAATGCCGTAGAGGAAGGTGTTTGTAATGCCGTAGAGGAAGGTGTTTGTAATGCCGTAGAGGAAGGTGTTTGTAATGCCGTAGAGGAAGGTGTGTGTAATGCTGTAGAGGAAGGTATGTGTAATGCTGTAGAGGAAGGTGTGTGTAATGCTGTAGAGGAAGGTGTGTGTAATGCTGTAGAGGAAGCTGTGTGTAATGCCGTAGAGGAAGGTGTGTGTAATGCTGTAGAGGAAGGTGTGTGTAATGCTGTAGAGGAAGGTGTGTGTAATGCTGTAGAGGAAGGTGTGTGTAATGCTGTAGAGGAAGGTGTGTGTAATGCTGTAGAGGGAGGTGTGTGTAATGCCGTAGAGGAAGGCGTGTGTAATGCCGTAGAGGAAGGTGTGTGTAATGCTGTAGAGGAAGGTGTTTGTAATGCCGTTGTTTGTAATGCCGTAGAGGAAGGTGTTTGTAATGCCGTAGAGGAAGGTGTTTGTAATGCCATAGAGGAAGGTGTTTGTAATGCCGTGAAGGAAGCTCACGCTGCCTGCTTGCTCCAGTAAAATCGAATAGAACAAGGACATAGAATAAATGCCTCTGATTTTGAGTTGTTAACCTTGATGGAGTCTTGAATTGACTCTTAAAACCACTCATTTGCTACTCTTGAATCACATCCTAATAGACTAAACTGTTAGAGCAGTTGAAAATAGAGCGGAGAATCTCATTAAGAGTGATTCAATAGCTCCCACTTGAAAAGCTTTACCTGAGAAAATAAGAAATAGGTATATTCACACTGATCTACGCCTTCAATTTGGGCATGAGTTTACGTCTATTTCCGTTCAGTGTGTAGAGACGGTGTGCGTGGAGACCATTTTGTGCAATTGCCCAACAAGGTACCATTTGCCAAATTTTAACTGGCTTTTTACATCGGAAGGTGAAACGGATCTCCAAGAGAAAGAGTTATGCTGCTGTGAAGGCCACTTTAAGGTTGCTGAGGCTTCTAGAAGTTGGCTTCTAGATCTCCAAATACACAAACAGCTGATGTTTCTTTGTCCTCCAAGCGCTCCTTTCAATTATTGTGGCAACATTCAAAGAATTCAACAGCACTGATGCTCTCTTCACCTCAACTCTGTCTGCACATGAAGATTGTTCTTTAGACATGCTGTCAGAGAGCCACAATGGTGGTTTAGTTTCTCAAAGCTTTTATTTTCCATAGGAAAAGTTTCTTAAATGACTTTCATTTAGAAATACTAACTTTTGGGGGGAAAATCTTCAAATCCAAATGGATGAAATATTCCGTGCAGCATCTCTTCAGGTATTGAAATGAAGCCATGCATTTATTTTAAATCATAGTATCCTTTTTTTGTGCCACTTTAAATGAGAAGCGTAAATTTATAAAGGGGTTATGAGTACTTGATGTTGTCTTGAATTGATGATACTTTATAAGGTGTATTGGTAAAGTTTTAATATACCTGTCCGCAGCACCATGAAACAAAGGGGTCATTGGAGAAGACCAGGGTAAGGCATCGACTCTGACATGTGCTTCTGGAGTATCAATGTCTTCATGGAAGGTAACAGTCAGGAGGTGGAACTGCTAGAGGTGAGCAATGCTATAATTGGGCTGTACTAGGTAGAAAATAGCCACTGCCTATTTCTGCCACAGGCTCTGCAATGATTTAAAAATATATTTTTTTATTTATGCTGCTCATGATTTTCAGCATAAAGGCTGCTGAGGTGAAGGCGTCTCGACCAGTGCCTGGGGGACATGCTGGGTCCAGAGCAGGTAATGAACCTGTTATAAACAGGAAGTGAGGTTTTAGTTTTCGGGGGGATATGATGCACCTCTTGAGCCTGATGCCTCCCAGCTGGCTGGGGCCGTGAATGACTTCATCAGCTGCTGCTGCCTTTTATTAGCCTGGTGAATCACTCTATAGGAGGGGGTGAGGGCAAACACAGCGTCAGGGACACCACCTGCTGAGTGGGAGAACGGGACTGTCTGCTATGTCCACCTTAAAACTGATACACTTTCTTTATAAAGAGGTAGAACAATTCATTCTGTTGATCCACGCACAGAAAGGCCAAGTAATATGTTTGTCCGCCCACCATACACCTCCCCCAGTGGGTTTGCCAATCATCAACACTTCCTCCCAGCCAGGTCCTTGTCCATATACACACTGTTATTGTGATGTAGCTACACTCATGGGCCTCTCCCTTAGACACTTCATCAGGGAAGCCAAAGCCTTCAATTGTCTTCAGGCTCCTGCCGACACCTCCTACTGTCACAGTTACTCTGTGCTGTCTGAGGAAGGAATTGGAGCGAACACTTCACTGTTTCTAGAGGCTAGAGATGAGGAACTGTATCTTAGACATGGTGTTACTTTGCTTGTGCGATGGGGAGCTGCTCTTTGTCTCTTTCAGTCTCACTTGCTCTCTGTTTCTGTCTTCTATCTCACCTCCCTCTTGTCCTGATTGTAGATTCTGCTCCTCACCTGACCAGGCCTCAGCAGGGTCCTCCTGCCATCTGGCCTCATCTGCATATAGAATCCCTGGCATCCAATGAGACGCTCCGGAGGAGCTCTCCTTTAAAACTTCCGTCTCCAGCGGCCCAGCTCCGTAATTTCTCAGGCAGCGTGGCTAGGGGAACTAAAGGGCTAAATTGCTGTCTTGAGATGCTTGGCAGTTCTTAAAAAGCGAAGACTAAAATGTTCTCTGAGAGCCGCGGCCCAGTGAATATTAATTCCTGTCTAATCAACAGGAGCGATAGTGCATGTAAGCAGCTTAGTCCGGCCCTATTCATTTTGGGACATCATAATGGAGCAGATCAATGTTCTCCATTTTGTCTGAGGAGGATATTGACTCCTTATTCCTTTTGTTACTTGTAGCAAAATTCCTCTTTGGGCGTCCAAGTGAATCTGGTGAAGGTTAAGCGAGCAAGTACACCTGCGGGCTCCATTCTCTGCTCATCTAGGTGTGTAAGCCATATGAGAGGTGGTCCCTTGAGCTCTACTCACCTTGGCTGCTCTACTCACAATTGAGTGGGAATCTGGAGTTATGATTTTTTGTTGTCTTGGCATGGACGTAGATTGTTGGCTGTGTAATTCCCTGCTGTAATAAGCTTCTATAATTTTGTTGGAAATGATTGTGTTCTGAGAAGATAATATTCTCTATTACTAGATGTCTATAATCTCACATTGTAACAGGCTGTAAAATGTTTTCCCTCAATGATTTTCTTTTGTTCCCAGTGTCCTTGTGAAGTCCTACTTGAAAGATGTTCCTTCCATTCCATAGACATGCCAATCTCTCTGTTGTTATTTCTGCTTCGTCCTCACTTCCTGAGATTGACATTCTCTTCTCGTTCTCCTCTGACTTTCCTTCCCAGTGTTCAAAAGATGATGATGTATGTTTCACACACATTGATCCGACCCTGTAATACTGGATCTATGGATGACGCTCGATCTTGTGAAAGACGATCGCTTTGTCCCTCGCCTCTGAGTAATTTCTCCACTGCGCCCGGTGCTGATCAATATTTATCTATCATAAGCAAACTGAATGCGGGGTCATGGATATCACATCCACATATATTTTAGAATGCTTAAAGGATGGCGGAATGGTAAAGGATAGGGGTTGTGAGAAATTCCCTTAATGTCTGTGAGCCGTTTCTGGCCTCCAGTGTTTCTGCTGTTTTTTTCTACCAAACAGTGGAAATGGATTGTATGGTGCTGCTGCAGTATATAAACTCAATCCATCATTATGACTAAACCCTCCACACCCTGAAGTAAGTGCTAAACCATATGCAATAGTGTTTTAAAGGACAGGTTTGGGCTACACGCTTTCAGAGGCACAACTCTGAAGCAAGTTCTCAGCAGTCCAGAGATCACAAGGTGATTTATGACATTCTGGACCTTAGGGAGTGAGCCAGTGAAGGTTGAGGGATTGCATACCGGGGAGTTGTATAAAGGCATCTGCATTTAAACAAATTTTCTAACATTGAGGGGGTTTCAATACCTGTGGTTGTGTCATTTTGTTTAATGACTGGAGTGGGAGGCTGGGGTGCAGAGAAGCAAATAGTAGCGATTCCACAGCGAAGCGGAGGAATATAACTGAATAGAATTAAATTGAGGGAAATCAGGGTCACAGCTCCGGTGTCTACGATGGGCAGCTGAATATTCATCACTCTCACCCTAAACACTGCTATGATTAATTGCACCGCTGGTGTGATTTAAAATATGAATGAATTCCTTAAAAATTATTCAAATTGAGCACCACTCTCATGTTTAATGTATGATGCACTTATTGTTTTGGCTTGGGGAGACATCCTCTGTTTGGCAGGTAAGACTTCCTTTGAGACTCCATGGTCGGTTACCTCTGAGGTCATCACATGACTGAGGTTTGAGTCTCCCCAGACACAACTGAAAACTGAAAATGTATTTTCAAATGTAGTTTCTGTTTAGTTGAGTTTCTTGGGGATTTCAAGCCTATTTCTTTCTCTTCAAATTAGTTAATATGAGTCACTATCGTTGACAGAGCTGTTGGCCTGGTCTTAGCGATGCTAATTAATCAACTTTTGGTGAAGAGGACTCAGACACAGTATCATAGGATTGTTTCTGGGTTTTGTATCTCAGCCCAGTTGAGCAGCCAACCTGTGGTTCTGACCTACTTTCTGCCCTGATCAACAGTCATGTGGAGAACTGGTGCAGCTCGGATTCATTCCCCGTGGATCACATTTATTTCTTTCGAAGTTTATGTCATCGTTACAGAATTACCTGTTCCATTCTTGTGCGCGGCCTGGCACATTTTAATATTTCATTATCAGTATGATAATACCTTAAATATGCCATAGGAGCCACAAAGAGGGTGTCCTGCTCCTGAAACCTGCTCCTGCATTCATCCCAGTCATCATAAACAGAGCATTGAGGTAGGTACATGTTGGACATCAATGTGTGTGCAATTACAATGGTAATAATATGGCTAATGGTTTGCCTTGAGTGGTAGGTGTTGTGGGTTTTCACACTCTTATGACGCTCGTATGTAACCAGATATAAAATAACACAATATATATGGTCTAAATATATGTGTCATGACAGTGTTATGACAGGTTATGACATGGTTATGACTGTGTTATGACGCTACGCTTCAAGTAAAGTGTTGTTTTTTTTACCAACAAGGGAATTAAATGCAGCAAGAGTGATGCTTGTCTGCGAGAGAGAGACAGGAAATTCCGCAATAAATTGTTCCTCCCTTTCCAAATTAGCAGATCAAAAGGCTAATTCAATCCTTGAGGGGCTATGCTTGGACAGAGATTCCCCCAAGAGCCCCTGTACAACTCATTCATAAAACACACATGTCACTCCTGTCACAAGCTAACTCCGCAGAAGCACCCACTGGCTAGCCTGGAAGTCCCACAATTTCATACACGTCGCCCATTGCTATCCGCAACAGTCTTCCACTCTGAGATGTAATTAAATCACAATTTGATGGGTTAACCCCCTTGAAAGAAATTAAAAAGTAAAAGTGATGATAATAATAATCCAATTAGATGTTCTAACACGTTAAAGCAACAAGGAAAATGACTGCCAATGTTCCTTTAAGCCCTTAAGATCTTCTGTTCAACAATGTGTGGTGCCGGTCAAATGAAAGGTTGATGGTGAAACTAAATTAAATGGCAGAGTTGCTCCTCCGTGACATATTAACTCACTACACTGGGAGTTCGGGAGAAGAGATTTCATCTTTTTCATTACCCTCTGATTTACGTGTCTCAAAATATTTGCGGCGTATCACTCGGGTGTATCCGGGTTGCTAACCCACTGCTCCCAAACAGAGATGGGTTTAGGGAGTACGGTGTGCTGTGCAGATGGCGGTAGGTTTGTTATTAAGAGCAGTGTCACAGCTCCTGGCCATTGTGGTAGATAGCGAGTGTGTCTGTAAGTCAGATGGAGCTCAGGGAGAGGAGGCTTAATGACCCAGGAGTTGCATGATTAATGGAATGGTTTACACGATATTTCTCCAACTTCCTGGCATAGCGTGTGTAAAGGCTGGGCATATCATCTTTTAAGAGCCCTGCTCAAGGTCAGCAGAGCTTGGAAGAGAGCAGCGACGACAGGCTATTAGTGGAGTTCCTTTCCTATACCCAGGACTGACACGCACACAGGCATGTGTTCACACACACACGCGCACACACACACACACATGCACACATGTGTTCACACACACACGCACACGCACACACGCGCACACACACATGCACGCATGTGTTCACACGCACGCACACACACACACACACACACACACGCACACACACACACAGACACACACAGGGGACCACCCTTGTATTGTAAGAACCTTGGGGATTTCTGTAACCTCTTTCGAGAAAGCAATGCACACGCACCTTGTTGTTATAGAAGCTGAGTAGAGGGATGGCAGAATCCAGGCATTGCACACAATTTTTTATGTAACTTTTACCTTAGCTATCACTGTAAGGTCAAGCTCATTGTCTCCTCAGCTACCAGGTTGTTCTGAGCAGAGATGGTGAATAAATGAGGATGTCAGCTCACGACTACATTAGAACTATGAGACGTACGTATAACGTTAGTAGATGTTTCGAATGCAGGTGATGTGATGCCTTTGAGACGTTAATGAGGCCAATGCAACCCATGCAGCACACTGATGAGAGGGCTCTGTATTGCGCTATATAGGGAATATGGTGACACAACCAGCCTTAGGCAACACACAGGCATTGATGTAGCCTAATTCACCAGGGGGCTCGCCCCTCCAACAGTCTGTTCCATATAAACTCATTGGTTCTGACTATTTCCCGCCACTAAGGGACAGATTTTCTTTATTACCGTTCTCCAAATCATGGAACATACAACAGCCAGCAAGAAGGCAAAGCAATTATAAATACAAATTCCCAATAAGTGCCTGGAAGGTATGTTGAAAGGTCCTCCGTAGGAGATAATTACAGCCTGGCTTGATTACATTTAAAAGGAGACTGAAGTACATTTGAGAAAAATCATGAATTATTCAAGCAAACAACAGCCGCAAAGCACAACCCTATGTGTTTGTCTGTGGGGATGAGACACTACTACCAGACCGTCACCACAGTGATTCTGTTGGTTGTGACCGACTGTACGCAGGAGATAGCTGTCACCACAGTGATTCTGCTTCTGACTGTACGCAGGAGATAGCTGTCAGTGATTCTATTTCTGACTGTCTGTCACCACAGTGATTCTGCTTCTGACTGTACGCAGGAGAGACCTATCTGTCACCACAGTGATTCTGCTTCTGACTGTACGCAGGAGATAGCTATTATCACAGTGATTCTGCTTCTGACTGTACGCAGGAGATAGCTGTCACCACAGTAATTCTGCTTCTGACTGTACGCAGGAGATAGCTGTCACCACAGTGATTCTACTTCTGACTGTACCCAGGAAATAGCTGTCACCACAGTGATTCTGCTTCTGACTGTACGCAGGAGAGACCTATCTGTCACCACTATCTGGTCCTTCTGTAGCTCAGTTGGTAGAGCATGGCGCTTGTAACGCCAGGGTAGTGGGTTCGATCCCCGGGACCACCCATACGTAGAATGTATGCACACATGACTGTAAGTCGCTTTGGATAAAAGCGTCTGCTAAATGGCATATATTATATTTTTATTTATTTACCACAGTGATTCTGCTTCTGACTGTACGCAGGAGAGACCTATCTGTCACCACAGTGATTCTGCTTCTGACTGTACGCAGGAGAGACCTATCTGTCACCACAGTTAGAGAAAACACTTGTTGTTTAGTCATTCTCTTCCACTGAAGTTTCACTAATAGTCTATGTAATAAGCATACAAATACCTTTCATCAAGTGCTAATGAACTCTTTAGGCTAGTTAAAAGGGTGATGTAAACGCAAGAAATGCAAGGTAATTATCTAACATGTAGACTTGCTGGGTACATTGCCAGAATGTTTTGCTTGCTTTGAAGCTTGTCATACTCTGAAAACAAATCGCGCTCAGAAAAGTTGACAGATAATTATGAAAAACGCTTGTGTTTCACCTTTGTAATCCGCAGTGTGGCATATAGTATATTTAAGCAATAATGCCCGAGGGGGTGTGGTATATGGCCAATAAACCACGGCTAAGGTGCCAAATTGATATTATTGTCACAACTGCTCCCCCCCAGGCTGCCCTGCATCACTCACTCCTAGCATCTATTACGCACACCTGCCTTCCCTCATCAAGCGCATCAGCGATATTGGACTCACCTGGACTCACTCATCATTTGTTTATGTCCTTCCCTATATTTGTCAGTTTTTGTCTTTGTTACCTGTTTGCTGACGCTGTTCCTGTCTCATTCCATGTTCGTTATTTATTAAATGTTTTACTCCCCGTACCTGCTTCGTCTCATCAGCGTCATTCCATGTGACAGAATGCAGCAGCCCACATACGATTCAGGGAGTACTGGCGTTCCGGTTGGTATGGGGACATCGGCTCTGGGTCGCCGCCGATGGAACCGAGGGTGCCTAGCCAGCTCGTCGGGCTTCCACACCCTAGCTGGCACGAGAGGTTTCCTTGCCCTGGTAGGCTCAGATGGTGCCCATCCCACGTCGGGCCTCAGCCAGTTCGTCAGTTCTTGTTCGCCTAGCCAGTCCAGGAGTTTTTTATTTGTTTGTTTTTTGTTTTGTTGGTGACGTCGGAGTGGATTCCACCGCCGATGGAACTGGGGGTACCTAAGCCAGCCCGTCGGGCTTTCATACCCTGGCTGACTCGAGAGGTTTCCTTGGCTCTGTTGGCTCTGCAGCTTTCCATCCCACGTCACACTCCACCGGATCTTCAGGCTCCCTCTCTGCAGCGGGATCGACAGGCATCTTGCCTCAAGCCGGATTGTCGTGCTTCCATACCTCAGCCGGCTCGCCAGGCTCTCACGCTCCTGCCGGTTCGTTGGGCTCCCACACCCCAACCGGCTTGCCCAGCGCCCATGTCTCGGCCGGTTCACCCAGGTGGGACGCCGGATGGCACCACTAGAGGTGGGGGTACTGTCACGTCTGCTCCCGCTCTCCCCCCCACCAGCTCTTGATGGCGCCAGGCATCACTCACTCCTAGCATCTATTACGCACTCCTGCCTTCCCTCGTCACGTGCATCAGCGATATTAGACTCACCTTGATTCACTCATCATCTGTTTATTACCTTCCCTATATTTATTTAAAAAATAAATGCTTTCTCATACCCATGGTATATGGTCTGATATACCACGGCTTTCAGCCAATTAGCAGTCAGGGCTCGAACCACCCAGTTTATAATTATAAGTAGAATAACAGTGTTGCAAATAGTACAGGGAGGTGAACAAATCAAATAAAATGTATTTATATAGCCCTTCGTACATCAGCTGATATCTCAAAGTGCTGTACAGAAACCCTGCCTAAAACCCCAAACAGCAAGCAATGCAGGTGTAGAAGAACAAATCCCACCAGTCTAGATAACATTCTTGGCCTCAAGAAATAGGCCTCATGTTTTGTTGCCTACACTTCACTGGTGCCCAACAAAGGAAACCTCAGTCATTGAGAATGATGTGGAAAGATGAATCTCTCTGACTTAGTGACCCACCGGAGTAGCATGTATGACTGTAGAAATGTGTGACCTTTAGCGTGACCGCGAGAATAAAGATAATGATTCTCCGTAGGGAGCCTGGAGTGTGCATTAGGAGTGTCTTTCACTTTGTTATGGAAGAGAACCAGCCTTCTGCGCCGATGCCACAGGATGAGAATCAGCTGGAATAACGCAGCCAACTGTGAAGGACTAGGGCAAGTGACAGGGGCTGAACAGTGTGAAGTCTGTGACACACACAAGCTGTATAAAACAACAGACACACATACATTGACAGATATTTTAGCAAAGTCAAAATAGACATGAAGTCGCACAAATACGTCATTGTTTTTTAGTTGTGTTACTTTAATAGTTAGAGCTGGTTATTAAAATGTTTTGTTCTTTTAAACAATGGCTATGCTACAGAAGCTACCAGATATAAATTGCATGGTATTTAAGCAATTTAAAGAGGTTGGTTGACCCACTGCACTCTTTTTCGGAGTTGATGTACAGATTTTGGATCTTACTTTGATCATCCGGTTGAAAAATAACTCCTGCAATGCCGAACATTTAAAACATGTTTATTTGAGGTTTTAAATGGTTTATGAGGTTTGTAATTTCCACTTTGAAGTTTCAGACTCAATATTCTCTTACGAAAAATTATTCAACCCCTACAACAATGTCCATTGATTATAATCCACATAATAATTCAAAATGTTCTGTTGCTGCAGAATTCTTTTCCTGCTGTAGCAAACTGGCTCTAGTTGTGATCTGTTTTCTAGTATTTTCTAACACAGGATTTATACAAATGTGTGGTTATACTACTGAAAGGCCACACAATTTAATTGATACACTGCTGGTTAGGCCTAGTAAGTAAACATGTAATGTGTGTGTCTCTTCAACTGAACAAACCCCCAATTTTGTTAGTCTAGTGAGACCCTCCTTATCAACTAAACCACTATGATGATAATGTGGAGTGGGTCTCTAAGGCCCAGAATGACTCAGCGTCGCAGCCAAGGCTGTTAGTTTTAATGCACACAGCCAGCCTGTGAAGAAGGGCTCAGTCTACCACATAGAAAATTACAAAGACCAATCAATACAAATGTGTCCTACAAAGTTAAATACCAGGTCGGCTGATAAACAGCCGCCTCTCCCTGCAGTTAAATCCTGCCTCCTGTAGGCAACCTGGCTCTTGGAGTTTGGCTGCAGAGGGACAGATAGGCTTGTCTATAACAAGAAACCATAGGAATCAGTGGAGGCTGCTGAGGGGAGGACAAGTCATAATAATGGCTGGAATGGAGTCAATGGAATGGTATCAAACACATCAAACACGTGGTTTCCATGTGGTTGATGTCAGTCCATTGGTTCCATTCCAGTCATTATTATGAGTCGTCCTCCCCTCAGCAGCCTCTGTTGATATGAATTGTCAAGACAGCAGAAGTAGGTCTGCGATCAGGCTCCAGGTAGGCAGTCATATCCAAATCTCCTATTAAACAAATAGTTAATTATCAGAGCCTCTCAGCTTGTCAAAAGGAACAACACATGGGTCTTAACTATTTATTTTCTCTTGAAGAAAAAGAGGATGTTTGTCCCTCCCAAGAAAAGAGATTGTTACCACAATTGTCCTGACTTCAGTTCAGCGCAAACTCGCCCATTCGCTGCTCCCTTTTGCAGCACTTTACACAGAGACAGTATTCTGTCATCCTTCACTCCTCTTCCCCATCCAATGGGTCTTAAATTGTTATTTTGATTAACTGGGAGAGTTTTGAGAGTTTCCCAGGCAGAGAGGGATAGAAACCCAGGCTTTTAGTGAACAGAAAGCCACTTTCACGTTTCATCTATCGCTAAACTATGTGCTTCAATTGACGTAAAATATATCAAAAAGAATGGTTTAGTGGGATTAAAGGAAAACAATCAAAAGAAAACTCCACGGAAATTACAGTATATCCAGACATGATGTATTGAAGGTTTTCTTTGAATCTATGTGTGTGTGTGTGTGTGTGTGTGTGTGTGTGTGTGTGTGTGTGTGTGTGTGTGTGTGTGTGTGTGTGTGTGTGTGTGTGTGTGTGTGTGTGTGTGTGTGTGTGTGTGTGTGTGTGTGTGTGTGTGTGTGTGTGTGTGTGTGTGTGTGTGTGTGTGTGTGTGTGTGTGTGTGTGTGTGTGTGCGCGCGGTGGGGGCTGTGAGGGAGCCAAGGCAGAGGGGTGGCAGCGCCTGAAAAAGCATCAATAAAGGCTTGAGCAGTAAGCTCTCCTGGGTGTGAGATTGACTCTATTGATTTGTCTCTCAGAAGATAACATCTTCAGTTCTGGACTTGTTAACGGCATTGACATCTTTTAAAATGTCATACATTTACATAGCCTCATTCTTCTCTTTCAGTGTTGTTTTTGCTGAAGACATTTTAAGAATTTTCCTCAAATCCTTAGAGAGAACAGAACAGTACATTAGTCATGAAGCGGAAGACCAATCACAAAGTATTAATTGTCCAACCATTAATGAGCAGATATCAGTAACTATACCTGGTTACCCATATAGGGTTTTCTGCATTACAGATCACTGAAATGGTGGGTAGGTATTTTAACAGAGGTAAAATAGGCTAGCCAGTGTATTGATTGAGGTCATGTGATTCTTGTGATTGACATCGGAAGGCTGGAGGTGGCTGGAATGGTAACCAAATACCTAGACCACTGTCTTGGCCAAAGAACCTCAAACCCAGTTTGACTGTACTGTTGAACATAACTTTTTGTGTGTACTCTCCTTATGATATGACATTACAATCACATTTCAGGTCATTTTTCCATTTAGTCCATCATGGGAACTTAATTCCTATAAGATTCAAGTTGAGACTGGAGAAATGATACACCATAAAGAGAGATGTATATTTCACATTGATGACAGATGTAGCACATGGATGACAGATGTAGCACATGGGTGTCAGATGTAGCACATGGGTGACAGATGTAGCACATGGGTGACAGATGCAGCACATGGATGACAGATGTAGCACATGGATGACAGATGTAGCACATGGATGACAGATGTAGCACATGGGTGACAGATGCAGCACATGTGTGACAGATGTAGCACATGGATGACAGATGTAGCACATGGATGACAGATGTAGCACATGGGTGACAGATGCAGCACATGGGTGACAGATGTAGCACATGGGTGACAGATGTAGCACATGGGTGACAGATGTAGCACATGGATGACAGATGTAGCACATGGGTGACAGATGCAGCACATGGATGACAGATGTAGCACATGGATGACAGATGTAGCACATGGGTGACAGATGTAGCACATGGGTGACAGATGTAGCACATGGATGACAGATCTCTGGATGCCTACAGAAGTCAGATCAGGAAATGCAAACTTGTAGTGTATTCAAGGTTTTAAAATGCTTCTAAAGTTTGTAAAGTTTGTAACTAAAAATGTAACAACCCAGAATGTCCATCAATTATAATCCACACAATAATTCACATTTCCTGTTGCTGCAGGATTATTGTCCTGCTGTGAAAAAACTGGTCAAATTAAGATCTTACATCTGTAACATGTAGTTCATGGAACCAGACAGTCCGCACTGTAAAACTCAGGAGGACTACTAGCATAGCCTCTGTATCCCCTCTTGCAAGTGAAATCCATTCTGAATCTACCAGCTGTCAATAACAGAGAGCTATGGCATGCCATCATCTGGCATATTGTGCCGCCATAAGCTAGCAAGCAAGTAAGCAAAATTCAACACTAGATAGATCCTACAGATGAATCTCCTCTAGCAATTCAGCACCACTCTGTATTTCCCACACCTCTGTGTCCATTGGGGTTTCACTGAGAGCTTCTAGCCTCAGCCATGTGATTAGCGCTAGCTAGAATTCCACATTAGAAGCACATCTGAGTGTTCATCCCTCTTTAAATTGCTTCCCCCACTTTATCCAAAGTAGCATAGATAATGCAACACCTTTGCTCTTTTAATTGAATTTCTGATTAATTAAGGGACTGGTTTGCTCATTACATTCCTTCAGAGAACTTTAGAAAGATTGGGGTGATGTAAATCAGATATTCTAAGTCAAGACAGATGTTCTCATCGGGGTGGCTAGATATTCCATCTGATGTAGCCTAAAGTAGTTGATGGAGAACCTCTGCATAAATGAGCCACGGTATTCAATTTGTTGTAAGGTGAAAAGTGAACTTCAAGGCAGAAGGTGCCAACTTTTTGGCTCATTACAGTCGGAGTGCTTTCCAATCAAATACAAGTTTATTGGTCGCATACACAGATTTGCAGGTGTTATGACAGGAAAATGTTTAGATTACTAGCTCCAACAGTGTAGTAAAATGGCATATACAATAAAATAAACAAATGTAAAAAATATAAATATATTCAAGTAGATATATTAGAGTGAGCATGTGTGAGAATCCAGAATATAAATATGTGGTTTGTGTATATGTAGCAGACATGCAAACTTTAAAAGCAGCATCTGCCCTGGGCCCAATAAGGATCTCCCTCTTGGTCTAAGGTCTAAGATGTGTGTTGCTCCTGACAGTACATCATTTGGAAAATAAAATGTGTGCATGTACAGTGAGGGAAAAAAGTATTTGATCCTACTGTATTTGACCCTACTGATTTTGTACGTTTGCCCACTGACAAAGAAATGATCAGTCTATAATTTTAATGGTAAGGTTTATTTGAACAGTGAGAGACAGAAGCATCGAAACCTTAATGACTTGGAGAAGATCTGCAAAGAGGAGTGGGACAATATCCCTCCTGAGATGTGTGCAAACCTGGTGGCCAACTACAAGAAACGTCTGACCTCTGTGATTGCCAACATGGGTTTTGCCACCAAGTACTAAGTTATTTTGGGGGGGTCAAATACTTATTTCCTTCATTAAAATGCAAATCAATTTATAACATTTTTGACATGCATTTTTCCGGAATTTTTGTTGTTATTCTGTCTCTCACTGGGGTTGAGGACGAGGCAGTTGCCGAACCAGGCGGTGATGCAGCCCAACAGAATGCTCTCAGTGGTATATTTGGGGCAGCAGGGTAGCCTAGTGGTTAGAGCGTTGCACTGGTAACCGAAAGGTTGCAAGTTCGAATCCCCGAGCTGACAAGGTACAAAGCTGTCGTTCTGCCCTTGAACAGGCAGTTAACCCACTGTTTCTATGCTGTCATTGAAAATAAGAATTTGTTCTTAACTGACTTGCCTGGTAAAATTTAAAAAGTAAAAATTGTAGAAGTCTTTGTGGTCTGGAATTGACAATCTAACCTAAACTTTCTAAAGTATCCATTCTTACAGACTGAAACATTAGAGTCTCTAGGATATGAGAATTTCATTGATTTATGTTTCTTTGGCCCAGTAAAAGGATGGAGAGCTGTTTCGAACCCATTTTCTCAGTAGGGGTAGAACCCTAAAAGATGTTCCAGTTGGGTGAAACTGTCAACAACGATTACCACTCACATTTGTACCGCTATGGAACAGTTCTCTCTGTACCTCTATCAAAGTCACGCACCATTTACATGGTGGAAATACTTTGGAAACTTCTTAAATACTTTGGAAAATGACGGTGAATGCTTAGAAACCGTATGTCTGGTCTGACCTGGAAGCTAAACTCTGTAGCACCTCTGCCCAGGACTCTGCCCCAGGTTAATGTACACTAGTTTGTACAGTGTGACATTTAGAGCCCCCTACTGGCATTTCATATATAATTAGTTGTAACATGACATCACATCTACAATATTTGGCCTGAAGACAACAGGAGACAGGAGAACAGACTCGTCAGAGATCCTCCAAGGTATGGCCAATTAAAAGCTCTGAGCATTTTATTTGTGAAGTAATCTCAGGATGGCTATACGGAACTGAGGAATTTTGCTAGTCTTGTCTAGAGATGCTGTGAGGAGTCAATGAAGCCTTTTTTCATTAGTGAGGCAGCCAGTAGAGTTTGACATTTATGTATTTGAGGTTGTTAGCTGAGGAGCATGGACTTGAGTCACTGTGGAGCGTTTTTGCCACTGAATATATCTCTGCCTGTGGGGCCGCAGGCCCCCTCTCTCTCTCTCTCTCTCTCTCTCTCTCTCTCTCTCTCTCTCTCTCTCTCTCTCTCTCTCTCTCTCTCTCTCTCTCTCTCTCTCTCTCTCTCTCAGTAAGTCATCAGCTGCCAAAGCAGGAGGCCTTCGTAGGTTCCCACAGGGCTCACTTTCTGCACACACACACACACACACACACACACACACACACACACACACACACACACACACACACACACACACACACACACACACACACACACACACACACACACACACACACACACACACACACACACACACACACACACACACACACACACACACACACACATACACATACACATACACATACACATACACATACACATACACATACACATACACATACACATACACATACACACACACACATTTACAATCCCATCATTCCCTGGGATGATGTCCTGGGAGCACGCTGTCAGATGCAACAACCTTATTGGAAGAAGAGGAGAGATGAATGAATAATGATGCAGTATCTATCTACTCCGAGAAAATAAGGTAGAGGGGAAGTGTTGCGATCAAAAGGCTGATGTAATGGAGGTTAGAACTCCAAGAAAAGGACGATAAATGCAAAGTGTGCAGTGTTGCCATGTTCCAAAAATAGTACAGAAAAAGGCAGAAAATATGAATATATACTGTAATTGGTGCAAGGGCTCCAAGTACAACTGCTCCATGTCATTTTACAGATAGCCGATCTCTAAAGTAGGTGAATCTAAAAATGCATACAGATACACTTAGCTTGCTGTGACCAGTGTGCTGTGCTCAGTTAATACCAACAGCATAAGCCCAAGCAGGCCTTTAAGAGAGCCTCATATCAGAGCAGTCAGTCTCTGTCATCTTCTCTCCCTCCATTTGGGAAACCAAACCAGTTTGTGTTTTCTTATTTATGTTTGGAGTCGGGTCCCTGCTCAGATCACTGGAGGGCTGCTGTATTGTGTCGGGACACAGCAGGGCGTAGAACGAACCAACAGAGAGACAAGGGAGCAGAAAACAAGGACATGAAAACCTGGTGTCGACACAGGATGTCAAGGGCAATCATTACCACTCTGAATAAAAACGCAGCCCCCACTGGCAGGTATAAGAACCAAAATGTCACAATGGTGACTTCTGGTCCCCTGTTAGATTTGGGTTTAAATCAAATAGCATTTTGGACATGGGAAATCCATTCTCACAAGGATCATCACATTTGACAAGGATTTTGTTTTGGAGAGGTGTTAGCTGAGAGAGAGGAGAGTGTGAAGAAGAGAGAACTGCCCTGCAATGTCAACTACAGAAGGGACCTAGCTGCTGTGCAGAGAAAGGGAGATGGGGGGTAGAGCAAGAGAGTGAAAGAGAGCGCACTGCCCTGAATGTCAACTACAGAGAGGTGAAACTTCCAACCTTTTCCCTGCACTGACACATACAGTCAAATCAGATGATTAACCACAGGAGGAAAGCAGAAAACCATTCAGTGTGTTGTTAACTGAGGGAAGACTCATCATAACGGCTAATTACCAACAAGAGCCATTTCTTCGATTGTCTATCGTGCTGGGAACCACAGTGCTCTCAACACATCTAGGAAAGACTCAATGTAATTGGCCAATCACATTTGCCCTATGACTAATCTTGTTTGTGTGCCACATCTTAAAAATACATAATTTCTGTTTGCTCCCATTCTATTCAATACGTACCATGTGCTGACATAACACAAGGAAAAAATGGAGGTGGATCTCTCCTTGATACTTTGGATTCAAAACAGGACAAAGTGTTACAGTATTTAATACACTACATCAGTGGTTCCCAAACCTTTAATAGTCCCTTCAAACATTCAACCTCCAGCTGCGTAGAGCGGTGGATTCTCAAATGTAATTTTTTGCCATCATTGTAAGCCTGCCACACACACACTATACAATACATTTATTAAACATAAGAATGAATGTTTTTGTCACAACCCGGCTCGTGGGAAGTGACAAAGAGCTCTTAAAGGACCAGGGCACAAATAATAATATAATAATAATCACAATCATTTTGCTCTTTATTTAACCATCTTACATATAAAAACCTTATTTGTTCATTGAAAATTGTGAATAACTCACCACAGGTTAATGAGAAGGGTGTGCTTGAAGGGTGTGCTTGAAGGGTGTGCTTGAAGGGTGTGCTTACAGTGCCCTGCAAAAGTATTCATCGCCTTGGTGTTTTTCCATTTTTTTTGCATTAAAACCTGTAATTTAAAAGGATTTTTATTAGGATTTCATGTAATGGACATACATAAAATAGTTGTGAAAAAAATTGGTGAAGTGAAATTAAATAAATCACTTGTTTCAAAATATTCTCAAAAAAATCTAATGAAAAGTGGTGCGTGCATATGTATTCACCCCCTATATGAAGCCCCTAAATAAGATCTGGTGCAACCAATTACCTTCAAAAGTCACATAATTGGTTAAATAAAGTCCACCTGTGTGCAATCTAAGTGTCACATGATCTGTCACATGATCTCAGTATATACACACCTGTTCTGAAAGGCCCCAGAGTCTGCAACACCACTAAGCAAGGGGCACCACCAAGCAAGCAGCACCATGAAGACCAAGGAGCTCTCCAAACAGGTCAGGGATAAAGTTGTGGTGAAGTACAGATCAGGGTTGAGTTGTAAAAAAATATCAGAAACTTTGAACATCCCACGGAGCACCATTAAATCCATTATTAAAAAATTGAAAGAATATGGCACCACAACAAACCTGCCAAGAGAGGGCCGCCCACCAAAACTCACTGACCAGGCAAGGAGGGCATTTATCAGAGAGGCAACAAAGAGACCGAAGATAACCCAGAAGGAGCTGCAAAGCTCCACAGCGGAGATTGGAGTGTCTGTCCATTGGACAACTTTAAGCCGTACACGCCCACAGAGCTGAGCTTTACGGAAGAGTGGCCAGAAAAATATATATAAGCAAACACGTTTGGTGTTCGCCAAAGGGCATGTGGGAGACTCCCCAAACATATGGAAGAAGGTACTCTGGTCAGATTAGACTAAAATTAAGCTTTTTAACCATCAATGAAAATGATATGTCTGGTGCAAACTCAACACCTCTTATCACCCTGAGAACACCACCCCCATTGGGAAGCATGGTGGTGGCAGCGTCATGCTGTGGGGATGTTTTCATCGGCAGGGACTCGGAAACTGGTCAGAATTGAAGGAATGATGGATGGCGCTATATACAGGGAAATTCTTAAGGGAAACCTGTTTCATTCTTCCAGAGATTTGAGACTGGGACGGAGGTTCACCTTCCAGCAGGACAATGGCCCTAAGCATACTGCTAAAGCAACACTCGAGTGGTTTAAGGGGAAACATTTAAATGTCCTGGAATTGCCTAGTCAAAGCCCAGACCTCAATCCAATTGATAATCTGTGGTATGACTTAAAGATTGCCGTACATCAGCGGAACCCATCCAACTTGAAGAAGCTGGAGCAGTTTTGCCTTGAAGAATGGAAAATCCCAGTGTCTAGATGTGCCAAGCTTACAGAGACATACCCCAAGAGAATTGCAGCTGTAATTGTTGCAAAAGGTGGCTCTACAAAGTATTGACTTTGGGGGGTTGAAAAGTTATGCACACTCAAGTTTTCAGCTTTTTTGTCTTATTTCTTGTTTGTTTCACAAGAAAAATGATTTTGCATCTTCAAAGTAGTAGGCATGTTGTGTAAATCAAATGATACAAATCCCCCCCCCAAAGTCTATTTTAATTCCATGTTGTAAGGGGTTTGAATGCCAAGGGGGTGAATACTTTCGCAAGGTTGTATTGGATAAAGTCTTAGTCTTAAATCATTTTCCACACACAGTCTGTGCCTCTATTTAGTTTTCATGCTAGTGAGTTTGGAGAATCCACTCTCACATAGGTACGTGGTTGCAAAGGGGATCAGTGTCTTAACAGCGCGTTTTGCCAAGGCTGTCACGCCTTGGTCATAGTGTTTTGTGTTTCGTTATATATTTGGTCAGGCCAGGGTGTGACATGGGTTTACATTTACATTTACATTTAAGTCATTTAGCAGACGCTCTTATCCAGAGCGACTTACAAATTGGTGCATTCACCTTATGACATCCAGTGGAACAACCACTTTACAATAGTGCATCTAAATATTTTAAGGGGGAGGGAGGGGGGGGTGAGAAGGATTACTTTATCCTATCCTAGGTATTCCTTAAAGAGGTGGGGTTTCAGGTGTCTCCGGAAGGTGGTGATTGACTCCGCTGTCCTGGCGTCGTGAGGGAGTTTGTTCCACCATTGGGGAGCCAGAGCAGCGAACAGTTTTGACTGAGCTGAGCGGGAACTGTACTTCCTCAGTGGTAGGGAGGCGAGCAGGCCAGAGGTGGATGAACGCAGTGCCCTTATTTGGGTGTAGGGCCTGATCAGAGCCTGGAGGTACTGAGGTGCCGTTCCCCTCACAGCTCCGTAGGCAAGCACCATGGTCTTGTAGCGGATGCGAGCTTCAACTGGAAGCCAGTGGAGAGAGCGGAGGAGCGGGGTGACGTGAGAGAACTTGGGAAGGTTGAACACTAGACAGGCTGCGGCGTTCTGGATGAGTTGTAGGGGTTTAATGGCACAGGCAGGGAGCCCAGCCAACAGCGAGTTGCAGTAATCCAGACGGGAGATGACAAGTGCCTGGATTAGGACCTGCGCCGCTTCCTGTGTGAGGCAGGGTCGTCCTCTGCGGATGTTGTAGAGCATGAACCTACAGGAACGGGCCACCGCCTTGATGTTAGTTGAGAATGACAGTTTGTTGTCCAGGATCACGCCAAGGTTCTTAGCGCTCTGGGAGGAGGACACAATGGAGTTGTCAACCGTGATGGCGAGATCATGGAACGGGCAGTCCTTCCCCGGGAGGAAGAGCAGCTCCGTCTTGCCGGTTCAGCTTGAGGTGGTGATCCGTCATCCACACTGATATGTCTGCCAGACATGCAGAGATGCGATTCGCCACCTGGTCATCAGAAGGGGGAAAGGAGAAGATTAATTGTGTGTCGTCTGCATAGCAATGATAGGAGAGACCATGTGAGGTTATGACAGAGCCAAGTGACTTGGTGTATAGCGAGAATAGGAGAGGGCCAAGAACAGAGCCCTGGGGGACACCAGTGGTGAGAGCGTGGTGAGGAGACAGATTCTCGCCACGCCACCTGGTAGGAGCGACCTGTCAGGTAGGACGCAATCCAAGCGTGGGCCGCGCCGGAGATGCCCAACTCGGAGAGGGTGGAGAGGAGGATCTGATGGTTCACAGTATCGAAGGCAGCCGATAGGTCTAGAAGGATGAGAGCAGAGGAGAGAGAGTTAGCTTTAGCGGTGCGGAGCGCCTCTGTGATACAGAGAAGAGCAGTCTCAGTTGAATGACTAGTCTTGAAACCTGACTGATTTGGATCAAGAAGGTCATTCTGAGAGAGATAGCGGGAGAGCTGACCAAGGACGGCACGTTCAAGAGTTTTGGAGAGAAAAGAAAGAAGGGATACTGGTCTGTAGTTGTTGACATCGGAGGGATCGAGTGTAGGTTTTTCAGAAGGGTGCAACTCTCGCTCTCTTGAAGACGGAAGGGACGTAGCCAGCGGTCAGGGATAAGTTGATGAGCGAGGTGAGGTAAGGGAGAAGGTCTCCGGAAATGGTCTGGAGAAGAGAGGAGGGGATAGGGTCGAGCGGGCAGGTTGTTGGGCGGCCGGCCGTCACAAGACGCGAGATTTCATCTGGAGAGAGAGGGAGAAAGAGGTCAGAGCACAGGGTAGGGCAGTGAGCAGAACCAGCGGTGTTGTTTGACTTAGCAAACGAGGATCGGATGTCGTCGATCTTCTTTTCAAAATGGTTGACGAAGTCATCTGCAGAGAGGGAGGAGGGGGGAGGGAGGAGGATTCAGGAGGGAGGAGAATGTGGCAAAGAGCTTCCTAGGGTTAGAGGCAGATGCTTGGAATTTAGAGTGGTAGAAAGTGGCTTTAGCAGCAGAGACAGAGGAGGAAAATGTAGAGAGGAGGGAATGAAAGGATGCCAGGTCCGCAGGGAGGCGAATTTTCCTCCATTTCCGCTCGGCCTTCCGGAGCCCTGTTCTGTGAGCTCGCATTGAGTCGTCAAGCCACGGAGCGGGAGGGGAGGACCGAGCCGGCCTGGAAGATAGGGGACATAGAGAGTCAAAGGATGCAGAAAGGGAGGAGAGGAGGGTTGAGGAGGCAGAATCAGGAGATAGGTTGGAGAAGGTTTGAGCAGAGGGAAGAGATGATAGGATGGAAGAGGAGAGAGTAGCGGGGGAGAGAGAGAGCGAAGGTTGGGACGGCGCGATACCATCCGAGTAGGGGCAGTGTGGGAAGTGTTGGATGAGAGCGAGAGGGAAAAGGATACAAGGTAGTGGTCGGAGACATGGAGGGGAGTTGCAATGAGGTTAGTGGAAGAACAGCATCTAGTAAAGATGAGGTCGAGCGTATTGCCTGCCTTGTGAGTAGGGGGGAAGGTGAGAGGGTGAGGTCAAAAGAGGAGAGGAGTGGAAAGAAGGAGGCAGAGAGGAATGAGTCAAAGGTAGACGTGGGGAGGTTAAAGTCGCCCAGAACTGTGAGAGGTGAGCCGTCCTCAGGAAAGGAGCTTATCAAGGCATCAAGCTCATTGATGAACTCTCCGAGGGGACCTGGAGGGCGATAAATGATAAGGATGTTAAGCTTGAAAGGGCTGGTAACTGTGACAGCATGAAATTCAAAGGAGGCGATAGACAGATGGGTAAGGGGAGAAAGAGAATGACCACATGGGAGAGATAAGGATCCCTATGCCACCACCCCGCTGACCAGAAGCTCTCGGGGTGTGCGAGAACACGTGGGTGGACGAAGAGAGAGCAGTAGGAGTAGCAGTGTTATCTGTGGTGATCCATGTTTCTGTCAGTGCCAAGAAGTCGAGGGACTGGAGGGAGGCATAGGCTGAGATGAACTCTGCCTTGTTGGCTGCAGATCGGCAGTTCCAGAGGCTACCGGAGACCTGGAACTCCACGTGGGTCGTGCGCGCTGGGACCACCAGATTAGGGTGGCAGCGGCCACGCGGTGTGGAGCGTTTGTATGGTCTGTGCAGAGAGGAGAGAACAGGGATAGACAGACACGTAGTTGACAGGCTACAGAAGAGGCTACGCTAATGCAAGGAGATTGGAATGACAAGTGGACTACACGTCTCGAATGTTCAGAAAGTTAAGCTTACGTAGCAAGAATCTTATTGACTAAAATTATTAAAAATGATACAGTACTGCTGAAGTAGGCTAGCTGGCAGTGGCTGCGTTGTTGACTTTGTAGGCTAGCTGACAGTTGCTGCGTTGTTGACACTACACTAATCAAGTCGTTCCGTTGAGTGTAGTAGTTTCTACAGTGCTGCTATTCGGGGCTAGCTGGCTAGCTAGCAGTGTTGATTACGTTACGTTGCGTTAAAAGAACGACAATAGCTGGCTAGCTAACCTAGAAAATCGCTCTAGACTACACAATTATCTTTGATACACAGACGGCTATGTAGCTAGCTATGTAGCTAGCTACGATCAAACAAATCAAACCGTTGTGCTGTAATGAAATGAAATGAAAAATGTGATACTACCTGTGGAGCGAAGCGGAATGCGACCGGGTTGTTGAGTGCGGAAGTTCTATTCAGTAGACGTTGGCTAGCTGTTGGCTAGCTAGCAGTGTCTCCTACGTTAAGGACGACAAATAGCTGGCTAGCTAACCTCGGTAAATTAAGATAATCACTCTAAGACTACACGCTCTAAACTACACAATTATCTTGGATACGAAGACAGCAAAGACAACTATGTAGCTAGCTAACACTACACTAATCAAGTCGTTCAGTTGAGTGTAATAGTTTCTACAGTGCTGCTATTCGGTAGACGGTGGACGTTTGCTAGCTGGCTAGCTGCTGGGCAGATAGCAGTGTAGACTACGTTAGGACGACGAAATACGAAGTTGCAATAGAAGTGCTGACTGTTTCACTTTGTTGTCCTCTTTCTTTTCCTTTTTCTTCTGTCCTTCTTTTGTCCTTATTTTGTCTTCCTTTCTTCTGTTAACTAGATATTTTTTGTTGTTATTCTTTGTAAGCTAGCTAGCTTCTAGTTTATTTTGTGATATTTCGTATTGGGTTTTTTGTAGTTATTGGGATTGCGGCTGAGTAGGTGTGTTGCATAGGCTTGGCTGCCTGAGGCGGTTCTCAATCAGAGTCAGGTGATTCTCGTTGTCTCTGATTGGGAACCGTATTTAGGTAGCCTGGGTTTCACTTTGTATTTCGTGGGTGATTGTTCCTGTCTCTGTGTAGTTTCACCAGAAAGGCTGTAATAGGTTTCACGTTCCGTTTGTTGTTTTTGTATTTATTAGTTATTTCATGTATCGTTCCGTTTTTCTTCATTAAAGACATGAGTAACCACCACGCTGTATTTCGGTCCGACTCTCTTTCTACAAACGAAGAACGCCGTTACAGAATCACCCACCATACACGGACCGAGCAGCGTGTTAACAGGCAGGAGCCAAAGGAGAGGCAACAGAAGCAGCTGCAGTGGGAGAGGCTGCATCACTTGGAGAATTGGACATGGGAGGAAGAACTGGACGGAAAAGGACCCTGGGCTCAGCCTGGTGAATATCGCGGCCCCAAGGAGGAACTAGAGGTGGTAAAGCGGAGGCGCTGGTATGAGGAGGCAGCACGGCGACGCGGATGGAAGCCCGAAAAGCAGCCCAAAAAATATTGGGGGCTTACAGGAAGTATGGCTATGCCAGGTAGGAGACCTGCGCAAACTCCCTGTGCTTACCGGGGGGCTAGAGAGACCGGGCAGGCACCGTGTTATGCTATGGAGCGCACGGTGTTTCCAGTGCGGGTGCATAGCCCGGTGCGGTTCATACCAGCCCTTCGTATTGGCCGGGCTAGAGTGGGCATCGAGCCAGGTAAGCTTGGGCAGGCTCGGTGCTCAAGAGCTCCAGTGCGCCTGCACGGTCCGGTCTATCCAGAGCCAACTCTCCTTGTTTATCGTGAGGAGCTAAGGAGGAGACCAGAACCAGAGCCGGTGTTAGAGGTGAGCGAAGCAGAGACTGTGAAGGAGTTAATGGGGAAAGTGGAGGAGAGAGTGATGAGGGAGTTGCTAGTATGGTGCTATAGGTACGATATTCGTCTGACGGAGAGTGTCGGGGATTTAATGGCACCTGGGTCAGCGCTCCATAATCGTCCTGAGGTGCGTGTTAGTCGTCTGGTGAAAAATGTGCCAGCCTCACGCACCAGGCCTCCTGTGTACCTACCTAGCCTTGCACGTCCTGTGCCAGTCCTGCTCTCAGGCTCTCCAGTACACCTTCACGGTCCAGTCCATCCTGTGCAACCTTCACACACCAGTCCTCCGGTAAGCAGCTCCCCGCACCAGGCTTCCTGTGCGTGTCCTCGATCCAGTAGCACCAGTTCCAGCACCACGCACCAGGCCTTCAGTGCGCCTCGCCTGTTCAGCACAGCCAGAGCCTTCCTTCCCTCCTGTGCTGTCGGAGTCTCCCGCCTGTTCAGCGCTATCAGAGCCTTCCTCCTCTACAGCGCTGCCGGAGCCTCCTGCCTGTTCGAAGCAGCCAGAGCTGTCAGTCTGCATGAAGCAGCCAGAGCTGTCAGTCTGCAAAGAGCTGCCAGTCTGCAAGGAGCTGCCAGTCTGCAGGGTGCTGTCAGCCTGCATGGAGCAGCCAGAGCTGTCCGTCTGCAAGGAGCTGTCAGTCTGCAAAGAGCTGCCAGTCTGCAAGGAGCTGCCAGCCTGCATAGAACAGCTAGATCCGCCAGTCAGCCATGATCTTCTAGATCTGCCAGTCAACCAGATCCTTACAGATCTGCCAGTCAACCAGTCTCTTCCAGATCTGCCAGTCAACCAGTCTCTTCCAGATCTGCCAGTCAACCAGTCTCTTCCAGATCTGCCAGTCAACCAGTCTCTTCCAGATCTGCCAGTCAACCAGTCTCTTCCAGATCTGCTAGTCAACCAGAATCTTCCAGATCCGCCAGCCAGCCAGGATCTACCGGAGCCTACTACCTGCCTGAGCTTCATCTCAGTACTGGGCTTCCTCTCAGTACTGGGCTTTCTCTCAGTACTGGGCTTTCTCTCAGTACTGGGCTTTCTCTCAGTACTGGGCTGCCCCTCAGTTCCGGGCTGCCCCTCAGTCACGAGCTGCTCCTCAGTTCAGTGGGGTTCTGGGTGAGGACTATTAGGCCATGGTCGGCGGCGAGGGTGGATTATCCCAGGACGCGAAGGGGAGGAACCATGACTTTAATGGAGTGGGGTCCACGTCCCGAGCCGGAACCGCCACCATGGACAGACGCCCACCCGGACCCTCCCTGTGGTTTTGAGGTGCGTCCGGGAGTCCGCACCTTAGGGGGGGGGTTATGTCACGCCTTGGTCATAGTGTTTTGTGTTTCGTTATATATTTGGTCAGGCCAGGGTGTGACATGGGTTTATTTTGTGGTATTTCGTATTGGGGTTTTTGTAGTTATTGGGATTGCGGCTGAGTAGGGGTGTTGCATAGGCTTGGCTGCCTGAGGCGGTTCTCAATCAGAGTCAGGTGATTCTCGTTGTCTCTGATTGGGAACCGTATTTAGGTAGCCTGGGTTTCCCTTTGTATTTCGTGGGTGATTGTTCCTGTCTCTGTGTAGTTTCACCAGATAGGCTGTAATAGGTATCACGTTCCGTTTGTTGTTTTTGTATTTATTAGTTATTTCATGTATTGTTCCGTTTTTCTTCATTAAAGACATGAGTAACCACCACGCTGCATTTCGGTACGACTCTCTTTCTACAAACGAAGAACGCCGTTACAAAGGCAGGATATTCTGAGCGCAGCCCAATCCAGAAATCTGGCAGTGGCTTCTGACTAAATTACATTTTCACAGAACCACGTGTTGCAATTTCGACGAGGCTCTCTTGTTCAGATATCGGTAAGTGGACTAGATGCAGGGCATGAAAGGGATAACGAATCCAGTTGTTCGTGTCATCCGTTTTGGGAAAGTACCTGGGTACCAACTCACTCAGGTGCTTTGCTATATCACATTTGACAATGTCTGTAAGCTTGAGTTAATTTGCACACCAAAAATCATAAAATGATGGAAAGACCTGTGAAGAGAAGAGCTCCAACTTCTTAATCATAGCCTCAATTTTGTCCCACACATTGAATATAGTTGCGGAGAGTCCCTGTAATCCTAGATTCAGATCATTCAGGTGAGGAAAAACATCACCCATATAGGCCAGTCAGGTGAGAAACTTGTCATCATACAAGAGGTCAGACAAGTGAAAATTATGGTCAGTAAAGAAAATTTTAAGCTCCGTCTCTCGATTTTAAAAACGTGTCAATACTTTGCACCTTGATAACCAGCGCACTTCTGTATGTTGTAAAGCGTTACAAGGTCGCTGCCCATATCATTGCATAATGCAGAAAATATATGAGAATTCTGGGGCCTTGCTTTAACAAAGTTAACCATTTTCACTGTAGTGTCCAAAACGTCTTTTAAGCGGTCAGGCATTCCCTTGGCAGCAAGAGCCTCTCGGTGGATGTTGCAATGTACCCAAGTGGCGCCAGGAGCAACTGCTATGTCTCTCTGTCATGGCTTATGCACCATAAGTACAGATTCCAACATGAGCAGCAACTATGTTTGGCTACATACGGACCGTTAGTGGAATTCCCACGAGTAGCGGTTTCTATGATTGGATGTTAATTATTTGACTAGGCTACCTGTATTTGACATTGTGTTGTTGTTTCGCTGAACACTAGATGGTTACATTTTATTTTTGGCAGTGAACGAAGCTACTCGGGCAAGAAAAAAACCTCATGCAAATGTATAGCCCCGTTGGAAAATATAAATGGACTGTTTGAAAATGTGAAGAAAAAAATATATATACATATTTTTTCAATCCTGAATCACATTTGTATTTGGCTTACCCCCGACGACATTTGGGAATATCTGCACTACATAGTGTAGGCTACATTGTGCTGTTGCTACTGTGGACCTCTATGTATCCATGGTGAGTGACATGATTAGGCTGTGAGTCATCAAACTTTATATAGTGTAACCATAACAAGCCCTTGGTGGCTCTTCCACCAATGATTTACAATGCACCACTCCATTCTTCAGCTTCTCCCTGGAATTTCATTATTCTGACTCCCTTTCTTCCATCAAGATTGTGGGTGTGGGAGTTGAAAGGACTTCTCAGCCCTGGCGAATGGTTACATTTAGAAATGCTTCGAATTTTCCCTTTATATCTCCAGGTAAAGACCTCTACAGTATACCTGAACTGCACACAGATATCTAACATATAATGTTTGATACAAACCTGCTATTAGATCAAGTATAATTTACATGCTGATTGATATTTACAATATTTCTAACATTATTTTATAATACTATACATAATAGGTTACTAATTATTATTACAAAATAATATTATCAAATGAATGAGAAACCTATCACTAATCAGCCATCAACTTAATGTTTTCCAACCTCCCAAATTCAGTCTAATTCAGACATGCACAGCCATCACTGTTTCACCACTACATCATTCAGCTGTAATCCAGTTCCTTTTTTCACTGACAGCCACTGTTGACGTTTCCCTGTTGTTTTGAGGAGAATAATTACACATTATCTTAATTAACCTTATTACAATTAAGTCACCAGCAGCACTCAACACACTCCCGGTCTGGGTTGTAAATCAATTCAATTTTGAGGCAACGCCGGGCCTGTGTGTGCCAACACTGATGGAATATCTTGGCTCAGAACTATGGCTTTTGCCAACAAACAAAACAGGAAACATTAGATGGATTATTAAATTGGAGCGTATTTGTATTTCTTCAGAGGTTGGAGTTGTTGGACTGTGTGACTGTGTGATCTGTACTGTTTTAAGGGGAGACTTCTAGCATCACATTTGTTTTTGTTGTCCCTTCATTTACATATACATTTTTAGTTTCTGGTCTGTGTTTTTCCAAAGACTATCTGGAGGCATCATTAAATATTGAAAGAGATAAACATAAATTAAACATACGAATTTCATGTTGCTCAGCTTCGGTGTGGATGAAATGTAATTTTTTTTTACGAGGAACTTGATATCAATATTACAACCCAGCAGACACATTTTCACATGAAAGGACGAAAGAGGATGCAACACTGAAAAAGTAAATGTAATCAAACCTTATCTTTGCGCTGCCGTGTTTGCATTTGTTATTGGACTGAACAGTCATCATCTACAATACCATTGACACTTTAAAGCTGAAATTATAGACTACCTAATGGATACAGTCAGTCACTGACATGCAAGCTTCTGTAGGTGTATCCATACACTTCATTACATAGGTCTTATATATTCAGAGTTCTGTTAATTTATTTACAGAGACCTACAGTAACATGAGTTATCAGTTTTTCATAGCCAGTGACAAACAATGACTTCCATAATGACACAGGCAGCATATAGCATTATGACACGACCGTCATCCTTTAGGCTACACAATAACTAACTAGACACTGACACTTCCACAAAGCTGTCAAAGCAGTGTCATACTAATTACATTGAATACATTTTTATGTTGCTTTTTCTGCCATGCAGTCAGCCATTTACTCTCTATCCATCACAACAGGTCATCTTTTTCAGTCAGCCATTTACTCTCTATCCATCACAACAGGTCATCTTTTTCAGTCAGCCATTTACTCTCTATCCATCACAACAGGTCATCTTTTTCAGTCAGCCATTTACTCTCTATCCATCACAACAGGTCATCTTTTTCAGTCAGCCATTTACTCTCTATCCATCACAACAGGTCATCTTTTTCCGTCAGCCATTTACTCTCTATCCATCACAACAGGTCATCTTTTTCAGTCAGCCATTTACTCTCTATCCATCACAACAGGTCATCTTTTTCAGTCAGCCATTTACTCTCTATCCATCACAACAGGTCATCTTTTTCAGTCAGCCATTTACTCTCTATCCATCACAACAGGTCATCTTTTTTCAGTCAGCCATTTACTCTCTATCCATCACAACAGGTCATCTTTTTCAGTCAGCCATTTACTCTCTATCCATCACAACAGGTCATCTTTTTCAGTCAGCCATTTACTCTTATCCATCACAACAGGTTATCTTGCATCATAATGACTCTTTTCAGAATGACATCATCACAACAGTGATGATGTCAACCATCTCATTATTTTTGCATCCCAAATATGGTACACAATGTAGGGAATTGGGTGCCATTTAGGATTCAACATTGTCTTGGTCCAAGTCCTCCTCAGGGTACTAAACTGAATTACTTTATTTCTGCCCCATGAAGAGATTTCACCCAGTTCTGTCCTACATTTATTCTGCTTTGAAGTTAATGTTAAAATAAAGAGTATATTTCATGTGTAAATGTGAAAATAATATATTTCTTAAAGGGCCAGGGTTATTGTGTTAGCTTAGCAACTCCTTGCAGAAGAGAAGGAGATGAGGTTTTGACAATGGAGCTGATGTTAATTTTGGTGCATGATGTTTCTTTGTGGATGTACCTTTCTCTGTGCTGCAGAATGAGGAATTGCCTCTGATCCACAGAGATGAATGTTAACATAAAAATAACAATGCCTTTGGTAGATAATATAAAATCCAATTTTCTTGTGTACAGCTCATTTGAATATAACTCTAATGATGGTGTTAATGTTTTTTCCTCATCTCTTCTTCCTGTATTGCAAATGGACCCTCTCCTGTATTGTATATTAGATGCTGCAATCACACAGACCCACCATTTCTGGACCAGGTTTGGCACTCACATTTATAATTATGTCTTTAACAGGCATGTTTAATGTCACTGATTGCACTGCAAACTGTATACAGACATGATTTCTGCTTGTGTGTGGGTTCTGTCTGTCTGTAGGTCATATCTCTATAGTTATACCTATATGAAGTCTCCATATGAAGTCTCCTTGCTTATGGCGATGCAATGCACCAGATGATGACATGCCATAGCTCTCTGTTGTTCATGACACCTGGAAGCGCCTTTACATTTACATTTACATTTAAGTCATTTAGCAGACGCTCTTATCCAGAGCGACTTACAAATTGGTGCATTCACCTTATGACATCCAGTGGGACAGTCACTTTACAATAGTGCATCTAAAACTTAAGGGGGGTGAGAGGGATTACTTATCCTATCCTAGGTATTCCTTAAAGAGGTGGGGTTTCAGGTGTCTCCGGAAGGTGGTGATTGACTCCGCTGTCCTGGCGTCGTGAGGGAGTTTGTTCCACCATTGGGGGCCAGGGCAGCGAACAGTTTTGACTGGGCTGAGCGGGAGCTGTACTTCCTCAGTGGTAGGGAGGCGAGCAGGCCAGAGGTGGATGAACGCAGTGCCCTTGTTTGGGTGTAGGGCCTGATCAGAGCCTGAGGTACTGAGGTGCCGTTCCCCTCACAGCTCCGTAGGCAAGCACCATGGTCTTGTAGCGGATGCGAGCTTCAACTGGAAGCCAGTGGAGAGAACGGAGGAGCGGGGTGACGTGAGAGAACTTGGGAAGGTTGAACACCAGACGGGCTGCGGCGTTCTGGATGAGTTGAAGGGGTTTAATGGCACAGGCAGGAGCCCAGCCAACAGCGAGTTGCAGTAATCCAGACAGGAGATGACAAGTGCCTGGATTAGGACCTGCGCCGCTTCCTGTGTGAGGCAGGGTCGTACTCTGGGATGTTGTAGAGCATGAACCTACAGGAACGGGCCACCGCCTTGATGTTGGTTGAGAACGACAGGGTGTTGTCCAGGATCACGCCAAGGTTCTTGGCGCTCTGGGAGGAGGACACAATGGAGTTGTCAACCGTGATGGCGAGATCATGGAACGGGCAGTCCTTCCCGGGAGGAAGAGCAGCTCCGTCTTGCCGAGGTTCAGCTGAGGTGGTGATCCGTCATCCACACTGATATGTCTGCCAGACATGCAGAGATGCGATTCGCCACCTGGTCAACAGAAGGGGGAAAGGAGAAGATTAATTGTGTGTCGTCTGCATAGCAATGATAAGAGAGACCATGTGAGGTTATGACAGAGCCAAGTGACTTGGTGTATAGCGAGAATAGGAGAGGGCCAAGAACAGAGCCCTGGGGACACCAGTGGTGAGAGCGCGTGGTGAGGAGACAGATTCTCGCCACGCCACCTGGTAGGAGCGACCTGTCAGGTAGGACGCAATCCAAGCGTGGGCCGCGCCGGAGATGCCCAACTCGGAGAGGGTGGAGAGGAGGATCTGATGGTTCACAGTATCGAAGGCAGCCGATAGATCTAGAAGGATGAGAGCAGAGGAGAGAGAGTTAGCTTTTAGCAGTGCGGAGCGCTCCGTGATACAGAGGAGAGCAGTCTCAGTTGAATGACTAGTCTTGAAACCTGACTGATTTGGATCAAGAAGGTCATTCAGAGAGAGAGCGGAGAGCTGGCCAAGGACGGCACGTTCAAGAGTTTTGGAGAGAAAAGAAAGAAGGGATACTGGTCTGTAATTGTTGACATCGGAGGGATCGAGTGTAGGTTTTTTCAGAAGGTGCAACTCTCGCTCTCTTGAAGACGGAAGGGACGTAGCCAGCGGTCAGGGATGAGTTGATGAGCGAGGTGAGGTAAGGGAGAAGGTCTCCGGAAATGGTCTGGAGAAGAGAGGAGGGGATAGGGTCAGGCGGGCAGGTTGTTGGGCGGCCGGCCGTCACAAGACGCGAGATTTCATCTGGAGAGAGAGGGGAGAAAGAGGTCAGAGCACAGGGTAGGGCAGTGTGAGCAGAACCAGCGGTGTCGTTTGACTTAGCAAACGAGGGATCGGATGTCGTCGACCTTCTTTTCAAAATGGTTGACGAAGTCATCTGCAGAGAGGGAGGAGGGGGAGGGGGAGGAGGATTCAGGAGGGAGGAGAAGGTGGCAAAGAGCTTCCTAGGGTTAGAGGCAGATGCTTGGAATTTAGCGTGGTAGAAAGTGGCTTTAGCAGCAGAGACAGAGGAGGAAAATGTAGAGAGGAGGGAGTGAAAGGATGCCAGGTCCGCAGGGAGGCGAGTTTTCCTGAGACCAGTGCCCCGGCAGATGTTGTCCAGGAAGGTTTCATGTGGTCTTCCAGGAGGTTTTCGCCCAGGAGAGGGTACCAACAGTATGAGACTACTGGCTGCCATCTCGAGATGTCACAATAAACAGATTGGACTAACTGAGTGAAGGGACAGCAGAGAGGAGAAGGCCTGATGGAAATACAGTACATGATCTTCAATTTGGTAGCCTATTTCTCACACCCACTGTAGCGTACATAGTGTTCAGTGTGCATGTCTACTCATGTCATGATCCAGGCAGCAAACTCAGCATGCCCTTTTACTAAAACCTTGAATTAATAACCTCATCTGATTAGGATCTGATGTCATCCCGTCGATACGGAGCTGCTCCTCTGAGCCTTAACCTCTGAATGCCACCTCTCTGATGCTCTGCTCCTCTGAGCCTTAACCTCTGAATGCCACCTCTCTGATGCACTGCTCCTCTGAGCCTTAACATCTGAATGCCACCTCACTGATGCTCTGAGCCTCAACCTCTGAATGCCACCTCACTGATGCTCTGCTCCTCTGAGCCTTAACATCTGAATGCCACCTCACTGATGCTCTGAGCCTTAACCTCTGAATGCCACCTCTCTGATGCTCTGCTCCTCTGAGCCTTAACCTCTGAATGCCACCTCACTGATGCTCTGCTCCTCTGAGCCTTAACATCTGAATGCCACCTCACTGATGCTCTGAGCCTTAACCTCTGAATGCCACCTCTCTGATGCTCTGCTCCTCTGAGCCTTAACCTCTGAATGCCACCTCACTGATGCTCTGCTCCTCTGAGCCTTAACATCTGAATGCCACCTCTCTGATGCTCTGAGCCTTAACCTCTGAATGCCACCTCTCTAATGCTCCTTCTTTCTATCCCTCTTTCTATCCAGCTGACAGATACAATTTCACTAGTCAGGCAGCCTACTGTACTGTACGAGGGCTGAGGGGTTTTAATGAAGCAGAAGATCCCTGTTAGCGATGACTTTTAATTACCAGAGGGGCCACATTCTTTCCTCGTCAGCAGTCAGACCATTTTAAGTCCATCAAATAATTTCAGGATGCTTATCCACCCTTATGTTCGGGTGACCATTACCATTAAATGGGATGATATAATTGATGGGAGTGGTACTGGTAAATGATTGTAGCAGTCTATGGTAACTGCTGCAACCAACTCAGTGGCCTCGTGGTTTGAGCATCCGCCCTGAGATTGGAAGGTTGTGAGTTTGATCCCCAGCGAAGTTGTAACAAAGAATGTAAAAATGGGACCCAATATGTCTCTGCTTTGCACTCAGGTTTAAGGAGATAGATTGGGGTTAAGGCCCTGCGATGGACTAGCATCCTGTCCAGGCAGTGTACTTGCACCTCATGCTACAGAAACAGCAGATTGGCTCATAGGAGTAGCAGCTTGTCTTAGCAAGGCTGTTTACTAATGAAATAGGCCAAGGCTATGTAACAACTATATCATGCATGTGAACACTTCTGAACAGCAATCAGTTCCTGATAAAGTATATTCCCAAAATACAAACAAAACATTTGTGTATAGAGATCAATTACATACCAATGGAAGGATTTCCCTTTAATGTCCCTCAATTATTAGTAAAATCACCCAAACATAAGACCAAGGAATAAAACACCTTTAAATTAAATATAAAGTCTCATTGATTCAATTATACCAACAACATGGCACTCACCCCTCACTTAAAAAGAAGACTTGAAAAACATTTACTTTCAATCAGAATCTTTCATTACTTCGGGAGGACATATCCCCAAGTCCAAACAGTGTAGAAGCCTCCTAGTGAGAGGCATCCCTGTGGGACTGAAGTTGCTTTGAACATTTTTACATAATGAAGTTCATATCTATACTGTTGTGAAGTGGAGGGAAAGCATTTGAATAGGAAGTGCTAATATTTGAATCCCTCGCTCCCATGACAGAAACACATTCTGTGAAAAGAAAAACAAACAAATAAACATCTTTCAGCGTTTCCTCACAGAAATTGTTTTTGTTAGAGCATAGCTCAGAAAAGTTATTGGCCACAGATGTTATCATTGCCTGCACAGTGTAGGCCTATGCAGTGCCTTCAGAAACTATTCACTCTACTTTACTTGTTTCACATTTTGTTGTGTTAAAGCCTGAATTTAAACAAAAATTGAATTGAGATGTTGTGTCACTGGCCTACACAAAATACCCCATAATGTCAAAGTGGAATGATGTTTTTAGAAATGTTTGCAAATTAATAAAACACGAAAAGCTGAAATATCTTGAGTCAATAATTACTCAAACCCTTTGTTATGACAAGCCTAAATAAGTTCAAGATTAAAAATATGCTTAACAAGTCACATTTCCTGTAAGGTCCCTCAGTCGAGCAGCAAATATCAACCACAGATTCAACCACAAAGACCAGGGAGGTTTTCCAATGGCTCACAAAGAAGGGCACCTATTGGTAGATGGGTAAATATAATAAAGCAGATATTGAATATCCCTTTGAGAATGGTGAAGTTATTAATTACACTTTAGATGGTGTAACAATACACCCAGTCATTCCAAAGATACAGGCATCCTTCCTATCAAAGTTGCTCGGGATTTCACCATGAAGCCAATGGTGACTATTAAAACAATTAGTGTTTATCCCCTAGAGTCCATTCATGCACCAAAAGGCGTCAATCTAAATTACATAAGAAAATAATCTGCATTAAAATCTGTCAGATTAAGCTAGAGATATATGGTTTCTTTGCATTGGATACGTCTCAATCCACCACATCCGCCAGTGTCTCACTTCCGCATCTGCGTGAAAGTGGGGTGTTTGTCACAGACCATGAGACATCTCGAAAATCAGTCTTCTCACATAAACGTCTGCAGCGTATGAACGGTTTGACCTAGACTAAACCAGGTCTTATGACCAGTCTACGGGAAGGGGAGGCATTCGCGGACACGATGGTCATGTTCCTAGTTTTTCTCTACGACCCCCACAAGTGTCAGGAGACTCGTCTGAAGTTAGGACCATCGATGTGCCAACTTTTGTTTGGTAGCGTCTGAACCGTTTAGGCTACAAACTAATGGGACCCCAATGTGGAAAGGGGCGTGGCAGCCGTGCACTTCCTCCAGGACTGACACATAGAAGAAATGCCATGCCCCGATTGAACTCCACTGAGTTCACCCCGTTAGCTTGCACTATATATCAACATTTAGTCTGTGATTGAATCAACATTTTATCAGCCCTTTTTCAATTCAACAAAGTATAGGTCAGCAATGGGGAGTTACGCTTCCTACAAGAGTACCAAACTTGTAGGCTACATTTCAAGCTGTCTTTGAAAAGCCAGTCAGGTAAAAAGCTTACATCTTAATTAAAGGGACAGTGTTATATTTTCAGAAATTATTGAATATGTAGGCAGAGGTGTAGCCTACATGGTCTAATTATCTGTATGGTAATAATTAATTACAATTTGTAAAGTAGCTTATTTCAGTATACAACACAATTTACAGTCACCTATTTGGCCCATGGTGTTATAGACCAAGTAAAAGATCATTAATTAATGTCAAGCCCTTCATAATCTAAAAATGTTTTCTCAAAGTATCATGCAATGTAGGCCTGCATTGAACACCACATATAGGTTACTGTAGGCTATATCATAGAAATCAAAAGCTATTTCCATGTGAAAATGTTATGGGATTTGCTCCATTGGTTTTGTTGGTAGGCCTACATTATGCTCAAATAGCCACAGTAGCCTATTGGCTACTTTCTAAAATTGTAAGGGCACAGCCTCAGTGTTCACTGTAAACGCACACCGGAAGTTGCACAAAATTCTCACAACTTTCACGTTTCTGCTCACAACACCAAAAATTTGCTCAGTGCCACAATAAATGTGTAGGAACATTGCTTATGAACACGATGGTGTTTTCCATTTTGCTCTAACACCCCCACAAGTGGGACTTGTCTGAAGGTAACCGGTACCAGTAGGAAAAAAAATGAATGGAAGTTAGAAGGTAGATTTGTGCCTACCCTAAAAAAGGGGTTAAATATGTGTAAAAAAAATATTTAGTAGCTATATTTAGGACAGACACATCAAAACCTTGTTCTTATTATTTATTTTTTGACTGTCCTTTTGTCATTTATGAATGTGTTGTTCAACGTCTTTGTATAGGATTTAGTAGTTATGGCCAAAATCAATATTTTATCAAATTCATTTTTTTTCTATATTTTTGGGATACCTAAAGGGGTCCTAAAATTCCAAATCAAATTGCTAAATAATTCATAATATGACCATCAGAACCATTTCAGGGACTAAACTAGCAGGGAACAGAGGTTGAGGAACATTGTTGTTGACCCCAGTGTAAAGTGGGCAAAGGTTACCTGCAATACCAACACAACTTTGGAAACTACAGTACAACTTCAGTAATGAGGGAAGAAATCCTACTGTTTCATTGCTGAAATATAGTTGAGTGTTGGGGTATCATTCATCTGTCTGACACAATGCAGCAGCTTTGAACAACCAATCAATTGTTCCCATCAGTGCACTTTCTTTGATAAATCAACAGCCCGAAGTATAGGCAGAAATCCGTTGATTTGATTGATTTTAACATGTGAATTCCCTTTCTTTTCACAGTCGATGTGAAGCCTGAGGTTTGACAAAATCATCTTGCTTTACTTCTTCAAATTCTAACAGACCAAAACACAAATAATAGGCCTAGTTATTATCTGAGGAACAACCAACAGTCAAAGGCCAGGTAAAGAGAAGACATCATTTCCCATCACATGAGCCTGTCATGTAAAATGTAATTTACCAAGAGAAATAAAAATGAGATCATTGTACATTATTGATCCACCTGTAAAAAGGGCCACGTGTCAACCTTCTGCACTTTATCAGTTTCTCTGCAGCCAGACAGCCTGACGATCACTGTTCCCAGTGATTCTCAACAAGACTCTGGGGACAGGGGGAAGGAGTAAGGGGTCGCACACAGTCCATCTTCGGTAATATTGAAGTTTTGAACCACAACCCATTCCAATCCCCATTACTATGACCCAGTATTGAAGAAAAAAATCCATATTGCGAAATAGCGAAGATATATCTCCACCGAATTACATCAGAATGACTGGGAGTAGGAGAAGTGTCAGACACTCTCTAGGTGTTTTCTTCACGTTTGTATTAAGTCCAGGTGTCTATGGTGTCCAGAGGAGGAAATAGGTAGGATGGTTGTGTATTATTGGCAGAGTGAATGACCCTGTCGAACAGATAGAGGACATCTAGGCTGCCAGGAAAAATGAGTAAACTGGCTGGTGGGAATAGGAGAGACAACAACAGACTAATAAAGATATTCCACACTACTCCAGGGAGAGGGACATGGAGACACGGAGACATAGGACAATGAACCTGAGGAGTAATGAATAAAAGAGTTCTAAGCATATTTCATCTCACAACCTACAACGGCGGTGAGAAGAGACCATTAGCAGGCATTCAAGTGTGGCTCAGTTGGTAGGGGGAAGAACACAGACTCAATCATAGGCTTAATCATTTCTGTTTCACCTAATCTCAACATTCAGTTCTGGTACAACTTGCTGAGAATCATCACACTACCTTTATTTTGTAAATAGTTTGACATATTAACAAGATTGTTGTCAGTTTTCGTTTAAGGAGATTTTCCGTACCTACTTCAAAACATCCCTTACAAAAAAGGATTAACGTTTTGAAACTGCTGTAAAAGTGCAGCAACTGCAGTCGACTGTGGTATTTTGGATGCAGTAATTGCAGAAATAACTGCAGTTATGATGCACTGTAACTGCAGTTACACTGCAAACTTACTGCGGTAAAATGTTTTTATTTTGGATGCAGCATTTGAAGAATACTGCAGTTATACTGCAATCTGACTACAATTTTTTTTCATAAGTTTGTTAGATTTCTAGCGATTATTAAGACTACACCACAGTTGAAAGGGGTTAGTTATGATAATTTTGTATCACACACTGTTGGCTAGTCTATATCAAATCAAACAATTATCATCATTAGCTAATTAATTGAATTAGCTTGTGATAGCCATTGATAAGATGCTTTTGTTTAGCCATAATCAGAACCTTTACTTGGTAATACTTTTTTTGTTCTCGATTCAGAAGTCACTGGTGCCTTCCAAACTCCCATGGCTTGTTGCAGGTGGAACGATGGAATTTTGAAAGTAAATTAAATATGTTTTTCCTCCATGAAGCAATCCAACAATGTACAGTACCACTCAAAAGTTTGATGACAGCTTTGCACACTCTTGGCATTCTCTCAACCAGCTTCATGAGGTAGTCACCTGGAATGCATTTCAATTAACAGGTGTGCGTGTTAATTGTGGAATTTATTTCCTTCTTAACGCGTTTGAGCCAATCAGTTGTGTTGTGACAAGGTAGGGGTGGTATACAGAAGATAGCCCTATTTGGTAAAAGACCAAAGTCCATATTATGACAAGAAGAGCTCAAATAAGCAAAGAGAAATGACAGTCCATAGTTACTTTAAGACAAGAAGGTCAGTCAATACGGAAAATTTCAAGAAGTTTGAAAGTTTCTTCAAGTGCATTCACAAAAACCATCAAGCGTTATGATGAAACTGGCTCTCATGAGGACTGCCGCAGGAAAGGAAGACCCAGAGTTACCTCTGCTGCAGAGGATAAGTTCATTAGAGTTAACAGCACATCAGATTGCAGCCCCAAAAAATGCTTCACAGATACATCTCAACATCAACTGTTCAGAGGAGTCTGCGTGAATCAGGCTTTCTTGGTCGAATTGCTGCAAAGAAATCACTACTAAAAAGACACCAATAAATAGAAGATTTTTTGCAATTTCTTTGTTCCAACCGCCGTGTCTTTGTGAGACACATAGTAGGTGAACGGATGATCTCTGCATATGTGGTTCCCACAATGAAGCATGGAGGGGATGTGATGATGCTTTGCTGGTGACACTGTCTGTGATTTATTTAGAATTCAAGTCACACTTAACCAGCATGGCTACCACAGCATTCTGCAGCGATACGCCATCCCATCTGGTTTGTGCTTAGTGGGACTATCATTTGTTCTTCAACAGGACAATGACCCAACACACCTCCAGGCTGTGTAAGGGCTATTGGACCAAGAAGGAGAGTGATGGAGTACTGCATCAGATGACCTGGCCTCAACAATCATCTGACTTCAGCACAATTGAGATGGTGTGGGATGAGTTGGACCGCAGAGTGAAGGAAAAGCAGCCAACAAGTGCTCAGAATATGTGGGATCTTCAAGACTGCTGGAAAGGCATTCCAGGTGAAGCTGGTTGAGATAATGCCAAGAGTGTGCAAAGGGTGGCTACTTTGAAGAATCCAAATCTAAAATATACTTTGATTTGTGCAACACTTTTTTGGTTACAACATGATTCTATAAGTGTTCTTTCATAGTTTTGATGTCTTCACTATTAATTTACAATGTAGAAAATATTATTCTTTAAAAAAAAAACTTGAATGAGTAGGGGTGTCCAAACTTTCTACTGCTACTGTATATGCTGCCATCTTCCATTATCTTTGTCTTCTCTCATTGATTGAGATAGGTGAGTATCATTAAAAGCGACACTTGATTTCTGAGTCTTGCACATGATGTGCAGCACTTTGGAGTACCCATCTTTTCAATCAATGAGAGAAGAGAAAAATACTCTGAGAGGGTGACATATACATTTTTGGATTACTTCATGAAGCAAAAATTGACAGAAGTACATGCACGTGATGAATTCATACTAACCAAGGTCTTGCAGATGTTTACATGGTTTTGCGCATGTGCCAGGTGATAGAATTCTCATTGCCAGTACCAGTGTTTTGAAATGTCGCTTTAATAACAATTTCCTGTGGACATATTTTCTCAAAAAGGATGAACCACACAGATAATCGAACCAATAGAGTAAATTCAACATTCTGGCTTTTAGAGCTCGCGAGAGGAAATGTTCCAAACAAATACATGTCATTTACTTGTATCTCAGACTGTGTAATCAGAGGTATCCCAGTCTGATTTTAGGCAATTGTTGGCTCGCTAGCAAGCAAGCCTAGCTACTTCATGAGGATCATTGTTTTGTTTCGAACAGGATGTATTTGGTTGTTTTTGGAGACAATGTTTTATCTGTGACACTGCAACTGCAGAATGAGCATGAGGAAGTCTATCGCTGGTGGGGTAAGTTTCTCAAAACCAATACGTTTCTGAAATCACAAAAGAAAAGTGTCTGGACCCTTCTATAACATGCCATTTACATTCAAAATACAGATTAAGTGAAAAAAAGTTAACCTGTCCTTTAAAGCCTATTTACAGAGAGAGTCAATTTAAGCACCAGAAGTGTCCGTATTGTCTCTCCCCTATTTTTTGATTATTTCTATTCAACCTTTATTTTACACCTGTACAGTTTGAATGCAGGTTGCAGATATTATATTGAAAATATATGTCATTGTATTTGTGGTCTGACAATGCCCTCTGAATTGCCCCAGGGGAAGTTCATAACATTGTCTTGAATTGATTTTGATCCCTCAATCTGATCACCACTTAAACGACACAGTAGTTTGGAATAAGCCATCCATTTAGTCTCTTTTGGGCAGGTGTGCCATAAAGATGTGATGTTCACTGATCCCATTCTTGAATCATCAGCCCCACTCAGAGGCCAATTGCTGTATTGTTGAACAATTGCTTTAAATGCGACGTGTGTGAGTGAGTGTACACCTGCACGTGTGTGAGTGAGTGTACACCTGCACGTGTGTGAGTGAGTGTACACCTGCACGTGTGTGAGTGAGTGTACACCTGCACGTGTGTGGTGAGTGTACACCTGCACGTGTGTGAGTGAGTGTACACCTGCACGTGTGTGAGTGAGTGTACACCTGCACGTGTGTGAGTGAGTGTACACCTGCACGTGTGTGAGTGAGTGTGCGCGTGTGATTACGCATTGAATATCGCTGTAAATGATGATATCTCAAGACTGAGCTTGTCTAACAAAATCAATAACTGTGATTACTGATCCTCATCATAAGGAGAAATGCTGCTCTCCTGACAGCAGGCCTCTTTTAATCCAAGCTACTCACAGTGAGACAGCATTGATTGCTGCTGCCATGCTCTGCATAATTCAGCCATGCTGCTCATTCTCATAGAGCAATAAAAATATTAGCCTCAGGGGAAAAAGTAAACAGGAGAGTGAAAGTTGCAAATCATCACTTAATTTTCCTTTATTTTGTTCTCCAGTAGCGTCTCCATAGCTCATCATGAGGACGAGGCCCTATCTCCACATTCTGCAGAAATATCAATATAGATTCATGAGTCTCCCTGAAGCAAGGTCCTCAGCTAATTAAATCTGTAATCACTTTGTAGTGTAAAAACAGCAGAGGGGGGGGGGCATGTTGAAATGAGGGCCAGCAGAGTTTTATTTAACAAAGAAAGATAATTGGGTTCAGGGCCGTTCGTTCTCCTCATAGAAAACAGAGGTTTCTACTC